>NC_047089.1:227932555-228541401 GCF_902459505.1 Geotrypetes seraphini | reverse complement strand
ATGCTGCTCCTTGTGACCCTGGGCAAGTCGCTTAATTCCCCATTGCCCCAGGTACGTTAGATAGATTGTGAGCCCACCGGGAAAGAAAGGGAAAAATGCTTGAGTACCTGAATAAATTCATGTAAACTGTTCTGAGCTCCCCTAGGAGAACAGTATAGAAAACTGAATAAATACATAGTGTGAAAACTTTCAGCTTCTGATAACCAGAGCTGGTATTGTGACATCACAAAGCCTCATTCAACCAATGCCTATGAGCCAACCTCATCAGTGATGTCACAATGACTTGATTGGCCTAGACTTGGCTCACTTTTACTACATTTTGATTTCTAGAGTGATGTAGTGGTTAAAGCTACTGCCTCAGCACCCTGAGGTTGTGGGTTCAGACCCATGCGGATCCTTGTGACCCTGGGCAAGTCACTTAATCCCCCCCATTGCCCCAGGTACATTAGATAGATTGTGAGCCCATTGGGGCAGACAGGGAAAAATACTTGAGTACCTGAGTAAATTAATGTAAACTGTTCTGAGCTCCCCTGGGAGAGCGGTATAGAACATTGAATAAATTACAATAAATATTTGACAGAGTTAATGCAAGTTAATTACAATGCAATTAATGAGTTAATTACTAGTTACAATTTTTAAAAAATTAAGCATAACTAGTAAAATCAATTGCAGTGTGCACATCCCACCCTCACACACTTAATTTGCCAAATCTCCAGCTTCCCCACCACCGAGTTCCTCTCATCCATACATCGTCCTTTAAGAAATCTTTCATTTTTGCAGTAGCTCCATCTTGAAATGCTCTCACTTTTGAAATTCAGACAGCAATTAATCATTTTAAAATAAACTATTTAAAATTTTGGTTGTTTTAACGAATTTTGGGTCCCTTTTACAAAGCCGCAGCAGCAATTACCGTGTGGCACATGCGATGCAGCCTGTTCAGTTCCCATAGGCTGCGTCGCATTTGCTGCACTGGGACTCGCTACCGCGGCTGTGTAAAAGGGGCCCTATATGTTTAAATTCTTTTAACATTGTTGTCTTTGCTTACCATGATTTTAATAACTAATGTTCTGATCCTGGATTTTGCTTTTCTCCAAGTTGTGTCGATTTATTGTAAATCATTCTGCGCCTTTGGTTTGACACAGTATATAAGATTTGTTATGTTTTCTCGTATGTTATGTCCCATGCACCATTACAGCTACTCAGACTGGGAGAGTGCAACTCCAGAAACTTCCCAGCCAACACCATTCCACAACTTGGGTCTGAGTGGCAGAGAGCAGCTTGAGCTCAGGAGAAAGCCAGGTATAATAGGTATAATCATCATAACCGCAACGGTGAGTATCTTGACTAAGACACAACATAGAGGGAAAAAGATGCATCTGGACAGTGGAGGAGGGGGAAGGGGGAGAGAGGCTAGACAGTGAAAAACTGAGGAATAAAGCTGTAAGGCTGGGGGTTGCCAGACCATCAACAGGCACAGACAGTGAAAGGAGCAGGGATTGTTTGAGGTTTAGACGTAGGGAAGATAGTGAGAGGAGGACGAGGAGGAGAAGAAATGGTGAATGGACAGGAAACCCTGGAAAACAGTTAAGCAAAAAAAATGAACAGAGGAAAATAGAAATCAGAGAGATGTGACCAACACAGTTTTAAAAACTGGTATAAGGTAAAAAAAAAAAATAATAATTGTATTTTCACTTTTGTATTGAAACATCACATTTTGCAATGTATCTGCTATCTTGTTGTAGTCCGTAAATCATCATAGCTTCATTTTGGTGTGTCTTGTTCTTTTCTTCCCATTTTGGTATTTCAGCTGGGCACATCATGTGGATAAGGAGAAAGAGACTGGGTTGCACTTCCAAGGTGACACTGTTAACCTTACAAAAACCTTAGAGAAGGCTGGCTCTCCAGCACTCAACTAACAAGACCTGTAGCAGCTCTACAGTTATCCATGGAGAGGGGAAAGAAGAGAAAAAGGAGAAAAAATGGTAACGACTCTCTGGTTATTGGTCAATATTTGAAAACTGCACGAGGCAAATAATGATTCTGTAAGCTGTCTTTGCAGGGAGCTGACGCTTCTCCTCCTCTCCGCCCCCCCCCCTCTTGAAATGTTCGCCGACACGAAAAACATTTTCCACTTGCTGCTCGCGTCAACCTCGTCTCCCCTTCTGACATTACTTCCTGGTCGTGGGATCAGGACGTGACATCAGAAGGGAGCCGAGGCCAACATGAGAAGCAGGTGGACGATGCAGCACACGCTGGCAAACATTTAAAAGAGGTACATGGGGTGGGGGCGCACGGTGCGGTGGGGAAGAGTAGGGGAGGCATGGCCTGGCAATGCCAGGCACCACCACTCCAGGTGCCAACCTCCCTCATTACACCACTTCTTCTATAAAGGAAAGTAGGCACTTACCAGTAGTTACCTTTATAGAATTTTAGTGTAACTGGGTGTTTTCTCATGTATGCAGATCAGCACAGACACTTTGCCAGTCATAGAGCTAATGTAGCTATATACACTAATATAAACCTATCTGAATATAAACCGCGATACCATATCATCCCCCCAAAAGGGGGGGGGATGACCAATGACAAAAATGGTATGTCGAATATAAATGAAAGGTTTATATTCTACCAGTCCTCCCCTGCCACCCACCCTCCCTCTCAGTAATGTCCATTCTCCTCCTTCTCCAACAAAACTGAAGCCCTCCCCCCCCTGAGCAGGCAGTTTTCCTGTGCTATCAGCAGTACTCCCCAGCACCCCCCCTTCAAACCACCAGAACATCCCCCCACCCTGGGAACAGGCAATGTTCCTCTCCCTCTTTCCCTCCCAAAGACACAACCCCCCTCTCCTACACTCAGACCTTTTTAGCTTGGATTTGAATACTGCTAGAGATAGAGTATGACATACTGACTCTGGCAGCCTGTTCCAGCTATATGGCGCAGCAAGAATGGAGGTCTCTTCAGAGATTTCTTTTTAAAAAAAAACATGTTTTTAGATTTTTGCAAAATAGTATGTATACTGTGGTTTTGCAAATTTAAGTGTAAATTCTTGCACTTAAATTAGGTGCCGATCTCCTGTATTCTATAATACTGCATGCATCTTAAATGAAAGCCCCTGAGCCGCTCATGCTCCACCCATGGCCAGACCCCCTTTTCTGTTGCATTTTATAAAAATTTACAAGCACATCTTTAAAGAATAGCACCTAGCAAGGAGCATGCATAAGTTCAGATTGTTACCAACTAGCGCCAATTGTTAGTGTCCAATTATTGGTGCTAATTGTCTCCCTTCTCAATTAAATTGCACATGCAAACTGGGTGCATGCTCATATCTTGAGCATGCAAATTTGAGCACAATTAGCACGTGCTATGCTTTAATAAAAGGGCCTCTTGGGCTCTCATAATATGAGCACTATGGAGAGGTGCCAGATCCGAGCCTGGGGATGGAAGTGGGAATAATAAAGAGGTACCTTTATTATCATTGGCTCAGTTGTAAAGTTGGGTAAAACAGATCAGTAAAAAAAAAAAAAAACTCAGATAAAACATCCGAGAAAAACTTGTTCTTCAAAACCCCCACAGATGTTTTATCTGGGTTTTTTACTGTTCTGTTTTTCCAAACTTTTCAATCGAGCCAGTGATAATTCAGGTGGTTTCTAGAAGTAGCAACTGACTTTAGTGTTGCACTTAAGTCTTAGAGCTCGTTTTGTTTAATTTTGTTATCTTCAGGCTTCTTCTGACAAAGCAGCAATTCTTTAATGTTTAGCAAACTGATTAATTATAATTACAGTAGTGTAAGGATTGAGTTTGCTCCCTATTAAACTTTAATAACAGAGAGGTACCAGGTCCCGGGGGAAGCGAAGAGAGCAGGAAGAGATGCTTTGGGAGGGAAAAGAGAGTGAGAGACCTGGAGTAAAAAGGAGAAGAGATGTGGATAGATCTTGGACCTGGGCATGGGGAAGGAGAGAGAGAGAGAGAGAATCTGAACTGAGGGGAGAGACACAACCAGTGGAGGTAGGGAGAGAGAGATGCTGTTCCAGTGATAACCAGTGTTAAATCATGGGTAACTGGGGCCCTCACAGAGCAGACTGGCCATCTTGTTGGGCAGACTGGATAGGCCATGTGGGTCTTCAACTGCTGTCAACTGTTGTGTTACTAAATGACCACAAAATATCTGAGAGGAAGACAGACAAAAATATCTGGAAAGGTTAAGAGAGGCTGATCAAGTAGTCAGGAAACCAAAGATACAAATGGAAGAAAAAATAGCTGCAATTGAACAACGGGGATACATTAGTGATAGGAAGAAGTGCAAAAGTGGCACTATGAGACTCAAAAGAAAAGGCTGAATTGCTTAACAAATATTTCTGTTCTGTGTTCATGGCTGAAGTGCCGAGAGTGGGACCACAGAAAACAAACGTGAACAGGGACCTTGATCGATTTTCAGAGGGTTGTGTACGTGAGGAGCTAGCTAAATTAAATGTAGGCAAAGTAATGGGGCCGGATAGTGTACATCCGAGGGTGCTGAAGGAACTTAGGGAAGTTCTGGTGGCTCCACTGACTGATCTTTTCAATGCTTCTCTAGAGTTAGGAGTGGTACCGGAGGACTGGAGAAGGGTGGATGTGGTACCTCTACATAAAAGTGGAAGTTAGGATGAGGTAAGAATTTACAGGCCAGTAAGTCTGCCTTCTGTGGTAAGCAAATTAATGGAAACGCTTTTAAAACAGAGAATGGTGAAATTTCAGGAATCTGGTAGATTACAGGACCAGACAACATTGATTCACTAGAGGTAGGTTTTGTCAGACAAATCTAATCAATTTCTTTGACTGGGTGACTAGAGAATTGGGTGGAAGAAGTGTGCTTGATGTGGTGTATTTAGATTTTTGCAAAGCCTTTGACAGTGTTCCACACAGACATCTAATAAATAAACTGAGTGCCCTCGGGACGGGCCCCAAAGTGACAAGCTGGATCAAGAACTGGTTGAGTGGAAGACAGAGGGTAGTGGTTAATGGAGATCACTCTGAGGAAAGGGATGTTACCAGTGGTGTGCCTCAAGGTTCTGTTCTTGGGCCTGTTCTTTTTAACATTTTTATAAGTGATATTACTGAACGGCCGTCAGGTAAGATTTGCCTCTTTGCGGATGATACCAAAATCTGCAATACAGTAGATATCCTGGATGGTGTGAATAACATGAAGAAAGACCTAGCGAAGCTTGAAGAATGGTCTGAAATTTGGCAGCTAAAATTCAATGCTAAGAAATGCAAGGTTATGCATTTGGGCTGCAAAAACCCAAAGGAACTGCACAGTTTGGGGGTGAAGAACTTATATGCATGACAGAAGAGCGGAACTTGTGTCCGTGACACACAAATACTAGATTAGATTAGACTTTGGTTTGATTGTATGTGATGATATTAAGGTGGCCAAACAGGCTGAAAAGGTGATAGTGAAAGCTAGAAGGAAGCTAGGGTGTATAGGAAGAGGTATGGCCAGTAGGAAAAAGGAGGTGTTAATGACCTTGTATAAAACTCTGGTGAGACCTCTTTTAGAATAGTGTGTACAATTCTGGAGACTGCACCTAGAAAAAGATATTAAAAGGATGGAGTCGGTCCAGAGGAAGGCTACTAAAATGGTGTATAGAATTCATCATATGGCGTATGGGGACAGACTTAAAGATCTCAATCTGGATACTTTGGAGGAAAGGCGGGAGAGGGGAGATATGATAGAGACATTTAAATACCTACGTAATATAAATGTGCATGAGTCGAGTCTCTTTCATTTGAAATGAAACTGCAATGAAAGGGCATAGGATGAAGTTAAGAGGCGATAGGCTCCGGAGTAATCTAAGGAAATACTTTTTTACAGAAAGGGTGGTAGATGCGTGGAACAGTCTCCCGGAAGAAGTGGTGAAGACAGACTGTGTCTGAATTCAAGAAGGTGTGGGATAGGCATGCGGGATCTCTCAAGAGAGAGAAAGAGATAATGGTTAATGTAGGTGGGCAGTCTAGATGGGCCATTTGGCTTTTATCTTCGCTAGGTCTTTCTTCATGTTATTCACATGTTCTTATCATGTTTCTATGTTACATACATCTGCAAATATATACCATTGTTCTAAACATCTGCATGTTTAATTGACTGTTGTATAGGATTGCTCCCTTTCCCCCAACGTTATTACACCCAAACATGAAGAATGGGCATTAGGTGACTATTGAAGTCTTACTTACTGGGTTTGCATTTGAAGGAGACCAAGAGGTATTTTGTTAGACCTGGGCAAGGGTCAGGTCCAAAGAGTCGACTGTTGACAGGAAGTTGGCAGGATCGCAGGTTCTGGCATTCATCCTGAACTTTCTAAAATCAAAATTAATCATATATAAATGTGTGTTAGGAATCTGAGTTGCAGAGGGCTTCATATTCTACCTCCAACACCTTAATAATAAGAACATAAGAAAAGCCATCCTGGGCCAGATCAAAGATCTATCTAGCCCAGTATCCTGTTTCCACAGTAACCAATCCAGGTCACAGGCAGAAATCCAAATAGTAGCAACATTCCATGCTACCGATCCCAGGGCAAGCCATGGCTTCCCCAATAGGCAGGAGAGAGCTATAGTAGACTTGTTAATAACCTAGAATGGTAGATTGTGTGGGTTAGAAATAGCTCAGCAGGACTGTGAAAAAGTTATCTCCTATTAAATTTCTTTCTCAAGTAGACCCAGGGCTTTTTTAGTGCTTGCATCTGCTGGTTGCCATATCGGCACCTTTTTAAAAAATCTGCTCCCCACCCGTCTCTGACCTACTAATTGTCAAGGCGTCAGTTAGGCTGCAAAGCAGCATTCAGCCATGTGCAAGCCTCCAGCGGCAGCTTTCCTAACCTGCTTTCTCTCCTCCCCCCCCTTCCATGTACCTTTGAACATAATGTTCCTCTTTGGAGCACTGCAGCGTGTCACATTAAGCTGCTTGCGCCAACCCCAGAGTCCTTCTCTATGCTGCACCCCCGCGGAAACAGGCAGTTGCATCAAAGGGGGTGGGACGCAGCAGAGAGGATGGTTTGGGGGCCGATGCAGACAGCTTAATATGATGCTGTTAGTGCTCCGAAGGGGAAAATTACATTGAAAAGGTACTTATACGGAGCATATTCTGTGGTCCCTAATCAGTTCAGATGTATGATAAAAGCTTACTCGCCCCCCCCTTTTACAAAACCGTAGCGCAGTTTCTAGCGCCAGACGCGGCAAACAGCCTCGACACTCATAGGAATTCTATGAGCATTGGGGCTGTTACCGTTACGGCTGAAGCTACAAACCATGCTAGAGTTTTCTCAAAGAGGGGGGGGGGTTATTTTGTTAATAAAATCTTTTTATTAAGCTTCTTTTTTTAGAATTTTGTTTTATGATATGAAGAATGTAGTTTTATTGTAAAGGTTTTCATAGTTCAGGGTATGGGGGGAACTGTGCTGCTATGCGCTTGACTTATTTGATTGTTCTGTTGTTTTTGATTAGTATTTTACAATGGTGGTCTAGTATGCCCTGTACTCTCTTCTTGCTTTGCTTCATCTTCCGACCGGGGCTCTGCCTCGGGAGGGCTGCAACACCGTGCTCTTGGCTTCTATGCGGGGGGGGGGGGGGGGGGGGGGGGGGGAGGGTTTGGTAAGGCATCTGGGAGGGAATCCGAGAGTGTCTAATTTGTTGCCCCTTAGGGGCAGTCCTCTTTTTGTGCCCGGGATGGACAATCCTAGTTTTCGATGCTGGAAAGAACTGGGCATCTTTTTGGTGGAACATAATCTGTTAGCCGAGGAGGGGGGGGGGGTTGTTTCCTTTGGCTGATATCCAGGGTTGTCTGGGGAGTTGCTAGGGAGACACTTTTGCCTACTGTCAGGCTAAGCATTATATACTTTCTCTCCCCCAGGAAGCCCTACAACATCCGTTGGGTGTTTGTCTTTGAGACCTTTTCGCCCATGTGGAGCTTTCCCAGACTTCTGTGTCCGCCTTGTATATAAGGCTTTGCTTCCCTCCGAGGCTCCTAGGAACTGTCAGCGGGTTAGGGAGGGTTGGGCAGCGGAACTTCACATGGATTTAGCCTCCTCATGTGTCTGCCTCGTTCAATCCAAGGAGCCGTGTTGCGGGAATGCTATGCTCGTATCTTATATAAAGGGTATTTTACCCAGGTTCAGCTTCATAAAATTGGAGACATTGCCTCACCTCTGTGTCTCAAATGCGGTAGAGCCCCGAATACCTTTTTGGATACCCTGTGGAAGTGTTGGTGCCTTCAGGCCTTTTGGGCTGCGGTGGTACAATATTTGAGTTCCATCTTGGGTAGCCCTGTTGCTGGCACCGTTGACCAGGTGGTGCTGGCTATTCTGGGTGCTTTTAGGACCTTGCCTATGGGGGATCGATGGCTGTGTCATAAGGTGTGTCTCCTGGCTCGCAGATGTATTATGCAACAGTGGACTTCGAGCTCCCCCCTTTTTGGCAATGGAGAGCCCATCTCCATACGCTGGTCTTTTGGGAGGCTCGGGAGGTGGAGGGGATCTCTTAAAAGTCGTTGTTGTTTTTTGCTTCTTTGGGACCCCTATTTGCGCTCCTTGTCTCCTAGGAGGCGCAGTCTTATACTCAATACCCTAGCTTAACTGCTGGGTACATTTTAGTCTGTTCTGGATCTTCATATCTTTCTGCTCTGGGGGCTGGGGGGAGATGGGGGGAATCTGTCTTTTGGAGGGGGTGCCCAGCCCTGATGTGTGCCCTGGGATCATCAGAGTCCAGACCCTGGGGGAATCATGTGTTCATTTTTTTTTTGGGGGGGGGTTTCCTGGGACTGGCTTGCCTGGTCCTTTCTTAGGCTTTTCGTGCTTCGGGGGTCCTTAGACTTCTATGCGCCCAGGAGACACCCTCGCGACCCCCTCCAAGCCTGAAGGGTGAGGGGGAAGGGAGGATTGGAGGGGATTTCTGGGGTTAGTGGGTGGATATAAATGACAACTGACTTTGTACTGTACTGCTTTGTATTAGCGGATCTCCCGCCTCTGTTTGCTGTCTTTTGTATATTTCTGTTTTCTTATGATTCCACCTGTTTTTCAGTCAATAAAAATTGTTTTCACTCATAAGAATATAAGAATTGCCGCTGCTGGGTCAGACCAGTGGTCCATCATGCCCAGCAGCCCGCTCACGCGGCGGCCCTCTGGTCAAAGACCAGCACCCTATCTGAGACTAGTCCTACCAGCGTACCTCCTTGTTCATTATGTACTTGTCTAACTTTGTCTTGAATCCCTGGAGAGTGTTTTCCCCTATGACAGACTCCGGAAGAGCGTTCCAGTTTTATATCATTTCTCAGTTTTAGAGAGTGCTCTCTCGTTTTCCCTACCTGTCCTTATCTACTAATTCTATTCCTTCAGTCTATTCGAGATCTGTGAATGCAATTTCTTGATAATTTTGTTTAAGAACTGTAAGTGAATCTTACATTTTGTAACTCTGCATGCCAGGACCATTTATTGTTTGGACAGAAATAAGATGTAAATATACAAATAATGATTTGCCATAAAACTAAATCGCAATCCTGTACTTTTCAAACATTGTCTTGTAAGCAGTACCTGAAAGGTGGTATCTGCCATGCAGCTGGCTGTCTCTAGGGTGTTGGGCTGCTCCGTGGAGCACATCTGGTGGCCCTGCACAGTGTGTCCGTAAAATGCTGACTGGATGCTTATGGTGGAATGGCGAGGACACTGCAGAGTCAACGTGTCTCCATCACAGGCATATACAGAGTGCTTCTGCAGAAGTCTGCTTAGGTAACCTGGAAATAATTTAGCTGTGTTAGGAAACCTCTTTGAAAACTTTTTTGTTTCAAGATGCTTTTAATATTTTTTATTTCGGATTCTTCATACTTTGTTTCAGAAATCAACTCTTTTCCCTCCCTCTCATTTTTTCCCTTTTATGTATTTTTCAATATAGAATGAATTGTAACTTTTCCCCCCTTTCCTTCTTTGATCATGTCTGTCTTTAATCTGACTGCAAGAAAAATTGTTAGTTGTTATATTTATTATGTACGTTGTCTTTTGTACCCTATTATTTGTTGGACCACTAACTAGTGGCTTTTTAAGTTGTTCATCGCTTAGAAAGTTTGTATAAGCGATTCATCAAATGGTAATAAAACTTGAAACGGACATACACGTCGGAGGAAATTTAATCCATGCAACCACATACCGTTCTCTGTGGGACTTTGCTGGATTTTCAATGCAAAAGGTACACACCTACTCAAACATGTTAGAAAATGGGCTTAGCGCATTTTAACACAGGACTTTCCAGCATGCTAAGCTCATTTCTAATGTGGCCTTAATTAAAGCCATTTTTCAATTTCTTTTTTTAGATTGAGTGCTAATGTTCGTATCATCCTCTTCTTCCTGCTCATTTCCACTCAGCCTGTCAGCTGTTTTGAAAGTGTCAGCGCCAGGCTCTTGTTGCTTTTCGTTCAGCGTGGATTCCTGAAGAAAGGGGCCGATTACGCTTCTGAAACCAGCTCTGCTCGAACCACGTTAAGAGGTCTACTGCTAAATCCAGCTAAGGGGAGAGTGGTTAAAGCTACAGCCTCAGCACCCTGGGTTTGTGGGTTCAAACCCACGCTGCTCCTTGTGACCTTAAGCAAGTCACTTAATCCCCCCATTGCCCCAGGTACATTAGATAGATTGTGAGCCCGCTGGGACAGAGAGGGAAAACTGCTTGAGTACCTGAATAAATGCATGTAAACTGTTCTGAGCTCCCCTGGGAGAATGGTATAGAAAATTGAATAAATAAATAGTTTCAGTCTCTGGTAACCAGAGCTAGTATTGTGACATCACAATGCCTCATTCCACCAGTGCCTGAAAGCCAACCTCATCAGTGATGTCACAATGGCTTGATTGTCCTATACCTGGCTCACTTTTACTACATTATGATTTCTAGAGTGGTGCAGTGGTTAACGCTACAGCCTCAGCCCCTGGGGTTGTGGGTTCAAACCCACACTGCTCCTTGTGACCCTGGGCAAGTCACTTAATCCCCCCATTGCCCCAGGTACATTAGATAGATTGTGAGCCCACTGGGACAGAGAGGGAAAACTGCTTGAGTACCTGAATAAATTCATGTAAACCGTTCTGATCTCCCTCTGGGAGAACGGTATAGAAAACTGAATAAATTTTTCCAAATTTCATATCACTGGAAGGAGGCTTCCCTTTTCAGAGTTCCTCCCTATTACATTAATGAACTATGAACACGAATTACTAAATAGCTCCTTAAGTTAATATATATATTTTTGTGCAGTTTATTCACATTTAATTTAGGCACACGTAACATTTCCCGTGATGGTGTGCGGGTGTTGCTCTCTCAGCTAAAATAAAGCGCTGGAAAAGTTTAAACCGTTTCTTTATGATCATGTCTCCACACTGAAGATGCGTTTCACTAAAAAAAAATTGATAATTCACAGTTGTTGACCCCTAGGAGCTATTTAGTTATTAGGGTTGCTTTCTCTGTAACGGTCATTTGGCACAGCTGCTTTTTTTTTTTTTTTTTTTTGTAACTTCTAATGTTCGTATCAGCACATGTTACACCCTGACAAACGTTCATGTGAAAGACACTAAATTATCCTGCGTTAAAGTCTGCGTTACTCAGTTAACGCATACTAATGCCAAAGCGTTAACCAAAACACTTTTCCATTCCCATTTGCTGCCCACGCCATACCCCCTCCCAAAAAAGTATTTCAAAAAATAAAGGTAATGCATGCTTAGTGCAGGCTAACAGGCAGATTATCACAATGAAAGATTAGGAGGAAGTTTCTCAAAACTTACTGTGCCTTTATCGATGGTCGCTAAACCGGTTCCAGCCGGTTTAGCATGGCAGCATTTTACCGACTGATTATCAAAAAAGCTCACTGTGGTCTTTTCCAAGCTTCCTAGCAGACTCCAACTCTGACGTGCAAATGTATTACAATGAAGTCGTTAATATTAAAGTGGTAGTAAAATGAGCTCATCAATATTTAAATGAGCACACTGGGCGATTCTCTATCATCGCCGGGTGACTTTCCAAGCACGGTGCCAGCTTTTGACAACCAAAAATTACTGGCTGGTCCGGTGGGGGGGGGGGGGGGGTGCCGATACTATGCAAAGCATGTCTCAGATGTGCATTTCTGGTTGTGGATCTTTAAGTCTGTCCCCATACGCCATTTTAGTAGCCTTCCTCTGGACCAATGGTGTCAAACTCAAACCCTTTGCAGGGCCATATTTTGGATTTGTAGGTACTTGGGGGGCCTCAGAAAAAAATAGTTAATGTCTTATTAAAGAAATGACAATTTTGCATGAGGTAAAACTCTTTTTAGTTGATACATCTTTCCTTTTGGCTAAGGGCTCCTATTGGGGCAATTTAGCATGCGCTATTCCGCGCGTTAAAGCCCTAACTCGGCTTAGTAAAAGGAGCCCTAAGGGCTCCTTTTATTAAGGTGCGCTACAGGGGTTAGCGCATTGGACATTTCATTATGCGCTAACCCCCACGGCAAGCCAAAAAACTAACGCCTCGTCAATGGAGGCGTTAGCGACTAGCACAGCAGGCGGTTTAACACGCGGTATTCCGTGCGTTAAACCCCCTACCGCTCCTTAATAAAAGGAAGCCTAAGTCTTAATAATAATATTGTCATTTATAGCTAAAGAGACATATGATAAAAAAATCTTTTATTTTACTTTTGTGATTATGATAAACATACTGAGGGCCTCAAAATAGTACTTGGCAGGCCGCATGTGGCCCCCCGGGCCGCGAGTTTGAGACCACTGCTTCATCCTTTTTTATTGTTTTAATAGTAATAAGGAAGGAAGTATGATGACTAAATAAGCATGCAAAATTTCTCACTGAAATTCAAAGTGGTTGTTGAGAAAACTGCAAAAAAATTGTAGGCATTTGCTTTTTCTGTCTCAAAGGAACAGTAAAAGCAAGAAGACCCAAATTTCCACAGGAAATGAACCAAAACGAACAAACAAAACTGTGGAAATACAATGTTCTTGGACCTTGGAGATAATTTATTTGAAATATCCTTGATAAAAGCAAACGCAACTATAAAAAAAACAGTAATAAAAACTCAATCCACAAGTGTCTTTTAGAGGGGCCCAACACTGGCCGTGTTTCAGCTAAACATGCCTTCCTCAGAGATCCAAGATGTAAAAAACTGTCTTTCGCATATGTGGAAAAAGTATATGCAAGATCCTAAAAGATCCGAATCCAGAAGTCAAATAGCCAGTGTGAAGTGCAGTGCTGAAAACAGTACTTTTTCTGCCTCATCCTGTATATTTGAACGGCTTAAAAAAGTACACAATCTTTTGTCGCTGCATGTACTCATTTGCATATTTATTCTAGGAACAAGCTGTCATTTGCAACAGCATAGGAAAAGTCAATGAGGATGAGTGTTGTTACCAAATGTAACCAAGCAGGAAAAAAAAAACCACGCAGTCATTATCTGGATATTTGCTTTTGAATATCAAGGCTTTTGTTTTCTTTGTGAAAAACTGTTAGTGATTTTCTCGGCTCGGTCAACTATTTCACAGAGAACAACTTGACTTCTTAAACTCGGCAAGGAACACACAAAGAGGCAGATTCATTAAGCTTTTGGCCCATAGACATAGAATACAAAAAAAGCTGTAGTGAATTAAAGCCTAAATATTACAAAGAATTTAACCTGGGAAACCTCTTTCTGTAAACATCTCAATGTTTACTTCTTGGCTCAGAGATCCCAGATGAACACGAGCACCAACACAGGTGTGATCTGTGTGCAAAGTTAGGGAAAATGTTACAGGCAAGAGAGGATGACTATACCCAAGAATAAGGAGAAGTAAAATGTCCAAGAGTGTATGATGCAATCTAGTTTAATATTTACCATGCAGATTCCTCCTGCTCTTTCAAGTATTTGGTTGAATGAAAACATGTCTCTGTTGGGCCATAGCTAACGTGATCATTTATTTTTTTCCTCAAAACGGGACAGGACCCTCCTTCCCCAGACCCTCCCCTCCCCCTGGAACCCATTAAATATAATGCAAAATATAGACAGCAGATATAAATTCTCAAAACTGACACATTTTGATCACTAAATTGAAAATAAAATCATTTTTCCTACCTTTGTTGTCTGGTGATTTCATGAGTCTCTGGTTGCACTTCCTTCTGACTGTGCATCCTTTCTTTCTTTTTCTGTCTTTCTGTCTTGCTCCCTGCCCCCCTTTCTTTCTTTCTCTATCCTTACCCCCCCCCCAAGCCATCGCTGCCAATTTCTCCAAGCCACTGCTGCAGCAACAGACCAGGTGCATGCAACAACTGCACAAGCCCCCCCCCCCCCCCCCGACGTCAATTCTGATGTTGGGGTGGATGGCTTGTGCAGTCGCTGCATGCACCTGGCCTGTTGCTGTGTCGGCATTGGGGAAACAGGGAGAAATCCCGGGCTCCACAATTGCCTGTCTCGTTGTCCCCACACACAGCTTCAGGATGCTCTTTCTGAAAATGGGACATTTCGGCATTCCGAAGCTGTGCATAGGGACAACTGGACAGGCGATCTAAAAACAGGACGTATGGTCACACTAGCCATAGCACTATCTGCTGTTATTGACATCTACTGAGGGATTTCTTTTCTTTATTTTATATCCGAGTTCTAGGCTTCTCCTTGAGTAAGGCTTCTTTGATTGAGAAATGATGCCTTTTATTGCAATGGATACAGGCTGATCCTCCAATGCTAATTCAGGGGCACGACCAAATGCAAGAACTTCTATGAATGGAAAGACTGTCAGTGGCAGTAAAGCAAAGAGGAGATTTCTTAAGTTGTGGACTCCATATATACATACTTTCTCACCTAGAATATGCTCTGCCTTTCTACTACTACTTTTCACTTATATAACACTGAAAGGCATATGCAGCGCTGTAAACATTTTGACATTTATAGATGGTCTTTGCTCGAAAGAGCTTACAATCTAACTTGGACAGACAGACATGATATACATACACTTCTCCCTCCGTATTCGCTGTGATAGGGGATTAACAGAACCGCAAATACTGAAAAACCGTGAATAACTTTTTCATATGTTATTCACTGTTTTCTATTAAAAGCCATCGTGAATATAGTGAAACTGCGAATAACATGGTGGGAGACCTGGTCTTTTCCTGAAGGAGAGGCAAAACATGGTGAAGAAAGCGCTGGGAATCAGTGATTTTTCTCTGTAAACGCTTGGAATCAGCGATTTCTCTATGCAAGCTGATGTAATTTTTTGCGGGGAGGAGCCAGCAAGCTAAAAAACGTGAATAATCGAAACCGTAAATGCTGAAACCGCGAATACAGAGGGAGACGTGTACAGGTTTAGGGATGCAGAACCCAAGGTGAGAGGAGTTCGGAGTTGAAAGCACTCTCCAAGGAAATGGGCTTTTAACTGGGCCTTGAACACTGCCAGAGATGGAGCTCACTTTAATAAATATGAAAGGAGAAAATGACTTTTGATGCTGATGTTGCAGATACTATTTGACCTGGAGTTGCAGTCCCAGGGAGTTGGAGGAGGGTTGGGATGAGGGGAACTGGAAAGAGTTAAAATATGTTCAGTATGAAAACATTCCGTTTAGAAGCCTGTTGACTTTACCCTTGGTACCGTCTTATTTTTCTTTGTGCATTATATATCGTTGCATAGTTTCTGTGCGACTAGATTAGATACATAAGAACATAAGCTGTGCCTCTGCTGGGTCAGACCTGAGGTCCATCATGCCCAGCAGTCTGCTCACGCGGCGGCCCATCAGGTCCAGGACCTGTATACTAGCCCTCTATACCAGTGGTCTCAAACCTGCGGCCCGCCAAGTACTATTTTGAGGCCCTCAGTATGTCTATCATAATCACAAAAGTAAAATAAAACAGCTATAAATTACATTATTATTAAGATATCCAAAAGGAGAGATTTATAAACTACAAAGAGTTTTACCTTATGCAAAATTTTCATTTCCTTAATAAGACATTAACTATTTTTGCCGAGGCTCTCCAAGAATTTATAAATCCACTGATCTATACCCTTCTATCCCCTTTTCCTTCAGATACATTAGATTAGATACATTAAATACATTGCGAGCCCACCGGGGACAGATAGGGAAAAATGTTTGAGTACTTGAATAAATTCATGTGAACCATTCTCAGCTCCCCTGGGAGAAAGTCATAGAAAATTGAATAAATAAATAAAACCCGGTATTTTGTACTGGTTTGCAAATTTCTATATATCTGCCCCCTCTCCACCCACCCAGCGAGGAATGTTTTAGGGGGGGAAAGGGGGAGGGGGACACCTTGTCACCACTCTTGTTTTCGCACTTAATCCTTTGAGTACACTTCTTAATTCTTTGGGTTATGGATTTAGTCTTAATCCTAACCTGGCAAAGATTCAGATGTAGATGTCTTGAAGCTCTACAGTCCCAGCATTCATCATTTGGCAAAATGATCCTGTTTAGTAAAAAGCTTTTCAGATGATATCAGGATGACTTTTGGCCTGGACAGATGTGCTAAGGCAATCTTCCCAGGAGGAAAATTGAGCAAAACTGAAAGCATTTCTCTGACCTGATGACTGTGCCATCAAGGGACTGGAATAGGAAGGGGGATATAAATATCTTGGAGTAGAGGAAGGAGCAACAATCCAGCATAAAGGCCTAAGAGAAAAGATCAGCAAAGGGTATTAAAGGAGATCGAAACTGATACTGAAAAGTGCTCCATCATCAAAGAATAAGATAAAAGTCATCAATCAGCTTGCAATTCCTATACTCTCATATAACTTTGGAACTGTGAACTGGCCTCTTGAAAAATGGGATGTATGAACAAGAAAAACTCATCAATGAACCCAAATGCACATAAAGTGTTGTTGAAGCATGAAAAAAACAAAAGGAATTGACCCCAAAATGTCCACAAAGAAGAAAATCCAGAGAAAACCAAAAAAACTCTGTGGAGTGACGATGTTCCCAAATGGACTTTATTTGAAAGTGTCAAAGTTCCAAAGGTACACTGAAATCATCCACATAAAATAATTCCATCCACATAAAAATAAATCATCCACATAAGAGCCTTAAAGGACCTAGTCCGCTAGGGATACAGGACCCAACATGGTCCGCGTTTCGACAAAACGTCTTCTTCAGGGGTCCCTGGGGATCCTATAAAGGTGAGTACGTGGGAAACAATTGTGTGGTGAACCGAAAATGAGACACTGCTTGCAAGCATCCAGAATCCCGTTCCATCGTGAAACCTGAACTGGCATGCCAACAAGCTGAAGGAATAAGTGAGAATCCACCTGTAAGCACAGGAATGGAACCAACAAGAATATGTAAAGCAGAAGAAAAAGCTCTTTAAAGAACTAGATTGGCAAACAAGAAAAAACAAATAGCAAACACACAAACACAGTGGGAAATATATAGGGTTACCGGATGTCTGGATTTCCCTCCTTTTGAGAACATGTCCGGTTTGGACGGCTTTTCAAAACCCGGCACCTTGTCCGGGTTTTGAAGAGCTTGGAACAAATCACTGTCGGGCAAGAGGGCAGGCAGCAGGAGGCAGGGCTAGGGCGGGATTGGGAGCGGGGCAGGGACGTAACGGGGCGGGTCTAGGGAAATCTGGTAACCCTAGAAATATAGAAACGTTGAAATGTAATGGCCAATTCCCCAGGAGCAAAATGAGGAAAATACGATTGCCCACCCAGTAGCCGTGTATGAAATTTAACCCATAGATTTAACCCGTGTACGAAACTTAACCCGTGTACGAAATTTAACCCATACTGTAGGATAGGGTTCTCAGTAGTCGCTAAATCTCTTTTAAGGACACAGGGCAGCCAAGGAATAACCCACAGAGGGGCTCTGTTTAGGATAGCTTGTTCCATTCGCACCCAGCCCTTTGGGATCTCCCATTTCCAGGCCGCTAAACAATGTAATTGGGACGCCTGATAGTAAGAAAGAAAATGCAGTACCCCCATCCCACCCTGTTTCTTCCTCTGATACAACATTTTATGCTGGACCCGCAATCTTTTTTTTTTTCCAATTCTTTATTCATTTTTATATCTCATAACAAGTATACAATAAACATTCAATATTCATACAATTCACTTGTATAATTCATATAATATGAAATCCTATATTATCCCCCTCCCCCCTTCCCTTCCACCCATATCAACATTTTATTTGAATCTCACACATTATACCCTCCCAATCCCATATCATATTATTCTTCTATAAAAAGGTGTCTAATCATTCGAATATTCAATCAATGGCCCCCAAATTTTTTTAAACTTATTATAATTTCCTTTTTGCACTGGACCCGCAATCTTTATTATTCCAAATATACTGAAAGAGCCTCCTTTCCAGCTGCTTAATCTTTTAACTCTAGATTTTCATCACTAAGGTCGAAGTCTTCTTCAGAATCATTTCCTCCACAAGCCAAAGTGGCTTCTTTTTCAGCTTCTGCAGTGAACGTATAGAAGTCACAGTGTGAACTCCGCCTCGTACCTTTTAAGTTGGGAGCAGGAGGGGTGCTCGGGTCCCTCCTTCTCCAAGGCCACCAAGTCTACAATGCTGTGCTGATCAGGACCTTAGGCTCCTCCCCCTTATATCCAGAATACAGAGGAACGAGCTTAAGGAAGTCCCTTATTGGCTCAGACGCCTAAGACCCCTCCCAAAGGGAGGGGCCTGAGGCATCTGAGCCAATCATGGCATTAGGCCCCTCCCCGTGCATCCCATGATGCACCGGGGAGGGAAAGGCCCAGCATTGTAGACTTGGCGGCCTCAGAGAAGGAGAGACTGAGCACCCCCTCTACTCCCAATTTAAAAGGTATGAGGGAGGATTGAGGGAGATATCCGATGGCAGGAGGGAGTGGGCATCCCTCCTGCCTTTCTTTTTGGGGAGGGGAAGGGGTGGTTGGGGGGAGGTGATTGGAACAGGAGGTCTTTCGTGGCAAGAGAGAATAGGTATCCCTCCTGCTATTTTGCCGTGTGGGGCGGTCAGTCGAGATGGAAGGAGGGAGTGGGCATCCCTCCTGCCATTTTTTTCATTTGGGGGGAAGGTAGCTTTTTTTCTTTTTTTTAATGGGACAGATTGTGCATGTGTAACACACACACACACACACAACATCTGTGCCATTTAAAAAAAACACCCTAACAGCAGTGACAGGAGGCTGCTTCCCCTGTCACTGCTGTTAGGTCTCTGCGCATGTGTCAATTGCTCACCGAGTGATTGATCAGTCACATTTGAATGCAAATTATTTGTACCTCCTTCCAAATCACTTGCATGCAAACTTGCCGGAGAATCAGCCAACAGCAATCAAGTCGATATCTTTAGTGCATCTAGCCCTATGTATGTTAACTTGTAACCCATTCTGAAATTTCTGGGAGGATGCGATATAAAATGGAATAAATAAATACATACAAGTTGATAAACGAACCAGATAATAATAATAATTTATTTCTTATATACCGCTATACCGTGAAGTTCGAAGCGGTTTACAATAAAGATACATTTGACAGTACATGGGATAGAAACGGTTTACAATAAAGATACGTTTAGTCAGTACATGGGATGCAAGTGGTTTACATTAAAGATTCATTTTGTCAGTACATGGGCTACAAGTGGGTTACAGTAAAGATATATTTGATCAGCAATCTGGCAAAAAAATAAATAAATATATCACCACTAATGTTTGGCCTAAGTGGCCTTTCTGACAGATCCTCTAGCTGTGATCTGGGGAGGGTTGAAAAATACTGTCCAACCAGTTGTGTCTTCCACTAGAATAATTTCTTTCATGGCCCTAAAAACATTTTCTTTGGCAGCAACTTCAAAACACACCTTCCTCCCCCTACATAAGCCAGCACATACCAGCAAGAGCTCCCAGTGAATCAGTGAAAGCAAAAAAAGAAAATACTCCACAACATTTTCACTAACTAGAATTGTGTTTCACTTAAACTGCATTCACAAGCACACAAGGAAGTGGAATTAAGTCCAACACCTACGATGAAGCTAACTTCTACAACCTACAGCTTGCAGATCAAACAGAAACAGACACTAGCGATTTCCAAAGTATTCAAGATCCTAATTTTCAGAGTTAGACTTCTATTTTGGTATTTTTACTAAGGTGAGAGTCTAAATTTAATGCTCAAAATTTCAGCAAGCTCCTAGATTTAGGAGCTTAAAAAGTGAGTGGAAATGGGACGGATCTAGGGCAAGGAAAAAAAATTAGGGGCACTTTGGGTTTTGAAAAGCTTCTTGCCAAAACGGCTTTGGGAAGGGGCATGAGCGGACACAATGCAGTGACGTCAAGCGTTTGTGCATGCACGGACGCTGTCTGGGGGTGGGGCTGGGGGCAGAATGGAGCTTGACACGGGCGGAGCAGGGCGGGCCTGAAGGCGTGGCCATGGGTCAAGATTTTCCTTCGGGAAAATCTGGTAACCCTAGTAACACTGAATATCCCCTCTGACCATCGCAGCACTGTGTGGTTTGTGCTGGGGCAATCCTTGGGTGAAGTCAGAAAGAAGCAGGCAGTTAAGTGAGCACCAACCATATAAACTTGGTCTGCACAAAAATAAATAAATTCCCAGTCAATAAAAACTATTGGAAGTATGAAATTATGGATAAAGTTACCAAGAAAAAAAATACAGTCGACTCCACTTAAGTTGCACGGCCTTCGGACCGGGTTGCCACGTGCACTTAAACGGAGTGTGCCCTTAATAAGAACATAAGCATCGCCTCTGCCGAGTCAGACCATAGGTCCATCGTGCCCAGCAGTCCTCTCCCGCGGCGGCCCTCCAGGTCAGTGACCTGTAAGTGATCCTTTACTTAAGACATTTTATCCTATATAGTACCCCTCTAACCATACCCCTCAATCCCCTTTTCCTTCAGGAACTTGTCCAACCCCTTTTTGAAACCCAAAATCATACTCTGCTCTACCACCTCCTCCGGAAGCGCATTCCAGGTATCCACCACCCTCTGAGTGAAGAAGAACTTCCTAGGGGGGGGGGGGAGGCTGTAGTTAAGCCGGCTCAGTTTAAATATGGTCTGTGGGCTGCTGGAGCCTAAAGTAGAGGAAAGCTATGCCCTACAGCTTGAGTGGAAGCAGAGCACTCACTTTCCCAGCTGTCCTAGCGCTGTGTGAAGCCGAGCCATTGTGGACAATCTGTTCTGCCAACTGGCTTTCCTCCCAGTCAGAACGTGATTGCATCTAACCGGAATGAACGTAATGTGAAAGAATAGAGGTAGGACCTATGACATCAGTGCGCATAAGCGGATTGTGTGCTTATCCAAATTGTAAATATCTGGAGTTTATGTCCATTGACTTTAATGTAAAACAAAACAAAACAAAACACGGGACCGTGGTGGTAGGGTGCGAGTAACCGAAGCGTGTGCTTTAACCAACGTGCACTTAGGTGGAGTCGACTGTATTAAGGGACTAGATAAAATAACGATAAAACAAAGGAAGAGAGAACCAAGCTGGTCAGAGCACACAGAAATAAAAATAGGAATATGCCATCTATTTTAAGCTGTGGTAAGCACGCATTAGTATTTATCGCAGTTTAGTAAAAAGACTCCATAATTACCAATGTATTATTTCAACAAAAAAAATAGATGTTTTCTCTTTTAATCCTTTGATGGTCAAATACTGATAACCTGTAGTTTCTCTTGCTATGACTAAAGGCTTTTCTACTTCTACTACTGCTACTTATTTCTACAGCGCCGCTAGGCGTATGCAGCGTTGTACACTGAACACGTAAGAGACAATCCCTGCTCCAGAAAGCTTACAATCTAATTAAAAGACAAACAGGACAAATAGGGGATAGGGAATTTCACACAGAGGGAACGATAAAACAGACCTGGGTACTTTACAAGTGAGTGGGAGTTAAGCGTTTATAAGCAGCCTCAAAAAAGTGGGCTTTTAGGCTAGCTTTGAATACTGCCAGAGATGGAGCTTGACAGGTCTGCCATAAATAAAGAGAGGCAGGAGGGATGGCCACTCTCTCGTGCCTCAGCCACTTGGACCACCCTCACACCCCTGAATGACCAAAATCTGGCCCCCCACACCCTCTGACATCATGGCCCCTCCCTTCCACCACCCCACCAATAAGTTCCCAAGAAAAGGCCCTGGTGGTCAGGGAGAAGTCAGGTCAGAATCCCCCCCAAGCTCAAGCACAAACACACACCCTCGTACCTTGTTGAAAGCCAGCAAGATGGATACCCACTCCCACTTGCCGGCAGGCCCATCTCTTCAAAATGGCGGGCTTTCCCCCTTCCTGATGCATCTTGGGATGTACCGTGAAGGGGCTTAAGACTCCAATTGTATTCCCATCTGTAAAGTATGATGCGTCACGATACATTCTAACAAAGTACATTTCGGATGTCTCAAAATATCATCAAAACCAAGGCTACCAGTTTCCAGTGTTGTTTTTTTTTGTTTGTCCCTGGGTTTAGGCACCAGGAGAATAAACTGGAAGATGGTATTAATATCTCAGTCTTCTCATATAGTCCAAATATATCTGGACTACTGGAAATAACTTAAGAGGAGATGACCTCCATAGGATGTGTTTGATTTAGACAGAGACCTTATACATTGTCCTTTAAATACAGAAAGCCTCTTTTATGACCAAAAGGTCAGGGTATTTCTTGATGTCTCCAAAGGTACACAGAAGATTTAGGGGTTACCAGATGTCCGGGGAAATCCTAACCCATTAAAGTTTGGGTTTAAAGGCTATTAGCTATGCTGTTGTGGCTTTTTTATTTTTTTTACATTATTTAAATTATTTCCTGATAAGAAAAAAAATAGGTTAATAAAATTAGTATCTGTGTAATCGGAATTATTAAAGCATTACCATTTAGTCAGTCAGTATGTTTTGTCCCAACTCCAGTAATCACTTCTAATCCAAGACTCAAATTCCACATCCCTGCATTTCTTGCAATTACATTAAAAAAAAAAAGTGTGAGCAATAGCCCTCCCCCCTCATTACCAGACTACCTTACAAGCCCTGGTGGCCTAGTAGTACATGATATGAATATATAAGATATGAAGGGATATGAGGATATTAATATATGATACAGTTAAAGATCTTATTGCTGCCTCTCAATATCTCTCCTCGCTTCTCTCTCCTTTTACACCTCGCTTCCTCAGATAAGTCACTCTTATCGTTACCCTTCTCCTCCACTGACAATTCCAGACTTCATTCCTTTCATCTAGCTGCCCCCTATGCCTGGAATAAATTACCCGAGTTTATCCATCAAGCCCCTTCCCTTGTTTAAAAGCAGACTGAAACATCAACTTTTTAATATAGCCTTCAGTCCTTAACCCTACTCCTCTGCCCTCCAACCCAGCCAACAGATTGTTACCCTTAACTGTATCCATGACATCCTGTTTGTCTGTCTTGGCTGTTTAGATTGTAAGCTCTTTCGAGCAGGGACTGTTTTTTTCCTTCTTTGTGACTCTGTGCAGCGCTGTGTGCGAATGGTAGTGTTTTCTGCACTGGCCCATAGCAGCCTCCTTCCTTCTCCCTGACCCTAAAAATCGCCCCCCCCCCCCAGTCCCTAGTTTAAAAATTCCTGGTAGTTTAGTGGACCCCACTCCCAATTGTTTTCTGACTCAGCCCCCCCTCCCCCAGATATTAAAAACAGTTTCCCCAGGGGTCTAATGTCCCTTCCAACCCAACTTCCCTTTCCCCTAATAGTACAAAAATAAAATGCTCTGGTGGTCTAGTGCAAGGGTAGGCAATTCCGGTCCTCGAGAGCCAGAATCAGGCCAGGTTTTCAGGATATCCACAATGAATATAGAAACATAGAAAATGACAGCAGAAAAGGGCCACGGCCCATCAAGTCTGCCCACTCTAATGAACCACCCCTCTAACTTCTTCCCCCAAGAGATCCCACATGCCTATCCCATTTCCTCTTAAAATCTGGCACGCTGCTGGCCTCAATTACCTGCAGTGGAAGATCATTCCAATGATCAACCACCCTTTCGGTGAAGAAATACTTCCTGGTGTCGTCATGAAATTTCCCGCCCTGATTTTCAGCGAATGCCCTCTTGTACGAGATGGATATGTATGCACTGCCTCCTTGAGATGCAAATCTATCTCATGCATATTTATTGTGGATATCCTGAAAACTTGACTTGGCTCTGGCTCTCGAGGACCGGAATTGCCTACCCCTGGTCTAGTACCGCCCTCACCCACAAATTCCCTAGTAGTCTATTAGTTCCCTCCTCCCTCCCCACCCTACGGTCCTAAAAAAAAAAATCCCTGGTAGTTTAGTGGAAACCCCCCCACCCCAAGCCTAGCTCTCCAATCTCTACATTAAATGGATAAAAGAAAATGTGCAGCAGTAGGGGCAGGTTTTTAGGATTTCCACATTGCTGTGCGTTTTCTTCTAGTCCAAGGGTGTCGAACTCAGGAGCCAAAATCTAAAACACAGGCTAAGTCGAGGGCCGAATGTATAGATCCTTCCTCACCCTCAGACTCCTGTGGCGCATCCTGCTCCAACCTAGCTTTTACAACGGGTCCTGTGACAGCGCGGTGAGGAGTTTGGAGCGCCGCTGAGAGTGGGGCAAGTACATTCAGGCGCTTGGAGCATCACTGGGACTGGGGGTGCACAGTCAGGCGCTTGAATGCAGCACAGTCACCGCAGGCCACATAAAACAGCCAGGCGGGCCCGATTCAGCCCCCCCGGGGCCTTGTGTTTGACATGTGTTTTCTAGATTGATATATTGTCTCAAATGTAGCTGAAGTGACAACTGAAGGTTTAGATTCCTGAGGGAGGCATATATTGCCAAAACACGGACTGTGTTGGGTCTTATTTACATAAGGTGACCATATGTCCCGTTTTTGTATCCCCTATCCCATTGTTCCCTTCCCACACACAGCTTTGGGACACCAAAATGTCCCGTTTTCAGGGACAGCGTCCCGAAGCTGTGTGTGGGGACAACGGGACAGGCAATTGCTTCCTGTCCCTCCCTGCTGCACAAAAAAAAAAAAAGCCTCTCTCCAGGCACGATTTAAACCCTCCCCCCTCCCCCCGCTGCTCTGCTTACCTCCCTTCTGCTAATCGCGTCCAGAAGCCTTCTTCCCAACATCAATTCTGATGTCGGAGAGGACGTTCTGGGCCAGCTAGGCAGCGGGACTAGGGCGGGATTGGGGTGGGGCTAGGGCGGGATTGGGGGCGGGACTGACAATTAATAGATGTCCCCTTTTGATGAAAAAAATAAATGGTCACGTTATATTTACATCATCTATAATTGAAAGTAGCTGGACAGCTACAATCAATATTTGTTCTACAATAAACCTGTATTGATTCATTCGGATACAGAAATTTATTCCACTTTTGTCTCATTTCCTTTATACTTTTGTTCCTCATTTCCAGAGGGGCCCTTGAAGACACTTAATCCCACTGTTGAGTAACTTGATCCCTCTGTAGACTAGGCCTTTAGTAGCCAGTATCAAATATCTCTTCTATCCTAGAGCAGTGGTCCCCAACCTTTCTTGCACCAGGGACCGGTTTCATGCAAGACAATTTTTCCACCGACTGGGAAGGGGGTGGGGGATGGATTCAAGTGCATAATCCAGTGTATCACAAACTGCGTGCCTTGGTAAGATTCCAGGTCTGCCGCAAGACGCCTGCACGGAGGAAAAGAAAGGCGCTGGTGCCAGCTGACTGCTTACAAAACATGCCTCTCACGCTGAAAGGCATGTCCTGTAGGCCGTCAGCCAGCAAAGATGCCTCTCCTCTCTGCACCTCTCCTCCCACCGGTGTAGTAATAGGAGGCTCTGCACGTGTGTACATCGACCTGATGACGCCGCACATGTACATGATGTCATGGTATCGACATCTGCACATTTCTGGATGCCCTCCAGCCGCAACAGGTCCCACACCTTCAGAAAGTTTGTGGGACACTGGAATCAATAAAGTGCATAATATATAGTCTAATTATTACATATATATAATGTAAATGTAATTATTATATTTTATATTATGCACTTTATTTCTATTATTATTACACTGTAATATATACAATATATTAATACAATGCACCATAATGCAGAATCAGTAGGAGCAGCTAGACGGTCCCATCTCTATGCCCAATATTTCTCCTCTTTCTTCATGTGCACCATCTCTCTTTCCCTTTCACTCAGACACCCATGTCCAACAATTCTCCCTTTCTATTTCCTCCCCCACCTCAGCATCTCTTTCCCTCACTCCCACCATTCTTCCATCCTATGTCCCAAGTTCATTCCCCACCCTCCATTCTGTCCCAAGTTCATGCCCCCTCCCTCCTTCCTTCCTTCTTTCCATTCTTTGTCCGGTTTGTGCTCCCTCCCTTCCCTCTTTGTCTCAACTCACCTCCTCTCTCTCATGTCCCAACACCCCCCCCTCTTCGTCCTTCCCTCCCTCTATTATGTCCCAAGTTCGTGCCTCCGTCCCGTGGATATTTACCTGTTCTGGCCAGCTCCCTCCTCTTAGCCGCACTACTCTTCACAAAGCTGCAGTCGCGGTTCCTACATGTGGCCCAAGTCTGACCTGGAAGTCTAGAGGGAAGGTTTCCGGATCAGTCGCGGGTAGCGTGTTGGTGCCACTGCTCGTGGCTTTGTAAAGAGAAGTGCAACTGGGAGGAGGGAGATGGCCAGAACCCAGAGACTGCCTGTAATGTAAATAAAATCAAAGTTTGTGTGACTCGGCTCGGCACAGCCCAAGGCCCGGTGGCTGGGGACCCCTACCTTAGAGCATGCCCTTCAATCCTCCTATATAATACCCTATAGAACTATATAAATAGTTTTATAAAAATGCATTTATTTTATTATATTTTTATATATTTATTACATTTCTTCAATAAAAAGTTATATATAAAATAATAAGGGGGAAGGGAAGGATGGAGGGTAAATGGGGAATATTTGGATAGTTGTAATAGGTAATTTTAAAATGTATTTTGAAGAAATGAATGACATGTGATGAAATGTTAATATGGTAAATTTATTATGTAATGATTAGTTTATTATATTATTGTATATTTATTGGATTTCTTCAATAAAATGTTAAAAAGTAAAAATGCATTTATTTATTGGGATTTACTAGACACCTTTATGAAAAAAAAATTTGCCCAAAGTAGTGTACAGCAAGTACAGTTTCACATAAAACTGAAAGCTTGTTAACAGCGTAACAACAGTAAAATGACCAACTATAAACAAATACAATAAATGATGTTAACTTCAAAACAAACAAAAAAAAAGGAAACTTAATAAATAGGCCTATCATGAAACAGTATTAAGAATATACACATTTAACAGCACCGCAGGAAAAATTATCCCCCCTTTTTATAAAACTGTAACGCGATTTTTACTACTGGCCGCGGTGGTAACAGCTCCGACGCTCATAGAATTCCTATGAGCATTGGAGCTGTAACCGCTGCAGCTGGCACTAAAAAACACATTACGGTTTTGTAAGAGGGGTGGGGGTATATAAGAAATATGTGATGTAAATACAATACAAACTCTGTGGAGTGATAATGTTCCTAAATGGACTTTATTTGAAAGTGTCAAAGTTCCAAAGGTACACTAAAATCATCCACATAAAAGTAAATCATCCACATAAGAGCCTTAAAGGACCTAGTCCGCTAGGGTTACAGGACCCAACACGGTCCGCGTTTCGACAAAAAGTCTTCTTCAGGGGTCCCTAGGGGGTCCTTTAAAGGTCGACCAATGACTGAGAACGCTGTCTGTTGGCGTCACGAAGGGGGCGGGATAGAGCCAGATCGGGAGGGTGTTCCTTAAAGGATGCTTTCGCCACTCCTGCCGGCTTCTTAATCTCTTTCTTGGCCACGGGGGTGGAGGTTCCGGACTGTGGCCAGCTGTGCACCCCCTTAGGGCAAGCACCCGGGGCAGTCTGCCCCACCCTTTGGTACGCCACTGCTGTAGATATATTGCAACCTGTAAAACTGTATATTATGTATATTGATATTAGATCCTCAGTATGTCTTGAAATAGGATATAAACTGTACGGGGGGGGGGGGGGGAACCAAATTTGTACTGTAACTATGGCAAATTGTAACCTGTTAATTGTATATTATGTATGTTAACCTGCAACCCGTTCTGAGCTCCAGGAAGGATGGCATAGAAAATTAATTAAATAAATAAATATGTCAGCATAATACCAATGAAACACCGGTAATAAGCACACATTAGAGCATTTTAATCACATAAGACATGATGTTAATGGGGCAGAATAAAGTTAGTTTGGATAAATAGGTGGGTTGCCAAACTCAAAAGCAAGTCTGGTACATATGAACACAGCATAAAAAGAGGATGAGGAGTTAGCATTGGTCATCTATTAATAGTCCCTATAGCCCAGTTTTATTATAGTCTCTTGCCCGTATTGCTTTTACACATTTCTACTGCTTCTGAAAGTTTTGTTTTATAAATGTGAAAAGGCCGATTTAGCTCGTCGTTGCGCTAAGGTCCATAATTTAACAGTGCAACTTTCCCATCTGGATCGGCTTGCTGTGAAGGTCTCAGCAGATTCCTAAAGTGACACTGGAAATGGACTTTTTTTAAGACTAAGAGGTACCGCCAATATAAACAGTGCGATACAGAAAGCAACTTCTGTAAATGTGACATAAAGAATTCCACCAAAAGGTATCATTTAGACCAGGGGTGTCCAACCTGCGGCCCCGTGAAATATTTTGTGCGGCCCCGATCGAGAAAGATGCAGTGTTTTCCTCTGCTGCCCCCGAGTGTTTGCCATCTTGCCGGCTCCCTCCTCTGTCTTGGCTGCAGCGTTTGTGCGACCCCAGAATCATTTTTTGGGCCAATGCAGCCCAGGGAAGCCAAAAGGTTGGACACCCAGGGCAGGATTAACCAATAGGCCAAGTAGGCACGTGCCTAGGGCCCGAAATGGTCAGGGGGGCCCGATGAAGGATGGCATCAATATTGTTTTTTCCAAACGGCGATGGGCCCCTCCAGCATCGATCGGCAACGCGGCCCCCCCCATTGGCAACGCGCCCCCCCCCCCCACGACGGAAAGTAAGACAAGCAAGCAACACGGGTAAGAAAGGCAATGGGAACTGTAATTGTGCAAGCGGTGCTGCTTGCCCAAAGCTTCCCTCTTGACGCAGCTTCCTGTTTCCGCCTGGGCGCATGGTGGGATGGGGCGGGGCAGGGGGGCCCAGTGTACTTGTGTGGCTAGGGGCCCTCGATGAATTAATCCTGCCCTGTGGACACCCCTGATTTAGACGATCCCAGTTTTTCCAGTTTACATGTTCTGGCCATACAGCAGGGGCATTTAAAGAAATTTAGGGAGGTTTGGGAACCATTAGAAAAATACTGTAAAGATTGATATTATTTTTATTTTCCTCTGTTGATTTTACGGTTCATAGACAACAACGCAGAAGACAAAGGCGCGCGCCGACAACTGAGCGCAAGATGGAGGCGCGCGCCGAAGAAAATTACTGTTTTTAGGGGCTCCAACGGGGGGTTTTGTTGAGGAGCACCCCCAGTTTACTTAATACAAATCGCGCCGGCGTTGTGGGGGGTTGTAACCCCCCACATTTTACTGTAAACTTAACTTTTTCCCTAAAAACAGGGAAAAAGTGAAGTTTTCAGTAAAATGTGGAGGGTTACAACCCCCCAAACCCCCAACAATGCCCCCACAACGCGGCGCGATCTGTATTAAGTAAAGTGGGGGGTCCCCCCCCCCCGTTGGAGCCCAAAAACAGTAATTTTCTTCGGCACACACCTCCGCGCTGCGCTCAACTGTCTGCTCGCGCCTTTGTCCCGGCGCGCTTTTGACCTGACACCGATTTTACACATCTGGGGGGGGGGAGAGGGAGGGTTGGATACTTAAGGTCTTTTGAGTGAGAAACTGATGGAAGGGGAGGGAGGCAGTGGCGTACCAAGGGGGGGGGGGCCAGAGGGGCGGTCCGCCCCGGGTGCCAGCCCTGAGGGGGTGCTCCCGGCCTTGCCGTTCAGTCCCCCCCACCCCCGAAGGACCGCTCGCCCCACTGACCTTCCTGAATCACCTGTGAAGCAGCCCGCAGCAGGATCGCGATGTCAGCGATACCTGAGCTGCTTGGGCGCTGCTTCCAGCGCCGCGTTCCCGCCCCTCCTCTGACATCAGAGGAGGGGTGGGACCGCGGCGCAGAAAGCAGCGCCTAAGCAGCGCAGGGATCACTGACGTCGCGATCCTGCTGCAGCTGCTTCATAGGTAGTGCAGGAAGGTCAGTGGGGCGAGCGGTCCTTCGGGTAGGGGGGTGGGGGGGGGAGAGACTGAACGGCAAGGCCGGGAGCATAGGTAGTGCTGCTTCATAGGTGGTGCGGGGAGGCCAGGGGGGCGAGCGGTCCTTCGGGGTGGGGCGGGCGGGCAGGCAGGCAGGCTTTCAAGGGGGAGGGGGGTGACAGGCAGGCCTTCAAGGGGGGGGACAGGCAGGCCTTCAAGGGGGGAGGCAGGCCTTCGGGGGGTGTGCAGACCTTCAAGGGGGGGGCAGGCAGGCCTTCAAGGGGGGGCAGGCAGGCCTTCAAGGGGGGGACAGGTCTACAAGGGGGTGGGACAGGCCTTCAAGGGGTGGACAGGCCTTCGGGGGGGGGTGCAGGCCTTCAGGGGGGGAGCAGGACTTATGGGGGGTACAGACCTTCAAGGGGGTGCAGGCCTTCAAGGGGGGGGGGACAGGCCTTCAAGGGGGGGGACAGGCCTACAAGGGGGTGGGACAGGCCTTCAAGGGGGGTGCAGGCCTTCGGGGGGGTGCAGACCTTCAAGGGGGTGCAGGCCTTCAAGGGGGGGACAGGCCTTCGGGGGGGTGCAGGCCTTCGGGGGGGGGTGCAGGCCTTCAGGGGGGTGCAGGCCTTCAAGGGGGTGCAGGCCTTCAAGGGGGGGACAGGCAGGCAGACCTACAAGGGGGGGACAGGCCTTCAAGGGGGGGACAGGTCTACAAGGGGGTGGGACAGGCCTTCAAGGGGGTGGGACAGGCCTTCGTGGGGGAGTGCAGGCCTTCGGGGGGGAGCAGGACTTCTGGGGGGGTACAGACCTTCAAGGGGGTGCAGGCCTTCAAGGGGGGGACAGGCCTTCAAGGGGGTACATGCCTACAAGAGGGTGGGACAGGCCTTTAGGGGGGTGCAGGCCTTCGGGGGGGTACAGACCTTCAAGGGGGGGACAGGCCTACAAGAGGGTGGGACAGGCCTTCAGGGGGGTGCAGGCCTTCGGGGGGGTGCAGGACTTCTGGGGGGGTACAGACCTTCAAGGGGGGGGACAGGCCTTCAAGGGGGGGGACAGGCAGGCAGGCCTACAAGGGGGGGACAGGCCTACAAGGGGGAGACAGGCCTACAAGGTGGTGGGACAGGCCTTCAAGGGGGGGACAGGCCTTCAGGGGGGGACAGGCCTTCAGGGGGGGACAGGCCTTCAAGGGGGGACAGGCCTTCAAGGGGGGGGGACAGGCCTTCAAGGGGGGGGACAGGCCTTCAAGGGGGGGGACAGGCCTTCAAGGGGGGGGGGACAGGCCTTTGGGGGGAGCCTGGTTTAGAAGTACATGGAGGGAAGGGGGTGTTCAAAGAGACGTGCATATGCCAAACTTTGGGGGGGGAGGAAGAAATAATGGGTCTGAAAATAGAGGAGAGGGAGAGAGATGATGGACCATGGGATTTAGGGAGGGAAGGAACAGAAAGGGAGAGAAATTGGACACAAGGGATGGTGTGGAGGAGGGATAGAGATACTGGATAGGAGGGTAATTGGGAAAAGAAAGGGAGAGATGGTGGACTCTGGGGTGGTGGGGAAGGAGGGAGAGATGCCTGATGAAAGGGTAGTTAAGAAAAGGTGGATCTGTGGAGGGAGATGAAAAAAAGGAAAGACACCAGACTTCCTGGGGAGGGAAGGGAAATGGAAAGGGAGGACAGAGTTGGCAGATGGATGGTTAGCATGAAGAAAGAAGGAGACCTTGGCAAGCAAGTTATCAAAAGAAAACCAGAGCCTTGGACTAACAAGATTTGAAATATAACCAGACAGAAAGGTAGAAAAATTAATTTTATTTTCTGTTTTGTGATTATAATATGTCAGATTTGAAATGTGTATCCTGCCAGAGCTGGTGTTGGACTGCAAACGTGAGCTAGGATTTAACAGAAAGAGGAAAAGTCCTTTTTGTTTCTTTATTTTATTTACACCACAGCGCCAGTGTGGTTAGGAGAAGCCAAAGGGGGTGAAAAAGCTATAAAACCCACCAGGAGTTTTGAAAAAAATCACCCAACTGGGCAGGAAAATCGAATTGAAAAACCAATTCAATAGGCTGAATCGAATCAAAATTTTTTTTCCTGAATCTGGCAGCATTAGTTTGCGCTACTGTCTTAGACTTTAGGACCTGGGATTGGGGAGAGATGGCATCCTCAGTACTTTATAATGCAAGTGAAACGAGGATTTGGTCAGACTTTTGAAGGGTCTGCAGAAAAAAAATATTGTATAGGCCGGGGACATGAGACAGCAGGAAATGGGAACTTTTCTTCCTTCTATTTTTGTGAATGGAAAGGCTTAGGATGTCAGAGAGTTCAGTTAAAATATGTGCTTTATAAGAAAATATAATAATGTGTTTTATAAAGTTTATAGCATAGCTGGCCTACCCAGTGAGGTGTTCCTAGTGGTGGTGGTGGCAGCGTGTCAATGTGTTGAGAGGAAGAGGTGGTCTGGGAAATTCTGCTGAGCAAACTCCGGGCCCATTTTCACCCCCCAGTTAGTCCACTAAACTCAACTGGTTCACACACTGAGTGGGTCTTTGGGTGTTGTTTTGGGATCTCTTCCAGTGGTTTATCAGTATCTCCTTCTGGTCCAAGGAAGGAAACTTTTTTATCCTTACCATTGACCTACAGAATATGTTTGTAACAGCGCTGCTTGTGTGGCATTAGGCTATGTAGTGATCGAAAGAAAAAAATAGACCTTTGCACATTTTTGCACTATATGGTGGGTGTATGAGGAGATTCACATTTCCTGCACAGCTAAGTCCATGTGAAGTTACCTTGTGCTGTATTTGACATCTAGCAAGGTCTCTGTTTGAAAGGAAAGATCTAAACTTAAAAATGAAGTGGCCAGAAGTTATGGTAAAAGCAGATAGTGTAGCTGGTTTTAAGAAAGATTTGGACAAATTCCTGGAGGAAAAGTCCATAATCTGTTATTAAGACATGGGGGAAGTGTCTGCTTGCCCTGGATCGGTAGCATGGAATGTTGCTACTCTTTGGGTTTTGACCAGGTATTAGTATCCTGGATTGGCTACCATGAGAATGGGCTACTGGGCATGATGGACCATTGGTCTGACCCAGTTAGGCTATTCTTATGTTATGTTCTCATCTGTAGGGGCCTTTGTTTTCACTTCTTATTTTAATGTATTTTTTTTTCTGGGAACTTATCAGTGTTTTTTTATAATGGGAACAAAAATGGAAGAGAATTAATGTGTGTGGGATGAGGGGGTAACTCATTTCTTCAGCTAAATAATTCAATCCACTTCAAACAGACATAGGAGAACTCACGCACCATTCACACACCCTCCAACCAAAAACGTCAAAAGAAAAAAACTGTTCGACAACCTCCTAGCCATTCGAGCTGCAACACTCGACCCCAACCCTACAACCAATTGACATGGACCACAGACTGCAAAACCTTCAAAAAGAAATAAAAACCCTTCTATTCAAAAAACACATAAAACCAAACTAACACAATCAGAACTGTCCCAAGCATCACCTGCAACTACTCCATATGTAGTACTTCTCATGTCATGACAATTCAGACATAATTTATGTTATGTTATGTTTGGAATATAAGAAAATTTTCACTGCCTGTTTCTATTCTGACCATTTATTCTGTTTCATGGTCATTACAAAAAATATTTTTTTACATAGGGGAGGGGTGTCAAAAAATGATGGGCCCCGGGTGCCACATACCCTAGGTACGCCACTGGAGGGAGGCTATTTGTTTTGAAGGAGTATTGGAAGAACTTTAAGTGATGTTAAATGAAAACTGATAGTATATTGTATCACACTTATTGAAAGTTTAAAAAAAAAATGAATAAAGATAAAAGAAAGCAACTTCTGTGTCACAGTTAATCGTCCCCTGTCCTGGGGGGGGGGGATTAAAAGAAGCGGCGCTCACACGCACAGACTTACCCGAGAAGTCGGCGAGAGCCGAACTGTCTTTGGCGCACAGGAGGACGAGGCAGGACACGAGGTTGAGCAGCGCGGGCTCCAGCTGTCGCCTGTCGCCGCGCGGCTCCGCCTCGGACATGGCTGCGGCCGGCTCACAGCATGTCGCCCCCGCCGCGCGCTCTCCCACGCTACCGCATGCCGCGGGGATTCCTCCGCCGCCCACCGTCACTGCATGCCGGCTCGGTTCCCCCTGCGGAAGGCAAGCACGGAGCGTCAGTCCCTTGCTGGTGGCTTTGACAGAGGCCCCGCCCCCCGCAAGTGCTCCGTGCAGGAGCGCGAGGAGGCGACGAAAGACAGGCGCGAGCGCGCTAACTATGTACCTGCCGGAGTGACCCAGGCTCGTCATGGAAGGGGTAAAACACGGACCTCGCGGATCTAAAACCGCGCGTCTTTACAAATCTGAGGTCCGCGCCACTTGTAGTTTCTGGCTCTGACAGACCTCGGTGACAATTTAGCGCTGACGGATCCGTCTCAGCATAGGGAGGGAAAAGTATTAGGATCCGTTAGCGCCAAAATGTCATCGAGGTCTGTCAGAGCCAGAGACTAGTGCTGGAGGGGCTCTAAAAGGAATCCTTTAAACCGGTTTCCTGGTAAAAGAAAGTGAGAGGTGGTTGTGCTTGCTTAGTACAGTGGTTCCCAACCCTGTCCTGGAGGAACACCAGGCCAATTGGGTTTTCAGGCTAGCCCTAATGAATATGCATGAAGCAAATTTGCATGCCTATCACTTCCATCATATGCAAATCTCTCTCATGCATATTCATTAGGGCTAGCCTGAAAACCTGATTGGCCTGGTGTTCCTCCAGGACAGGGTTGGGAATCACTGGCTTAGTATATCCCTATCCCACCTTGCCTATGGGCAGGGATCTCAAAGTCCCTTCTTGAGGGCCGCAATCCAGTCGGGTTTTCAGGATTCCCCCAATGAATATGCATTGAAAGCAGTGCATGCAAATAGATCTCATGCATATTCATTGAGGAAATCCTGAAAACCCAACTGGATTGCGGCCCTCAAGGAGGGACTTTAAGACCCTGCCTATGGGGGGTCTGCTTAAACCTAACTTTCTTTCTGGGCGCTGTCTATTCTCATTCGTCTTTGTTTTCTTTTATTTTTTTTATCAATTTTAAACATTATCATTTTATACAAATAATAATAATAAGAAAAGAAATACCAAAATTTTACAAACATTGAAGGATATTCCTTACAACTTTAACCTTTAATCTCCTCTAGTCCACATAATGGGAGAATATTCCTGAAATTAACTTCCAAATATAAATTAAATATAATCATGATCTAATCTAAGATCTAATTTTATGGTGCAAAATACTACTAAACTCCATTTATAATTAATTCAGATGGGAACTATTGATTAGTTTCACGAAGCTGTAAAAACTGTTCCAACTGCAGAGTCCCAGAAAACATATTCACATTCCTTAAATTTCACTACACATTTGCTTGGAAACTTTAAGTAAAATGTGGCACCCAGATTCGTGTATATCAGGGGTGTCCAATGTCGGTCCTCAAGGGCCGCAGTCCAATCGGGTTTTCAGGATTTCCCCAATGAATATACATGAGATCTATTAGCATACAATGAAAGCAGTGCATGCAAATAGACCTCATGTATATTCATTGGGGAAATCCTGAAAATCCGACTGGACTGCGGCCCTCGAGGACCAACATTGGACACCCCTGGTGTATATTTTCAGTAAATTAAAAAATCTGAGGGCCACTTTTAGTCTCTGGCTCTGACAGATCTCGATGACATTTTAGCGCTGACGGATCCTAATACTTTCTCCTCCCTATGCTGAGACGGATCCGTCAGCGTTAAATTGTCATCGAGGTCTGTCAGAGCCAGAAACTAACCTCACGGACCTCAGATTTTTAAGGACGTGCGGTTTTAGATCCGGGAGGTCTGTGAGGTCCGCGTTTTACCCCTTCCCGCCTCGTTGTGAGAAAGGGGTAAAACCTGGACCTCGCGGATCTTAACCGCCGCACACCCCTTAAACATCTTCACGTATTGACAGCTGAGGTTTCAAGTTTCATGGCTGCAGGTCCGCGTTTTAGCCCCTCGTTCGCCGTTTCTGACCCCACCGATCTGTGCTGACAGTCTCATTAATAATTTGAGAAAACACTTCAGCTAAGGGAGGTCTGCTGTTTTACCTCCGAGCTGCTGGCAGGAAAATGTATTTTTGCTTGGTTCAACCCAGTCTTGAACCCAAATCAGCAGGACCCCCCAACCTCTATGCCAGTGGTTCCCAACCCTGTCCTGGAGGGCCACCAGCCAGTTGGGTTTTCGGGATAGCCCTAATGAATATGGATGAGAGAAATTTGCATATAATGGAAGTGACAGGCATGCAGATCTGCCCCATGCATACTCAGGGCTATCCCAAAAACCCGACTGGCTGGTGGTCCTCCAGGACAGGGTTGGGAACCACTGCTCTAGGCTACTTTCTTAGCTTGTGAAATGATAAAGTTTTGCCTTTATTAAGTCTCAGCTTTTTAGGTCATGGCTCTGACAGACCTCCATGACTCCTGACTTAGCACTTCCTACCTATTTGCATGCACTGCTTTCATGGTATGCTAATAGATCTCATGTATATTCATTGGGAAAATCCTGAAAACCCGACTGGATTGTGGCCCTCGAGGAGGGACTTTGACACCCCTGCACTAAGGGCTAGATGCATTAAATCAGGGGTAGGCAATTCCAGTCCTCGAGAGCCAGAGCCAGGTCAGGTTTTCAGGATATCCACAATGAATATGTACGAGATGGATTTGCATGCACTGCCTCCTTGAGAAGCAAATCTATCTCATGCATATTTATTGTGGATATCCTGAAAACCTGACCTGGTCTGAAGGACCGGAATTGCCTACCCCTGCACTAAATGCACCGATCGGGTACCGATGATGGTTTAGCAACTGTCAGAATTTGCCGACCCAATGTTGAAAAGAGCTCAGCACGCGATCCTGGCATGCAAACAACCTCATTACTATTAAAATTAGGTCATTAATATTAAAACCAGCCATCCGATTGATGGCCTAACATTGCATGCCATAATCGGATCGGAAATACCAATCCCCCCAAAACAGCAGATCTGACATGTTTTTTCTTTTTTTTTTTTTTTCTCTCTCCTATGGATACAGGTGTTATGTGTGTGTAACACACTCATCATATCTGACCCATAAAAAAAAAAGTAGAGCTTGCCCCGCCCCCCCATGACCCACCCCGGAACAAAAAGTAGAGGCAGAAGGGATGCTCCCTCCTGCTGCTGCAAAAACCCCTATGATGAGCCAAATCACATCCCCTGCAGGACTCCCCTCCCTACACTTCAATAAAAATCAGCAGGAGAGATACCCACTCCTACTGCCATCGTGAACCCCCTCACTGAACTGACCCCACTATCAGGAATCCCCCCCCCCTCAACTGAACTCTTCCCTTCCCCACTTTACCAAAAATCAGCAGGAGAGATGTCCATTTCCTCCTGCCATTGGTTGCTCCCCCAGCCCCCCTATATGCTGGTCCTGATAGCTGCAGCCCACTGTGTATCATTATCAAGCATAAGGAGCTTTTTTTAAATATTTGTAACACAGTTCCCCTGATTCTTTAAATGTCCCCCAAAGATAGGCGCATAATTGGGCGGGTGGTTATAGAATAGGCACTTATTTGGCGATAACCAGTCATTGGACTTAAGTATTAATTGGCATTAATTAGGAATTACACACGTAACTGATATATGTCCCTGTTTTATAAACCTGATGCCTAATTTCTATAGTGTATATCTCCTAAGGGGTGTGACCATGGGAGGGGCATCGGCAGATCATGGACAGTATTTAGGTGGAATTTGCATTTACACGCCTAAATTTAAGCACAAAAGCATAAAAATGAAGGACAGATAATTTCTCTGAAGCCTGTAATACGACACTACATGTTAGTCTGTTGTACAAATTAAAGCAAATGAGGACATGTGCATAGGGAGATTTATAATATTCTCTGTAAAGTGGAGTAAAGTGGACAAAAAAAGTAGAGTGGGATGGAGGAGTGGCCTAGTGCTTAGGGCTGCAGCCTCAACACCCTGAGGTTACAGATTCATTCTCAGTGTTTTGCTTCTTGTGACCCTGGGCAAGTCATTTAACACTCCACTGCCCCAGGTACATTAGTCAGATTGTGAGACCACCAGGACAGATAGGGAAAAATATTTGAGTACCTAAATGTAAACCACTTATGCTATAAGTGGTCTATAAATATTAAAAATAAATAAATATAGAAAGTCCAGGATCACAGGACAGGGAAGAATTTGGAAACCAAGAGGTGATAAGGAAGGGGATGGACGCTTACATGCAGAAAATTTTTGTTTTTTTTTATTTGCTTCAGAGCACAACCATATAATGAGGACAAGCATTTCTAATCTCCAATTTCTAATCTCCAGAGTGAGAGCAAAATTCCCATACACCAATCTTATCAAATTGGATGTGTGGAAGAGGCAGTGGAGGGGAACGGAGAATGCCTATGTTAAAGGAGGGAGGCGAGAAGGAGGGATATTGGAGAAAGGAGGAGTACCTATGGGTATGTGCATCTCTCCTTCCCTCACGCAGAAATTCAGACATACGCAACAAGTGAGGTTAGCACTGTGTAAAGCCCCAGAGCAAAATAATTCTGCTAACCTTTTTCCTCTTGCTGTCTTCTTGAACGTAACAATCAGAGGATGATCATCCTGTAGAATCATAAGGAAAAAGCACCCTGCTGTCTCTGGTATTTATAGAGGCAAATACAGGAACAGAAATCATTTAGTTGTCATTAAGCCTGCCCACTTCTCCTCCAGCCATCAGTAACTCCAGTCCCTCCTCCAAGTGCTGTAACCCTTCATAGGTTGTCAACAAAAGAGTAATGAAAAGGGGAGAGAGAGAGAGAACTGATTTCTTCTTGTCTCATTGTAACTAGTGACTGCTGCTAACTTCTTATGAAGGTGATCTGACAAGAATTCCTCCACTCTTTGACCTTCTTTATCACAAAATAATTTAACAAGGATATCTAATTCATCACCATCAAGTTATTGTTACCCGGTTGTACCCTTTCTAAAAAAAATATTAAAAAAATAAAAACATAGAGGAAATAAGGTGATGCCTTATTTATTGGATGAAATGCATTTTAGGATTAGCTTTCAAAGGTAACCCCTTTGTCAGATCAGAAATAAGCAAAAGTTGACAAATATCAGCATTTCAGTGGCAGTCTTACATGAAGAGGGAGAGGTGGGTGGGTAGGAGAGAGAGAAGTGGCAAAGCAGTTTAAATTCCTTTGTAGTAGAAATGGCACAGGACAAAGTTTGTCCTCATCCCTGCAGGCACTGCTTCCGTCCCCTCAAGCTCCATCTCTGTGCCGCCCTGTCCTGATGGACTCTGTCCTCATTTGCACAAGCTTTGAACACTTATAATTTAATATTTAAATTAGAGAATGACATGGGGACAATTTTTTCCATCCCGGTGGGAACTAATTTTTCCATCCCGGTGAGTTATTTTTCTGTCCCTGCCTCATTCTTGCAAGCTCTGTCCTCATCTGCACAAGCCTCAAACACTTTAAAATCATAGGTGTTTGAGGTTTGTGCGGTTAAGGCAGAGCTAGCCTTACAGGAATGAGATAGGGACAGCGACAAAACTCACGGAGACTTCCGTGTCATTCTCTAATTTAAATATTTTAAAATAAAGTATAAAAAAGAATGATATTCTGTACAACTGTTTATAAATCACAAATAGAGCCTTCCATTTCTATATGGTTTTGGTACAACCTTCCCAAAGATTCAGTTGCCTATGTTTTTACATTATCTGGGAACATAATTGGATTGTCTTTCGGACATGGGTGTAGATAAGAACCTAAACTGTAATGGATGAACAGGAAAATAAGTGTTTATTAAATAATAGAATTACTCCTTGATGCCAGCAATGATAGTTGAATCTTTTGCAGTAACAGTAAGATCAGTGGCGTATCGAGGGTAGGAGGCGCCCAGGGTGATGGCGCTCTCCCACGCCCTTCCCTCCGTCCCACCCCTGCTCCTACCCCACCTCTCACACCCTCTCTCCTCCCTAGCACCTCTTTAAATCTTCCCCAGCGTGAGCAGCTTCTTCAGCTTGCTGCTTGCACCAGTGTCGGCTTTCCCTCCGACGTGAATTCCTGCAACCAGGAAGCGATTTCAGAAGGGAGCCAGACTGGCATAAGCAGCAGGCTAGAGACGTTGTGCAAGCTGGTGAAGATTTAAAGAGGTCCCCGGGGTGAGCCCATCTCTTTATGAGGAAGGTGGCAGTGTTGAGTAAGAAGGAAATCTTGGCCATTTGGGTGGGTGAGAATCCGCCCTCTTTTTTGGGCCTGGAGGAACCGTCTGCATGCTCTATTACTCTTGGAGTGTAGGATGGTTCGATCTACGTCTAGGAGGAAAAAGGCTTTCCTTCAAATTTCAAATTGCACTGTTAATAATTGAAAACTAATAAAGATTTACAAAAAAACCCAAAACATTTGGAGGCCTTATATCTTATCTTTATCTCACAGAGCTCGCAGTGATATTTTCAATGGTTTGTAGGTGTGGCCTTTCTGGCTTTTTGTATTTGGGTATTCACGGGTGAGTCTCATCCTCTCTACACTTTTCTTTCTCCCCCCCCCCCCCTTTTTTAAAAATGTTATTTCCTGCTTTTTGGTATGCTGGACGATGGGGTGGGGGAGGGTTTTGGAAGGGGTTTTGGAAGGGGTTGCTGGGGGACTGGGGGGGTTGGATGCTAGCTTTTTTTGTTTTTGGTATCTGGGGGTCTCATGTCCTGGCTTTCTGGTTGGGTTGATTCAGGGTTTTTTTTTTTTTAGGGTGCTAGCTGTGTACACAATAGGAGGGGGGAGAATAGAGAGGGGGATGCCTGGAGCTGTTTATAACCTCACTTTGCTGTTCTGGGGTTTTCTTGCTGGTCTCTTTTGCTCATTCCCCCCCTTTTTTTTGGGGGGGTTGCCCTTGTTTGCTGTTGGGGGTGGTGAAGGAGTTTTGGGATGCAAAAATTGAAATGAGTGACAAGCACTTTTTTGTATTTTGTTGTTTACTGTTGTTTTTTGTGCTGTCCTCAATAAAAACTTTTTGAAATAAATATTTATAAAAATATTTTTCTGAAAAAAGAGGTATGGGGTGGGGAAGAGAGGGTGCGAGCATGGTGTGGAGGAGCGGAGAGGTGCTGGCACGCTCACTAAGACAATGCCCGGAGAGGTATGCACCCCTCACCCCCCCCCTTATGCCACTGAGTAAGATGCTTGATCAGCTGGGCACATGATGGAAGGATGTTACAGATGGCAGACAATTGTATCACTGGAAGTACTAAATATACTGCACTCTTTTTAAATATATTGTATAGCTATATGTAGACTAACAAACATAACGTAGCTACATATGTAATAAATTTTTTGTATGGCCTTCAGGCTGCAGTTGGGCACTGAATCCTTCCAACTGCTAAACTCTTCATCAGTCCAATTTTTATTGAAAATGTCTAGCTATTATATTTATTTCTTCTTTATGTATATCTTAATTTATGTATGTCTTCATTTGTTAATCCTTCTTAATAGTGCAATTACTCATATAAAAATCCATTTGAATCAATTAGCTCTAAATGTTGTTTTTTATTTTTTCCCACTTTATTCTTTTTTTAAATCTCATCAAAGCCACCTCTCCCGACATGCATGTTTCAAATGAAACTTTCCTCCGGGTCAAGGGGAGCTAGAAACATAATATAAAAACAAAATCTTACTGTCATAGCTTCTAATAACTGAATATTGTGCCTCAGAGAGTGTACAGCGATCTTATTATACCCAATTTTCTAAAATTCGTCATTCAACTTGCCAAAAGAGATAAAAGGATAAACGTTTAATGCGCTTACCAAATGAGGGAGCTTTCGTCTGGAGTCAAACAGATGGCAGACAAGACACAAATGATGTAATTGAACACTAGTCCATTGAAATCCAAAAGCAGTTTCTGCAGTTGTTTTTTTAAATATAATTAAATTCAGTTGCTAATTGTCTAAGATGTGTTGTTTTTATATATTGATACTCGTCTACTACTACTTATCACTTATATAGCGCTGAAAGGAGTACACAGCACTGTACATTTTCACATTGATAGATGGTCCCTTCTCGGAAGAGCTTACAATCTAACTTGGACAGACAGACATGACATATAGGATTGGGGATGCAGAACCCAAGGTGAGAGGAGTTAGGAGTCGAAAGCACTCTCAAAGGAGGTGGGCTGACATTTATAGGCGGTTCCTGTTCAATAGAGCTTACAATCTAACTTGGACAGACAGACATGACATATAGGGTTGGGGATGCAGAACCCAAGGTGACAGGAGTTAGGAGTCGAAAGCACTCTCAAAGGAGGTGGACTTTTAACTGGGTCTTGAACATTACCGTAGGGATTCAGGCAGCTTGTTTTTAGAGAATGACATGGGGACAAAATTTGTCCCTATCCCCATCCCAGGCTGTATCCCCTCCTTGCAGGCTCTGTTCCCATCCGTGCCCCAACGGTTCTGTCCTCAACCCGTCCCATGGGTACCCATCTCCATCTAATTCTCTAGGGCGAAAGAAAGCTAAGGTCTTTGTTATGTCCTGTCTGGTAGGTATCATAATATTTTATCATTTTGATTTCAAAGGTCTTATGTTCTTGTATTATCCTAAATTTCCTTTTGGTATTTTCACCATAAAATAATTGGTGCAGTGTTCTGTTTTTCAAAGTGTTGTAAATTGATCCTAGTCTTTAGCATTTGACTTGTTTCATCTATCAGGGATATTAGATGCCCCAGGAAAAACTTCAGTGCACATTTCCCAATTAGTCCTTTGCCACCACCCTCTCCCAACAAGACTGATCACTACAAAAACACCCCTCCCAAAATAAAGCTAAGTAAATGGGCCATTTGATAATGTCCCTTCCTCCCTAAAGGTACATACCTCCTTGAGTTTGTGTGTTGTCAGGACTAGTTAATTTTCTTTTACTGTAACCACTCGTTTTGCCCCTCCCCTTCAAAGCTGCTATCCAAGGTGACTGCCTGGTCATACTTGCTGACTATGCATCTGAATCTGGGATTAGGAAGTGAAGGAAATATTGAGAATGGGAAGAGGGTAACACAAGACTGAGGAGAAGGTAGAGGAAATGCTGAGAGTGCTTGCTCTGGATTGGTGCAACCAAAACAAATAAATTGACCCTGGGAGATCCACAGAGAAGAAAATCCAAGAGAAACCAAAAAACACTGTGGAGTGACGATGTTCCTGAAATTGACTTTTTTGAACATTTAAAAGTTCCATACGTCTACTTGAACAATCCACATAAAAACCTTAACGATCTAGTCCGCTGAGAGGAGGAAATGAGTCAGAAATGGAGAGGAGTTGGGAAGAATGTGGTCCTGAGATGGGAATGAAAAAGAGAAGATTTGATTAGGGCATAGGGGAGGGGAGGCAAGTAATGACAGGGGGGTTCGAAACAAAAAAAGGAGAAAAGAACTCCGCACAAACCAAATGAACAGAGATGACCAAACCAAATACCCTCAAAGAAGGGGGGTTCAATGCAATTTAGTAATGTTTATTGGACTAAAACATGTACATAAGATTGAGGCAAGGACCTGAAATTTCTGCCTGCATCAAGGGCACTGACATTGTGAGGGAGGTTGGTACCCAGGGCTGTGGCACTCAGCATTGGTGCACTGTGTGCTCCCCACTCTTCCCTGCTGCTTGAGCAACCCCTCTTCCCCTGCAACTCCACTTGAAATGTTCACCGGCATGAGCAGCATCTTCCACCTGCTGCTTATGCTGGCCTCGGGCCTTTTCTGACGTCATATCCTTGTCCCGCAATCAGGAAGTGACATCAGAAAGGAGCCGAGGCCGGCATGAGCAGGTGGAAGACGCTGCTTGCCCCGGTGAATATTTAAAGATGTATGTGTTTGGGCAACGAGGAAGAGAGGCGCCAGCACCCCTCCCCATGAAGACGGCGCCTGGGTAGGTCTGTCCCCTGTCCCCCCTTACTATGCTACTGATCAGGGGCCCACCTTCATCTACAAAAGTTAACAAAAGGAACACAGACATTATGAAGATATGCACACTGAGAGCAATTTGTGCACTCCTTCATATCTGAATCCTGTGCAATCACACTGCTTTTATAGTCATTGCTACAGTGCTGATTTCCAGGTATCCTCTATAGAACATTTTAATCACCACATAGTAGTGGGAAACTCCTGACAAATGGAAAGATCTTGATGAGTTAAAGCTAAAGTAGCTGGCATACATATTTATGGTAGAGTCTGACTATTCTATCTGGAAGGAATCGTACATGATCATGTGGGCAGCATTAGTTTAAGGTGCTAGTGTTAAATTAGCACTATCTAAAACTGAATATGACTAAAACCAAACTCTTTATCTTTCCACCTAAACCCACCTCCCCCCATTCTCTATTTCTGTGGATAATACTCTCCTCCTCCCTGTCTTGTCAGCTTGCAACCTCAGGGCAATCTTTGACTCTTCTCTCTCCATCTCCGCTCAGATCCAACAAACTGCTAAAACATCTGGCGTCCTCTATAATATTACCAAAATCTTACCTCTCCGAGCACACTACCAAAACCCTTATCAACGTTCTCATTACCTCTCGTTTAGACAACAATGTACTTCTCTCAGGTCTTCTGCTTAATCATCTTTCCCCCCTTCAATCAATTCAAAATTCTATTGTATGACTTTTATGCTGTGAGAGCTGCCATGCTCACATTACCCCTCTCCCCAAGTCACTTCATTGGCTCCCCATCCGTTTCCGAATACAATTCAAACTCCTCTTACTGACTTACAAGTGCATTCACTTACAAGGGCATTCACTCTGTAGTCCCTCAATATCTCTCCTCACTTATCTCCCCCTATGCTCCCCCCCTCTGTAAACTCCCTTTGTCAGGTAAGTCCCTCCTATCTGTACCCTTCTCCTCCACTGTCAACTCCAGACTCCATCCCTTCTTTGTTGCTGGAACAGGCTGCCAGAGTCAATGTCATGCTCCATCTCTAGCAGTAATCAAATCCAAGCTAAAAGCCCACTTTTTTTTTTTGGAAGGCTGCTTATGTTTATTAGATCACCTACCGGTATGTTGTACAAACTCAAACACAAACCTCCAAGAGGCTGCCAGAATAGAAAACAAAGCAATGTTTGGAAGTTACTGAAACTTTATAAAGGGCTTTTACAAAAGTATTAAAGCTATCTCTATATTGTAAAGCAGCCTAGAAAAGGAAAGGGGAGGAGTGAAAGGGAGGGGCACTGTAGCCTAGCATTTTCTTGAGAAGCAGTGACCGGGTGTGTTAGATTGTGCCAGGCTGTTTACACAGGTGCTCCAGTGTTGGATGTGGTGGTGTCATTAGCTTGATGCTTCCTGAACTCCTGTGTCAGGCCACATGTGATCACACCATTGGTCACCTTGAAAGTTCCTGAAGTCTCTGGTGTCATGATAGGATGGGTGGGCTTCCCAAAGAAGAAACTTTCCCATCAGTGTCCAGTATCTAACTTGGGAAGACCTGGATGATAAGGAAGAACTTCCCAGAGTATTCAATACTTCCACAAGAGCTGTTACTGGAAGTGGAACCCAGGCACCTTCTGTAGTAATCATAGGTTGCAATGGAGAAGCCGGTGGATGGAATCGCTGCCATTATTCCTAATCTTGTTGAGTTTCTTGATATAAATTCTTCCTTCCCACGTGTTACTTCCAATAGACCCCCCCCCCCCCAGGCTATCACAGGCTCCCCAGAGCAAACGCTAGGCGATGGAGCCCATCTGAAGAGGAGATGCTGGGAGTACACTCCACTGCCAAGCAGATTATTCAAGTCTCTCTAGTACAGTGTCTCTCAAACTGTGTGCCTAGGCACAGTGGTATGCCCCAAAGAGATTCCGGGTGTGCCACGAGAGATTTCAGAATTCTATGTTATTTTTAAAAATTCCCTTCACATTCACTGTTGTTGCAATTACACATACATAGTTTAAAGAACTTAAATTTTTTTGGTTTTTCAATTTTATAATTTCAATTATAATGTGCTATGAAAAACTTTTGCTCCATTTAGAGTGCTGGAGCTAAAAAAAAGTTTGAAAGACACTGCTCTACTGTCTAAAAGTCCACTTTTTTTAAGTTGTTTTCAACTCTTAACTCACTCACTGTCAGTTACTTTTACCCATTGTATAATTCCTTCTGCCAAAAACTCCCCAACCTCAAGATGCCCTGTCTGTCCAAATTTGATTGCGAGCTCTTCAATTGAATATTAAAATGTACAACGCTGCATACGTCTTTCAGCGCTATAGACATGATAAATAGTAGTACCCTGTTTCCCTGAAAATAAGCCCTAGCATGATTTTTAAAGCTGCTTCTAATATAAGCCCTACCCCCAAAATAAGCCCTAGTTAAGATCAAACCCTGAAGCCCCCCTCCCCGAATATCCCCAACACTCCCTGACTCCATCCCTGCCTGATTCGCCAAAAAAAAAAAAAAAAAAAAAAAAAAAAAAAAATCGGACTCGATTCAGCAACCCCCACCCCAGTAAGACTTGACACATCTCCACTCCGAGGCCTCCTAAAGCAGCAGCTGCGGCAGCGCTCTGAACAGGCTGCTTCATGGACTTCCCCGCTGAAGCCTTCCCTCTGCCGCATCACTGAGTGCTGCCGCCGCTGCTGTTTTTGGAGGCCTCAGAGCCTCACAGTGAGAATGTCAGTGGGGTTCTGCTGCACAGGGGGATGGCAGGGAAGGACAGAAAGATGCTGCACAAAGAGATAGGTGAGAAGGAAGGAAAGAAGCTGCACATGAGGGGGGTGGAGAAAGGAAAGAGGAAGAATTGGGGTGGGGTAGAGGAGAAGAAGGGAGATGATTGTTGTACATGAAAAAAATAAGACATCCCCCGAAAATAAGCCCTAATGCATTTTTTGGACCCCAAATTAATTATTATTATTTTATTTCTTATATACCTCCAAAGCCCTAGTAGTTCGAGGTGGTTTACAATAGAGAAGGGCAGGTCAATAATATAAAACACTGTCTTATTTTCGGGGAAACACGGTAGCTCCCCTCCCTTTAATATTATCTGCCTACTCCTCTTCTCCCCCTCTCCCTAAGCAGAAAAACTGCAACGATGGGAAGGTGGACAGTGACGGGAAGAGCGACAACAGTTAATTGGAAAGGAGAGAAAAACAAACTCTTTTCCCCTTTCCTCCCCAGTTAAACCATTCACGTTCATCTTCCGTCCGTCTTTCTCCACGCCGCAGTTCATCAGTTTCCGACGAGCTGGGAAAGAGACGGACTACTTCCGGCAGATTGGGCGAAAAGCCAAGGAATCACTTCCGGCGGGCATGGAAGCCGACGGACAACTTCCGGTGTGGAATCTCACACGTGTGTGTGTGTGTGTATGTTTTTTGCATTGGTGCGTGCCCTAGGATTTACTGAGACTGGGATACGGGTAACTTCCCGGCCACCGCTGACATGGGGAAAAAGCGGCAGCCAGAGAGTCCGCTGCTGGATGCCGACCCTGCCGGGAAGAAAGCGCGAACTGCGGAGACTGAATTCACTGGCACGCAGTTCAAATCCTTATTAAAAGAGGCGCAAAGTGCCGTGAGGGGTAAGAGCGTCTTGGAAACGGGAATGTGGCGTGTGGCATGCAAGACTACATATTAAACAGAGCTTGTCAGTGAGTGCAGAAAACAAACTTATGTACTGGGGGCATTGATGGCATTACAAATTAAAATAAGTTTGTGTACGGTAGTGCAGAATCAGATGTTTGGGTCTTTATGTCTATTAGGGAGTGGGGGTAGAGCATAAGGAGCAGGGGTGACCCGATGCAGAGACTCATTGGGGGGGGGGTCAGGGAGAGGGTCCTTTGCATAAGACAATACGGGCTGAAAAGCTGGAACATATGCGAAGAACAATTGCTCACTAGTAAGGCTTGTCTTGGTGAGAAGGATTGAGGTTGCCAACTCAGATAGTGCTGGATGGGCCAATTGGCCTTTCTGCAATCATGTTTCTATGAAAAGCATTTTTACTGAAAACCTAATACAGTTAAACCTTGGATAGCAAGTAACGTGGTTTACGAGTGTTTTGCAAGACGAGCAAAACATTTTCTTAAATTTTAACTTGATAAACGAGCGTTGTCCTGCAGTACGAGCGTCATGTCAAATACGCACAATATATACGCGTGACATCACTGATTGCATCTGAACATAATACATGCACCCGCAGTTCAGGCGCGCACAACATACCCACATCTCACGCTGAGCACGGCAGAACGTAATAAAAGCATAACGCCCAAGCCACATGCAGTGTAGTGACTGTTTGAAACGAGTGAGATCTTGCAATACAAGTACGTACAGAACTGTATTTTCTATTAAAGTTTTTGGGATGTGGAACGAATCGTCCGAGTTTCCTTTATTTCCTATGGGGAAATTCGCTTTGGATTACGAGTATGCTTCTGGAACGAATTATGCTCGCAAACCAAGGTACCATTGTATTTTTATGACACATTTCATAGTTGTCATTCTGAGCACAGCTAGACTTACTAGATTAAGCTTACAGGGATAATAGAGATCTTTAAATGGCAAGGCATGGCAGTCACTGTGGTAGGACAGAAAGTGATGATGGATGACAGTGCAAGATGTTGAAAAGTAGAACATACTACAGCAGATACAGATTTTCAGGCCTAGTTTGGCCAAAAGTCCTATCTGCTGCAAAATCGCAAGTCTTGGTTTATTATGTTTTACTGACAACATGTAAGTGCGTGCAGGAAGCACTTGTGTGATTGAGCATGCTGATGTTTGACAGGAAATATGTTGTAACATGAAGTGAGACAAAATATAAAGTTCTAATCTGTCCATTTCTGTGAGAAGTTAATTTTCTGCATGTAAATATGTTTATGTGTGCTGTGGATCTCCAGAAGAACTAATAATTCTGGAAGAGATCAAACTGGCTATGTCACTGGAAGCCCAAATAATGAAGTTAAATCTGTCTTATTTTGGTCACACTGTCAGAAGAGAAAGATCATTGGAGAAGGACATTATGTTTGGAAAGATTGAAGAAACTAGGTGAAGATGACCTACAATCAGATGGCTGTTCATGTTGAAAACAACCATGGGGTTGACTCTGGGAGGACCTTACTGGACTAGCACAAAACAGATATCTTTTTAGATCTGTAATTCATCAAGTTGCTAGGACTCGAACACAAGTCAATGGCACCTAACTAAATATGTTGAGTCTTAAACTTTCTGAGCCCCATTTTCTTTCCTGTTAAGTCATTTAAGGGCCCTTTTACTAAGTCGCACCGTTAAATGGGCTTAGCACACCTTTTACACAGGTCTTTTCTACACACTAAGCCCATTTTTAGCACAATTGTAAAATAGACTTCTTTCTATTTGTTTTATTTCTGGCTGTATGCTAATGTATTGATTGATTTATTCAAGACTTGCTATATATACTGCCTTTAAATGAACTGAACAGGGCAAGGTTACCATGACTTTTTCAAAATAGATAAATTGGAAATTAATCTGACATCTTCAGAAATCAGTTGTTTATCACTTTTTAGAGTACTGAGATTTTATTACATGATTAGAGCATATGTTTATTAAGGTTGAAGTACTCTCTATGTATTTGTGTAAAGCCAAGGTAAACCCTGAGATATTATGTCTCCTGAAAATGTTTAACTGCTGCCTAAGGGTATCAATACATGTGTGTTTTGTTGCAGGTTTAGATATTTTCATAGCCACAGCACGAAAATTACCCTGTTCCAGCCTGTATGATGTTGTGGAAGGATATATAAAAATTTCAATGGAGTGTGCTGAGATCTTCAAACTGTTGGATGGAGAAAAAAGACCAGAGAGTGAAGTAAGCTATAATATGCATTATCTTGTGCTTTGCTTTCCCTGTTGCCTAGATTGTAGTATTGTCCACTGTGTTAGAAGAGTTGAGTCTGAGGGCCAGGCTGGTTGGTGTTTGATGTGCCACAGAAGCAATGTGGTATCTCCTGAGAAAAGTGGGGAAACAATTGTTGCTACTTTGGTGGCACCTGACAGCCTTAGATTGTCACTGTGTTTATCTCTAGGATGATATGTAGGCTGTCGTGTGTTCCTGGTGTCCCCTAGGGTCATGCACATGTTAGTTTGACACTGGAAACTGGCTTATGTTACCAGATGGCAACAATCCCATGGTTTTTAAAGGTCATCTTCCCTGGGGGGTTTCTATGAAATCTTTCGACAGGACCAGCTCTTACAAAGCGGTGCTAACGAGTGCCACGTGGGAAATGCTCTTACACCCATTCAGTCCCTAGGGGCATTGGAGCATTTATGCATCGGCCTGCGCTATTGGTCTTTAGAGATGTTATAAGTACTATAATCAGGAATCCATGTCATGCAATCAAAAAATGAAACATAAACAGCTAAACGTTTAACGTAGATAAGTGTAAGGTGAAGCGTGTCGGTAACAAAAATCTTATACATGAATACAGGATGTCTGGTGCAGTACTTGGACAGACCCCCCAGGAAGAGACTTGGGAGTACTAGTCGACAAGTCAAGGAAGCCGTCCGCACAATGTGCGGCAGTGGCGAAAAGGGCAAACAGAATGCTAGGAATGATTAAGAAGGGGATCACGAACAGATCGGAGAAGGTTATCATGCAGCTGTACCGGGCATGGTACGCCCTTACCTGGAATACTGCGTCTCAGCACTGGCTGAGACAAGATAAAAGCCTCCCACAGTATAAATATTAACATTTTTTTAAAATAAATGATGCATCATTTTTGTGTGTTAAAAGTTTTTGTGCCCCCCTCCCCCAAATTATAATCATTCTGCCAAGTTGCTAAAGTCCAGATAGATCTTTCTGTATTTACCGAAGGTGCTGATGCAGACACACCAATCCAGACCAGTAAAAAATATTTTGTGTACAGATTGCTTTGTGGGAAATTTCAAGAGGTTTAAATAAAAAGGCAGAATTTTTGGTGGTGTCAGAAGTAATATGCTGTAGATGTATTAGTTTGTTAGAAAAGTCCCAATCATTTTCTTAATAATATGCCATCCTCAATCCCTAGCTGAGTTTTGGAATCGGATGTTTCAGGAGTGGTATTTTGCTGACTGAAATATTATTACCGTTGATGTAAATGAAACTCATTTGTTCTCCTTTTTTGCATATTTTCAGCTGCTGTTGATATTTCAAGCTTTGGAAGCCATCTTGCTGAGGATAGCTAGTGATCTGTCTCATTTCAGTGTTGTGGGAATGAACATAGTGAAAAAGCTGATAAACTCTCACATGAAATTAATCTACACTTCATTGTATGCTGAAAGTTACAGGTGAGTCTGTTTCTACCTCCTGCCGTTCGTGCTGTACCAGACAAAACCGTGCAGCTTGTTGCTGTGCTGTTTGTTGCTGCTTGGCTGTTGATATGGTCACATAGGTCCCTGTTCTGTAGAAATGCTACTACTACTACTACTTATCACTTATATAGTGCTGAAAGGCATACGCAGCACTGTATTTTTTTTACATTTATTGACGGTCCCTGTTCGGAAGAGCTTACAATCTATCTTGGATAGACAGATATGGCATATAGGGTTGGGGGATGCAGAACCCAAGGTGAAAGGAGTTAGGAGTCAAAAGAGGTGGGCTTTTAACTGAGCCTTGAACACTGCGTGAGACGGAGCCCGCCGTAGGAATTCAGGCAGCTTGTTTCAAGCATACGGCGCAGCAAGGCAGAAGGGATGGAGTCTGGAGTTGGCAGTTGAAGAGAAGGACACAGATAGGAGGGACTTACCAGCTGAGCAGAGCTCACCTGGGGGGGGACGACATAGGGGGAGATAAGTGAAGAGAGATAGTGAGGGGCAGCTGAGTGAGTACATTTGTAGGTCAGTAAGAGGAGTTTGAATTGTATTTGGAAATGGATGGGAAGCCAATGAAGTGACTTTAGGAGAGGGCTAACGTGAGTGTAGTGGCTCTCCCAGAATATAAGTCATGCAGACGAATTCTGGATGGATTGGAGGGGAGCGAAATGGCTAAGTCAGTGGTCTCAAACTCAAACCCTTTGCAGGGCCACCTTTTGGATTTGTAGGTACTTGGAGGGCCTCAGAAAAAAAAAATAGTTAATGTCTTATTAAAGAAATGACAATTTTGCATGAAGTAAAACTCTTTATAGTTTATAAATCTTCCCCTCCCCCCGAAGGCCTGCATGTTCCTCCTTCTTTGCAGCGTCCTCCAGCTTCCCCCTTGGCCTCCCAGTCTTAGTTTCAGCTAATTACCGCAGCCTAAAGAGAGGATTGCCGGTGCTGTAGCGTTCCTTGCAGGCTGCCATTGGCCTCCGCAGCAAGTTCCCTCTGCCGCAGTCCTGCCCCTCCTCTAACGTCAGGGGCAGGATCGCGGCAGAGGGAACATGCTGCTGAGGACGACGGCAGCCTGCAAGGATCACTACAGCACTTAAAGAGATACATATTTACGGCCTCTTTTACAAAGCTGCGCTAATGGCTGCCGCGTGGCAACAGCCCCGAAGCCCTTTAAATCTCTATGGGCTTCGGGGCCGTTCGTGCAGCACAGCTGCTAGCGCGGCTTTGTAAAAGAGGCGTTAGTGTGAAGAGTCTCGGTGTCTGAGAAAACGAAATTCACCACTGTCAGATGCTCAGGCGCTGAGCTCAGAGGTGCCAACGGCGGCTGTTAAACACGTGGGTTCTTCTTTCTGAGCACATGTACAGTTACGTAAAGTGTGGGAATAAACAAACTGCAGACATTGATAAGTCCTGTTTTGTGCAACGCTCATATTGCACACAGCATCACCTTCTTTCTGTCTTCTTGAGTCTCCTCCTTTTCATCGTTCCAACCTCTGTTGGGTCTTTCTGTGCTTCCCTAGCTAATTTTTTTTAGCCATAGAAGAATTTCCCCCTGCACTCATGTTACACACAGCATTATCTCCTTTCTGTCTTCTTGTAAGTGAACATTTGGGTTTGCAGAGGTTGGGAAACACTGCTGTAACGTGCAGTGTTCTTCTCGGTGTGCTCCATAAGCCCTGTGTTCTGTTATGCTTTCTGTCCAGGAAGACAACGGGCTTCCTTGTTCCTGATGTGTCTGATGATATGTAAATGCGCAAATTTTCACTTTAGCAAAGTTTTACTGGTGCTGCTAACTTTGTGGAAATAACGCATCGGTTTTACTTGCCCAGGACGAGTCGGATCTGCCTGAATTTAATGTCAGCGATGGTGACCCAAGGTCCAGATGCTGCAAGGGACATCTTCAGCCGTTTTGACTTTAATAACAAATTTCTGCCAACTTTAGTGAAGAAACGAGACAAGCAGGTAAAGGAGTGGACTGCATGGGTGTGAGCAATTGCTGTGCTACTTTGGTTTTACTTGAAATATTAAAAGTTCTCTTGTTTGGAACATCTGGTGGCCTTTGTAGCCAAAATACATTCCTGTTATGTAACTTGGGCTGCATAGTTCTGTTTGTAACTTTTTTTTTTTCTTTTTTATTTATTTATAGCCCGCTTTTTACAGAGCAGTTTATAAAATATAACATAAAAAACATAAACATAGGTGGGTCTTGACGCATTCTGCATCCAGCTGCTTCAGAAAATCTGATGGATTTGTTGCTTCCTTTCACTTCTCAACAAACCGCGAGACCAGCATGAAAAACGTTAGCATCGGGTTTTCTGAGGCAGCTGGATGCGAAACGTGTCGTGTCTTTGCTCCGTTTTGCTCCGTTCTAGCCTAAGGGCCTGTTTTGCAAAGCCATGCTAATGGCTGCCGTGCGGCAACAGTCCCGAAGCCCTTTAAATCTCTATGGACTTTGGGGCCGTTACCGCGCAGCAGCCACTAGCGTGGCTTTGTAAAACAGGCCCTAAGTCTTTGTTCCGTTCTAGCACAAATAGGTTTTCCAAAAATTACTAAGAATCAAATAGCAAGTTGTTGGAATCTTATTGAATGCAAAGACATGTTATATGCTGTGATTGAAAAAGGAGGGATTTTCTGCTGCTGGAGCTTTGCTCCAAGTCTGGTCTCTCACAAACCTTTTTTCTGAGCACTTAAACATGCTACATAGTTTTGCAAAGCCATAAAAACATATTTGTATCTGGAAAATAGAGAAGTTTAATTTTATAGTTCTCAAATCTTGATATTGCTGGTATTGAATTGTATTTTATTATGTAAAGTTTCCTCAGATTGTTAGAGGATTTCTCTTTTCTTATTATAATCAGCCTTGTACTCTTTTTGAAATAAGCAGAAAATAATAAGCTGCATATAGTATAGCTATGGAAGGATTCCATTTGGGCCTGGCCAAGGCTGGGATGCTGCAGAGGCAGCATTCGTGGCACCTAGAAGGGAAGAAGGACCAGCCGTTTGCGCTAAGGTGATGCTGATGGGGCCAGGGTCAGGGTGCACATTTATTTTATTCTTAAGGTTGTATTCCCTAGCCAAGGACCATAGCTGTGATGACTGGGGAAGAGAATTGAAATGAGGTAAAAATGCAGGTAGTTGTAAATGAAGCTTCAGTAACATTTATTTATTTACTGCCAAACAAAGCCTTTCGGTTCGAGGCAGTTTACAGGTACTAAAATAAAATGGGTATTATTAAACTTCCCTCACTGTCCCAAAATGGGCACACACACTAACTATAGTACCCAGAAATACAATGACAAGATAACAAGATGAAGAAATTAAATTACAGGAAAGGCGATCTTGGATCACAGCCTGCACCAAAAAGCAGAAGAATAAAACATCTAAGAGGAAAAGGGTACAATATATTATACTGTATAATGCAGAACAGATTGAAATAACACAACCCCTCCCCTCCAAAAAACAAACAAAGAACTCAGAGTCAAAAATAAAATTTGATTTTAGTCAGTAGATAGAGCACCAAGACCATTTCCACTCCATGTGAGGCCACCAGAGCAACGAAGCACCTAGGACCGGGACCCTCTCGGCAAGGCCCCAAATGCTGACAGCAGTCCCTCCTCCAACGTCAAACCACAGGTGGCCTCCGCTGTGACATCCAATCTCCCTGACATGTGGGCCGCCCACAACCTCAGTACAGGCAGATTCTGATTAAACTAAGTCTAAAAGAACAGAAGAGAGCCGTCAGACTAGAAGAGGGGTGCTGTATGTACACTCAGACAGAAGCAGAATACTTGCATCTGTTTCCCATATCTTACTTTTGGGATATTGTCCTTCCTCCCCCATCTCTGCTGGTTCAGGCAGTATAGTACAAACTTTTAAAAATATTGCAACTGTGGTCTTAACTTTTTTTTTTTTTTAAGGTATTGAAAATACAGTTTGCTATCTGAGTTGAACATAATGATGAGACGGTCTTTCTGCTTTTCATCCAGGGGAGGCCTGATGTCCGCATGGCATACATTCAGTTTGTTCTTTCCTTTTTCATTGCTGGCGATAATGCAACCGTCGCTCAGGTGCTGGAGTTGAAAGGTAAATCAGAGATGTTGTTTTTTCTGGGCTCGACACAATGGCAGAAAGGAAAGGATGAGAGATAAGGGGGCAGAAAAGGCTCTTATACTGCACATGGATTTCTTTTTGTTTTACTACACTTGTATAACCCTTGTCAGCTTGGTTCTATTTCAGCTCTTTTGGTACGTTACCCTTCCTTCATCTCTTCTATGTTTGACAGTTTTCAAGAGAATTGTTGAAGCAATCAGCATCCGAACAATTGTACATTTCTGTAGTTGTGAGAATACACTAGGGGGTTCATAATCAAAAGAGAAAAACGTCCAAAAACCGGCCTAAGTCGGCACTTGGACGATCATTAGTCAAAAATGTCCAAGTGCTGATAATAAAACTGGGTTTTGGACATATCTAAAAATGACCTAGGCCTTCACAGTGCTGCTGAATGACCATAGCTAAACGAGGCATTTCAGGATGAGTGTCGAGGGCGGGATTTGGGCGGGACATGGGCAGGCTTAGACTTAGTCGTACAGCATGTATAACCGAAAGTTGTACAACAGAGCCTAGACGGAACTTGGATGTTGTGACTTAGACCATTTAAAACATAGTCTAAGTCACAAAAACCCACCTAAAGTCACCAGATAAGCACTGCAAACACATAATACAGACCCCCACACACTACCCCAGTGATCACCAATCCCCCCACCCCCATAAAAATATTAATCATAACTTGAAAATTGTGCCCCCAGAACATCATCACCTGGCAGCCTGGCATAGGAAAGCCTACTCGTGCTGCACAGAGGTGTCTTAAGCCGTCTTGGGGGTGGGTTAGGGAACCATGGAGAGGAGGACCCATACCCATAAGCCCCTGTAATCACTGCATTAAGAACATAAGAAGTTGCCTCCGCTGAGGCAGACCAGAGATCCATCTCACCCAGCGGTCCGCTCCTGCGGCGGCCCATCAGGCCCATTTCCTGAGCAGTGGTCCTTGATTCCTGAAATATGTGCACTCCCCTATACACCCCCAAAACCCTTTGGTACTGGCATACAAGTGGCTCCTGCAGCCATAAGGGCTATTGGGGTGATAGATAAGTGGGTCTAGGGGATTCTGGAGGTGGTTTGGAGTGCTCATCATGACCTATAAGGGAGCTGTAGTGAGATAATGACATGGCATCCTTTTTGTGAAGTTCACAGCAGTGCCTTATAAGGTACCCTACAATTTAGGTACCATATGTGGGTGTTCAGTCCAGCACTTTGCAGACCCCTCCCATATCCAACGGGGCTTGTTCTAGGCGTTTTTGACTTGGATGAAAAGTTGGACGAAAATGTGGTATAAAAATGGACGATATAGCGGCTTGAATGATCAGATTGGCAGAACGTATACTTAGACGATTTTTGAAACGAAAAAAAATTTGGACATATTTATCAAAAATGTGTCCTAAGCTGTTTTTTTACTTTGGACGACTTGCGACTTAGATGAAAACGGACTTAGACGTTCCTTTCGATTATGCCCCTCCACATTCCAGGTCAGTGTGCAGGATAAAAGTTGTCTTCCTGCCTCTGTTCCATCTGTTTTCTGCTGATGACTATCATTGATGGAGGGAGGAATCTCTCTTCCCCTTGTAGCTGGCTAAGACAGCTCATTAGCATCTGATTCTTAGCCTCTGACCTGTCCATGGAATATTTCATTCAGGATGACATCCTGGACTTTTTCTCACACCCAATAGTATATGTGATGAAGAATGGTGTAAGAATCACTGTTGATTCCAGTTCACTAAAATTTTTCTGAGCAAATTAGGCAAATATTTGTCTGAAATGGTAGAGGCACAGTAGTTCTACCTGGAGCTGGGGAACGACTAATTAATAATACATTATTATTAATTTATAATCTGATTAATTGTGGAGACAATCCAGAAGGATATGAAACATAGGATCATGTTCTCTCTTAATCACAGAATCATATTACATTACATTACGTTGATGTCTTCTAACGTGCCAATATCTTTCATGGTATTTGAAAAGATTCTGAGAAAATATTTCCTCAACAAGAGAATAGTGAACCCTTGGAAAGACTTTAGGGAAGTTATAGAAGGAAAAATGGTGACACAATTCAAGTATACCTGGAATACAGAGAGAGAGAGAATAATTTTATAAACCATTGTCGAATATAAAATGCTGATTTATGTATTTAAATGGCTCTTATGCCTAAAAGTATCTGGTCTAAGTCGGCAAGTACTCGTACAGTAGGTGTGCTCAGGGGTGGAGTCTGGGCAGAGCCACAATTTTACTCAAATATTTACATAAGATTTGGCCCTGAATAGTATAATTAAACTCTGGAAATCGTTGCAAGAGAATGTCATAAAAGCAGTTAGCTTAGCAGGGTTTAAAAATGGTTTGAATAATTTCCTTAAAAAAAAAAAATCCACAGCTTTTTTCTAAACTAAGCAGAATTGTTTATTAAATTTAATATATTGCCTTTTTCAGGAACTAAATCAAGGCAGTTAATAATAATACAGAATAAAATCTGTTTTACTCTCTGGGTTCTTGCTAGGTACTTGTGACCTAAATTGGCCACTGTTGGAAACAGGATACTGGCCTTGATGGACCTTCAGTCTGTCCCAGTATGTTCTCCTGTAATACTTTATTTATATTCCGCCAAATATTAATTTAAATTCAAATACGACTAATCTGGGACTCTACTTTGTTAAATCCTATTTGCATAAACACTTGATCTCTGATTTTGCGTTGCTTAAGCTCAATGCCCATTATTCATATTTGGTATTTGTATAAGGACAAATAATATTTTTCTTTATTTGTATTGAATGAATAGTAAAATATGCTGTTTTGGTACAACTCTATTACATATTTTATCAAATATGCACGATCACACACACATGTTCACATGCCCTTAAGCAGACATAATGTCTGCACCTTTAATCTTAAGTCCACCACCCTCTTGTTGAATAAATAATATACCTTATTTTATGTTTCTGTGAAAGAGAACATGATTTTATTTATCATTTATTTATTTATTTCATTTTCTATCTCATCCCCAAAGAGCTCAAAACGAGTTACAGGTTATACATACATAGTATACGGTTAACAGGTTACGATTTGCACAGGTTTTGCCATAATTTCAGTACAAGTTTGCAATACAAGCTTTTATTCCAATTTGTATACCAGGGATCTAATACTAATAATATACATAATAGATAGTTTACAGGTTACAATTTGCCATAGTTATCCTTACAATGCAAGTTTTCTAATGCAAGTTTTATCCTAACTTGACACAGAAAGTTTACAGGTTAGAATTACATTACATTACATTACATTAGGGATTTCTATTCCGCCATTACCTTGCGGTTCAAGGCGGATTACAAAAGGTTAATTTAAAAAAAAACAAAACAGAGTTACAATGATTAGCAAGAGAGGTAAGTTGTAGATCTTATAAACATTTAGCGGGTTGTTGAGGGTGAGGTGGTTTGTAAAAGAGTTAATAGGTGGTCATAGTGGAAGTTCTTTTGTTATTATTAGTGCAGTAATGGGTAGATCAAATGTCAGTTTTAGAGTTACTAAACGGTCGTGATGTTATTGCTGCTTCAGGAATTTCTTGAAGAGTGTGGTTTTTATTTCTTTTCTGAACGTCCTATAGTCTGGGGTGGTCATCAAGAGGTTGGAGATCTGCCAAAGTCACAGTGCCAGATTTTTCAATACAAGTTTTCCTTACATGATGCATACTGGGATACTGTTTCAATATACATTTCTTTGTAATCCATCGGTCAAGGACAGGGGAGTTAGGTGAAGAGGTATGTTTTTATTGCTTTCCTAAAGTCCCAGTGTTACATATCCTTCTGGATGACAGTCTAACTGCTGGCTTTCTTGACTCCACAGTTAATCAGATGATAATAAAAGATGTCACGCAAGCATAAACACAATCCACTGAATATTTAGGAGGGGGCAGTTCCAGTGCTTTTCATCTGCTGGAGTATTTCTTTAGCTTTTGGAGTCACCTCAGAAAATGGTAGATTAATCCTTCATGAGAGGGAGGGAGCAGGAAGGAGCACAAAAGAGCCAGTTCTGATGTCTAGGGTCTTCCTCATCCAGAAATGTAACTTTGCCCTTTTTCCCTCCTCTTGTCCTTTAGGGAAATACAGATTTACAATAATATTGTACAGTGTATTATTCTATATTTTTAATGGTCTGGAGTTTTTAATGCTTGGAAGGCGTTTAGATTTACAGTTGTTTATTTTGTGTACTTACTGCTCTTTGCTATGTTAGATTTTGTTACAGATGTTTTTAGCACTGGATTAAAGGAAGACAGAATTTCTACTATCAATCTCCTCTTTTCTACGCTAGAAGCAAAGGTTGGTGTTTACTGAGATTGAACCCATCTGCGCTCTTTTTCATATTGTTTCTTGTAGGAAAGACACTGATCTTTTCTTGCATTGTTGGTAGCAGTTTTACTGTTTGTGGGCACTCCTTTTTCCATTTAGGTTCTCTTCTATCAAACTATGCTAGCAGTTTTTTAGTGCGGTGAGCCGCGCTGAATGGCCCGTGCTGCTCCCGATGCTCATAGAGTTCCTATGAGTGTTGGGAGCAGCGCGGACCATTCAACGCGGCTCCCCGAGCTAAAAACTGCTAGTGCAGTTTGATAGAAGAAGGCCTTAGTGTTATTGTTCAAATTTTATGTCATCTGCTTGACCTCAAAATGATCCTCGGACCTGCCTTATCATCTTTCCAGCTGTGCATTCCCTTACACAACGAAGGGAGAGCAAAACTTTGTAGGTGGGGAGAACAAAATTTTCCTGCAGCGGCTGCTGCCCCACCACGCACCGACCGAGACCGCCTGCCCTGCTCCCGAACTGGGCCCGCCGACAGCGTCTACTCCTGCCTCTCCCGAACAACTCTCTTACTGCTGGGCTGGGCGTTTGAGCTTGCTCCGCCCCCCTACAACTCGCCGGGAGATCTAAAAAAGACTTCCTCTCAACGGCGCGCAGCCGTTCGGCGCGCCGGCGAAGGCGCACGGCAAAGGCGCGTGCCTTGCGCCTTAGCACGCGCCTTCGCGAAGCGGCCAAGCGGAGCCCAAAGCTACCTCTCCACCCTATACCATCCACATCCAACTCTCCAGATTTGACTCCCCAAAACCACACCAGACAGCCTCCTGCCGACGATTGCTTCCAAACTTCCAACCTGACCAGAATATTCCAGACCAGCCTAACAGCTAAGTATTTGCATGACTACCCCCTCTCACCTATCTGCACGCTTTATCATTCACTCTCCCCCCGCACGACCCAGCTCCCCAACTGCATGCCACAATTGCATGCCCTAATCAAACAAAACAACTCTTCACTGTCCTACCTGACCTGAGACAAACCATCTTCAATCCCAAGCCAACTGAAGTCTCAGATAGCCGGACTCCTCCATAACTGGCCCACCAAAGTACCAACTGAAGTCTCAGATAGCCGGACTCCTCCATAAAAGGCCCACCAAAGTACCAACAAATCCCACTTCAACTACTCCCCACTATTCACACAATGGATACAAACACACCCAAACTCATCCTTGCGCTACTACTGCTATCCCTCTTCATAGACAAATGGAAAACAGCAGGATACCACACACAGCCAATCCCAATCATCACAGTACCACACAAATCTGTTTTACAAACCAGGAAACTACAAACCCCTAGAAACTTGATCCTCTGTTCACCACCCGACCAAGTAAGCATTCCCACAACCTGGGGTAAAAGACATACAACAAAAGCCAAGACAAGCTTACAAAGACCTCAGACATCATATAAAATACTATCAAATATAACTACTACCCCCATCCCCCTCAAAAAAACCACAATAGCATGTTCATACTTAAATATACGATCGGTAAGTCCAAAAACAGAACTAATCAAAGACTGGCTGATAAAAGATGATCTAGGATGCCTCTTCCTTACAGAAACCTGGCTCACATCTGATACAGACCCACACATTATAGAACTCTGCCCTAACGGATACAAAATTGAACTAATATGCCGAGCTAATAGAAGAGGAGGAGGGCTAGCAATCATAGTAAAAAACAACTTCAACATCAAAGTACTAGCCAAGCACTCCACCCCTCATTCAGACCTTCTAGCCTGCCAACTTTCTGACTCCACCCTTACAGGAAATCTAAACTGCCTTCTATGCTATATCACCCCAGGAAAATGGAATACCACCAAACAAGATCTAGAAGAGTTCATCCTCCAGAACTCTCTTTCCTCTACAAATAATCTGATCCTTGGTGATTTAAACCTCCACCTAGAAGACCACACCTCCAAACAAGTAGTAGATATTCTATCATACCTCAATACCCTATCGTACCAGATCCTCAATCCTGAACCAACACACGAAAAAGGTCATCAACTCGATATTGCAGCATACTCATCCCTAAACCTCAATACACAAAACATCCAAATAACCAACGGCGCTTGGCAACCCACCCTATGGTCGGACCACTATAAATACAATTTCACCATCAAATGGCAGCAAAACAAAAATATACCCACTCCTCCCAAAACAAGCTTTATGACCAGACAGAAAATCGACCCCAACACATTCTGGAGCGCAGTGGACCCAGCATTAGTTTCCAGTAACCCTAGTGAATTCATAAACACCTGGCGGTCTCTCAGCGAATCGACCTTGAATAAACTAGCACCACTAAAAGCAAAAAATAAAATATGTAGACAATCAGACAAATGGTTTGACATCGAACTCCTACAACTAAAAAGGAAATGTAGACAACTAGAAAGGGCATGGTTAAAACAGAAACAAGATAACACTAAAACAGAATGGAAAATCCAAATCAAGCAATACAAAATCAAACTGAAGGAAAAACGTAAAGACTATTACTCCAACCTCATAGGCACCGACAACCCAGACACAAAAAAACTTTTCAACCTAGTAAAAACCCTTACCGACACCAAACCATATCTAGCCACCCAGGGAAACCTAACACCTACAGCCTCGCAACTAGCAGACCACTTCAAAAATAAAATCATCTCAATCAGAACAACATTCAATAACTCACAAAACAACATAGACGAGATTCTAATAAAACCCTTAACAGATGAGTCCATATCAGCAGACAGATCCTGGACCGACTTCCCCACAATCCAGTGGTCTGATCTGGACAGGCTATACAGAAAATATTGCAAATCCTCATGTGATCTGAACAACTGCCCACCATACCTACTAGCAACAGCGTCCACCAACTTCAGAGCTAGCTACATATTATGGCTGCAAACAACACTCAGGGAAGGCCAGTTCCCACCTGACCTTGGTGAAATCATAGTTACGCCTATACTGAAAGACCCCAAAGGTCTAATAGACAGCCCATCGAACTACAGACCAATCGCTTCAATCCCAACATACGTCAAAATAATAGGGCTAGTAGCAAAACAACTGTCCATGTACCTAGATGCCCACAACATCCTACATCCATCCCAATCCGGATTCAGAACCAACCACAGTACAGAAACTCTTCTGGTATCTTTACTAGACATAGCTCGAAGACACCTCAGCCAAGGACACAGACTGCTAATCATCCAATTTGATCTCTCGGCTGCATTCGATCTGGTGGACCATTCCATACTTCTCCAGATACTGGACGCAATTGGAATTTCAGGAAAAGTTCACAATTGGTTCCAAGGCTTCCTTAAAACTAGAACATATAGAGTCAAATCAAAAGACATTCTATCAGAACCATGGACCAATCCATGCGGAGTGCCACAAGGCTCTCCCCTCTCTCCCACACTCTTCAACCTATTCATAGCTTCCCTAGGCACCACCCTGGACACCCTAAATATTACCTCCTTCAGCTATGCGGACGACATAACCATCCTCCTTCCTTTCGACATCCACAATCCAACCTCCACAGGACGCCTGAAAACAACACTAGAAACAGTAGAAAAATGGATGACAAATCATAAGTTGAAGCTGAACCCAGACAAAACCAAATTCCTAATGCTAGAGAAGGACAAAAAACCATCCCTAACAGAACTGGAAGTAAACGCAATCAAGTACCCAATACAAAGCTCCCTCAAAATCCTGGGTATACATCTAGACAGATGCTGCACAATGCAAACACAAATTCAAAAAATCACCCAAAAAGCATTCTTCACAATGCGAAATCTAAGAAAAATCAGAAAATTTTTTAATAAAGACCAATTCCGGATCATTGTCCAATCTCTTGTGCTGAGCATTGTAGACTACTGCAATAGCCTTTACTTACCTTGCCCTATCAACACAATAAAAAAACTGCAGACCATCCAGAACACAGCCCTCAGACTCATATACTCACTCAGCAAACATGACCACATTACTAATGCATACTTAGAATCGCACTGGCTACCAATAAGAGCAAGAATACAATTCAAACTCTACTGTCTCATTTTCAAAGTAACCCACGGCACGGCACCTAGTTACCTAAACAACCGCTTCCACTACTACCTCTCACCCAGAAGAAGGAGAACGCAGAACATCTTCACCTTCCCACCTCTCAACGGAACTCGTCGTAAGAAACTTTACGACAACCTCCTAGGGACACAGGCAGCTAAAATCGACTCTGACATCTCAGAATTACTGATCAAAACAACAGACATAAAAGATTTCCGTAAAGAAATAAAAACACTATTGTTCAAAAAATATCTCCCATCACTCTAACCTCCTCCCAACGAGTTCCCAATCAACACCTTCAGAAACACCCACCTATAGTATCTCCTTGTCTGTGATTTAGAAGGTACTGTAACCCTTCTACACTACACCTGATCTAACTTGATTCAATCGATATATAATATCTCCTGTGATATGTATTATCTTCTGTGACATGTATTATCCTCTGTGTTATGTACCATTCTGTTAAATTGTTGTATCATAATTCTACTGTTCCTGAAATCTACTCTTATCCTGTAATGTAATTCTACTGGAATTGCCCAGACATCTTCTATATTGTAATCCGCCTAGAACCGCAAGGCACAGGCGGAATAGAAATCCCTAATGTAATGTAATGTAATGTAACAAAATCATGTATGGGGGCAAGGACCTTGAATCGGAAATTCAGTGGGACTTATACTATTGATGTGAAGGGTAAGATAAGTGAGAGATTTAACAACTTTGAGGATTTGAAATAGGAAGTTGAAAGCATTTGGAGCCTCGGAGCAGAAGAGTAGCGTAGTGGTAGGATCTCAGTTCTTTCACAAATGCATCTTGTGAATTTGGGCAAGTCATTTAACCCTTTAGTGCTTTATATACTGTACTCAATGTGAGTTTTGGGCAGGGAAATACCTGCCATACCATATTATTCTGTCAGGATTATCTCATGCTAACCAAACAACATATCTTTATGCTCTTACAGAAATTAAAAGACTATGGTCAAATTGGATGGTTTAAGTAAACATGTCCTGCACTTTCTTAACATTTGTTTCTGTCCACATTGAAGTTTGCATGGTAGCTGGGGCATTGTTTGACTTCTGATTTCATTGCCTTCAGGTTGTTAAAAATAAAGACATCAGCAAGACCCAGAAAGTTCGCTTTTTCACAGCAGCTGCATTAAATCACATCACGTCATTGTACCGGTGGGATGGCATTGTGGATGTGAGCACTGAGGAGGTTAAGGTAACTTATTTGCACACAATCAGTATAGCTTTTATGTATGTGGCTACTGCTCCGATATAGTACTTTACTTGCATGCTAACAGGACAGGTTAACCCTTTGGGCCCTAAGCAAACGAGCAGGTTGCATACCCCCCTTACACATTTTTCAATAGCATTCCTTTGGACCAGCACTCCTATTAGTAGATGGAGACTGAGAACCACTGAGTTCTAAGTAACCTATAAGTGGTCTGTGCAGTCCTCCTAGAGACTATTCTCAGTCTCCAGAAGAAGGTAGAAGCCTTTAGGGCAGTGGTCTCCAATGTGCAGTCCCTGAAGTCTTCCATTGTGGCCCTCAGATAGTTGGCTGAAGTGCTGTGTACATCCTATAGTTTCAAGTTTTAATTAAAATTTGATTCATTCGCTTATCACAATTTTATTAAGCGAATTACAAAAAATAAAACAAATACCAATTATTAAAAATCAAAGGACATATTTACAGGGTGTGACATTAAACAGACCAACTGGTACAAAAGGAGGTGGTAGAAATACAATCTTTATAGGAAAGAGAACAAATAAGGTGAACACAAATTATTAAGGGTCTGAGGGGCACCAGGCCCCGGACAAATATTAGGAAATTCTGTTTCGCACAACGCTTGGAACGCTCTCCCTGAGGAGGTCGTGATGGAGACCAACATTCTGGGATTCAAGGGCAAGTTGGATGCACACCTTCTTGCAAATCACATTGGGGGATATGAGTAAACAAGGTTTCTCAGCAGGGAACACCTGGCTTGGCCTCCGCGGGTGCGGGTCGCCGGACTAGATGGACCTAGGGTCTGATCCGGCGAAGCCATTTCTTATGTTCTTATGGATAAGAGCAGATAGAATATAGAGAAGGAATATTTCTAATTAGCACATTATAAGCTGAAGGCGTCCTTGAAAAGGAAACTTTTCAACTTGCTCTTCAATGTGTTCATTTCAACCTTGCCACTTGATATAGTAACTGCAAAGGGTCTCCTCTAAGTGTGTTGCTCGGGTGTCTCATTTATGGAATTTTCTAGTCGACAATCCAAAATAAAATGAGCTTTTAAAAATATATCCTTGAAGTTTTGTAGAATCAATATTAGTATTAATTTCTGAACAAGCAGGTCAAGGCGGTTTGCAAAATGAGTAGTATGTAGAAGCTTGAAATCTTTTGGTGGCTCTCAGTTTTCTCGTATTCACAGTGTGGCCCTTCACATGAAAAAAGGTTGGAGACCACCGCCTTAGGGGAATCTTTGGTTGCCTGGGGAATTGATTCCTTCTTTCTGGCTTTAAAAATAAAAAGACCCTACCACCACCATTTATGAACTTCAGTGCGAGGTGTGACTATTAAGTTTGCGAACTTGCCTCCGTGCGTTTACGTTGGCAGCACCGCGCAAACAACTTGGTATGGTTTCATAACCTTGGTATATCAGTGTCTCGCAGCTGTGTTCATGTCAACGTGCGGTGGTGTCTTGCTGAGCGGCGTGCGCCGTTGTAAGAATATTGGAGCTTGAATTAGAGCAACGAACAAACAATAAGGGCTCCTTTTACGAAGATGCGCTAGCGGTTTTATTGCACGCACCGGATTAGCGTGTGCTATAGTGTGCGCTAGCCGAAAATTTGCCGCCTGCTCAAAAGGAGGCGGTAGCGGCTAGTGCACACGGCAATTTAGCGCGCGCTATTCCACGCGTTAAGGTCCTAGCGCACCTTCGTAAAAGGAGCCCTAAATTTCTTGTTAAACTTAGCAAGAGTGGAAGTGAAATCAGAGACATGTTTGTCCAAGATTGTGAGGACAATGCCATGAAGAAAACGGCAGTGTACCAATGAATTAAACATTTTTCTGAGGGGAGAGAAAGCATCACTGATAAAAGAAAGATCAGGGCGGGCAGTAATGAGCAGAACTGATGAAAACACTGCAAAAATTCATCAAATTTTGTGTCAAAAATCATTGGCTGACTGTGAGAAACATAGCAGACCAAGTAAATTCAACAGGTGAGAAGCAAGGGGAAGAGGAAGAGTGTGGGCTCCCTCAGGGGTGGGGATTTCCTGCCTGTTGCGATGGTGTTCTTTCTTAGTCTTGGTCACTTGGATCTATCAGCTGTTGGTTCTCAGGTGCCGTATGTCCCTCTCTGGAAAACTAGGATGGCTTTGGGCGCATCTTGTCTCTGTGGGTTAAGCACTGCTTCTCTTTTGGTTCTGGTCTTACATTCAAACATCACGCCATCACATGGTTCCAGCCTTCATAGAAACTAGAAACGGACGGCAGATAAGGGCCATGGCCCATCTAGTCTGCCCACCCCAATGACCCTCCCCTACCTTCCCTCTCCATGTCGAGATTTGCAGTACAGCTTGGTCTCTGTGTGGTCGGCACAGCCTTAAGGTGGTACAGTAAGCATGTGTCTCTGTATGGGAGGCACAGCTCGCTTGAGTTGGCATGCATCACCGCTTGTGGAACACATACCCATCTCTGCATGGCAGCTCCATTCCACCTTAGCACACAGTGTACAGAAGGCCACAGACATATTCCTACCTAGAGGTTCAATCCCTCTTATGCATAGAGGGTACGGATGTCTCTGTCTGTAGAGCACAGCTATGGCTCTGAAGGTTGCATGCAGCTTCTCCTTGGATTTTGAGCTTTGCTGCAGTACTGATGGGGGGGGGGGGGGGGAGGCACGGCTCCATCCTTTCTTCTTGGGATTTGTTATGGAGTGCCATTTCTCTGGATATTTTTTGGATGTGTGCCTGGCTCCACCTGGTTATGGGGTTCCGATCCATCTCTGGGTGCAGAGTGCTGATCAGTTCTACTGTGCAGCACAGATCTGTCTCTTAACTGTGTAGCACACAGATCCCTTCCTTTGTGGGAAGCTCAGCTCCATAATCTGGACATGGAGCACAGCTTCATCTCTAGTTCTGGGGTCGGGCTCCATTTCTGAATTTTGGGCAGAGCTCCACCATCCCTGTCTGTGGAGCTCACAGCTTCGCCATTGGGTGCAGTGCAAGGTGCCATCTCTGTATGAAAGTTATAAAATTTGGTTAAGACCTATGACGATATGGTACATAAAACTTAATGCTATGAAAGCTTCTTTAATGTTGGGGAACTCAAGTTTTGACTCTGACTTATTTTGTGGATGATGGATCTCTGTATGTGGAACACAGCTTCCCCTTTTTCTGTCACAGACAGAACTATCTCTGGATGTGGAGCACACAGACATATCTGGATGTAGAGTATGGTGCTTTCTGTGGATGTAGAGCTCAGCAAGTCCGGTGCCATCTCTGGAAGTGGAGCGCACTGACATCTCTGGATGTGGAGCATGGTACCTTCTCTAGCTGTAAAATTCAGCTGTATCGATGGATGTGGGTATGCCCCCCCTGCTTGCTGGATGTAAAGTACAGCTCTATCTCTGAATGTGGAGCACTGTTCCATTATTCTCTGTGTTTGCTGGGCTACAGAGCACGGCTCCATTTCTAGCTGTGCGGTGCTGCTCCATTCAATTGGAGCACAGCTCCATTGCTGGCAATTATGCTCAGCTCCAGTTCAGTTGTAGAGCTCTTATTGCTGGGTTTTCCTTTTTTCAAATTCTTTATTCATTTTTCATCTTACATCAAGTACACAATATTACATCATTTAAAACTTTTACACATCACTTGAATTTCTTTCTATTGTCATCGTAAATACATAAATTTATTCCCTCCCCACCCACCCTTCCCATAAAAATTTCATTCAAAAATATCATATAAATATTGTATTCTTATCTATTGATTAAACCTTTAATAGAACTTTATACCATCCCCCTCCCCCTATATATAAATATACTGTCAGTAGAAAATGATGTCTAATCATTACAATAATTTGTCAATGGCCCCTTTCTGTATAGCAATTGTTCTTTCCATTTTATAAATGTGGCACAACGAATTCCACCAGAATGTATAGCTAAGATTATTGTAATTTTTCCAGTTACTGGTGATATGTTGCATGGTGACTCCTGTCATAATCAATAAAAGTTTATTATTGCTTGATGAAATTTGACTTTTTGTTCTCATTGATATACCCAACAGAATTGTATCATATGATAATGCTACATGGTTTTCAAATAAGCAATTTATTTGAGACCAAATTGATTTCCAAAAGGCCATGATACAGAGACAATGAAATATTAAATGATCTAGGGTCCCTGCTTCGAGATTACAATGCCAGCATCTATTAGACTTAGAGCTATCTAATTTTTGTAATCGAACTGAGGTCCAAAGTGCTCTATGTAACAAAAAGAACCAAGTTTGTCTCATAGATGCGGATACTGTGCATCTCATTCTCCAAGACCAAATTCGTGACCATTGACACGCAGAAATTTGATGCTTAATCTCAATGCTCCAAATGTCTCTAAGTCCAGTCTTTGGTTTTTTATTAATAAATCCAGATATCAGTTTATACCACTGTGCGGCTTGGTGTCCCAAGAAATCCGCCTGAAAGCATAAGAACTCCAGACTATACTGATTATTGAGATTTTTCCATTCAGGGAACCCCTCCTGAATAGCCTGCTTCAGTTGCAACCATCTAAAACTTTGTGATTTATTAAGACCATATTTATGTTGCAATTGTGAAAAATCAAGCAGTTTACCATTTGAAATAACATAATTTAAAGTCCGTATACCTGCAATAATCCAATGCTTCCAAACGATTTTAAATCCGCCAATTTGAATCTTGGAGTTTATCCATATAGATTGATTTGTTGATTTATTTGTTGGGTTAGGTGTTAAATTACTAACATATCGCCATGTTTTCCAAGTATCCATCAATATTCTGTTCTCTTTATATTTCCTAGGCATCTTGATACTGAGAACATGAGATAAATTTAGAGGAAACAAGAGTCGCCATTCCAAATACAACCAATCTGAGGTATTTTCCAATACATACCGTGGCGTAAAATATAGGCTTGATGATACCTATAAAAGTTTGGAAAATTTACCCCACCCTCCGCAATTGGTTTTTGTAAAGATACTAAAGCAATTCTAGGCATTTTACCCAGCCAAACAAATTTTGTAAGAATACCATTTAGCTTTTTATAAAAGGACCCTTGCTGTTGAGCACAACTCTCTCTCGTTCTCTGGCATGCAGTTCTTTCTCTGGCTTTAGGGCAGTGCTTTGTCTCTGGGGTGATGGTCTGCCTCTCCTCATTCTTGCCTCTGTCTTGTGACTCTGTTCTATCTCACACAGTAGATAGAACAGTCTCCGTTCCCCCCACATGTCAGATTGTAGACTCGGGAGTAATCTAAGGAAATAATTTTTTACAGAAAGGGTGGTAGATGTGTGGAACAGCCTGTCGGTAGAAGTGGTGAAGACAGACTGTGTCTGATTTCAAGACACGTGGGATCTCTTAGATAGAGGAAGAGATAATAGTTACTGTGGATGGGCCATTTGGCCTTTATCTGTCATCATGTTTCTGTTTCTATAATCATAAAGCTCTATAACCTCACAGTGCAGGTGTAAAGAGCCTTAGCCTATAGGAAGAGGAGATGCAAATGATAAGAGCCTTAGCCAATAGGGAGAGGAGGAGATAGTGGATGCTGCAGATGGGCAGATTGGATGGGCCATTTGGCCTTTATCTGTCATCATGTTTCTATGTTTCTGAACTACTTTTTGGAAAGGACAATGTCTACATGTTTCCTATGTACCTCACTCCTGGATGGTGTGCACACATTCTTCTCTGGTGCTTGGGTGTATCTGTTGGGGGGGTGTTTTCCATCTAGGCAAGAGCAGCTCCTTGCAGTCTGGGGAGGACGGATTGGACCCTGAAATACAGCACAGCATCATCTCAGCACAGAGTGTCTTTTTTCTTCCTGTGTAGGGATCAATGTCATATGTGCAGGCAGGATTCCTCTCTGTCTGTTGGTTTACTGTGCTGCTCACCTCTGGAGACTTCGGCTTGGCCTTGTGGGCTTCGGTTCCCCTAGCAGGAGAAGGCATGGCTATTCCTACTGCGTGGTCTACTCAGGCCTATCTGTTGTTGCTCCTTTGGGCACTGTAGTGGAACTCGTTCCTGTTGGGTTTCTCTCCCTGTGAGGTTTGCCTTTGTCTCTGGCTTGGAGCTTGCCCTTGGCAATGGGTGGTGTGCTGTCCCTCTTTAGGGGTAGTATGCTACTTCATCTCTTGGCCTTGTGTTTGGTGACCAGCTCTTCTGTTCCTTGCATGGGAGTGTCGGCAACTTCCGTCTGTTGGCATAGCTCCATCCGTCCCTCAGATTTTGGGGACTGTGTAGGGGTCTCGGCCTTGTCTTTCGTGCTGGGCCTTATTTCTGGTGGATGGGCATGGTGTCAGCCTGTACACCTATTCGAGCTGTGGATAGTCTTGGCTCACATCTGACCTTCTACTTGGGCTAATCGGCTTACCTTTGGCTCATTTTGTAGGACACGATTCACTGTGGATAGTGGTCAGCTCTTTTTGTTGGAGGTTAGGGGTGCTTTCGGCTGTCCAGGGGCTGTTCCATTACATCTTCATTTATGGCCTCCTTTCTTCTGGGTATTGATATCTGTGCTCCAGAATGGTTGATTTAGCCTTCCCCTTGGTCATATGGCCTTTGAGATGCGTGGTTTTCTTCCCAGTGGGGATTCATACCTCCATATTTGATCTGTTGTTTGTTTGTTTTTTTGTATTGGTTGTTTACTTTGTGGGTAGTACTTCCCCTCATGCTTGACCAAGGGACTCCTCAGTTCTGGTTTGCAGTCTGTCCTTCTGGGGGCTTTGGCGGCTGAGCATATTTAGGACCTGGCAAGGTGAGTTACCTCTCCCTTGGGGGTAGAGAGACCATTCCTCTTTTGTTTGGCCTGTTCATTTCAGTTGATGCTTGGTTCCCTTGGTTTCTGATCTTCTGTCTAGGCTGCCCCTGGGGTTCATGGGTGCCTCATTTCCAGGGCCAGCTGGCTCGATAGCATTCTCTGGGTCTTTGGCTTCTCTGCCTTCCATTTTTTGTCCTGCCCTATTAGGAACTGCTTTGTTACATCCCGCATCTGCTGTTGATGACAAGCAAGGAAAAATTATGTCTTACCTGATAATTTTCTTTCCTTTAGTCACAACAGATGAATCCAGAACCCTGTCCTTTCTGAGTCGTTTGCTTTCTCCATAGGGGTTGCACCTTCTGGTGACGTGGCATGGTATTGGGCTTCTTGTCTACCTCATATCTCTGCACTTTGAGGAAGGAGTTATATGTCTGTTTTCATCGCTGATTGTTCTGCCTTTTCTATTTGCCAAACATTTTGAAAACCAATTTCTTATGAAACCTTTGTTTTTATTTTCTTTAGTTTTTATTTAATTGTTGTAAGTCGAGTCGAGCTTCCTTAGATTGATGACCTGGTATATAAAGTTTAGTTTAAATACTGACTTGCCAAATAGCTTACCATTCTATATGAGAACTCAGTTTAATGCTCTTTATCTCCACCTGCCGGTAGATGGTCATAATCCACACATATCTGGAATGATCTGCTGTGACTAAAAGAAAGAAAATTATCAGGTAAGACACAATGTTTCCTTTAAGAAGCATAAACATAATCATACAAGGCATGAAAAGACATGAATTTTCTGTATTATCTATTCTTTAACAGGGCACCCAGGATACCAGGGAAGCAGGAAAGATCATGATAAGAGAATTAGTGCATGGCTTCCTGTTGGACCTCTGCTGTTCTCTGAAACATGGCATTAATTTCCATGACCCAAGTCTCGGCACCATGGGCAGGTAAAACACTGACTTCTTAATTTGTGTGCCTGCACTGTAGGAAACTGGACTCCTATGTGGAGATACATAGTAACATAGTAGATGACGGCAGATAAAGACCTGAATGGTCCATCCAGTCTGCCCAACCTGATTCAATTTAAATTTTTTCTTCTTAGCTATTTCTAGGCAAGAATCCAAAACTCTACCCGGTACTGTGCTTGGGTTCCAACTGCCGAAATCTGCATTTAAACTTACTCCAGCCCATCTAAACCCTCCCAGCCATTGAAGCCCTCTCCAGCCCATCCTCCCCATGTTTCCTTCAGATGTTTCTTTCAATTTGTGATCACTTATTCAACAGCATGGGGGTTTATTTTATTTTTATTTATCAGTTTTATACAGCATGGGAGTTTAATAGAGTCACATTTGAGTTGCTGGGTTCAAACTAATTCAAGTTGAAAGCGATTGAGATTAGTTATTGTATGAAAGCTTTTTTCTGTCCAATAAGTTGGTGGTCTTAGGCCTCTTCCCAGTAGACAAGGATCCAAATTACTGAAAAAACCTCCCTGCACTTTCCTATTTTGACATTACCTGGGCACCAGGGCATGGAACATGACCTGCCTTCTCCTAAGCTTTGAAGGAAATTCGCCGATTACAAATTATCCAGATCATAACTATAAAACTCATTCGTAAAGCTAAAAAATTTGATCATGTAACTCTTTTACTTTGCGACACTCATGGGCTATCTATTCCTCATCGTATCACCTATAAAATACTTCTCACCTTTAAAACTAAGCTTATAAATTTATCACCCCTTATTCCTCATCAAGAACACTTAGATCCAATACTCAGAATTTATTAGTAATCCACTCCATTCACAAAATTGTTTACAATACAACTCATAAAACAATCTTTTCAGTTATGGCCCCGTCACTTTGGAGCACAATGCCCTAGGACCTTAGACAAGAATCTTTCCTGGTGAAATTTAAATCAAAACTTAAAATGTTCTTATTCAAAGATGCATTCTATACAAGATAATGTATATTTCACCTAAGGATGACAAATTTTCCCTTAACTGCTGTGTTTTCCCCTCCTCCCTCCCTTTTCAATTCTATTTTTCAATGTAACTTTACTTCCTTTTCTCCTTTTTTCCTATAGGTCTCATGTTAGTTTGATTTAGTTTGTGAAATCCCCCAATTTTAATAGAGTAGTGCTTGGGCACATTGGTAGGGCAGCATGAAAGAAGCATTGACTTGTCCAAAACAAGAGAAAAACTGCTGATACGATGTACGAGATATAAAAACTAATCTTGATTAAAGAAGACACAATGTAGCATTCCAGGAATAAGTAAAAAAACAAAACAATAATGATAAAATAATAAAAATAATGAAATATTTTGATTCTCGTGTGCGAGACCCGACATGGTCCGTGTTTCGGAAAACACTCCTTCCTCAGGGGTCCAAGATGTGCAAAATCGCAGAGAACCTGTATTGTCAGAAACCATCTCAGTGGTGTCTTGCTTTTCATTATTTTTATAATTTTATCATTATTGTTTTGGTTTTTTTACTTATTTTTGGAATGCTACATTGTGTCTTTAATAAAGATTAGTTTTTATACCTCGTACATCGTATCTGCAGTTTTTCCTCTTGTTTTGGTCTTTCGACTTTGCACTGCAGATTGTTTGGATTGGATTTTGTTTTGTTTTGCATTGACTGTTGTCACCAGTGTTGTGCCTGACCTATGGATATGTAAAGGTTATTTCTAGTGTGTCCTAAGTCAGAATATTTCGTGACTACTAAAATCAATAGGAAATATAAATAAATTTAAAACCCTCTCAATGTCTTTTGTCACTTATATATTTTCTAGTATCTTGTGGATGCTAATGCTGAGCTAATTGGATGTCACAACAATAAATCTTTAAAGGTCCCTAGCAATGCTTTGACTGTTGCTTTCTTTTGGTCTCTGTTGTACAACAATTCACTTTTTTAAATTTCTGTATCGGAGGCTGATTCTTTCCCACAAAGTTTCTCATTTGTTTGTTCTTGGTCTTTGCTTCACCCTTAAATATGCCTGATAGGAGAGAGGTTTGCATTTAATCTTGAACTCATTACAACCAGAAGTGCATATATTTAACCTGCAGTGTAATAATAAATGCATCTCTGCCTTCTCTCTGTCCCAGAGCAGGGAATTTGGTTCTGCTCCGATTCTTGGTAGGTTTAAAGACTGCCACAGAAGATGAACTTCAAGCTGAGCTGGTGGTAAAGATCCTCCAATGCTGCCCAGACTTGCTTAGTAGATACTTCAAAGAAACCCAGTACTCCTTCTTGCCAAGAATCAAGACTGCCTGGCTACAGAATGTCAAGCTTTTAAGAAAGGTAAAATGAGTTACTGTCTTCATACTGTTTTGTATAAGAAAAAAACCCCACATTTTTGTATCTTTTCTCCTTTTGTTTGCTGATGTGCTAATGCCATTTGGTCGTGTTTCTGTGTGTGAGAGCGTTAGAACATATGTTTATGTTAATTGGAGACGGCGCTAAAGCAACACTGTGAAATTGGTATTCAGCTACGCAGTCGACATATAATTTGAAAGATCTGAGACACTATTTATTAGATACAACGAGAAGCTTTTGGATTGGCTTCTTTAATTTAAACTTTAATGGGATTCTTTCTCAGCATGAGTAGAGCCTGAATATCAACACCGCACAAAATGTCTTGACTCCTGATGCAGGTGGATTGCCGCCGAAACATGTTGAGTCAGTGAACTATTTTTTTTGCTCAAGCTTTGACTTCATTAAACCTTTTGGGCGGTTGGAGTTCATTGTGTCAGACCCCTACTTTTAGTTTGTTTCTTCAATACTTAATTTAATCATCAATCCAACAATGTTGCAAACCGACAACATTCTGCTTGCTGTCAACATTGAGGTCTTTCCCCTCCCCTTCTGGGAGACACTTTTATGAACGTTGTATAAAACACACATGCTTGTTCTTGATCCGACCTTACTATTCTCGGGTCACAAACTATAGAAGTCTATCTGGCACTGGTCTTGCTTCCAAGCTACTAGAATTGCCAGCTAAGCACCACCAAGTTTTTTGCTTTGATTCCATCCTCTTTTCCATATCCGGGATCCTTTGTGTTTATCAATACATAAGTTTGCTAAAACTGTGACCTTTTAATCAGGAAAGGTCAGGATGTTGACTTGTCCTTGGTCCGATATAAAAAAAAATGCTTCATTTTATTTTGCAGATCTATGAAGCCCAGCCAGAGATTTCCATTGCATTTAAAACAGCAGAGTTTGTTCCCCTCTCTCGATTGCTTTCGATGGTGATGGTGACATCCATCCCGCCTGTGTTCAATAAAGCCATGTTCACCCAAGGTTTAAATGTATGTCTGCCGCTGCCTTCCTTCTCGCAGACATTTGCTAAATGTGTTTGGGACAAGCTTACCTTATGAGAAAGAAGCTAGGATTCTTGGGACGCAAACAGGATGCATCAGGCTTAAATGACAGCATAGGAAAGAGCATTTAACTGGGAGGGGAGCCAAGCACAGGAACCAATAATTTGGCAGGGAGTGAGGAGAAGTGGGTGAATGAGTAGGAGTGGAAAGAGAGTAGGTAAACAACTTTTTCGGACCTTATCTTAAGATGGGGGTGGTTGTAGAAGATTTTGTATGCCCCCCCCCCCCATAGCTCCACCTTCCCTCGCATGCAACATGTTGAGGTCCATATGTGTTGAGCCAGACGTGTGCTTTCTGAATCTTGGCACGCAAAAGTTTCAGAGCTTCTGCAGGAATAGTGTGGGGGTGGGAGGAGATGGTGCTAGAAAGCGCACATTGATTTTGTAAGACCAAGGGCTCCTTTTACTAAGGTGCGCTAACGTTTTTAGCGCCCGCAGAAAATTTCCACGCGCTGCGCTTCTAGAACTAACGCCAGCTCAATGCTAACACAGCTTAGGAAAAGGAGCCCCAATTGTTTGAACTATATATCTACATTTTTTAAATCCTTTCAATTTTTTTTTTAGCTACCAAATAAAATAGTGAAACATACCGTTCTGTCCCTTGTATCTTCGATTTTGAGAAGAGCTCAGAAGAATATCGATCACTGCTTGAACGAGGACATTTGGCAGCAATCAACTGTTTACACTCCAGCCTTGATGGTGGAATTTGCCCAGAAGTACAGGGAGGCACTCAGTAAGGTAACATAAGGTGGATTTGGTCTCTATTGTAAACCTCTCTACCCTGCCTTTCCTTTGCTCTGTGCAGAGGTCTCATGCTACCTCTGCACATCCCCTGCTGGCACTGTACACGATCTCCATGCTTTCACTTGCTTGGCCATTGGTCCTACTGATGCACTTTATCCCGAAGTGTTCCTTTTCTGGCTATCCCCCAATCTTGTTGTTGCACCATGTCCTCAAGTGCTTCTTCATAGTTTCATAGTTTATTTAAATTTTGATTAAATGCTTATCCAAAAGTACAAAGCGTTGTACATAATAATTTAAAATAGCTGGGGAACAAACGTTTTAGATAATAAACATGAACAAACATACTAGTAACATGAAAACATTGAGGAAAAAATGGGAGAACTAAAATTTTTTTTTTAAAAAAGAATGCAAATAAGGAAAGTACAATAGGGAAGGGAAATGATTTAATTCATGAGAAAATAAGTGCGTACGTAAGTAAGATCAGTTAAAGGCGTTTTTAAAAAGCAAGCATTTTAGGGTACTTAAAATTTCTGCAAGTTTTGTTCAGCTCTGAGGAATAGGGGGAGAGAATTCCAGATTAATGGGGCAGTGACTGAAAAAATGAGAGTACGATGAGTACCAATTAGCTTTAAGGATGGAACGTTGAGGGAATGTTGTGAGGCAGATCTTAAGGTTCTGGGAGGGTCTTATGGAATTAATAATCTGTCTTTAACCTGATCCGCAAAGCATGATATTATTGCACTTGGAATCCTAGCAGAGGTCTCCCTTGGGGCACAAAGCTGCTTAGAAGGAACGTATTCAGATTAAAACCGATGCTCTTTGTCGTTCAAGCCTTATTGCCTTCTCAAATTGATTACTGCAATGTTTTGTATCTCGGATTTTCAAAGAAAACATGTAAACCTGTCCAACTTCTTTTTTTTTTTTTCCCATTATTTTTTATTTTCAAATTTTACATAAAGTGTACAAAATATTAAAATACAATTGATAAATACATAGTATCACTTTTATATCTAATACATTATATATCTAAATTTGATTTTCCCCCTCTCCCTCCCCCCACCCTTTTATTACTTTAATATAATATTTTTAATTTTCAAATTTTACATAAAATGTACAAAATATTAGATTACAATTGATAAATACACAATATCATTTTTATATCTAATACATCATATTCTAAATATATTTATATCCCCTCTCCCTCCCCCCACCCTTTTATTATTTTTCATTCACTTCTAATGAATTCAGTGGCTAGATTGATTAAAGGCATTCCTAGGGTTGCCTTATTCAGCAGAGAATTTGCTATAAAGCTGTGTTTGTTGTTCATCAAATATTATACTCCTCCTACTTGCTTTCAAAGCTTGTGGGAAATCTATCAACCCGCAAGATGTTTGAGATCTGAGGGAGGGATGTCACTCATCAGTTTAAAAGAAAATGAGATTCTTTAGCACTCTCCAGACCAGTAGAGGTTAACTTTACGAATGGGTATATATCTAATCATGACCAGCAGGTGGAGACTGAAAACAAAACTTTGGGACAGTATATACTATCCTCCCTTCTCTATTTCCCTCAGTCTTCTTTCAGTCTCCAGCAGGTGTTGAGTGATCTGTACCCATCTCTCTTGGTAGGGCTGTTGGAATTTGTTTAGGGGTTTATTGTCCCTGTTTTTGGCCGGACGGAGCTTGGTCGGGCCCTGTTTGGGGGTCCGTCCGACCTCGGGGGTGTCAAACCCGGCGGGTCACGAGCGGGGTCCCTCCCCCCACTTCCTCCACCTCCCCACATTTTTTTAGAGGAGCCTCAGCAGTAAGCCTTGCCCCCTAAGTCAAGCAAGGCATATTGCTTCGAGAGCCTGTGGAGTCTGTTCTGTAAAAAAAAAAATAAAAAAATAAAAAATCCTGAGGTAGTGCTGGTCTGAAGGGTTGTTTCCCTTTAAGAAAACTGTATTTTACTGTATTTTTTCATGTAACCAGCACTTTTTTATAGCTAGGTCGCGTCTGGAGCAATTGTGCCCTTCTCCGGGGGAGTAGGCCACAATTTTAGTCCAGCCGCGAGGCACTCGCGGCCGGCCTGAACTCGGCGGTTTGGGTCGGTGAGGTGGTGGAGCTCCGTCGGCAGCGGCTGCAGGCGCCCAGAGCTCCCCGCCGATGGTGCCTCGCGAGTCGGCTTGGAGCAGTGGGGGAAGCCCGGTCTTCCACAACCGCCCACGGAGGGATTCCCCGAAGGATTCCCTCTCAGCTGATTTTTTGACAGCTGATGCCGACTTGCCTGTCTTAGCGGCTGAGACTGTTCAGTCTTCTCAGCCGCTACAGGCCATGGAGGGAGCATTTTTGGCGGGAACTTCGCCATTTTCTTTGTCTGGCCCCTCCATTTTGTCTGCAACCTCAGGTGACCTTCCCCCTGTATGGCGAACACAGGGGCAGGTTTCAGCATGGACCCCTGCTGGGGCAGGGAGTCCCTGGGGACCCCCAGGGGTTTTTTGCCCCCAATTTATTTTCTTTCTTTGTGCGGACTTTTGGGGGTCCCACGTGCGCCTGGGGGGTTTCGGGGGGGGGTTTCCCTCCGCGCCCCCTATGGCTTTGCCTCCCTCTTTTCGTTTGGAGTCCCCTCTTCCTCCTCCCTCATCCAAGCGCCCGCGGGGGGGCTTGGATTGCGAATTGGTGGGCGGAGGAGCGTGTTGGCCTGGTTGAGGACCTGGCTGCTTTGGCGGGCTTCCAGGATCCTCTAGAGGGGACGCCTGTTGGTAGCGGGGCAGCGGGTTTCCCGTCTTCCAGAGCAGATGCGTCCGTGGTGCGCTTTTTTATTCAGAGGGATGAGCTTTTAGACCTGTGTAGCAGGTCTCCTTGGTGCTGCATTTTTGCAGTGGCGCCGCCGGAGACCCCGCGTATGGGGGCCCCTCTGCTTCAGGGGGTCTGTCCTGGTTCCCGCTCTTTTCCTGTGCGTCAGGATTTGCGGGATTTTGTGTTGGCGCAGTGGCCTATGGGCGCAGTTTCGTTTGGTGTGCGCCTTGGCTCTTGGGTATCCCGTCCCGGAGGGAGGTAGGGCTACCTTAATTTCGCCAATGGGGAACGCGGTGGTCTCGGCACTTCCTAAGCGGCATACCGTGCCTGTTATGGACGGTTCTGCTCTTAGGGTCTCGGAGGCGCGTGCGTTAGAGACTCTTCTTAAGTATGATTTTGATGTCTCTGCCTTTGGGGTCCAGGCGGCTGTTTGTGGGGAGCTAGTCGCTCGCGCCGTGTTTCGGTGGGCTGAGCGTGTCCTGGATCGGGAGTCTGATGACTGGTCTCTAGTGGATCAGGAGGTAGCGAAGATTGCGATGGCTGCCTCGTTCCTCTCAGATGCTCTTTATGACTTGGTGCGGATTTCGGCTAAGTCTATGGCATGGCCGCGCGGCGTATTTTGTGGCTGCGCGCTTGGGCGGCGGATTCTGCGTCCAAAGCTAAGTTTACTAAAGTTCCCTTTAGGGGGTCTTTTTGTTTGGAGAGGAATTAGATGAGTTGATTCAGACTCTGACGGACTCGAAGGTGCCCCGTCTGCCTGAGGACCGTGCCCGCCCTGCGTCTAGGTGTGGGGCTGCCCGGGGGCGTTTGCGGGAATTTCGCAAGTATCGCCCGGGGCGTGGGGCTGCTTCTTTCCCGGCTCAGGGTTTTTCCCGGGGTCGGTTCTTCCAGCGCATGCAGCCCTTTCGGGGGGCCCGTCGGGGGGCAGGGAATCCCTCCGCCGGTTCCCCCGCTTCCCGTCCTGCGCAATGACTCCTTGCCGGCGCCCCCTTTGGTTCCGGTGGGGGCCCGGCTGCGCAAATTTTTCCCCAAATGGGCCGAGATCGCGTCCGATCAGTGGGTCCTTGAGGTGGTGCGGGACGGTTACGCTCTGGAGTTTACCCGCTCTCTGCCGGACCTTTTCCTCGCTTCTCCATGTCAGACTCCATGGAAGACGCAGGCTTTTCGTCAGACCCTTCAGCGTTTGCTAGATCTCGAGGCAGTGGTGCCGGTGTCCCCTACGGAGTGGGGCACCGGCAGGTACTCCATTTACTTTGTGGTGGCCATAAAGGAGGGGACCTTTCGGCCCATCCTGGATTTGAAAGGGGTCAACAGAGCTCTCAAGATTCCGTCTTTCCGCATGGAAACGCTGCGGTCGGTCATTCTGGCGGTTCAGCCGGGGGAGTTTCTTACGTCTCTCGATCTGACGGAGGCCTACTTGCAGGTTCCAATTCGGGCCTCTCATCAGCACTTCCTTCGCTTTGCGATCTTGGGGCGGCACTTTCAGTTCTGTGCGCTTCCCTTTGGTCTGGCCACGGCTCCTCGGACGTTCACCACGGTAATGGTGGTCGTCGCGGCAGCCTTGCGGTCGGTGGGTATCCTGGTTCACCCCTACCTGGACGACTGGTTGATTCGGGCAAAGTCGTTGCAGGAGAGCTCCCGGGTTACGGCTCGGGTGGTGGAGTTTCTCCGGTCGCTGGGCTGGGTGGTCAACCTTTCCAAGAGTCGGTTGGTCCCGGCTCAGCGTCTGGAGTGCCTTGGGGTTATGTTCGACATCTCCTTGGGGAAGGTCTTCCTTCCAGAGGCCCGGGTGAGCAAATTGCAATCTCAGATTCGCCTGCTTTTGGCGTCCCGGGGTCCTCGGGCGCGAGATTTCCTCCAAGTCCTGGGGTCAATGGCGGCGTCCCTGGACGTGGTGAGGTGGGCGCGGGCCCACATGCGTCCTCTTCAGTATGCTCTGCTCCGGAGGTGGTCTCCCCGGAGGCAAGATTTGGATGTTCCGGTTCCCCTGCGAGGCTTGGCGCGCTGCAGTCTGCGCTGGTGGCTCCGGACCCCTCACCTGGTTCAGGGGGTGGGTCTGGATCTCCCGCAGTGGACGGTGCTCCTTACGGATGCGAGTCTCCTCGGTTGGGGGGCTCAGTTTATGGGCCACTCAGCTCGGGGCACCTGGTCCGCGGAGGAGGCCTCCTGGTCGATCAACGAGTTGGAGACCAGAGCGGTCAGGCTGGCGCTGTTAGCTTTCCACTCCCTTTTGCTGGGCAAGTCGGTCAGAGTCCTGTCGGACAATGCCACGGCGGTGGCTTATGTCAATCGTCAGGGGGGCACCAAGAGCACTCCTGTGGCGCAGGAGGCGGCTTGGCTCATGGTTTGGGCGGAGTCCCATCTTCTGGACCTCTCGGCTTCGGGGTAGAAAATGTTCAGGCAGACTTCCTCAGTCGTCACTTCCTGGATCCAGGAGAGTGGTTTCTCGGCGCCGGAGCGTTTCGGTTGATAGTGCAAGATTGGGGGCAGCCCCTGATGGACCTGATGGCCACGAGTGGCAACGCCAAAGTGCCCCGCTTCTTCAGTCGTCGCAGGGAAGGGCTGGCCGAGGGTCTGGATGCTCTGGTCCAGCCGTGGCCAACGGAGGGGCTGTTGTCTGTGTTCCCTCCTTGGCCGCTGGTGGGCAGAGTGCTTCTTCGCATTGTTCACCATCCGGGTTTGGTGGTGCTGGTGGCTCCGGATTGGCCTCGACGTCCGTGGTATGCGGATCTGGTGAGGCACCTGGTGGCGGTTCCTCTTCCTCTGCCTCTCTCGGACGACCTTCTGATGCAGGGTCCCATTCCCTTGTTCGACCCGTCTCTCTTCTGTCTTACGGCGTGGCTCTTGAAAGGGGTCGCCTTAGCAAGAAGGGATATTCAGACAAGGTGATCGCTACACTGTTGGGGTCCCGGAGGCTTTCTACCTCTCGGGCTTATGTGCGGGTTTGGCGTCTCTTTGAGGAATGGTGTCGGGCGCGGGGAGTGACCTCTTTTCGCGCTTCTCTGCCTAACATTCTAGAGTTCTTGCAGGATGGCCTGGATAGAGGCCTGGCTTGGTCTTCTCTCCGGGTTCATCTTGCGGCCCTGTCGACCTTTCGAGGGTTGGTGTCAGGTCAGCGTTTATCGGCTCTTCCTGATGTGATTCGGTTTCTGCGGGCGGCCAAGTTGCTTAGGCCTCCCCTACGGCCCTCGGTTCCCTCTTGGGATCTTAATCTGGTTCTCTCTGTTTTGGTGCGCCCGCCTTTCGAGCCCTTGGACGACTGTTCTTTGAAGGACCTTACTTTGAAGGCGGTCTTTTTGGTGGCCATTACTTCTGCTAGGCGTATTTCTGAGCTGCAGGCTTTCTCTTGTAGGGCTCCCTTCTTGGAGTTGTCTAGGGAGCGGGTCGTCTTGCGGCCTGTTCCTTCCTTTCTGCCGAAGGTTGTTTCTCCTTTTCATGTCAATCAATCGGTGGTTCTCCCGGTCTTGGGTGGTCGGGAGGGCTCTTCTGAGCAACGGCAGCTGCGCAAGTTGGATGTCGGTCGGGTCCTTCGCTCTGATGTGCAGCGGACCCAGGAATTCCGGAAGTCCGATCATCTCTTTGTCCTCCTGGCTGGTCCTCGTCGGGGAGCTGGCGCTTCTAAGGCTACTATTGCGCGCTGGATCAAGGAGACGATTGCTTCCGCTTATCTTCTGAAACAGCAGCCTGTTCCGGAGTTTCTCAAGGCTCATTCCACTCGGGGTCAGGCGGCTTCTTGGGCTGAGTCGTCGCTCGTGCCTCCGGTGGATATTTGTAAGGCTGCGGTTTGGTCCTCCTTGTATTCTTTTGTTAGACATTATCGGGTAGATGTTCAGGCGCGTCGGGACGCGGTGTTCGGTGAGCGTGTTCTGGTATCGGCCCTTCGGGGGTCCCGCCCGTGAGAGGGACTGCTTTGGTACGTCCCATTCGTAAAGTTAACCTCTACTGGTCTGGAGAGTGCTAAAGAAGGAGAAATTAGGTTCTTACCTGCTAATTTACTTTCTTTTAGCTTCTCCAGACCAGTAGAGGTCCCCACCCTGTCTGTTGTTGTTGTTGTTGTTGGGGCTGTTTTCGCGGGCAGTTTTTGTTTTTTGCTGCGGGTTCTAGTATTTTTCTAGGGCCGGGGAGAATTAAAGAACAGCGGCTGTGGCTCGGCTGGCTTAGCTGGCGAGCTGTGGGGACATTTTCCTTCGGGTATTTCTCCTCTGCATTTTCCAACAGCATTTGGGTATGTTATTTGTTACTCCTGTTCGGAGTATTGTTTTCTTCCTGTTTTCCAGTTCTTGGTTCTGCTTGGCTATTCGGCAGACTGAGGGAAATAGAGAAGGGAGGATAGTATATACTGTCCCAAAGTTTTGTTTTCAGTCTCCACCTGCTGGTCATGATTAGATATATACCCATTCGTAAAGTTAACCTCTACTGGTCTGGAGAAGCTAAAAGAAAGTAAATTAGCAGGTAAGAACCTAATTTCTCCTTTGTTATGCTAAATCTAGAATATGTATTTTCTCAATTGCCGGTAAGAATCTCTGGAATTCAATTCCAGGTATAATGAGATTATGCAACGATCGTATGTCTTTTAAGAAAATGTTAAAAACACAATTATTTGTGGAGTGATTTTTGATAATAAATTAACATTCCACGATCATATTAGTAGTATTATCAAATCATCTTTTTATAGACTTCGTCAAATTTGTTCTCTTTCGCAATATCTCTCCTCTAAATCACTCAACATTCTTATTCACTCTTTGGTGATCTCTAAAATCGATTACTGTAACGCCCTTTTTAATGGAATTGCGCAAAGTGAAATTAGACGATTACAAATTATACAAAATACCTCCATTAAGCTTATAGCAAAAACAACGAAATTCAATCATGTAACTCCACTCCTTAAGAATGCACACTGGCTACCGGTATCTCACAGAATAACTTATAAATTATGCTTACTTACCTTCAAATCCCTACTTTATAAAACTCCTGCATTTATTTTCAAACTATTAATTCCTTATTCCTCTAATAGAACATTACGATCAAATGAACAACATCTATTGACAATTCCTTCTCTCAAGATCATTAATACAAGACGACAATTTATTTTTTCTGTTACGGCCCCTCAAGTCTGGAACTCTCTTCCTATCTATTTGAGAGAAGAATGCAACCTTGATAAATTTAAGATTAATTTAAAAACTTTTCTTTTTAAAGACGCTTTGGATAATTAATTATCTCTCTTTGTTTTATTTATCTTGTTGATTATGATTATGGAATTTTATATCCCATACCTTATGTTTTTTCCCTTGATTTTTCTACTTTTAATATTTTGTAGTTCACTTCCCTTTTTCCCCTCTTTTCTTGTTTGTTAAGTTTGTTAATAGTCCTGTTCGGACTTAAGTTTATGTTAAGTATTGTATTATTCCCTAAATACTGTAATTTTATTATTATGTCCATCGCTTTGAATTATGATTAAGCGATTAATCAAAAACACTAATAAACTTGAAACTTGATGCCTTTCTCTAACTCTATGGTTATTATTTGTTTTAGATTTAAAGAATTCTGAATTAAGGAAATTTGTGGGGAAGATTGTTTGTTTACTGCATTTTATAATGTTTGTGTTTGAAATTGTGGATGTAAATGTTTTGTACATCGCTTAGATTTAAGCGATTCATAAATTTTTAAAAACAAATAAATAGTTTCCAGGTTCTGGTTTTCTTGCAGCTTTTACCAGATGTTAATCAGATTGTGGCAACATGGCAGTCGCTGTCAAAACAAGAGAAGAAGGATCATGATGGGGAAGAGAAAAAGAAGGACAAACTTGTTCTTAGCAAAGAAGAATTGGGAGAGGTCCCAGAAATGGCCGGGCAGCATGGTCAGTCCTTGACACCCTTTCCTGTTGTATACATGAATCTGACTACAAGTGATGGATCTCCGTGTGCTGTAATTGGACACAGGAATAAATTTCTTAGGATTGTCATAGTTGCTGATAAGAAGAAGCGTTCTAATTTATTAAACATTGTTCTTACTTTCTTTGACTTGGGAGGGGGGTGGAGGGTTAAAGCAGCCTTTGCTTAGGAAGTGTGAAATTCTGTTTGAATTACATTAAATTTGTGATGTAGTAGTAGAGCAGTTTTCAAGGGGGAATTTTGTAAATAAATGGGTTTACCCACAGGAAGCAGCTCAAAGCTGCCCAGGCCCTCAGTGGGAGGAGAAGAGGAAGGGATGGATGAATTTCATTATCGTAACCCTGTATCTTTGTCTCTCCTTTTTAACTTTCTTACTTTGCAACTGCACAGTTTGGGGGCTAAATAATCCCTGCAACAGAGTCCTACCAGCACTTTTATTTATTAATGTTTTTTATTTATTTATTTATTTTTCTAGTACGTTCTCCAGGTCATACATCAAAGTGAGCCCACATAAATAAAAACCAAACAAACCCAAAAAATAGATTGATCTACTAATAAATAACTCCCCCCCTTTTTACAAAACTGTAACGTAGTTTTTAGCACTGGTTGCAGCAGTAACAGCTCCGATGCTCATAGGAATTCTGTGAACGTCGGTACTAATACTGCCACGGCCGGCGCTAAAAACCGTGCTACAGTTTTGCAAAAGTGTGTGTGGGGGGGGGGAGGAAGACAATAAGGTGTTCATGAAAACCATCCAAAATTTTCAGGGCAAATCACATTTCTGCCACAAATTTAGCAGTACAGTTGATATCACTTTTCCCCTTATCCTGGCTTAGGAGTGAGATTCATTACTATCTTGGAATGAGCAATACTGACCCATTCCAGAGCGTCCGCCAGGCTGATAACAGATGGGATAAGCACTTCAACCAGCTGGTAGAGACTGAGAACCACTAACTACTGACTTCAGCTATAACTACGCTGTGCAGCCAGTAGTTCTCAATCTCCAGCAGGTGGTGGATGTGCAATCCTGTGCCATTCCAGTCAAGTGTTTGAGGTTTAGGTGTTCGACTTATAAGCATCATACTATCTCTCCAGTCAAGTATTTGAGGTTTAGGCGTTCGACTTATAAGCATCATACTATCTCCCCAGTCAAATATTTGAGGTTTAGGTGTTCGATACTATCTCCCCAGTCAAGTATTTGAGGTTTAGGCATTCGACTTATAAGCACCATACTATCTCCCCAGTCAAATATTTGAGGTTTAGGCATTCGACTTATAAGCATCATACTATCTCCCCAGTCAAGTATTTGAGGTTTAGGCGTTCGACTTATAAGCATCATACTATCTCTCCAGTCAAGTATTTGAGGTTTAGGCATTCGACTTATAAGCACCATACTATCTCCCCAGTCAAATATTTGAGGTTTAGGCATTCGACTTATAAGCATCATACTATCTCCCCAGTCAAGTATTTGAGGTTTAGGCGTTCGACTTATAAGCATCATACTATCTCCCCAGTCAAGTATTTGAGGTTTAGGCGTTCGACTTATAAGCATCATACTATCTCCCCAGTCAAGTATTTGAGGTTTAGGCGTTCGACTTATAAGCATCATACTATCTCCCCAGTCAAGTATTTGAGGTTTAGGCGTTCGACTTATAAGCATCATACTATCTCCCCAGTCAAGTATTTGAGGTTTAGGCGTTCGACTTATAAGCATCATACTATCTCCATCTTTTCAACACAAACGGAATCTTCCCTCCCCTAGTGTTTTAACCTTAAATGTCTTCCTCTCCTATTCGGAATTGTAGTTCTCCCCTCTAACCCTTTGTAAACAAATGTATATGACAAAAGTACTGTTCTTTTTATTTTTTAATTCTTTATTGATTTTTAAACTTTCATCAAGTGTACAGAAATTCATAATAAACACTATTAATTTGACCACTTGAACAACTTATCATTATATCCTATAAATAGAAATATAACCCTCCCCCCACCCTCCCTCAAAGCCCATTATTCATTATAAGATCATAAACCCTACACTTGAAACCCTCCCCCCACCCAACATTAAGTGGTGTATAATTAATAGAAAAAAGGCATTTAATCATGACAAAAAGATGTTAATGGCTCCCATATTTTAATAAAATTTTTATATTTTCCATTCTGTATCGCCAATGATCTTTCCAATCTATATATGTGACATAACGAGTTCCACCAGAAATTATTGTTCTGTCTATTTGTCCATCCTGTAAATCTAAACGTTCGTTTGCCATTTTTTAAAAATAATTTTATTATTGCATCTGTTGAGCCCCTAGTGGATTTTCTTTGAAGGATCTCACTTTGAAGATGGTGTTTCTGGTGGCTATTTCTTCTGTGTGGCGGATTTCCTAGTTGCAGACATCCTATAGGGAGCCAATTCTGATGTCATAGAAACATAGAATATGACGGCAGATAAGGGCTATAGCCCATCAAGTCTGCCCACTCTAATGACCCACCCCCCTGACTTTACTCCCTTAGAGATCCCATGTGAATGTCCCATTTTCTCTTAAAATCTGACACGCTGCTGGCCTCAATCACCTGCAGAGGTAGACTGTTCCAATGATCGACCACCCTTTCTGTGAAGAAGTATTTCCTGGAATCACCACGAAATTTCCCTCCCCTGGTTTTCAGCGGATGCCCTCTGGTGGTCGAAGGACCTATAGGACAGAATATATCATCTTCCACCTCGATACGGCCCGTAACATATTTGAACGTCTCAATCATGTCCCCCCTCTCTCTTCGTTCCTCTAGTGAGTACAGCTGCAATTTATTTAGCCTTTCTTCATACGTGAGATCCCTGAGCCCCGAGACCATCCTTCCCAAGGTGGTGTCATCATTTCACCTTAATCAGATGATGACCTTTTCTATGTTGGGGAGGCTAAGAGCTCAATGTAACGGTGTCAATTATACTCCCCTGGATATTCCTGGGGCATTGCATAGTTGTAGTTTCTTTAGCACTCTCCAGACCAGTAGAGGTTAACTTTACGAATGGGTATATATCTAATCATGACCAGCAGGTGGAGACTGAAAACAAAACTTTGGGACAGTATATCCTAGCCCCTCCTCTCTATTTCCCTCAGTCTTCTTTCAGTCTCCAGCAGGTGTTGAGTGATCTGTACCCATCTCCCTTGGTAGGGCTGTTGGAATTTGTTTAGGGGGTTTATTGTCCCTGTTTTTAGCCGGACGGAGCTTGGGCGGACTCTGTTTGGGGGTTCGTCCGACCTCGGGGGTGTCAAACCCGGCGGGTCACGAGCGGGGTCCCTCCCCCCACTTCCTCCACCTCCCCACATTTTTTTAGAGGAGCCTCAGCAGTAAGCCTTGCCCCCTAAATCAAGCAAGGCATATTGCTTCGAGAGCCTGTGGAGTCTGTTCTGTAAAAAAAAAAAAAAAAAATCCTGAGGTAGTGCTGGTCTGGAGGGTTGTATCCCTTTAAGAAAACTGTATTTTACTGTATTTTTTCAACTAACCGGCACTTTTTTGCAGCTAGGTCGCGTATGGAGCAATGAGCACTTCTAAAGGGAAAAAGTGCTCATTGTGCTCCAGACGCGAGGCACTCGCGGCCGGCCTGTGCAAGCGGTGTTCAGGCCGGTGCGGTGGAGGAGCTCCGTCGGCAGCGGCTGCAGGCGCCCAGAGCTCCCCGCCGATGGTGCCTCGCGAGTCGGCAGGGAACGGTGGGGAAGCCCGGTCTTCTCCGTCCGCCCACGGAGGGATTCCCCAAACCGCCGACGGTCGGGTTTTAGAGGATTCCCTCTCAGCTGATTTTTTGACAGCTGATGCCGGCTTGCCTGCTTTAGCGGCTGAGACTATTCAGGTTTCTCAGCCGCTTCAGGCTATGGAGGGAGCTTTTTTGGCGGGAAAACCGCCATCTTCTCTGTCTGGCCCCTCCATTTTGTCTTCCACCTCAGGTGACCTTCCCCCTGTTTTGACTATGCAGGGGCAAGGTTCTGCTGGGTCCCCTGCTGTGGCAGGGAGTCCCTTGGGACCCTCGGGGGGTTTTTCTCCTGAATTTTTCTTTTCTTTATGCAGAGCCTATTTTCAGGCGGCTGGGGGTCCCGGTTGTGCCCAGGGGGTTTCGGGGGGTGGGTTTTCCTCCGCGCTCCCTGCGGCTTTGCCTCTTTCGTCTGGCGTGACGTCCCCTCCGCCGCCTCCCTTGTCCAAGCGTCCGCGGGTGTCGTGGGACGAGAATTTGTGGTCGGAGGAACGGGTCGGTCTGGAGGAGGACCTGGACCCTTCTGAGGAGTTCCAGGACTCTCTGGAGGGGACGGAAGCTGGCGGCGGGTTGTCGGATTTCCCGTTCTCCAGTGACGAGGCGTCCGTGGTGCGCCTTTTTTCAGAAAGATGAGCTGCCTGACCTTATTCAACAGGTTTCTTCGGTTTTGCGTTTTGAGGACGCGCCGCCGGAGACTCCGCGTGTGGGGGACCCCCTGTTACGGGGGATCCGTTCCGTTTCCCGCTCTTTTCCTATGCATCAGGATATTCGGGATATTATTCTGGAGCAGTGGAAAACGCCGGAGACGCCGTTTCGGCTGGCGCGCAGCATGGCTCGCCTGTATCCCATTCCTGAAGGGGATCGGGCTACGTTAGCTTCGCCAGTCGTGGATGCGGTGGTCTCGGCAATTTCCAAGCGGCATACCGTGCCTGTTGAGGGCGGTTCTGCCTTGCGGGACCCTGAGGAGCGCAAATTGGAGAGCATCCTTAAGCAAAATTTTCAGGTCTCTGCCTTTGGGGTCCAGGCGGCTATTTGTGGGGGACTGGTCGCTCGCGCCGTGTTTCAGTGGGCGGAGCGGGTCTTGGATCGAGAGTCTGACGACTGGTCTCTGGTGGATCAGGAGGTTGCGAAGATTGAGATGGCGGCCTCATTCCTCTCAGATGCTCTATATGACTTGGTGCGGATCTCGGCTAAGTCTATGGCTTTTGGCGTGGCCGCAAGGCGTGTGTTGTGGCTGCGCGCTTGGGCGGCGGATGCTGCGTCCAAAGCTAAGCTTACTAAATTTCCCTTTCGGGGGTTGTTTTTGTTTGGAGAGGACTTGGATAAGTTGATTCAGACTCTGTCGGACTCGAAAGTTCCCCGTCTGCCGGAGGACCGTGCCCGCCCGGCGTCTCGGGGGGGGGGGTGCGGCCCGGGGGCGTTTGCGGGATTTTCGCAAGTATCGCCCTGGGCGTGGGGCTGCTTCTTTCCAGTCTCCGGGATTTTCCCGGGGTCGGTTCTTCCAGCGCATGCAGCCCTTTCGGGGGGCAGGGAATCCCTCCGCCGGTTCCCCCGCTTCCCGTCCTGCACAATGACGCCTTGCCGGCGCCCCCTTTGGTTCCGGTGGGGGCCCGGCTGCGCGAATTTATCCCCAAATGGGCCGAGATCACGTCCGATCAGTGGGTCCTGGAGGTGGTGCGGGACGGTTATGCCCTGGAGTTCGCCCGCTCTCTGCCGGATTTTTTCCTCGCTTCTCCGTGTCAGACTCCGGGGAAGACGCAGGCTTTTCACCAGACCCTTCAGCGCTTGCTAGATCTCAGGGCAGTTGTTCCGGTGCCCCCTCCGGAGTGGGGCACGGGCAGGTACTCCATTTACTTTGTGGTGCCCAAGAAGGAGGGGACCTTTCGGCCCATCCTCGATTTAAAAGGGGTCAACAGGGCTCTCAAGATTCCCTCTTTCCGTATGGAAACTCTGCGGTCGGTCATTCTGGCGGTTCAGCCGGGGGAGTTTCTCACTTCTCTCGATCTGACGGAGGCCTACTTGCATGTTCCCATTCGGGCCTCTCATCAGCGTTTCCTGCGCTTTGCGATCTTGGGTCGGCACTTTCAGTTCTGTGCGCTTCCCTTTGGGCTGGCCACGGCTCCTCGGACGTTCACCAAGGTGATGGTGGTCGTCGCGGCAGCCTTGCGGTCGGAGGGCATCCTGGTACACCCCTACCTGGACGACTGGTTAATTCGGGCAAAGTCGTTGCAGGAAAGCTCCCGGGTTACTGCTCGGGTGGTGGAGTTTCTCCGGTCGCTGGGCTGGGTGGTCAACCTTTCCAAGAGTCGGTTGGTCCCGGCTCAGCGTCTGGAGTACCTAGGGGTGCTGTTCGACACCTCCTTGGGGAAGGTCTTCCTCCCAGAGGGCCGGGTGAGCAAATTGCAATCTCAGATTCGCCTGCTTTTGGCGTCCCGGTGTCCTCGGGCGCGAGATTTCCTCCAGGTCTTGGGGTCAATGGCGGCGTCCCTGGACGTGGTGAGGTGGGCGCGGGCCCACATGCGTCCTCTCCAGTATGCTCTGCTCCGGAGGTGGTCTCCCCAGAGGCACGGGATGGATGTTCCGGTTCCCCTGCGAGGCTTGGCGCGCTGCAGTCTGCGTTGGTGGCTCCAGACCCCTCACCTAGTTCAGGGGGTGGGTCTGGATCTCCCGCAGTGGACGGTGCTCCTGACGGATGCGAGTCTCCTGGGTTGGGGGACTCAGTGTTTGGGTCACTCAGCTCAGGGCACCTGGTCCGCGGAGGAGGCCGCCTGGTCGATCAACGTGTTGGAGACCAGAGCGGTCCGTCTGGCGCTGTTGGCTTTCCACTCCCTGTTGCTGGGCAAGTCGGTCAGAGTGCTGTCGGACAATGCCACGGCGGTGGCTTATGTCAATCGTCAGGGGGGCACCAAGAGCACTCAGGTGGCGCAGGAGGCGGCTCTGCTCATGGTTTGGGCGGAATCCCATCTGCTGGACCTCTCGGCCTCTCATATAGCCGGAGTAGAAAATGTTCAGGCAGACTTCCTCAGTCGTCACTTCCTAGATCCAGGAGAGTGGTGTCTCGGCGCCGAGGCGTTTCAGTTGATAGTGCAGGCTTGGGGGCAGCCCCTGATGGACCTGATGGCCACGGGTGGCAACGCCAAAGTGCCCCGCTTCTTCAGTCGTCGCAGGGACGGTCTGGCCGAGGGTCTGGATGCTCTGGTCCAGCAGTGGCCAACGGAGGGGCTGTTGTATGTGTTCCCTCCTTGGCCGCTGGTGGGCAGAGTGCTTCTTCGCATTGTTCACCATCCGGGTTTGGTGGTGCTGGTGGCGCCGGATTGGCCTCGCCGTCCGTGGTATGCGGATCTGGTGAGGCACCTGGTAGCGGATCCTCTTCCTCTGCCTCTCTCGGACGACCTTCTGATGCAGGGTCCCATTCCCATGTTCGACCCGTCTCCCTTCTGTCTTACGGCGTGGCTCTTGAAAGGGGTCGCCTTAGCAAGAAGGGATATTCAGACAAGGTGATCTCTACACTGTTGGGGTCCCGGAGGCTTTCTACCTCTCGGGCTTATGTGCGGGTTTGGCGTCTCTTTGAGGAATGGTGTCGGGCGCGGGGAGTGACCTCTTTTCGCGCTTCTCTGCCTAACATTCTGGAGTTCTTGCAGGATGGCCTGGATAGAGGCCTGGCTTGGTCTTCTCTCCGGGTTCATCTTGCGGCCCTGTCGGCTTTTCGAGGGTTGGTGTCAGGTCAGCGTTTATCGGCTCTTCCTGATGTGATTCGGTTTTTGCGGGCGGCCAAGTTGCTTAGGCCTCCCCTACGGCCCTCGGTTCCCTCTTGGGATCTTAATCTGGTTCTCTCTGTTTTGGTGCGTCCGCCTTTCGAGCCCTTGGACGACTGTTCTTTGAAGGACCTTACTTTGAAGGCGGTCTTTTTGGTGGCCATTACTTCTGCTAGGCGTGTTTCTGAGCTGCAGGCTTTCTCTTGTAGGGCTCCCTTCTTGTAGTTTTCTAGGGAGCGGGTCGTCTTGCGGCCTGTTCCTTCCTTTCTGCCGAAGGTTGTTTCTCCTTTTCATGTCAATCAATCGGTGGTTCTCCCGGTCTTGGGTGGTCAGGAGGGCTCTTCTGAGCAACGGCAGCTGCGCAAGTTGGATGTCGGTCGGGTCCTTCGCTCTTATGTGCAGCGGACCCAGGAATTCCGGAAGTCCGATCATCTCTTTGTCCTCCTGGCGGTCCTCGTCGGGGAGCTGGCGCTTCTAAGGCTACTATTGCGCGCTGGATCAAAGAGACGATTGCTTCCGCTTATCTTCTGAAACAGCAGCCTGTTCCGGAGTTTCTCAAGGCTCATTCCACTCGGGGTCAGGCGGCTTCTTGGGCTGAGTCGTCGCTCGTGCCTCCAGTGGATATTTGTAAGGCTGCGGTTTGGTCCTCCTTGCATTCCTTTGTTCGTCATTATCGGGTTGATGTGCAGGCGCGTCGGGACGCGGTGTTCGGTGAGCGTGTACTGGTATCGGCCCTTCGGGGGTCCCGCCCGTGAGAGGGACTGCTTTGGTACGTCCCATTCGTAAAGTTAACCTCTACTGGTCTGGAGAGTGCTAAAGAAGGAGAAATTAGGTTCTTACCTGCTAATTTACTTTCTTTTAGCTTCTCCAGACCAGTAGAGGTCCCCACCCTGTCTGTTGTTGTTGTTGTTGGGGCTGTTGCGCGGGCAGTTTTTGGTTTTTGCTGCGGGTTCTAGTATTTTTCTAGGGCCGGGGAGAATTGAAGAACAGCGGCTGTGGCTCGGCTGGCTTAGCTGGCGAGCTGTGGGGACTTTCTTCCTTCGGGAATTTCTCCTCTGCATTTTCCAACAGCATTTTGGGTATGTTATTTGTTACTCCTTTCGGAGTATTGTTTTTTCTCTCTGTTGTTTTCCAGTTCTTGGTTCTGCTTGGCTATTCGGCAGACTGAGGGAAATAGAGAGGAGGGGCTAGGATATACTGTCCCAAAGTTTTGTTTTCAGTCTCCACCTGCTGGTCATGATTAGATATATACCCATTCGTAAAGTTAACCTCTACTGGTCTGGAGAAGCTAAAAGAAAGTAAATTAGCAGGTAAGAACCTAATTTCTCCTTCGCTGTTCAGCAGGTTGTTCATCCTAGTGGGCGGTCATAGAAAAGGTGAAGCGGCATCTAAAGCCACAATTGCCTAGTGGATTAAGGAAGCTTATTGCATCAGCATACATCCTCAAAGGGAAGCCAGTTCCGTTACGCCTTAAAGCTCGTTTCATGATTCAGGCAGTGTCGTGGGCTTAGAACTCTCTAGTTCTGCTTTTGGAAATTTGTAAGATGGCTGTTTGGTCTTTCCTGCATTCTTTTTTGTTTGCCTTTATCGGGTAGGTGTCCAGCTGCATTTAGAAAGTCCTTTCCCTTCCTTTGGTTCTTCCCATCTGTGCCATTATGGAGGGTTTCTATGGAAAGAGAAATTCGACTTTTACCTGCTAATTTTGATTTCCTTTAGTCTCTCCAAACCAGCACAGAGCCCGCCCAGATCTGCTTTTATGTCTGTAAGGTAGTGACATGTTTGCAGTGTTTTTCAGTTGCTGTGAGGTAGTTGATCTGGTGATAAGCTGCAGAGTTAGAACAAAAAAAAAAGCAAAACACACCAAACTCCAAAAGCAATACAAATGATAAATGTAGCTGTTTGAAGTGTGAGCCTGTGGTGGAGATGGAACAGCATAAGAACATAAGAATAGCCTTTCTTGGTCAGACCGTTCTCACGGTGGCCAATCCAGGTCACTGGTACCTGGCCAAAATCCAAAGAGTAACAACATTCCATTCAGAATCCTAAAGAATAGCAAGATTCTGGAATCCCGAAGAGTAGCAACATTTCATGCTACCGATCAAGGGCAAGCAGAGGCTTCCCCCATGTCTTTCTCAGTAACAGACTATGGACTTCTCCAGGAACTTGATTATCAACCACACTAAGCAGCGCCTAGAAGATAGGCACTGTTTGGTATTGTACAGCTAGGCACCTGAGGAGGGAATCATAGGTTTCGGAAGGGGTTAGAGGTTGTTCTGCTTGATACTAAAAGACTGACTGAGGTTTTGGTTAAGGCAACAAAAGCAGCCCCAAATTCCATATTCTGCCCTGTTTCAGCCAAAAGGTTATTTAAATTTTTGGTCATGTTTTCAGTTTCAGCCCAAAATTACCATGTGTTTGATGAAAGCCAACAATTAGTGCTTTGTCCCTTTTGTCCTCCCCTCCCCTGAACAGGGGTTGCCCCTCTTCCTAAACTCCCCTCCAACCTGTAGGCCATCCTGGTCCTAGTCTGGGGGTGTAGTTGGGGCAGGAGTGATCACCAGCCCATTCTAACTCTGCTCTCAAAATGGCTGCTGCAACTGAGGCATCACTCTTACTCAGACTGGACCACCAGGGATTGTAAGTTACTCGGGAGTTGGGAAGGGAGCTACTCTTTGTATTCTTTTTTATACTGCAGTTGCAAGTGCAAATTATGTTAGAAACATGACAACAGATAAAGGCCAAATGGCCCATCTAGTCTGCCCATCCACAGTAACCATTATCTCTTTCTCTGAGAGATCCCACGTGCCTATCCCAGGCCCTCTTGAATTCAGACACAGTCTCTGTCTCTACTACCTCTTCTGGGAGACTGTTCCACGCGTCCATCACCCTTTCTGTAAAAAAGTATTTCCTTAGATTACTCTTGAGCCTATCACTTCTTAACTTCATCCTTTGTCCTCTCATTGCAGAGTTTCCTTTCAAATGAAAGAGACTCAATTCATGCGCATTTATATTACATAGATATTTAAACGTCTCTATCATATCTCCCCTCTCCCGCCTTTCCTCCAAAGTATACAGATTGAGATTTTTAAGTCTGTCTCCATACACCTTATGATGAAGACCACGCACCATTTTAGTAGCCTTCCTCTGGACCGATTCCATCCTTTTTATATCTTTTTGAAGGTGCGGCCTCCAGAATTGTACACAGTATTCTAAATGAGATCTCACCAGAGTCTTATACAGAGATATCAATACCTCCTTTTTCCTACTGGCCATACCTCTCCCTACACAACCTAGCATCCTTCTAGCTTTTGCCGTCACCTTTTCAACCTGTTTGCCACCTTAAGATCATCACATCCAATCACACCCAAATCCCACTCTTCCGTCGTGCACTTAAGTTCTTCACCCCTAAACTGTATCTTTCCCTCTGGATTTTGCAGCCCAAATGCATGACCTTGCATTTCTTAGCATTAAATTTTAGCTGCCAAATTTTAGACCATTCTTCAAGCTTCGTCAGGTCTTGCACAGTAGTTTATATCTGGAGGTATAATTTGTAAAATAAGTACAGTGACGTCTGAATTCAGGTTTAGTTAAGTTCATCTCTGCCAACAGGTTAGCACTTGACGGATGTTTGGTGGACTGAAAGCTTGGTTTCATGATCTCTTTTTTTTCTATTCAGGTTCAGATGATGCAGAGACGATTCTTGTGAAAACCATGTTGCTCCAAGTCCTTTCCTTTTATCAGAAGGTGGTCCCGCACTTGGTAGCCCAGAGTAACTTTGATTTCAGCAAACTGCTAAAAGGTAAGATCTTGTCCAGCACTCCATGACAAGACAAGCCCTGGTCTGTGTTCCGTGGTCATGCTATAGACCTAACATATACTCCTTTAGTCTGGTGGGAGAAGCACTACCCCATTTTCCAGGGCTCTGACGTGTTATCCCTTGAATGTTCAGCAATAGAAGATTTGCTATGACCTGCGTTGATGTATGAATCTACATAAGAACATAAGAAGTTGCCTCCGCTGGGTCAGACCAGAGGTCCATCGCGCCCAGCAGTCCACACCTGCGGCGGCCCATGACCTGTTAGGTGGTCCCTGACTTTTCCTATAATCCATCTCTACTTCTATCTGTACCCCTCAATCCCCTTATCCTTCAGGAATTTATCTAAACCTTCCTTGAACCCCCGAAGCGTGCTATGCCCTATCACAACCTCCAGGAGCGCGTTCCATGTGTCCACCACCCTCTGAGTAAAGAAGAACTTCCTAGCATTTGTTCTAAACCTATCCCCTTTCAATTTCTCCGAGTGCCCCCTTGTACTTGTGGTTCCCCAAAGTCTGAAGAATCTGTCCCTGTCTACCGTCTCTATGCCTTTAAGGATTTTACTGATGTTAGTAGATGAAGTGATGTGACATATTATACCAAAGAGATCAGCATTTGGAATCCTTTGGGTTCATGTTTCGGAAAAACTTATTTCCACCTTATTGATGGAATATATGTAACCATGCGCATATTGGTAATACAGGGTATGAGCAAGCCCTCTCTGGTTTTTATTCCACAGGTGTTGTGAATGACATGGGAATGCGGGAGGAAGTGCCACCTGTCCTTCAGCAACATATCCTTCAGCTGGCACTGGAACTACCAGCAACTAAATTTTCCTGGCTGAAAGTTCAGGTAGACACAGCTGCCATTGGATATGATGATAATTGGGACATGTAGTGAAGGCTTATATCGGTTGGGGAAAGCACTGGACACGTGGGTATCGGAAGAAGAATGCTAGGAGAATTGAAGCCAGGGTCACTCACGGGAGTGAAAGGAGAGGAAGTCTTGGAGGCTGCTAACAGGAAGGGGTGGGGTGGGTGTCACTGGCTCTGGGATAGGAGCGAGAGGGAGACACAGGTTGCTAGAGGAAAGCTTGGGCTCCGGTGTAAGAGAAACAGGGCATTTGGGGAAACAACACTAAAGTGCAGATGAGAGGGCAAATTAGGGATGCTGAGCGGAGTACAGAGAAGCTCAGGAAAATGAGGGAAGCATTGGGCTCATGGATGGAGGCGAGATAAAAATGGGATGCTGTGGAGAAGCACTGAGCTTTCATGGTATCTGGCAAGTTTATGTTTTAAGTTTATTCAAGTTTTTGATTAAACGCTTATCCAAAGGTACAAAGCATTGTACAGAAGAAATTTTAAAATAACAAGGAGACAAACCTTTAGACCAATTAGACGTACATGACTGATAATAGGACATTCTTGGGCTGACTGACATACTTAAGCCTCAGAAAACAATGGGAATGGGGGGAGGGTACCTGGAGGAGGGGAGATGTACTGGGCTCTTTGTGAATAGATAAGCATGGGATTTGGGGGGGACAGAACTTAAAGTTGGGCTTTTGTTAGTAAGGGATAGAGCTTTCTTTTCTGTTCACTAAATTGTTTGAATATGTATTTACTGTAGGATGTACCGGATGCAGGAAAGGTTTGCCGGGAGAAGTCCGTTTTTCATTTGCTGCTTAAAATGTTTGTGACCAGTAACAGCTCCCAGCTGAAAATGTCCACCAAGCTGCTGATTATTAAGGTGAGTTCCTTTAACAACTGGAATTTTGGTTTTGTGCTTTACGTTAGCAGTTTGAACGACAGTAATACTCCTTGAATAGATTTTTCCCGTTAATCTCCAAGGGTTTTGATATATCAAACATATCCCCTACTTGCAGTCAGTCACTGAAATAGCCAATACGGAGTTTTACACCATATGCCGGAATTCCATTCTTTGCACCCAAGCCCTTTTCCTCCCTGTTTTTTTGGGTTTTTTTTCAGCTGTGACATTGTCCTATGAGATAGTGAAATACTCCCTCTAGTACAGTGGTCTCAAACTCAAACCATTTGCAGGGCCACATTTTGGATTTGTAGGTACTTGGAGGGCCACAGAAAAAATAGTTAATGTCTTATTAAAGAAATGACAATTTTGCATGAGGTAAAATTCTTTATAGTTTATAAATCTTTCCTTTTGGCTAAGTCTTAATAATAATTTTGTAATTTATAGCTAAAGAGATATATGATCAAGAAACTGTTTTATTTTACTTTGTGATTATGAAAAACATACCGAGGGCCTCAAATAGTACCTGGTGGGCCGCATGTGGCCCCTGGGCCGCAAGTTTGAGACCACTGCTCTAGTAAGATGGGAACCAGTTCCTATGTGGAACATAAACACTTGCTATCTTATTCCCAAGAAATCATGAGGTCATGGTTGCGTGCTGTAGTATGGGGCTTAGATTCATCATTAAAAAAAGAGAAATTCCAGATGATCATGCCTGTTGGGAGTGACTGATAAAAACTCAGGGCCTGATGCTCAAAGGATTTATGCTTCTTTTTGAGAATTTTGTTTTTAAATTGGCCTCGGTGAATATTCACTAGTTTTGAGGCTTACATTTTATTCTCAAAATGTCACTAAATTCTTAAATTTAAGATCATTAAAAAAATGGGTGGCAACAGGACAGTTTTAGGGAGGGGAAAATGGTTAAGAGGTTAGCACTGATTTTCAGCACTCGAAGCTCATAAATCTAGGCAAATGAATGGCAATCCTCAGTGTTATAAGCATAAACTTCAAGTTTCTAAATTCAGATGAATCTTAAGTTTGGTTGAAAATAGGGCACTAATTTAGAGGCTTACCCCCCAACCCCCCTCCCTTTTACAAAAGTGCAAAAGCGATTTTTAGTGCCGGTCGGTGCACTGAATACTCTGCGCTGCTCCCAACACTCATAGGAACTCTTTGAGTGTTGGAGTAGCACAGAGAATTCAGCATGCCGGCCGGCACTAAAAAACGCTTTTGTGGTTTTGTAAAAGGGTGTGGGGGTAGTTTTTTTCTTGAATATTAGGCTCTCCCTTTTTGTCTGTCTTTATGAACAGCATTCAGGGAAATTAGGTTCTTATATTGATTGATATGGGGAGACAAGGCACCCATTTCAAATTATATTGTAATAGTTAAGAGGGTCTTACCAAGTGGTGTTCAGCTGGGGAGGGACCTGATGAACAGCTGGCAGTTTATCACCCTGTATTATCTAATAAACTGAAGACAGCATTTATAGACAGACTTTTGATCCCATATGACCCTCCGAGAGCTTTAAGATCTATTTCTCAATATAATCTTAACATTCCATCTTTAAAAATAATTGGTACACGTCGTACCTCAATCTTTTCTGTGACAGCCCCTATGATTTGGAATACTCTTCCTTTACACTTAAAAATGGAAAAAAACTTACAAAAATTTAAAAGCAATTTAAAGAGCTTTCTTTTTAAAGATGCTTTCTTTTTAAAGATGCTTTTAACTGATCAACTGTGTTTTAGTAATTAACTTAATCTTGTTTCTTACATTTATTTTCCCAATTCCCTTTTGTGTTTACCTTAAATGTTTCTCACATTTTCTATACCGATTGTATTTCTCCCCCTCTTCCTATTCGTGTCCAGGGGCTTTTCGGTCCTTTTTACCTAGTACGTATTTGTTGTCAGTCATGTAGTTTTTTATTATTATTCAATTAATAATAGATGTGTCATCACAGTAATGTAAGTTTTATTTGTTAAATTTTTGTTTAAATGTTAATTTTAAATTTTGTATAACGCTTTGTAGTTTCGAAAAAGCATTCAATCAAAAACCTGAATAAACATAAACAGGCTGAATAGCTTTCCAGGTGGTAAAATAAATAATTTGTTATTAACATGGCATGCAATTGTGTTTTAAAGGTTAGAAAGAGGTAGCTGAGGCAGCTTAATGTTATTGTATGCTGCAGGTCTTACGTGACAGCGGGGTCTTTGAGTACACATGGCAGGAACTAGAAATCTGGCTGGACCACTTGGATAAATGTGCAGAGGACACACAGGAAGCTGCAGTTCAGTTCTTGGAGCAGGTAAGATGCTGGACTGAAAACATCAGCTGGGTTGGTAGGCGGCAAAAAGGTTCAAAGAAGAGCGACCAAGAAGATAAAGGGGATGGGCGATTGAGGGGAAATATGATTGAAGTCTACAAAATCCTGAGTGGAGTAGAACGGGTACAAGTGGATTGATTTTTCACTCCGTCAAAAATTACAAAGACTAGGGGACACTCGATGAAGTTACAGGGAAATTACTTTTAAAACCAATAGGAGGAAATTTTTTTTCACTCAGAATAGTTAAGCTCTGGAACGCGTTGCCAGAGGATGTGGTAAGAGCGGATAGTGTAGCTGGTTTTAAGAAAAGTTTGGACAACTTCCCGGAGGAAAAGTCCATAGTCTGTTATTGAGAAAGACATGGGGAAGCCACTGCTTGCTCTGGATCGGTAGCATGGAATATTGCTACACCTTGGGTTTTGGCCAGGTACAAGTGACCTGGATTGGCCACCGTGAGAACGGGCTACTGGGCTTGCTGGACATAAGAACATAAAAGTATGTTTCTTTAGCACTCTCCAGACCAGTAGAGGTTAACTTTACGAATGGGTATATATCTAATCATGACCAGCAGGTGGAGACTGAAAACAAAACTTTGGGACAGTATATCCTAGCCCCTCCTCTCTATTTCCCCCAGTCTTCTTTCAGTCTCCAGCAGGTGTTGAGTGATCTGTACCCATCTCCCTTGGTAGGGCTGTTGGAATTTGTTTAGGGGGTTTATTGTCCCTGTTTTTAGCCGGACGGAGCTTGGGCGGACTCTGTTTGGGGGTTCGTCCGACCTCGGGGGTGTCAAACCTGGCGGGTCACGAGCGGGGTCCCTCCCCCCACTTCCTCCACCTCCCCACATTTTTTTAGAGGAGCCTCAGCAGTAAGCCTTGCCCCCTAAATCAAGCAAGGCATATTGCTTCGAGAGCCTGTGGAGTCTGTTCTGTAAAAAAAAAAAAAAAAAAAATCCTGAGGTAGTGCTGGTCTGAAGGGTTGTATCCCTTTAAGAAAACTGTATTTTACTGTATTTTTTCATGTAACCAGCACTTTTTTATAGCTAGGTCGCGTATGGAGCAATTGTGCCCTTCTCCGGGGGAGAAGGCCACAATTTTAGTCCAGCCGCGAGGCACTCGCGGCCGGCCTGAACTCGGCGGTTTGGGTCGGTGAGGTGGTGGAGCTCCGTCGGCAGCGGCTGCAGGCGCCCAGAGCTCCCCGCCGATGGTGCCTCGCGAGTCGGCTTGGAGCAGTGGGGAAGCCCGGTCTTCCACAACCGCCCACGGAGGGATTCCCCGAAGGATTCCCTCTCAGCTGATTTTTTGACAGCTGATGCCGGCTTGCCTGCTTTAGCGGCTGAGACTATTCAGGTTTCTCAGCCGCTTCAGGCTATGGAGGGAGCTTTTTTGGCGGGAAAACCGCCATCTTCTCTGTCTGGCCCCTCCATTTTGTCTTCCACCTCAGGTGACCTTCCCCCTGTTTTGACTATGCAGGGGCAAGGTTCTGCTGGGTCCCCTGCTGTGGCAGGGAGTCCCTTGGGACCCTCGGGGGGTTTTTTCTCCTGAATTTTTCTTTTCTTTATGCAGAGCCTATTTTCAGGCGGCTGGGGGTCCCGGTTGCGCCCAGGGGGTTTCGGGGGGTGGGTTTTCCTCCGCGCTCCCTGCGGCTTTGCCTCTTTCGTCTGGCGTGACGTCCCCTCCGCCGCCTCCCTTGTCCAAGCGTCCGCGGGTGTCGTGGGACGAGAATTTGTGGTCGGAGGAACGGGTCGGTCTGGAGGAGGACCTGGACCCTTCTGAGGAGTTCCAGGACTCTCTGGAGGGGACGGAAGCTGGCGGCGGGTTGTCGGATTTCCCGTTCTCCAGTGACGAGGCGTCCGTGGTGCGCCTTTTTCAGAAAGATGAGCTGCCTGACCTTATTCAGCAGGTTTCTTCGGTTTTGCGTTTTGAGGACGCGCCGCCGGAGACTCCGCGTGTGGGGGACCCCCTGTTACGGGGGATCCGTTCCGTTTCCCGCTCTTTTCCTATGCATCAGGATATTCGGGATATTATTCTGGAGCAGTGGAAAACGCCGGAGACGCCGTTTCGGCTGGCGCGCAGAATGGCTCGCCTGTATCCCATTCCGGAAGGGGATCGGGCTACGTTAGCTTCACCAGTCGTGGATGCGGTGGTCTCGGCAATTTCCAAGCGGCATACCGTGCCTGTTGAGGGCGGTTCTGCCTTGCGGGACTCTGAGGAGCGCAAATTGGAGAGCATCCTTAAGCAAAATTTTCAGGTCTCTGCCTTTGGGGTCCAGGCGGCTATTTGTGGGGGACTGGTCGCTCGCGCCGTGTTTCGGTGGGCGGAGCGGGTCTTGGATCGAGAGTCTGACGACTGGTCTCTGGTGGATCAGGAGGTAGCGAAGATTGAGATGGCGGCCTCATTCCTCTCAGATGCTCTAAATGACTTGGTGCGGATCTCGGCTAAGTCTATGGCTTTTGGCGTGGCCGCAAGGCGTGTGTTGTGGCTGCGCGCTTGGGCGGCGGATGCTGCGTCCAAAGCTAAGCTTACTAAATTTCCCTTTCGGGGGTCGTTTTTGTTTGGAGAGGACTTGGATAAGTTGATTCAGACTTTGTCGGACTCGAAAGTTCCCCGTCTGCCGGAGGACCGTGCCCGTCCGGCGTCTCGGGGGGGTGCGGCCCGGGGGCGTTTGCGGGATTTTCGCAAGTATCGCCCTGGGCGTGGGGCTGCTTCTTTCCAGTCTCCGGGATTTTCCCGGGGTCGGTTCTTCCAGCGCATGCAGCCCTTTCGGGGGGCCCGTCGGGGGGCAGGGAATCCCTCCGCCGGTTCCCCCGCTTCCCGTCCTGCACAATGACGCCTTGCCGGCGCCCCCTTTGGTTCCGGTGGGGGCCCGGCTGCGCGAATTTTTCCCCAAATGGGCCGAGATCACGTCCGATCAGTGGGTCCTGGAGGTGGTGCGGGACGGTTATGCCCTGGAGTTCGCCCGCTCTCTGCCGGATTTTTTCCTCGCTTCTCCATGTCAGACTCCGGGGAAGACGCAGGCTTTTCGCCAGACCCTTCAGCGCTTGCTAGATCTCAGGGCAGTTGTTCCGGTGCCCCCTCCGGAGTGGGGCACGGGCAGGTACTCCATTTACTTTGTGGTGCCCAAGAAGGAGGGGACCTTTCGGCCCATCCTCGATTTGAAAGGGGTCAACAGGGCTCTCAAGATTCCCTCTTTCCGTATGGAAACTCTGCGGTCGGTCATTCTGGCGGTTCAGCCGGGGGAGTTTCTCACTTCTCTCGATCTGACGGAGGCCTACTTGCATGTTCCCATTCGGGCCTCTCATCAGCGTTTCCTGCGCTTTGCGATCTTGGGTCGGCACTTTCAGTTCTGTGCGCTTCCCTTTGGGCTGGCCACGGCTCCTCGGACGTTCACCAAGGTGATGGTGGTCGTCGCGGCAGCCTTGCGGTCGGAGGGCATCCTGGTACACCCCTACCTGGACGACTGGTTAATTCGGGCAAAGTCGTTGCAGGAAAGCTCCCGGGTTACTGCTCGGGTGGTGGAGTTTCTCCGGTCGCTGGGCTGGGTGGTCAACCTTTCCAAGAGTCGGTTGGTCCCGGCTCAGCGTCTGGATTACCTAGGGGTGCTGTTCGACACCTCCTTGGGGAGGGTCTTCCTCCCAGAGGGCCGGGTGAGCAAATTGCAATCTCAGATTCGCCTGCTTTTGGCGTCCCGGTGTCCTCGGGCGCGAGATTTCCTCCAGGTCTTGGGGTCGATGGCGGCGTCCCTGGACGTGGTGAGGTGGGCGCGGGCCCACATGCGTCCTCTCCAGTATGCTCTGCTCCGGAGGTGGTCTCCCCAGAGGCACGGGATGGATGTTCCGGTCCCCCTGCGAGGCTTGGCGCGCTGCAGTCTGCGTTGGTGGCTCCAGACCCCTCACCTAGTTCAGGGGGTGGGTCTGGATCTCCCGCAGTGGACGGTGCTCCTGACGGATGCGAGTCTCCTGGGTTGGGGGGCTCAGTGTTTGGGTCACTCAGCTCAGGGCACCTGGTCCGCGGAGGAGGCCGCCTGGTCGATCAACGTGTTGGAGACCAGAGCGGTCCGTCTGGCGCTGTTGGTTTTCCACTCCCTGTTGCTGGGCAAGTCGGTCAGAGTGCTGTCGGACAATGCCACGGCGGTGGCTTAGGTCAATCGTCAGGGGGGCACCAAGAGCACTCAGGTGGCGCAGGAGGCGGCTCTGCTCATGGTTTGGGCGGAATCCCATCTGCTGGACCTCTCGGCCTCTCATATAGCCGGAGTAGACAATGTTCAGGCAGACTTCCTCAGTCGTCACTTTCTAGATCCAGGAGAGTGGTGTCTCGGCGCCGAGGCGTTTCAGTTGATAGTGCAGGCTTGGGGGCAGCCCCTGATGGACCTGATGGCCACGGGTGGCAACGCCAAAGTGCCCCGCTTCTTCAGTCGTCGCAGGGACGGTCTGGCCGAGGGTCTGGATGCTCTGGTCCAGCAGTGGCCAACGGAGGGGCTGTTGTATGTGTTCCCTCCTTGGCCGCTGGTGGGCAGAGTGCTTCTTCGCATTGTTCACCATCCGGGTTTGGTGGTGCTGGTGGCGCCGGATTGGCCTCGCCGTCCGTGGTATGCGGATCTGGTGAGGCACCTGGTGGCGGATCCTCTTCCTCTGCCTCTCTCGGCCGACCTTCTGATGCAGGGTCCCATTCCCATGTTCGACCCGTCTCCCTTCTGTCTTACGGCGTGGCTCTTGAAAGGGGTCGCCTTAGCAAGAAGGGATATTCAGACAAGGTGATCTCTACACTGTTGGGGTCCCGGAGGCTTTCTACCTCTCGGGCTTATGTGCGGGTTTGGCGTCTCTTTGAGGAATGGTGTCGGGCGCGGGGAGTGACCTCTTTTCGCGCTTATCTGCCTAACATTCTGGAGTTCTTGCAGGATGGCCTGGATAGAGGCCTGGCTTGGTCTTCTCTCCGGGTTCATATTGCGGCCCTGTCGGCCTTTCGAGGGTTGGTGTCAGGTCAGCGTTTATCGGCTCTTCCTGATGTGATTCGGTTTTTGCGGGCGGCCAAGTTGCTTAGGCCTCCCCTACGGCCCTCGGTTCCCTCTTGGGATCTTAATCTGGTTCTCTCTGTTTTGGTGCGTCCACCTTTCGAGCCCTTGGACGACTGTTCTTTGAAGGACCTTACTTTGAAGGCGGTCTTTTTGGTGGCCATTACTTCTGCTAGGTGTGTTTCTGAGCTGCAGGCTTTCTCTTGTAGGGCTCCCTTCTTGGAGTTTTCTAGGGAGCGGGTCGTCTTGCGGCCTGTTCCTTCCTTTCTGCCGAAGGTTGTTTCTCCTTTTCATGTCAATCAATCGGTGGTTCTCCCGGTCTTGGGTGGTCGGGAGGGCTCTTCTGAGCAACGGCAGCTGCGCAAGTTGGATGTCGGTCGGGTCCTTCGCTCTTATGTGCAGCGGACCCAGGAATTCCGGAAGTCCGATCATCTCTTTGTCCTCCTGGCGGGTCCTCGTCGGGGAGCGGGCGCTTCTAAGGCTACTATTGCGCGCTGGATCAAGGAGACGATTGCTTCCGCTTATCTTCTGAAACAGCAGCCTGTTCCGGAGTTTCTCAAGGCTCATTCCACTCGGGGTCAGGCGGCTTCTTGGGCTGAGTCGTCGCTCGTGCCTCCAGTGGATATTTGTAAGGCTGCGGTTTGGTCCTCCTTGCATTCCTTTGTTCGTCATTATCGGGTTGATGTGCAGGCGCGTCGGGACGCGGTGTTCGGTGAGCGTGTACTGGTATCGGCCCTTCGGGGGTCCCGCCCGTGAGAGGGACTGCTTTGGTACGTCCCATTCGTAAAGTTAACCTCTACTGGTCTGGAGAGTGCTAAAGAAGGAGAAATTAGGTTCTTACCTGCTAATTTACTTTCTTTTAGCTTCTCCAGACCAGTAGAGGTCCCCACCCTGTCTGTTGTTGTTGTTGTTGGGGCTGTTGCGCGGGCAGTTTTTGGTTTTTGCTGCGGGTTCTAGTATTTTTCTAGGGCCGGGGAGAATTGAAGAACAGCGGCTATGGCTCGGCTGGCTTAGCTGGCGAGCTGTGGGGACATTCTTCCTTCGGGAATTTCTCCTCTGCATTTTCCAACAGCATTTTGGGTATGTTATTTGTTACTCCTTTTGGAGTATTGTTTTTTCTCTCTGTTGTTTTCCAGTTCTTGGTTCTGCGTGGCTATTCGGCAGACTGAGGGAAATAGAGAGGAGGGGCTAGGATATACTGTCCCAAAGTTTTGTTTTCAGTCTCCACCTGCTGGTCATGATTAGATATATACCCATTCGTAAAGTTAACCTCTACTGGTCTGGAGAAGCTAAAAGAAAGTAAATTAGCAGGTAAGAACCTAATTTCTCCTTATCATCTAATGTTGCAAACGAGTATAGTAGTTTAAATATAAGCAGAATTTGGGCTTCTGTTTGGGAAGGTCTGTCCCATAGAGCACGAAGTTCTCTTTTGAACGTTTGACACTGGAGTGCGGGGGTGTCTTTGGTGAGTGGTTTGGCTCCTTTAGGTCTTCGTGAAGGATTAACACGGAAGATCTTTCTGGTTCTGCTATTGTCTTATTGCTGTTGTGATGTTGTATGTATTCACAAAATATTAATAAAAATTATACACACACACCACACATTACAGTATGGATGTACACTAATGTATTAAAGAGTGTATAAGATAGGGGGGTATTACTTCGCCATTATGTTTAAAGTGTGGTAGGGAGTCTAATACCTTTATCCATTCTTTTTGGACCTGTTGGAATTTTGGATGACTGTAGTTAAGTGTTTGATCTCTTTGTTGGGGGACTGGTGACTGGTATAGTGCAACACTTGGTGTTAGATGTGCCAAGGGCCTTTCAGAACTTGCCTAAAGGAGGTACATTACTGTGCTGAAAGCGATGCCTTCTAGCTCGTAAATGTATACTGCAAAGTTGAACTTCAGTGGAACCCCCCTCTTACTGGCATTGGAGAATTCAAATCCATGTATTAGTGACTTGGAAAGCCAAGGCAGTGGAAGACTATCTGAAACGTAGAAAACGATTTTTGAGTACCTGGGACCATTATATACACCTTATGTTCTAGGAGTCGTAATTTATTTCTTAGCACATTGTAGTCCAGGGTTGAGTATTGGGTGAAGGGTGTAGGAAATACCATGTTTGTCCTTTCTCGAGGAGGGATGGGGGGTAGGGAAGGGGTAAGGTTACCTTGAAGGAATATAAGTCCAGTTCCCTTGAGGCTTCTAGAGATCGGGGTGGTAACCTTGATTTCATTGTTGAAGGGAGGACAGGAGCTTTTTGGATTGGGAGGTTGGGATTTAGGTTGGTTTGGGGAATAGGTGGGAAGGAGGGAGGTAGGGGGAGGGTTAGAGTGTATGAGAAGTTTGTAAACTCTTTGATGCTAATTGATGATTACAGTTGAACACTGGATATAATGTTGGCTATAATGTTTCTGTTATATTTTTTCTGTTCTTTGGGCTTATCCATAATAAACATGATATAAACTAAAATGGTGACCTTGGCCAGCTAAATTAGCCTTGGATATTCATTTTTGTATCATATGTGGGCACCGGCACTGAACATCTGGGGCTAATTATGGAAGCAGAGGCTGCTGGAACTTATGTGAGTCCCGGCCAATATTCGAGCAGTGCCTGCATAACGCAATTTTTGTGGGCCCCAGCTGAATATCAACTGAGACCCACACAACTTTCAAATTGCTTTTATTACCCCTCTGAGCCCCCTCAACAGCCCTTCTAATCCCATTCACCCTCTCCTTAGCCCATGACATAGACCCCTCTCCCCTCCCTCAGAACATCACCCCAACCTCTCCTGGTCTTGATAGGCCCCCAGGGCCTACTTCTGATCCCTGGTGATCCAGTGGGGGCAATGGGGACAGAAACAGAACTTGCTCTCTTCGTGTCATTATGGCTACCTCAAGAAAATGGCTGCCACAACCTCTTAACGCAGCTTGTGGTGCTTGTGTAGTACTGCAAGGCTGTTGCAAGAAGTCAAGATAGATGCAACAAACAGAAGTGAGTAAGCTTTGCTCCTGCCTCTCCCCCCCTCCCTGGATCTCGGGGATCAGAGGTGATGATGGTTATTTATAGCCCACTTTATTCCTAAAATTAAGTTCAGAGCAAGTGAACAATGCAAGAAAAAGATATGAGAATCTAGGATTGCAATAATAATAAAATAAAATTGTAAAAATATCACAATAAAAACTTAAAACAAGTATATTTACAGCAGTTTGTGAAAGTGCGTATAAGATGAACACTATCTGATTTTCACTGGGAGAATTTTGTAATATGAAAGCCATACAGCAGGGGAATTTTAGAAAATTTCAGGAGATTTGGGAGTCATTAACAAAATATTGTAATGATTGAATATTGTTTTTCCCCTTAAAAATGCACATCTAGGATGAGGGAGGGGGGAAAGTTTTTTTGATTTGAACATTAAATAAGGTATATGGGAATGGGGTTTCTGGTAGGTTTTCTTGAATTTAAAGAATGTAATTGATTAGGGGGATAAATTCTGATATGGAGTTTAACAGAATATTAAGTTTTGTATTTTAGTTTAAAATGCTATAAATGTTGTTACACTTATTGTAAGTTTTTAAAAAATGAATAAAGAATTGGAAAAAATATGAAAGCTGTATTGCTAGACACCATTAAGAGTTTGCTATGCTGCAGGCTTTTTATATGTTAATCCTAAGTCCCTGGAGCAAATATATCATAAACGCTTCTAATCACTATTTCTTGTGCTAGGCTGACTATATCTTTAAATTCCTGTTTTTAGGTTTTAACAAAATTAGTGGCAAACCCCTATCCATATACTGATAAAGCCGCAGACTTTGTCAATGAGGCCAGCACATTTCAGGCCAGCCCGAGTAATCAAGATTCAGATAACATAAGTGTGCCTATTTCACATATTGATGGTAAGTATGAGCTGTCATCGTGTCACTGTACCTGTCTAGTGCAGTGATGGTAGTACAAGTTGGAGTCACAGTCAGCTGGGAGTAGTAAAATCAGTGTGCTATGTTTATTCTATCATTTTAAGCAACCACTACTACTTATAATTTATTTTTTTTTAATTTATTTATTTATAACTTTCAAATAAAATTCACAAGAATACATCTTGCTGCATGAAACACAGAGAAGGAAAATTATTCAAAAATAAAATTATTATAATATATCCAAATCTTAATCCCCTTTCTTAGACCACAATACTTATAATTTCTATATCACTACTAGATGTACACAGTGCTGTTCATTAAACATGTAAGAGATAATCACTGCTCAGTAGAGCTTACAATCTAATTAAAACAGACAAACAGGACAAATAGAGGGGCATTTTTGAAAAGATGTCTAAATCTGAGTTTAGACGTTTTGGGAAAAAATCCAGAAATTCAGTAGCGAAAACGTCTATGTTTGAAAATTACCTATCTAGATGTTTTGGCCCTTAGTAAGTCTATATTTTTTGACCATTTTCAAATGCAAAAACTTTTGCATTTGTGTGTATTTAATCAAAATAAAAAAATGCACAAAAACATAATAATAATAGTTTATTTTTATATACCGCCATACCCGGGAGTTCTAGTCGGTTCACATCAATCAATCATTATACATACAGTACAAATAGATATTTAAAATTGAAATCATCTAAAATTTCAGCAAAGTTAAAAGCTTACAGTGGGAAGATACAAACAATTTAAAATGAGATAAAAATTATAAGTAAGTTGTAGGGATGGAGGTCTGATAAGTTCTGATCCAGGGCATCAGAACACAGGCAAGGTCAAGTACACAGGCAGTTGGGAACCAGGCCAGGTCGGCACATTGCCCTAGGCCCTGTGTACGGATCCAAGCCCTGTGTACAGATCTAGGCATTACATTACATTACATTACATTACATTAGGGATTTCTATTCCGCCATTACCTTGCAGTTCAAGGCGGATTACAAAAGAATTATCCAAGATGTATTACAACAAGAACTTACAAAAAATAAATAAATAAAAAAAATTGGTCATTTTCAAAAAGAGTAAGAAATGGGTAAGGTTATTTGTTTGGGGTAGTTGGCTTTAGTGAGAGGTGGAGTTTGAGACTTGCGGTATTATTTATTTTTTCAGAGTTTTCTTGAAGAGTATGGTCTTTATTTATTTTCGAAAAGTCTTGTAGTCGAGGGATGCCGTCAGTAGATTGGCGATTTGAGGCCCTGTCTCTCATTCCCTCTCCCTCCTGTCACGTATACATTCTAAGCAAGGACAAGGTTTGTACCTTGTGACAGAATGCTGAGGCATTCCTCCTCCCTTCCTGTTATGTATTAACCTGACACACATTTACCCGTATTCCTTTTCTTGTTTAAGCATCCCTTATATGGACAACAATCAGACTGCCTGAGCAGGCCTTGACTTAAGGCTAATCAAGAAAGCTTAAGAAGTATGCATTATAACCTTTGGACTGTCACATGCCATAGTAAGATTGGAGACATATCAGAAATGTACACATTGGGAATCACTTTATTGTAACTGTTATTATGTATTTATATGTCACGTGAAATAGTAGCTTTGAGAAGCACATGAAATAGATAAACAATAAGTTACCTTGGTCTAATCCTCACTGTAAATGCATTATGAAATTATAACCTTGTAGAGTATTAACTAAGTAATGGAGCTATGATTCTCAATAAAAAGGAGGAGAGACCATTCATTTGGAGCGCCTCCTTCTCGACTCTAAGACTGCGTGTGTGTGTTTCCTATGTGTAACATTCCTACAGTAAGTAATAAGATACATTAGGTTGCCAGTCTATTGACTAATTGAGTTTTTATCTGTTTTCTAAAATCAAGATAAGAGGAAGCTTCTAATGCAATTTTGGCAAGCCATGTATTCAATGTGGCCGCCTGAAAAGAAAAGGTTCTGTCGAGGAACCTTTTGTAATGACAGGATTTTATTGAGGGATAGGCAAACAAGTGTACTCTTCAAGAGCTCTTATTAAACAAACTATTCTGACACCCAAGCAGCCAGCATTCTTAGCAAACTGGCCACAGACAACTGAACACAGCAAGCAGAGCAGAGGGGCATGCTTAAGAGGTAGTGCAGTGAATGTCACATAAAAAGTCCTAGACACCCATGTCACTGTAACCTTCTTATATTATATGGTGAGCCCTCCAAAACCTACCCTAAACTTATTGTACCCACCTGTACCACAGAAATAGCCCTTAGGCCTGCAGGTGTCATCTTTATGTAGGTACAGTAGGTTTAGAAGGGCTCACCATACATTAGAAGCAAGTTAAAGTGACGTGTACCTGGTACTTTTTATGTGACATTCACTGCAGTATTCCTTAGAGTGCCCCTCTGCTCTGCTTGCTGTGCTCAGCTGTCAGTGTGGCTATCTGGTGGGAGGGGAGTCAGTGACCATTGGGGGGGGGTCATCTAGTCAGTTTGGGCCCCTTTTTGACCCTTATTCATTTTTAAAACAGGTCTAGCTCCAAATGTCTAAATGATGCCCTGGACATTTTGTTAAAAGTTTGATTATCCCTGCAGAATGTCCAAATCCTAAGCCCGCCCTAAGCTTGTCCAAAACACACCTCTAAACGCTCCCTTAAGATTTAGACGCATTGGCGACAAAACAACCAGAAAGGTGTCTGGAAAGTCAATTTTAAAAATGCCCACTTATACATGTTGACTAGTAAGACGTCCAAGTGTCTATTTTGAAAATGGGCTCCATAGGAGTTAGGGAATATTGTGATTGTCAAATAGGAATTTTTTTAAGGGCTAATCCAGTCTGAAATCATGACATTTTGCCCATTTACACTCTGACAAAAGGTACAGCCGGTAATTATGAACTCTATCCATCGATAGAGAGATGCAACCTCTAATCATGTCTTATCATCCTGGTCCACTCATCTGGATTTGTCTGGCTATGTTCCTCTTCTGGCAGATAAAGATGGAGAAAAGATAGTCGAAGCTGACTTCACTCCCCTTGTAGAGGTCTGGTACAGCTTTAGTTCTCAGAATTTGTCTCTGGCAGATGGTGCAAATGTGAGCTGGCATAGCAGCTACGAGTAGGCTACTCTTGAGAAGTCTATTGGCCCAGGTTCCTAATCTAATCTAATCCTTAGGTTTGTATACCGCATCATCTCCACGTTCGTAGAGCTCGGCGCGGTTTACAGTAGAAGAAATAGGAAGGAACTACAACAGAGGGTTAGAGGTAGAAGTGTGAAGAAAATTTAGAGGACTTGGGATGCCAAGATATAAGAGTTTCCTTGATTCCTAAGTTGGAGGGAGACTTACATTTTTTGAGAAAAGCCAGGTTTTCAGATGTTTGCGGAAAACTTGGAGAGAGTTCAAGTTCCGAAGAGGGGAGGTAAGGTTGTTCCAGAGCTCAGTGATTTTGAAGTGGAGGGAGGTCCCTAGTTTTCCTGTGTGGGAAATGCCTTTTAGCGAGGGGAAGGATAGTTTTAATTTGTGGGAGGATCTGGTGGTATTAGGGTTTGAGGAATTCCAAGAAAGAGGGATAAAGGGAGGGAGGATACCGTGTAGGATTTTGAAAGTTAAACAGGCGCATTTATAGTGGACCCTGGCGATTATCGGAAGCCAGTGGAGCTTGGCCAGGAGCGGGGAGACATGGAGCACAGTCAGATTCTTGAAAGCACTCTGGATGATAGTCCTTTTGAGAATGATTCTGCCTTTCTCCTTAGAACAGACAAGATCTGGGTTCCACCCTGAGGGGCAAAGTACTGGGTGATCCACAGTAATGTTGCTCCTTTGGTGGGTTTGATTAGCAGAAGCTCCTTACTTGAGTGCACCAGGTGGTGGTGATTGTAAACCAAGAGCAAAATTAATTACCTTCAGTTGTTTTAGTTTTAAAATAAGATACTGCAGAGCTGCTGCACCAGACCCTTCTAAAACGAGCTGTCGGCTTTGAGCTTTTTTTTCCGTCTCCATCAGCTACTAGTGTGGGAGGGAGCAGTCATAGCCCAATCATCTGACTGGTCTGGCAGAACTAAAGGAAAGGACATTAACAGATATATTTAAATTTCACCATTTTGTCCATCAGCACACACATGAAAGGATATATGTTTTTCATATGTAAAGGTATCTTCTTCAACATTTCTCTTTGCTATTTAGCCAATATTCAAAGACTGCTGAATAACTCAGTTAAGTACATGTTTTCAGCTGATCTAGTTGCCTAGATTTTAGGCAGAAAAGCCGAGACACCTAAATTCAAAACAACAAGGGATAGGCACGTACATACTGCCTTTTTGTAGTTATACTATCACATTCAAAGCGGTTTACATACAGGTACTCAAACATTTTCCCTATCTGTCCCAGTGGGCTCACAATCTGGGGCTCACCTGGGGCAGTGGAGGATTAAGTGACTTGCCCAGGGTCACAAGGAGCAGCATGACGTCTGAACCTACAACCTCAGGAGCTTTAATCACTGTGCCATGCTCTTGATGTTCTTGAGTAAGGCATCAGCACCTGCCCACTTTCTAAATGCCTAAATGTTAGCAGGTACGAAAAATAGACATTTAAATTTAGGAGCTTAGTGTATGAGATTCTGTTTAAGATCTTGGTGCCTAATCCTTGAAAGCTAGCCACCTAGATGTCTTGATATCTGCCTAAATGAAATCATTCCTGTTCTTGTTGTTTTTTAGCTTTGTTTCTAGTTCTTGAAAGTAAGTCTCTCTCTCCTGAGGCTTACTCTTCACCAATTTGTCTTTCAAAAGGATCTCTGCTATGTTGACAGTCCCCTCCTTCCCTTTCCCCCTCACGCTTTCCTATCAGTTATTGTATTTTCTTCTTCTCCCAAACTTTGTCCCTTCTACTCGGTCTTTCTTCTTTTACTTTTCCTCCCCATTTAATTTAATCGTACACTGCCTAGATGTATCCATGATAGGTGGTATATTGAGCATTTATTAAACTTGAAACTTGTTGTGCATAACATGAATGTAGAATCTGTGTTAATGAATTGACATTTTTTTCCCTCTTTTTTGCAGATGTTTTGGACATGGTAGATGTGATCATAGAGGGTAGTGAGGGCTTAAATGAAGAGATTGGGCTTGCTTTGAGTGAAGACATGATACAGAACACATTCCCTTTCAGTGCCCTTGTCCCTGCGGCATTGGAAGCCAGGAATAAATTGTTGGTCCAGGAAAAGAATGACCAAGGTATGTGTTTGCAGACTGCCTTGTGGAAATACACCTGTGCTGAATTTCTTTGGTAAAGATGGAGCAACTGAGGGTGGCTATTCACTAGAGAATCTGAATCCCTGCTGACTCCAAAGGCATGTTCCATGGTGGTATAATTGTGTGCTCTGACCGGTGTGATATTGTACTGCTTGTTCTAAGAATTTCTTGCTTCTGTGATTAATCTTGTTTTTATCAAAACAGTGGGACATTGCTTTTTTTATTTGATATTCTGGTTTGGTACAGCATATTGGTTCTCCAGTTGGTGATATAGTCTGTATCAGTTGTGGTGATCCAGTTAGGTGCCATTGACTCATAGCGACTTGATAAACATCATCAAGTTTTCATGGCAGAATACAGAAGTAGATTGCCGGGCCTTTCTTTTGCGCAGTGTAAATTCGATGTTGTCACTATTGTTGTATCAAAGGATCCTCTGCCTCCAACATTGCCTATCTGCTGCTGCCCAGGTGGGTGGCACATCGTTAGTCTGACATCTTAGAGATGCGCAAACTCCAGTGGCATGACGAGCCCATATACCATGACTGGAGAGTGATCCAGTTCACATAAGTTTTTCTTTTTTTTTTTTTTTTTTTTTAATTCATCTTTTTATTCAGAATTTTTGATTACAGTACAGATGGAATTATCATAGTATTGCAGAAATCATTGACACATGAGTTTTCTAATGACATTGCTGTGGTTTTTGTCAGATGGGATGATGCAGAATATTGATTCTCTGGTGATGGGGGTTTTTGACTGATGGGGTGGTGCAGTGTGTTGATTCTCTTTGACAAAACCCCTAGAGTCAATACACTTTTTATCACCCATCTGACCAACCCCATCCCCCCCAATATCATCACCAGATGGGTGATACATTGTGTTGATTCTAGGGGTTTTGTCAGATGGCCAATTTTCCAAGTTTATTATAAGATTTGATTAATCGCCTATTCCAAATTCTAAGCGATGTACAGCTAAAAATTACAAAGTTAGGGGAAACATACATGACTAAGAAAACTATTACTAAAATATTAAAATAATGATATTAAAATATCATAAAATACATAACATGAAATAACATGACTGAACATAACTAACAAGACTATTTTTACATACAAGATCAAATAATGGGAAAGTTGCAGGAAGAAATACAATTAAATATAAAAGAAACAATTAAGGTTAATAATACATTGGGAAAAGGGGAAAAATTTATTATAATCTAAAGAGAGATTAGAAACAAAGAATTTAGTTAATCACTAAAAGCGTAGATGGCGTAGTGCAGTGTATTGAGTCTCTGTTTGATGATGATATTGGGGGTTTTAGTCACATGGGTGGTACAGTGTATTGATTCTCTGGTGATGATATTAGGGGATTTTGTCAGATGGGATGGTACTCTATTGATTCTAGGGGTTTCTGTCAGATGGAGTGGTGCAGTGTATTGAGTCTCTGGTGATGATATTAGGGGGTGTTGTCAGATGGGGTAGCACTATATTGATTCTAGAGTTTTTTGTCAGATAGGGTGCTGCAGAGTATTGATTCGCTTTTTGGTGATGATTTGGGGTTTTTTGGCAGATGAGGTGGTGCTGTATTGATTCTCTGTTTGGTGATGATATTGGTGTGTTTTTTTTTATCAGATGGGGTGGTACATTACCTGATGGCAGTTTTGACAGACATCTTGCACTCTCAGAGAGACCCCTTGGCCCTCTGCCTGACCTTGCAGTGTTATGATCAGGATCTTTGGTCAGTCGGCACCAGATTCATGCATCACCCTTTGCTGTGCCGATTATACACATTCTACTGCCTCTGGATACCACCAAAGGTCAAAGGGGCTCAGGTAAGACATGCTTGCTAACTTTGTGTCACTAACTGAAAACACAATGTAGTCAAGCTGCTTGTGAGGTCAGCATGCTTAAGTAATTAAACATGGATTACCTAGTCAGTGTCGATTTCACTGGACAGGTTTTATCTATAAACCAAAGTGTGAAACCATTGCGTAAATGTCTCTTTCATTGAGAGGGCATATGATGAAGTTAAGAGGTGATAGGCCTCAGGAGTAATCTAAGGAAATACTTTTTTACAGAAAGGGTGGTAGATGCATGGAATAGGCACCCAGAAGAAGTGGTGGAGACAGAGACTGTGTCTGAATTCAAGAAAGCCTGGGATAGGCACGTGGGATCTCTTAGAGAGAGGAAGAGATAATGGTTACTGCGGATGGGCAGACTAGATGGGCCATTTGGCTTTTATCTGCCACTATGTTTTTATGATGTGACATTTTAGTCTTTGGTATGCATGAACAATATGGTAAATACATGGAAACTGTAATTAATTCTGTTTTGCAAATAAGGAAGGCTTTGACCTTTTGCTCTCCTTGGTGTTTTTCAGCAGTTTAATCAGGAGGCTCAAGTTGATACAGACCTTCCCCAGACAGAAGAGTCTTCATTTCACCGTGTACTGCAATCTGCTTACATGAGAGGCGCTGTTGTCCTCTCCCAGAAGGAAGTGGAGATACAACTAAAGGGGGCAGTTTCCCACCTTCAAATGAGGGAACTCCCACTGGCTGTGAAACAAGTGATGCTGTACCTCAAGACAACAGTGGACAACTTCAGTAAAGTAAGAATCGTTCCATACCCTCATCTGTATATTACTACTATTACTAAGTAATTAATTAATTTGTTTTTTATATATGTTCCAGTATATGCTGTCAGGCTCCAGTATCCTGACTGAGTTAACAGGAAGCCTGCATATAAGGAAAGGACATGACCTTGTGAACATTTCCAGACTCACAGATTCCGTATTTACTGCTGCTGTTGTGCATTAGTACTGCCTGAGTCTCCATTCGAATTGATTCACTGAATCAGTTTGGCTGAATCAATTCAAATCAATTTGTTTTGGAAAAAAATTGGACTTGCCGATTCAGGCCTGCTCTCGGTCTTTTTCTCTGCCGGAGTCCTTCCTTTTCATGTTACCTCCTGTTTGGTGAAACAGGAAGTTACAACAGAAGGAAAGACTCCAACAGAGGGACAGCCCAAGAATAGGCCTATAAAGATCGGCGGTGAGGGCTGAGAACGTAGTGGAGTAGGGTGCTATGCTGCACTATTTCCTCTGCCACTGCTGTCAGACCCATTGGGGGAGACACTGCTTCTATTGGGGCAGGCTAGTCACTCTGCACACTAAAGATAAGTGAAAATACTTACTGTTAAAATTTTCTGAAAAAGTCAATTATATGTCAATTACAGTAAGATTTAAGTAAAACACTGGAGAGGAGATGGAGATAAGGGTCAATGATTAAGACTCTAACCCATTTAGTCTTGATATCACACATTTATGTGTTAAATCAAGTTGGTTTCTGAGACCCTTTACCCTCCTTTCTCATATTTGACACTCCAAAGTGGGATAATTTGTATTTGTGAATAGTTTCCAGTCAATCCTACTTTACCATCTTCCTTGTCTTGTTAGTGATTCACTGTATGCTGCTTTCCACCTCTGCTGTTGCCAAAGGACCGGGGAGGGTGGGGGGAGCTGGAAATTGGAAGGAAGAGAGAAAGGATGTTGGACCCATGATGGGGGTGATTTGACTGTCTAGGCTGAAGTTGGTGGGAAAGGACGAGAGGGTGCTGGTCACATGGGGTGGAGGGGATGCTGGAGGGAAGGGAGAGAGACACTGGACTGGAAGTTGGAGATAGATGGGAGGGGAGAGAGAGTTCTGGACCTGCAGGGAGGAGGAGAGAGAAGGGAAGGTACTGAGATGGAAGATGGATGGTGAGCAAGGAGAAAGAAAAAAATGTCAAATGGGCAGGGGACTCTGGCAAGCGAACTAACAGAAGACAAACAGAAATAGAGCCTGGAACCTGATTTGAATAATAGAATGACCATACAACAAAAGGTAGAAAAAATAATTTTTATTTTGTAGATCTAATAGTGTTTGTTCTGTTTACACTTGACAGCGCTAGTGTGAGGTTTCAAAGGGAAGGGGGTGGGTTGGATGAAGAGGCTACAAAATAAACCTGCCAGCTAATTTTAAAGCTATATCATAGAAATCGAATCGAAAAATTGATTGAATTGGCAAAATTGAACTGAATCAAAAATGTTTTTCCTGACTCAGACAGCTCTGTTGGGCAAAGGTCACAGAGGTCCAAAGAGTGGGGAAGCAGCTCTGTAACCATGACCCGCATTAGAAGTCCTAATTTACAGTTGGGAACCATAGGGCTGTATTCTCTTCTGTAGAACTGAAGGAGCAGTTGATTTGGGGTCATTTTGAGGAAATCGCGAAATGTTTTCATGGCAGCGAGACCCCTGTAGTGCCTTCTAGATCTATACCGTTCTAGTCTGTTGAGATCTCTGCCTATATTAGCATTTTTACTTTGTGTACTTAACAGCTCTTTGAGAGGGGTGGTTTCCAAAGGTTTTGTGCATGTACTGTATAAAAATCTTGTATTTATTGTAGGTCTGCTCCTGGAAAAGTAGATGTCTACTTTGCTTAATAAAATAGTAGCATATGTGGCATTGCATGTGCAGACCTTTGCACACCAACCCTAGAGCTGCTGTAAATCCCTACACCTAGATTTCTAAAGAACGTGCATAAATTATAAGATTGTATAACCAACATATGCATACTTGTGCACTCATGCACCAGCAAAGTGCATGCCATTGATCCTGGGCAGGTATTTATAAAATGGTTGCCCAGGAGAAAAGATCCCTTGTTTGCACTTTTGTATCCCATATAACCGTGTACACATATTTTATTAGCTTCTGAAACTAGGCATCTCCTTTAATTTTATACATATGATCCATCTGGTTGGCATGCTTACCTATATGCACATAAATGACTGCACAGTTTTATAAAGGACTTTTTCTGTGATATTGACTATGTGCTGGGAAACCTTTATAAACTTTCTTCCACTTTATACTACTTATTATCCCAGGACAAGCAGGTAGCATATTCTCAACAATGGGTGACGTCACTGACGGAGCCCCGCAGCGGACAGCCTCGCAAGCAGACTTGCTTGAATCAGTTGGAACTCAGAGTGATTTTCAATACTCTCAAAGCTTTTCAACACCTTCTTCACGACCAGGTAGTTCTTGTCTGGACGGACAATCAAGTCACCATGTACTATGTCAACAAACAGGGAGGGACAGGACCTCACTCCCTTTGTCAGGAAGCTCTGAAGCCTGTGGGATTGGGCTATCCATCACAACATCTTTCTCAGAGCTGTCTACATTTAAGGTCAGCACAACTGTCTGGTGGACAAATTGAGTCGTCTTCTGCAACCACACGAATGGACACTCAATTCCTCGCCTCTACGGCAAGTGTTTGCTCGATGGGGGATTCCTCAAATAGACCTCTTTGCCTCTCCCCTCAACAACAAGCTGCCTCAGTTCTGCTCCCGGATTTAATCTCCCCAGTGTCTCGAGGCAGATGCTTTCCTCCTGGACTGGACGGGTCAGTTTCTCTATGCCTTCCCTCCATTCCCTCTGATTCTCAAGACTCTTGTCAAACTCAAGACAGAACCTGCCACCATGATTCTGATAGCTCCTCAGTGGCCAAGACAACCATGGTACTCCCTTCTACTTCAACTCAGCACCAAGGAGCCTCTACTTCTACCAGTCTTTCCCTCTCTGCTTACTCAGAGTCAAGGATCCTTGCTTCATCCCAATCTGCAGTCTCTACACTTAACAGCTTGGTACCTTTCAACCTAACTGATTCTCTCCAGTTTTCTCAATATGTACAGGACATTTTGGTAGCTTCCAGGAAGCCATCCACTAGGCAATGTTATGGCCAGAAATGGACTAGATTTTCTGCTTGGTGTTCTACTCGCCAAATGGAACCAATGTCTACATCCTTGGCTTCCGTTTTGGATTATTTACTTCACTTATCACAATCTGGACTCCAGTCTACATCTATCCGAATCCATCTCAGTGCGATTGCTGCTTTTCATCAGCCTCTTGATGAGAAACCTCTGTCTGCACATCCTGTGGTTTCCCGCTTCATGAAAGGACTTTTCAATGTTCATCCACTGCTTAAACCACCTCCAGTGGTCTGGGATCTCAATGTCTCAATGTCTGGCTCAATTGATGAAGCCTCCATTTGAACCAATTGATAAGGCTTATCTCAAGTACCTTACTTGAAAAGTAGTTTTCCTGATTGCCCTCACGTCTGCTCGAAGAGTCAGTGAGTTACAAGCTTTGGTTGCGGATCCACCTTTCACAGTTTTCCACCATAACAAGGTGGTCCTCCGTTCTCATCCTAAATTCTTGCCTAAAGTTGTTTCAGAATTTCACATCAATCAATCTATTGTTCTTCCAGTATTTTTTCCAAAGCCTCATTCTCACCCTGGAGAAGTGGCGCTCCATACTTTGGACTGTAAGCGTGCCTTGGCTTTCTACTTGCAACGCACTCAACCTCACAGAACAGCCCCTCAACTTTTCATCTCCTTCGATCCAAATAAGTTGGGGCATCCTGTCTCGAAGTGAACCATATCCAACTGGATGGCTGCTTGCATCTCTTTCTGTTATGCTCTGTTACCCTCTGCAGGGTCAAGTCACGGGCCACAGAGTTCGAGCAATGGCGCATCTGTAGCTTTCCTTAGATCAACTCCTATTGAGGAAATCTGCAAGGCTGCCACTTGGTCCTCGGTTCATACGTTCACCTCTCATTACTGTCTGGATACTTTCTCCAGAAGGGATGGCCATTTTGGCCAATCTGTTTTACAAAATCTTTTCTCATAACTTGCCAACTCTCCCTCCATCCCACTATGCTTAGCTTGGAGATCACCCACTGTTGAGAATATGCTGCCTGCTTGTCCTGGGATAAAGCACAGTTACTTACCGTAACAGTTGTTATCCAGGGACAGCAGGCAGATATTCTCACAGCCCACCCTCCTCCCATGGTTGGCTTCTTAGCTAGTTATCTGAACTGAGGTACCTCACAGGAGACACATGCCCTCACTCGGGCGGTAAGGCACTCGCGCATGTGCAGTGCAGCACTCGTAAGCTCTTACAAAGATCTTCAAGAAAGTCTGCTTGCGAGGCTGTCCGCTGTGGGGCTCCGTCGGTGACATCACCCACTGTTGAGAATATCTGCTGTCCCTGGATAACAACTGTTAAGGTAAGTAACTGTGCTAATGGCCATCAGGCTGTCCTGTGCCCTCTTCCCCCCACCCACTGGTCGAAGCATGACAGACTAAGATATTCCTATGTCCTTGCAGCTTAAGAAAGATGTGGGTGCTTCTGTCTTGGATCTCTTCCTGAGCCTTCTCAGCTGCCTACTCTGTAGATATGAAGAAGTGAAATTGGGTTCACTTCAGAAACCCCCAGAGGACCCTGTCTGTTCTGATCTTTTCATAGACCCAGAGTCCACATCAACAGATGAAGCTGCCGGAGACAAGGTAGAAGTTTCTGAGCTTTTGATATTTCCTTTACAGCAGTATTCCCCAGACTTTATTTATTTATTTGGTCTACATTTTACCTGACCCCACACCGGACATGCCAAATTGCTGAAAGGATCAGAGGTAAGATCTCCATAGGGGTTTGCTGAGTGGGGTGAGAGGTCATCTCTGGAAGTTTGATCAAGTTATCACCAAGCCTAAGTAGAGTTGATATATGGAATGATGGTTGTGCCTTTTACATTTTTCAAATCCCTTGAAATGGGAACCAGTAAATTTTGTATACATGTTGACTTAGGAAGCAGTTTTTGCCCTTTTCTTTATGTTCACATCTCTTAATTAGGAATTTAATTTTTTTTTTTGGGGGGGAGGGGGGGTGCGGCAATTGCACTTTTTCTCATGCTATTCTGAATATGTAACTGTGTCTCATCCGCAGGTTCTGGAGGACATCTTCAGTGTTATTCTTAAACATCCTGTTTTGGAGAATTGGTTTCTGGCTGTAGAGCGTCGGTCTCTTCCTCCACACACCTTAAACCCTGTCAGTGTGAAACTGCTGTCGTCGCACTTAAATTATAGAATCCTAGGCCTGCTGCAATCAGCTGCCCCATTGCTGCAGCACATGAATCGTCTGGACCTGATAGCAAAGTATTGTGAGGCTGTGGCTGAGAGTGTTTTGAAAGAACTCGAGTCTGGAAAACATGACGGGGAAAAGATGGCCAACAAGATGTCTCAGGCAATGGAGGCTTTACTCGGTTTACACCGGTACCTTGACACAGCTCAGTTGAAAGAAGTCACTCTAGCTCTGTTAGGACTTCCAGAAGGAAATCTAACCACTGAAGGCCCCAAAAAGGTTTCTATGAAGGGAACACATCTGAGGCCCTATGGAAAAGCTTTGGTACAGATACTCACTGAAAGCCACAGACGGTTAGCACAAAGAGAAGATATGTGCTTTAGCACAGAGCACATCCAAGGCCTGGGAACCCTGCTCTGTTCTTCCAGTAGTCAGGAGTTGGAAGAGGCTCTCTTGTGCATATTAGAGAAAGAACCTGTGTATGTACAGGTGCTGGGTCTGGACGTACTCACTTACTGCCTCAGTCACAAGACAGAAGCTTGTCTTTCCATCGGGGCTTTTCTGATTCAGCACAGTAGAACTCAGCTGCTGCAGTTTGAACTATGGTGTTTGAGCCCTGGGGTGAGAAAGTTGTTGAAGAAACACATGGACACCTACCTTCCTCTCATCAATACATACTTACAGTGCAGGGAGAAAGAAGATGTTACACGGCCATCACAAGGTAAGCAGACAGTAGAGCAGAGTAGAGGTGGTGGAGGCCAGTCAGCCAGATCAGCTTAACTATTCTCTAGCCATTGTGCTGTAGGCTTCCAACAAACACAATTACTGCTCACTGTGAGGTATAGTTTGGTTTGTGGGTCTCTTCCAAAAAGGTTTAATGTAAGATATGAAAGATTTCTGATCTTCTTGCAGAGGTCTGAGGCTTGCTCACATGGAAAACATTTAAGAAAACAAACATCAAACGCTGCAGCCTAAATGCCTCTTTTACAAAGCCGTGCTAGTGGCTGCCTTGCAGTAACAGCCCTGAAGGCCTTTAAATCTCTATGGGCTTCGGGGCCGTTAGCGCGGCTTTGTAAAAGAGGCCCTAAGTCAGTGGGTAGGATTTAGGAATGAATATTCAAAGTAAGTTATGCATTTGCCCACCTGCAATGAATACATAACGTGCTTATATATATATTTTCATAAGTATTAGGCTGGGACATTGTATTGTATTATATTTCTGCTATATGAATTTCAGTGCTGTTAAATAAGTATATTTTCTAAACTGATTTTGAATTTACCTCATTCATTTATGTTTATATTTGGTCATTTTACTATTGTTATGCTGTTAATATTCAGAATTACAAGTTTTATGTTGAACTGTACTTGCTGTACACTGCCTTGGGTGAATCTCCTCATAAAGGCGATTAATAAATCCAAATAAATAAATTTACATAGCTCGTATTGGGCCGTTTATATTTCTAAGCAGGTGGGTTAGGAGTGCCATGAAGGTGGCATTAAAAATTACCGTTTATTAGGTGTGTTCAGTAGGTCTAAACTAAATGGAGAGTGCGGGCAAGATTACCACATGATGTGTATATTCAGCACTGCTACCCATGGGGCTCTTTTCTTTTTTTTAAATTCTTTATTCATTTTATAATTCACAAGTGTACAGAAAATATCAAACAATTAGAATATAATATCACTTGAAAATCTACCATATCATACAACAAAAAGATATAACCCCACCCCCTCCCACTTCCATATACAACAAAAAATATACCACATGAATATAACATCTTATCATTCATATATATTATTAATAGAAATCCAACCCCCCCCCCCGATCCACATGTAAGAATTAAAATTGGGAAAAGTGTAAATTATTCATTAGAATAATTTAAAAATGGCCCCCACACATCCTTAAATTTATCATAGCACCCTTTTAAATTTATTATAGTACCATGGGGCTCTTTTCATTAAAACTTAGCAACTTAAAACTAACCCCTTCTATGAAACTACACTAGCGCAGGGAGCTGCGCTGAATGTCCCATGCTGCTCCCGACGCTCATAGGAACTCTATGAGCGTCAGGAGCAGCGCGAGCCATTCAGTGCGGCTCTCTGCACTAAAACCCGCTAGCACGGTTTCGTAGAAGAGGGGATAAGTGCCACATGGCCTATAGATATAGAAATATAAGACTAGCCTTACTGGGTCACACCAAAGGTCCATCAAGCCCATTAACCCGTTTTCACAGTGGCCAATCCAGGCCCTTAGTATCTGGCCAAAAACTAAAGAGTAGCAACATTCCGTGCTACCGATCCAGGGCAAGCAGCATTTAGTGCAAGCTAAACTTTAGTAAAAGGGCCCCTATATGGATAGTGTTGTGAATATACATATGATTTAAGCATTATTTATTTTATTTATTTGGATTTAGCTTACACTTTTTCAGTAGAAACTCAAGCCAGAGATCTTGCCGTTTGATTTTTTTGTACCTGCGATAATGGAAGATTAAGGGTGTAGTGGTTAGAGCTACAGTCTCAGCACCCTGAGGTTGTGTGTTCAAATCCCATGCTGCTCCTTGTGACCCTGGACAAGTCACTTAATCCCTCACTGCCCCAGGTACATTGGACAGAGTGTCAGCCCACCAGGACAGATAGGGAAAAGTGCTTGAGTACTTGAATATAAACCACTTATGGCTGTAAGTCGTATATAAATAATAAAATAATTAAATATTATACGAACTTTGGCTTAACACAAACAGAAGCAGAACCAATCTGGGTTTTATCACATTCATACTTATTCTGGTAATGCTAAAAGAAAAGCCCACATTGTAAATAGTAACCTTCATTGTATAGCAATTAAAAGAGACTGTTATTTCATAAACTGCTCCTGTGTAACACTTCATAGTACCAGGTGCCACACATATCCTGAAATGAAATAGAATCTGATTGGTGGATGCAGCATATATGATGACAGTAAGTCATCAGAGAACAGTATACATCAGTCTGGTCATAAACACTTTGGAGTGTGTGACTTGGTTTCTAATATGGCTGCACCAAAAAGGCATTTATTCAGATAATTTAAAAAGTGACCGATAATCTTTGTAATTGATGGGGTGTTATGCTGACTGTATTACCATCTATGCTTTGAGAATGCATCACATTGAGCAGAAGAAACTGACTGTGACTGCAGACAATGCATGAGCCTTTTCCATGGATAGGCTTCTGACTGTACCCTACCCTGCTATTTTGTATGAAAACAGTAACAGAGGCGAAGTCTTTTACACAAACAATAGCAGTATGAATCAGCACTGGGAAGACTAATAGTGGTCAGGATCACATTCACTCATTCATCAGTTTTAGAAAACACAATCAATAACATTTATAGTCAATAGAGCAGTCAATGAGTCAGCCAGTCATCCAGTTTAAAGATAAGACTGTAGGTAGGCCAACATGTTTTCATAATCCATTGGCACAATCCAATTATGTCTTATCCTCAAAATACTAAGTCAATGACTAATAACCCTTCAAGAGTGATGTACAAGGAAGATATTCTTTTCTTAAATAGCACTCATATCACTTTATTCTTTTTCATTCAGAATTATTTACTATAAGGGCTAGATGACCTCAAGTGCTCACGGCTGTCTGTCTTTGCAATTACTCCTGTCAGAACAGCCTCTTGTGAGCTATCATTAGTCACTTATGCCTCTCTTTTTTTTCGTGTTATTTTCTTTTTATATTTTTACTTTTAACTTTTTGTGATGGTAATAATATAACCAGAATTAATCACAGTTGGGACTCTCAAACATTATTTAACTTTTGTTTTCTACTTAGCTTTTTATCCCAACATTGTTTTAATGCTGGCAGCTCACGGCTGTATTAAATCCAAGTGAGAAGTAACTAAACTAGTGTAGTCAGCTCCTGGCTGGGTTAGGTGTAAAGTTGTTCAATGTTGCTGTGTTCCAGACGCTCCCTAGAGCAGAACTTCCCAAACTGCAGCTAGGGACCGCCATAAGACATCACTGGCCTGCCATCGGGGGGCTCATGAGTTTTCTGTGGCCACATGAATGTGGGTTTTTTCAGCTACTGAAAAATTGATAAATGAGATTCTGCTTTTCCTTTCCCCTGTCCTTTCCTGATAGTAGTGTTTGTTACATCTACCTTTCATGGCCAAATACATTCTGGTTTTCAACCTAAGCTGCCACCATTGACTTCTGTTTCTCTGCAGTATCCACTGCTGTGATTGTGACTCTGCAGGAGACCTTGCGGAAGAAACTTGTGAACACGGCCTTGGCAGATGAAGATTCTTCAGGGCTTGCTCTGCAGATGGATGTTCTTTCCAAGCTGCTTCCGTTTTCAGACGCTGAGGAAGTTATAAAGCTCAGCGGCCAGCTCCTTCGAGTCCTGCCAAAGATGGGAAGCCAAGAAAGGTAATCGGAGATACCAGGTCTCACTTATTAGGAGTGTGTCACACTCATTTGAAAGTTTTCTTACTCTCGCACTCTTTGAGCCTTATTTCTCACTCAGAGTCTCAGTACCGGTGCACTGATCTTGGTTACTGCTTTCATGAGAGGGGAGCCTTAGCGAAGTAAACCAAGTAAGAAGAAATCCGAGCACACCTTCCCTTTGCCGTGTCCCTTTTCCTTTTACTGACGGTACATGTACTGACGTAAATGCTGCTTAGTTTACCTCATTGGAATGACTACGAGACAGCATTGTATTTTCCAAAACAGACAATATTTTTATTGTTAGTATAAAGACTTACAAAATTACAGCAGCAAAGACATAGCAGAAGAAATATATTGTCAGTTCAGAATATGCAATGGAGAGTAGAACTTACACCCATATGCCGAACAGGGGGCTAGCACACCCGCATAAGCAAGTAAATCTCTCTAGCTCTACCTGTGATGCATGTTTTTTTTATACAGAGAAATTCTTCCTTTGTTCCAAAAAGCACATCCCCGAACTTTGGTCATGTACTTCCCTATTGGTACAAAAATGTATACCTAACTATTCCTCCTCCCAGTCCACGCCTCTCTCACTTCTCCCCCCCCCCCCCAAGAGGGGGGCCCGAGCAGAAACAGAGAATTCTTCGTGAACTTTCTTCCTCCAGCTCTGAGATCCTTATCACCTTGCAGATGCTAATTTGTGGTTTTACAACGCTGTACATCTTCAGGATGGTGACCTTGTAGATAGTCTTATGCAGAAAGTTGGCAAGGGTGACTTTTCAGCATCCCAGCTGTTCTTGGTTCCCATAACTTGTTTTAGAGACAGGCAGCAAATGTCCAGTCTGGTTAAAAGTGCTGTCTTAGTATCAAGCTCCCTCATCTCTCTACTCCCCCGTCATCCTGCAGGGATTGTTGCTTGTTATAAATGTTTTATGGCTTTTCAGGGTGCCTTGCATATGTGAAGTCATATAGCACTGATAACAGCTCAGCAGAACCTTGGAGAAGTATCCTCCCAGCAGGGAATGGAGACAGGAACTTTGCAGCAAAGGCCAGCTGGGTTAGCATTTCAAAGGATACATGTGTTTACAGACAGCAAGGTACAGGCTGGGCCATCTGGTTAGCTTGAAAGGAAAGCTGGTATAGCCTATGGGAAAATATATGTTAAAAATGTCTGTAGTGTCCAGCATACACAAGTGAGGCCAGTATGTCCAGTTTATCCATCTGTATGTCCAGGTTATCCATTTCAGTACTCTGAAACCAATGCACATACCGTATTTGCCGGCGTATAAGACGACTGGGCGTATAAGACGACCCCCCAACTTTTAGTTAAAATATAGAGTTTTGTTATATACTCGCCGTATAAGACTACCCCTTCTTCCGCACACCTTCTCTACCGCCCCGGGTGCAGCACAGCCGGCCAGGTCCCCTTACTTTTGTGGCACTTCCCCGACCGACCGATAACAGCCCGGGTCCGACAAACCTCCCTGCTCTTAACCGCGAATCTAAATTACCTTCTTACAGCTGCTGTAAGAAGGTAATTTAGATTCGCGGCTACAGGGCAGGGAGGATTGTCGGACCCGGGCTGTTATCGGTCGGTCGGGGAAGTGCCACAAAAGTAAGGGAACCTGGCCGGCTGTGCTGCAACCGGGGCGGGGCGGCCGCCCCTCTCCCTTGGTAGCCACTCGAACCGCGAGGCTACTCTCCTTCTCCTTATCTGCCCTGCCTGCAGCACAGAGCCGAACGGAAGTCTTCCCGACGTCAGCGCTGACGTCGGAGGGAGGGAGGGCTTTGTTTAAGCCCTCCCTCCCCTCCGACGTCAGCGCTGACGTCGGGAAGACTTCCGTTCGGCTCTGTGCTGCAAGCAGAGAAGGTAGGGAGAAGAAGAGCCGCGTACATCCAGAAGACTGAGCATCCAGCCCCGCAGGAGCCCCGCGACCCTCGGAGGCGTCCCCATGGGATCCCCGTGACCCTAGGGGGCGTCCCCACGGGATCCCCGCGACCCTAGGGGCGTCCCCGTGCAGCTCTCTAAACAGTACCCGGCGTATAAGACGACCCCCGACTTTGGGGAGGATTTTAAGGTACTGAAAAGTCGTCTTATACGCCGGCAAATACGGTACTTTTAACTATTAGCTGGAAGACAATTTTCTCTGTCTGGCCCCTAGTTTGCTCTCCCATAGCCTCACCTCCTCTAGTCTCTTTTAGACTCCCAGGAAGGAACCCCAATTTCTCTCTCTCTCCCCATGCCTCTTGCTCTCTCTGCCCTTCCCTGAGTTTTCTCTTCTTCACCTTCAGGCACACAGCAAGAAGGGAAGGAAGGAAGGTGGCCTGTATCATCATTCTCTGCCACCCAGAGTCTGACTGCTGATTTGAACTACATGGCTCTGTGGAGTCCCATGCTGTTCATTTCTTTTTTATTTATTAAAAAAAATTAAATACTACCTTTAAATGAAGCGGTTTCCATAAAAATAAACATACATAATTGTAAACACAAGACAGTATTACAATTCTAAAATCAAAACTAAATTACAAAAAAAAAAATACCATTCTTTTAGCACTCTCCAGACCAGTAGAGGTTAATCTTTACGAATGGGGTATATATCTAATCATGACCAACAGGTGGAGACTGAATATATTATATACTATGGGACAGTATATAATATATTCCCTTCTCTATTTACATCAATCTTCTTTCAGTCTCCAGCAGGTGTTGAGTGAGCTGTACCCATCTCCCTTGGTAGGGCTGTTGGAATTTGTTTAAGAAGTTTTCTAGTCCCTGTTTTTTGGCCGGACAGAGCTTGGGTGGGCCCTGTTTGGGGGTCCGTCCGACCTTGGGGGTGTCAAACCCAGCGGGTCAACAAACAGACAATACCCAGCCTAAAGTATCCTCCAGGCAATCAATAAAAAAGGCACTTAAAGATCCACGTATTGACTCAAACAAACAGAGCCAAGACAGAAGTTACATTTTCCAGGAAACATATTATCATGTAGGCTGGTATGGCTCTTCAAATGGGCGTCCACAAATACCTTTGGTTTTCAACAGCTTTTTAAAACTAAAGCGGTCAGTGCTTAATCTTAGATGTCCCAACAGCTTATTCCAAAGTGACATTCCAGCCACTGAAAAAATCATAGATTTTGTAGCTACATATCTCACACTTTCTTCAGTAGTCGCTAATAGTCTTATGCCACCTTCTGATCGCAATGCTCTGTTTGGTCTGTAGAACTTCCAGAGCAGTGAGGCCAAGGTTGCCAGAAGAGGAAGATGAGGTCTGACTGAAGTCATTGTCTTCCTCCTCTTGCCCTGAGCAGTATGGGGAGAGGAGAACCGGGCAAGCTGCTGTCGTCTCCTGATCCCTGTGTTGAATACTGGTGTGCTAGATATGAATTCTGCACAGGATGAAGAATCTATACTAATTCTGCATTGTACAATTGTAAAGAATTACCCCAGGAGTAAGGTTACCCATGCACTTTTGTTGTCTGATATTGACCTGTGCTGACAGTAACCAGTAGCGCTAGTCCAGGAAAAGACTGTGCTGCCAGGTCTTACAGAGGAGGATCTATGTCCTTATACCTCAGTTGGCACCCCTCGCTCTCAGACTATGCAAAGTAGCAGCTGTGGTGTCATTCAGCACCCCTGTTTTCAGTGTACACAGGAGGAGGGGCTTCAGTCAGCACTCCTGTTACATGGAGGAGAAGCGAAGGTATTAATTGGGATCACATGTAGAAGAAAAAAATGAAGGAAGGGAAGGTGAAGAAAGATACTCGTGACATTTTTCCAGGCTCGCTTATATCCTTTATGGGCTGCAATAGACTGCAGGTGATCATACAATGAATGCAGTAGCCTTGTAACATCTGGACAAAAATAATGCTTTAACATTCATTTATTGTACAGATGGGTTGTGGCAGACTCCATTAGGAGAATAATGGAGCCCCTTGCCAAGGAAACCTGCACCTGGAAAAAGTCCTTACTGTCAGCATGTATAACATGGTTAATAGCTACATTCAGCAGCAAAGAACAAGAGGAGACAGATGACTCCGAGAAGGCCATGCTCACCAGGCTGGAAGAGTTACTGGTAAGACACCAATGCAAGCTTTCATCTAGAATTCAAGAGCCCAATATACGTATGCTGTCTTTCTGGCTCATGCTGGCATGTTTCTTGTATTCACTCCATATGACTGATGATTTTTAAAGGCTGTGTATTGACTTTTCGTGACAGCTATGTTTGTGATTTAATAAGCCATTGGGTAGTCCTAAACTGTGTGTGTACATAACTAGCATAAACTTGCACTTTGCATACTTTAAAAAAATTTTTGGAATGAACTCTCTTGTGCTGTGTTGCTGGAGCATTTCACCTGTTCTGTCTGTGTCAGAACTTTTCTAAAGTTTCTTATGCTTTCAGGCGGATTTCTTGGGACACCAGGCCGCACAGTGGTATAAATTGATATCTGGATTTATGAATAAAAAAACAAAGACTGGTCTTAGAGACATTTGGAGCATTGAGATTAAGCATCAAATTTCTGCATCTTAATGGCCACGAATTTGGTCTTGGAGAATGAGATGCACAGTGTCCGCATCTATGAGACAAACCTGGTTCTTTTTGTTACATAGAGCATTTTGGACCCCAGTTACCGTATTTTCACGCAAATAACACGCACCCGTATAAAACGCGCACACGAATATAGCGCGCAGAAATCACGATGATTTGCACAAAAACTTTGATATACCGCGCTCACGGGTATACCGCGCATGCTGCCCGACGCTCCTTTCGCCCGCCCTGACTTTCCGTGCGCTGTCCCGACTCTCCGTTCACCCCCCCTGACTTCCGTGCACTGTCCCCCCTTGAAGGTCTGTCCCCATCCTGAAAGCCTGATGCCCCCCCCCGACGTCCGATACATCCCTCCCCCCCCCCCCCCCGAAGGACCGCCGACTCCCCAACAATATCGGGCCAGGAGGGAGCCCAAATCCTCCTGGCCACGGCGACCCCCTAACCCCACCCCGCACTACATTACGGGCAGGAGGGATCCCAGGCCCTCCTGCCCTCGACGCAAACCCCCCTCCCCCCCAAGAACCTCCGACCGCCCCCCAGCCGACCCGCGATCCCCCTGGCGACCCCCACGACCCCCCCCACCCCCCTTACACCGCCGACTTCCCGACAACACCGCCGACTTCCCGACAATATCGGGCCAGAAGGGAGCCCAAACCCTCCTGGCCACGGCGACCCCCTAACCCCACACCGCACTACATTACGGGCAGGAGGGATCCCAGGCCCTCCTGCCCTCGACGCAAACCCCCCTCCCCCCCAAGAACCTCCGACCGCCTCCCAGCCGACCCGCGATCCCCCTGGCGACCCCCACGACCCCCCCCCCCCCCCTTCCCCGTACCTTTGGTAGTTGGGCCAGAAGGGAGCCCAAACCCTCCTGGCCACGGCGACCCCCTAACCCCACACCGCACTACATTACGGGCAGGAGGGATCCCAGGCCCTCCTGCCCTCGACGCAAACCCCCCTCCCCCCCAAGAACCTCCGACCGCCTCCCAGCCGACCCGCGATCCCCCTGGCGACCCCCACGACCCCCCCCACCCCCCTTCCCCGTACCTTTGGTAGTTGGGCCAGAAGGGAGCCCAAACCCTCCTGGCCACGGCGACCCCCTAACCCCACCCCGCACTACATTACGGGCAGGAGGGATCCCAGGCCCTCCTGCCCTCGACGCAACCCCCCCCCCCCCCCAAGAACCTCCGACCGCCCCCCAGCCACCCCGCGATCCCCCTGGCGACCCCCACGACCCCCCCACCCCCCTTCCCCGTACCTTTAGTAGTTGGCCGGACAGACGGGAGCCAAACCCGCCTGTCCGGCAGGCAGCCAACGAAGGAATGAGGCCGGATTGGCCCATCCATCCTAAAGCTCCGCCTACTGGTGGGGCCTAAGGCGCGTGGGCCAATCAGAATAGGCCCTGGAGCCTTAGGTCCCACCTGGGGGCGCGGCCTGAGGCACATGGTCGGGTTGGGCCCATGTGCCTCAGGCCGCGCCCCCAGGTGGGACCTAAGGCTCCAGGGCCTATTCTGATTGGCCCACGCGCCTTAGGCCCCACCAGTAGGCGGAGCTTAAGGATGGATGGGCCAATCCGGCCTCATTCCTTCGTTGGCTGCCTGCCGGACAGGCGGGTTTGGCTCCCGTCTGTCCGGCCAACTACTAAAGGTACGGGGAAGGGGGGTGGGGGGGTCGTGGGGGTCGCCAGGGGGATCGCGGGTCGGCTGGGGGGCGGTCGGGGAGTCGGCCGGGCAAGAGGGCTTGGGCTCCCTCTTGCTCCGATCGTGGATGCGGGTGTGGGTGGGAGCGCGTGCGAGCGGTCGTTCGGGGTGGGGGTGCGAGTGGTCCTGCCGGGGGGGGGGGATGTATCGGACGTCGGGGAGTCGGCCGGGCAAGAGGGCTTGGGCTCCCTCTTGCTCCGATCGTGGATGCGGGTGCGGATGGGAGCGCGTGCGAGCGGTCGTTCGGGGTGGGGGTGCGAGCGGTCCTGCTGGGGGGGTGAATCGGGCGTCGGGCGGGGTGGGAACTATGTTTTAAAACTTTGGTATACCGCGCTCACGCATATAACGCGCGAGGGGTATGCGCGGTAGGTAAAATCGCGTATAACGCGCGCGTTATATGCGTGAAAATACGGTAGATTACAAAAGTTGGATTGCTCTAAGTCTAATAGATGCTGGCACTGTAATCTGGAAGTAGGGACTTTAGATCATTTATTATACATTTGTCCCAGTTTCATGGCCTTTTGGAAATCAATTTGGTCATAAATTAATTGTTTATTAGAAAACCATGTAGCTCTATCATATGATACAATCCTATTTGGAACGTCAATGAGAATAAAAAGTCAAATTTCATTAAATAATAATAAACTTTTATTAATAATGACAGGAGTTGCCATTCAACATATCACCAGAAATTGGAAAAATTACACAAGACTTAATTACACCTTCTGGTGGAATTCATTATGCCATATATACAAAATGGAAAGAACAATTGCTATACAAAAGGGGAATTTAATAACTTTAAGAAGATTTGGGGGCCATTGACAACTTATTGTAATGATTAGACGCCATTGAAAGTATAATTATAATTAGGGGAGGGGAGTGGTATATAGTTATAATATAGATTTAATCAATATCTATGAATATAGCACATGTATGTTAATTTTTGATTATAATATCTGTGAAAAGGGTAGGTGGGGAGGGAGATAATTTATATATTTAAGATGATAATAGAAAGAATTTTAAGTGATGTGTATGATTCAATTGATGTAATATTGTGTACTTGATGGAAGATGAAAAATGAATAAAGAATTGGAGGGGAAAAAAAAAACTTTTCTAAAGTACTAGGCTTCACACCATTACATCCCTTCTGTAACTGTGAACAAGTATATTATAAATAATGTTCATTCCTCATTCCTTCAAGTTCACAGCTAAAAAGGTAACTTATATTCGTCCAGTGAAGAGTTCATGGCCTTGTGTGGTCTAGTGTATATACATATGCACACATGAATGAAGTCCTTGGCATGTGACGTAAAGGGTTTAGTGCTGCTCCCAAATGTCTGCTCATTTTGTCTTTGCATCTCTCTGTTCCTCATGCAGCAGTTTGATCTTGTCCCTGCAGAATGGAGCAGCCTCGTGAAGACAGGCCTCAAGTAAGTTCCCCTATGCTCTGACCGAGCTATGACTGAAGGATGTTGCAGTGTCTGTTGTCACACTGATAGAGGCATCGAGTTGCTATATATTATCAGTATTGGATGGTAGGAACTCTAAAACAAAACAAAAAAATCACCAAGTAAACTTCCACTGTAGAGTGAAAAAGGGTGCAAACACAAAAACAGTGACTGTGGAGAAGATGATCTTGATTCCAAGCTTTATTCCAAGTTCTTCATAAGACCAATCTGTACATTAGGTGCAGTAGTATGTCATTTCAAATGATACACCGAAAAAGATTGTGGTGGGGTAGTTTTGATTAGCTTCTCTATTAGTTTTATTTGGTTCTTCCTCAATTTTTTCCACATGCAGTTTCTCGCTTAATTTCACAGCCTCACATTTACATAATTTAAGCAATACCAGCACTTACACATGTCACCACCAACACAGCTGGTGCACACTTTACACACATCCTTTTCGTATTGGGTTCTGGATTTCACCAAATATTTCTGGTGCACTTCTCGCACACATCCCTTCCATGCTAACACCATTGGCTTCTTTATTTCTCACCAAATGATTCCACATTCACGGGTGGTGCACATTCCTCAGCCACCATTTTCACACCTTTCCTACCTCATTTTCCTATAGGACCTCTGAAGAAGGAGTGTTCCTCAGAAACACGGACCGTGTTGGGTCCGGTCTCCATGTAAATGAGAGCCATTTTCTGGATTACAATATTTTATTGACATTCATTGACTTTTAAGCGGTAAATAAATCCTAACAAACAAATAACTTGATGAATCTGTTTTTGTGAAGGTATCGCTACAGAGATTGTAAATTTCTGGGAATGCTCAACACTGCTATTGATATGTTGTATGGGAAGGAGGCCTCTGACTCTCTGCTCCAGCTCTCTGTCATTCACATGATGATCACACAACACTCTTTATTTTTGCCGACAATGCTGAGGTCACGAGATGAGGCCATAAACAGTCCACTGAGAGGTATTGTGCTTCCTGTACCATGTGTGTTCATATATGCCTAGGGTCTGCAGTTTAGATTTCATTTCTGTTTTTCCGTTCTTCAGTTTAAAATCAGGGTGCTTTATGGCAAATTATAAACAGGATGACACTGGATATAATCTCTTTTTTTCTCTATTTATAGACGGGGACAAGCCCATCCTCCCTACCTTTTCTTTCTAAAGTTAAGAATAAAATTTATTTCCAAGAAAATTGTTTATTGGAAAATCATGTAATAACAAACTTTTATTGATTTTATCCGGATAGCCACTAACTTGGAACATGAGGATATTACTGGCCACACTTTATGGTAGATATCCTGCAAACAGGATGGTTGGATAGGCTGGAGTAAGCTTGAATGGCAACTTCAGCATTTGGAACCTAGGACAATACCAGGTGGACTTTACAGTCTGTGACCCAGAAATATCAAAGAAGAGACAAGTTAATTTAATCATGTATTTTTAATGAGTATAACTAATGGGCAGACTGGATGAACCGTTCAGGGCTTTATCTTATCCTTCTTTTAAGGGTATTAAATCTATAAGAAGGTTTGGATAAATTCCTGAAGGATAAGGGGATTGAGGGATACGGATGAAAGTAGTGATGGGTTTTTTAGGATGAGACAGGGAACACTTGACAGGTCATGGACCTGATGGGCCGCCGCAGGTGCGGACCGCTGGGCGCGATGGACCTCTGGTCTGATCCCGGTGGAGGCAATTTCTTATGTTTTTAGTCAATCTTTTGCCTTCAAGCTGGTAGAGATGTGGAATGGACTTCCTGACTCCATTAGACTGATAGGCCAGCTACAACAATTTAGTAAAGCCCTGAAAACTGCTGTTTACACAAAACTTAAACGGCTTAACTATAGTATCAAAGAACTGATGATAATTCAGCTTTTTTTTTTCGTCTATGCTCTCTTTCTTATGTACTCTAGTCTTAATTACATGTGAACCGAGTTGAGCTCAATTGGGAGATGACCCGGTATATAAATTGAAGATTAGATTAGATTTATCTGCCATCATTTACTATGTTACTAACTCAAAAGGTCAGAAAAAACTGAGAATGGGAACTTTATTGCCTGGTTCAGTAATTTGTAATCAGCAATTGGAAAGTAATATGCACTGTGGAAGGTCAAGAAAGCTGAAAGTGGGTACTTTCTTGCCAGTTGGAAATGCACTTTAGATTAAGTTGAGCAAGATATGTTTGTTATGAATGTTACTAATTAGAAGCATTTGCCACTGACCTGCCTCATCTTTGGAAAAGGGAAGACCTTGCAGAGTTCCTGACCTAGAGGAACCAGCCTAAGAACATAAGCAATGCCTCCACTGGGTCAGACCCGAGGTCCATCGTGCCCAGCAGTCCGCTCACGCGGCGGCCCAACAGGTCCAGGACTTGTGCAGTAGTCCTCTATCTATACCCCTCTATCCCTTTTTCCAGCAGGAAATTGTCCAATCCTTTCTTGAACTCCAGTACCGTACTCTGTCCTATTACGTCCTCTGGAAGTGCATTCCAGGGTAAAGAAAAACTTCCTAGCATTCGTTCTGAATCTGTCTCCTTCCAACTTTGCCGAATGCCCTCTTGTTCTTTTATGTTTTGAAAGTTTGAAGAATCTGTCCCTCTCTACTCTCTCTATGCCCTTCATGATCTTGTAGGTCTCTATCATGTTTCCTCTGAGTCTCCGCTTTTCCAGGGAGAAGAGCCCCAGTCTCTCCAATCTTTCAGTGTATGAAACGTTTTCCATGCCCTTAATCATTCGTGTCGCTCTCCTCTGGACCCTCTCAAGTATTGCCATATCCTTCTTAAGGTACGGTGACCAATACTTAACACAGTACTCCAGGTGCAGGCGCACCATTGCCTGTGAAACAAGTTAGGACTTCACAGAAACTGATCTAAAATAGGTAAAATCTTTCCATACTCCTGAATATGATTACAAAGGATTGGTGTTTCTGCCTTAAGATCTGCCAGACTTTTGCATTATAGGGTTTTAATTCCATATACATCACCTAGATGCTTGAGGTCAAGTGACCAAAATTTGTTGGTCATCCCTTCTCTTAAAGTTATTAATACGCGGCGGCAGACTATTTTTTCTGTTACGGCTCCCTAATCCTGAAATTCTCTTCCAATTCATCTGAGAGGTGAAAAGAATCTTGAAAAATTTAAGAGCAAACTAAAGAGTCTTCTTTTTCAAGATGCATTCAATGTTTAATTGAACTGCTTTTGGCTCTTAATCCATTTTAACTATTTTGATTGTTTTTTATTCCCCTTCCTATTGTTTTTAACCTTAAATGTTCTACTTTTATAACTAGATTGTATTTCATCCCGAGTTTTCCCTATGTTTTTATTAATGTACGTGTAATTTAATTTATTATTATGTATTAGTAGTTATGAAACTTGTTGTTTATGTTTGTAATTTTATTTACTACAATGTAGTAGTAGTTATAGTACATCTCTTTTATGTTTGTCTTCCTATATTTTGTAATTTTATCACTTTGTACATCGCTTAGAATTCGGAATAAGCGATTAATCAAATGTTATAATAAACTTGATAAACTTGATAGGAATGAAAATGTGCAGGAAATAGCATTGTAAATACCTGAAGAAGGCTTGGATTTTACCTGTAATGGTTTATCTTCTTTCCAGAGGCTTTAGTGGATGTTTTGACAGCAGTGGTGAGAAAGTGCTCTTCAATCTGCCACGCCAGTCACTTTGCTGTGCTGTTAGGAGCCTATGGAGCAACACTGAGCATTACAGGTGAGCCCACCAGCCTGGCAGGATGTTGCTTTCTCCCAGAAAATATGCACACTAGATTGCAGAGAACTTTTGCATTTTCAGGAAACATTTGAAGAACGTTTCAGTGTTTGAAACAGATATACCACTCAGTGGTGTAGTGAGAATGAGAGGCGCATGGGGTGGTGGTGCCCCTCCTCCGCCCTGATCTCCACCCCCATCCATTCCTTCCCTGCCCCCTCTTGCTGCACGCGTGTGCCCCTTCCCTTCCTCCGTACCCCTTTAATGTTGCACAAGCGTCAGCGCTTCCTCTGACATCACTTCCTAGGTGCAGGTCCAGGAAGTGACGTCAAAGGAAGGGCCAGTGCTGGTGCGAGCAGCAGATTGGGGTTGCTGCTCACGCCACAAACAGTAAAGAGGTATGAGGGAAGGAAAGGAGCAAGCACGGTAGTGGGGGGGCAGAGAAGAGGACGGGTGCCGGTGCCCCCACCAAGATGGCGCCCAGGGTGGACCGCTCCCGCCTCCCCCTTACTACGCTACTAATACCACTGATGAAAAAGACATTTTATGTTGTTTTTTTTCTTTCATGATTGTATTGTCTTTTATATTTCTTTTTCTAGTGCAATGCATCTAGTAGTCCTGAACACTAGGACTAGGCATTTGAACCTGCAAGTTTCTTGCAGAATGCTGTCAGTCTTCTATTTGAACTGCTGAGGGTCCTTGGCATCTGAGTTAGATGCGACAGAAGCGGTGGTGCAGGGGTTCTCCCCTCAGCATGCACCCTGACCAGACAAAAACATAGAACTGGACCAGGATGTTCAGTCTGGTACATACTGGAAGGATGGAAAGTCTGATTCCATGCCATTATTGTCTCAAGATGCAGTTTCTCTGGCAGTCTGGTTCTCTGCATGAGAACAGCGGTCAAGAAGCATTAGTGGTCTTGAACCGGGAAGAAAACCCCACAGTGCACCAGCTGTTCAGAGCCTTTGTGCTCTCGGGCATTATACCTACCTCGTTGCGAAAACTGAAGTTGGAAGTTCCTCCAGGCTCCTTGTTACAATGCTCAATTATGAACGGCTCAGTTGCTCTGACCACGTTCTTTTCTCTCACATCCGGATATCACAAATTTGCTCACTGACTTTTGGGAGTATCCAGAAGAGTCCCTGCGAGTGTTTAAGACTATGTCCAAACTTTACCCTATAACTCTGGATTTCCAGCAGCTGGCTATTCAACTGAATGTGGATTAGCTGGTGGCACAGGTCACCAAACAAATCTTGTCTAGAGAAGGAGGTGTGATGTTAAAGGATACTCGGGACCGTAAAGGGGACATGGTCCTCAAGAGACAATTTAAAGCTTTGGCTCTAGGGATTAAGGCAGCAGCTGTGGCTTCCTTTGTGGTATGTGCTTGCCACACCTGACTGACTTGAGTCCTGGCCTCTGAGGAAGATGAAGACCAAATCTGTGGTGAATTGTATAGAGCAGTGTTCTTCAACCGCCAGTCCACAGAAATTTCCTGCCGGTCCGCATTGGGCATTGGGCCCGAAACAGTGTTCTTCAACCGCCGGTCCATGGTGCGATTGCAGCGTTATCTTCAGGCTGGCTCCCTCTTCCTCACTGCCGCATTGCACAAAGCTGCGGGCAGTGGCTCCTACGCGCATCCTGCACCTGAACTGGAAACCTTCTCTCTGACGTTGCAACGGCAGAGGGAAGGCTTCCAGATGAGACTTGGGACGTACGAGGAGCCACTGTCCATGGCTTTGTGCACTGCCTCGGTGAGGAAGAGGGAGCCGCCCTGAAGATAACACCAGGGGCAGCATAAAACAGCTAGGTGGGAGCAGGCCAGAAGGTAAAGCACAGCTGTTGTCTGTATTTTGCACTGTTCAGGAAGAAATGCCTTTGTTTCTTTTTCTCTGGGATTGTACTGCATACAGAGTCTTGCATCTTAGGGTTTGTTTGTATATATTAGTACTTTTAGTTTTTGGTCTCATATTTGCTTAGGGGATATCTGTGTTCTGATAGGAATGAATGTTGAGAAGCATATAGTGTGGTTTGTATAGTTTAATTTTGTGGCTAACCATAATGTGTTGTTAATAAGATTATATTTTATATATAGCTGTTTTATGCTGCCCCTGGTGTTATATATATATATATGGAAAAAATGGTGTTACAATTAGTACTATTATGGGGGCGGAGATGGATGGGGTCTGGCCCATGACTTAGGCCAGTGTTCTTCAACCGCCAGTCCGTGGACCAGTGCCGGTCCACAAACTAATTCTTTTATTTCCACTGGTCCATAGTGTAAAAAGGTTGAAGAACACTGGTATAGAGGACACTCCATATAACATTATAAGTCATGAGCAAGTTGTCAGCCTATGCTATCTCCACCCTGCTGATACTCTGGATCAGACAGCAGGCAGGCAATTCAGCCTTTAAACCTACTCTGAGCAGGCTTCCCTTTCAGGGGCAAATTTATTTATTTTATTTATTTATTCATTTTTATAGGTCGTCCCCAGAAGCCCAGAACAGGTTACAAGGATATATACACAAAGTTTTCAGAAACAGAATTACGTACATTACAGAGTCAATAACATGCTACATATTTGGCAGGAGTCTGGATGACCTGATAGCCAGTGTTACAGACTATCCCCCTAAGGCTTTGCTGGATAGCAGACCCCAGATTGCTTGGGGTGTGAGTCAGAATTTTTGAGGCTTTCGAAGATTCCCTCCTTCTGTTGAAGGTCAAGCGATGAAGAGGCCCTTTCAGAGGACAGAGCAAAGGTTCTACAATAGCAGAAGACAGCAAGCCTCTGGCTGTCACCCTTCTCCAGCCTCTAAGAAAGCACAATGAATCCAGGATAGGGGCTAAGCCCCCCTAGATAGGGGGCAGGCTGTAAGCCTATTGGTCTGTATGGGTTCAGATTGGCACAGGCTGTTGGGTCCTAGAAGTTGTTCTAGAAGGTTACAAAATCAAGTTCTGTGCCTCCCTTCCAGATCTTTTTGTAGATTCTCCGACTGGCCAGCTAAAGTGAGCCCCCAGAGTCCTGGCAATGGTGCAAAGGCTACTGGATCTTCATGCCTTAGAGCCAGTCCCAGATGAAGAATTGGGCTCGGGCAGATACTCCATATCTAATTTAATAATTGTAAGTATGTTACCAAAAATTTTTATTTACTTGTACATCGCCTTGAATTTTGAATAGGCGATAAATCAAAATACTTAATAAACTTGGAAACTTGGAAACATATAATTCATTGTGCCAAAGAAAGTATCAGACAAATGGAGGCCAATTCTGGACCTCAAGTCGGTCATTACTGCACTGAAAGTGCTGCACTTCCACATGGAGACTGGTCGGTCATAGCAGCAGTGGCACTGGGGAAATTTCTTGCCTCCCTCGATTTGATGGACACCTATCTCCACGTTCCCATTTTTCTGGTCCACAGGAAGTGCTTTCAGTTTCATGTGCTGGAACAGTATTTTCAGTTCTTTGTGCTCCTTTTCAGCCTAGCAATGGAGCCTCGTACCTTTACCAAGGTAATGATGGTGGTAGCAGCACACTCCGCAAGACAGGGATCCAAGTGCACCCATATTTGGACAATTGGCTGATCAGAGCCCCATTCAGAGAGGAAGAAGAATGAACCGTGTCAAGAGTGGTTCAACTCCTCCAGGACCTGGGATGAATAGTCAACTTCAAGAAGTCAGCTGGAGCCGACCTAGCACCTGGAGTACCTAGGAGTTTTGTTTGACATGGCCTTTGGCCAGGTTTTTCTTTTAGAGCCACTCAGACTGAAGCTCCAGAAGAAGATTTTGGACCTGCTGCAGAGTCCAGCTCCCATGGCATTGTTGGCGGCAGTCATAGAAGTGGTCCATTGGGTAAAAGAACACATGAGACCTCTCTAAGACACTCTTCTCTCACTGGTCCCTTCAGATGTATGACTTCGGCAACCGCTTCTATAATTACTGTAAGTGAGAAACAGGCTGCAGTGGTGGCTGCAGACAGATTCCATCCTTTACAGTTGGCGGGGTTATTGCAACGGACACCCAGTTCAGGGTTGTTTGTTACTGGTTCAGCAAAAGTGGTCCATAAATCGACTAGAACTCGGAACCATTCAGCTAGCACTGTAGGCACTGGAGAAGTCTGTCTAGACTAGATTGTAAGCTCTTTTGAGCAGAGACTGTCTCTTCTATGTTTTGATATACAGCGCTGTGTATGTCTAGTAGCGCTATAGAAATGAATAGTAGTAGTAGCAGTAAGTCTCTGGAAGGCAAGGCAGTCGGGGTCTTTTCAGACAATGCTACAGTGGTGGCCTATGTCAAGAGGCAAGGAAGCACCAGAAGTGCCCTGTTACATCTAGAAGCTCAGCTCCTCTTTTAAAGAATGGAAGCTCATTTGCAGGCTCTCTTGGTCATTCATGTAGTGGGAGTGGAAAATATGTAGGCCGACTTTCTTAGTTGGCAGACTCTTGTCATGGGGGAATGATCACCATCTCCCCAGGCATTCAACATTGTTCAGAGGTGGGAGCATCCACAGATGGATCTGACAAGTAAGGGTTACTCGGATGTAGTTGTTATCACTATGCTTAGAGCTAAGAAGCCGTCAATGGTGGCAGCCTATGCTAAGGCCTGGAAGTCCTTTCAGCACTGGTGTGTTATAGATGATGTAGAGCCCTTACGAGCTCTGATTTCAATAGTCTGGGACTTCAAAAAGGTTTGTCGGTCAGATTCCTGAAAGTGAAGATAGCAGCTCTTTCCTGTTTCCAATCTTGGGGAGAGGGAAGAGGTTCTCAGACCTCTCACCAGATGTCACCCAGTTCATTAAAAAGGCTGTTCAGTTGTGCCCTCCAGTGCATCTCCCATTCCCATTCTGGAATCTTAACACTGTATTGCAAGGTGTCAGTAGAGCTTCATGTGAGCCCTTACAGGAGACTTCCCTTCTGGATCTTAAAGTCAAGACAGTGTTTCTGGTGGTGATTATATTGGCGAGCTGAGTCAGAGTTACAGATTTTGTCCTGTGGGGAGCCATTCCTTAAGATTACAGAAGCAAGGCTTTCCTTGCACACGGTTCCGTCCTTCTTACTGATCATAGTCTCTGCTTCCACGTCAATCATGAAGTTGTTTGCCTGCTTTATACCCTATGGAATATAAGAAAAAGGATAAAGCTTTGCGTTTGCTGGATGTCAAGCGAGTGCTTCTCCAGTACCTCGAAGTTACCAATGAGTTTCACATATTGGATCACCATTTTATTCTGACCAGTCAAGCTAAGAAAGGGATGCCGGCGTCTTAAGACCTTGATTTCCAGATGGATTAAAATGGTCATTACCTCCGTTTATGTGGACTGCGATAAGCAACTGCCGAGTGCATTGAAAACACACTCCACCAGAGGAGTTGCTACCTCATGGATGGGGACTCAGTGGTTTCACCTGAGCAAATCTATAGAGCAGCTATATGGTCTACCCTTCATACCTTTACCAGTTCTACAGAGTAGATATAGCAGCCAGGAAAGACGCTGCTTTCAGACCTCCATTTTGAAGGCAGGTTCAGCCTTAGACTCAGTGGACTGACTGCTTTGATATGTCCCTAGCATTCAAGACTACTAGACACATTGCACTAGAAAGAAAGATTAGGTTCTTACCTCGATAATCTTCTTTATTGTAGATGTGTCTACTAGTCCTGAAGCCCTGCCCTGTAAGCAGGCTTTGCCTGCCTTCTTCCTTGGGATCAGACTGGCTTTGGAGACTTCTCTCTCTCTCTCAGATAAGCTGATAAAAAAAAGAAAAGCACACAAGAAAGTAAATTCCAGTTTAAGTCTCTGCTTGATAGCAGGGCATGCAAATAGCTCCAAACTCTATATATAAAGTGCGGATTTCACATAGTTACTTGAATGTTATAATGTTCATTGATATGTTTGTTACAGAGCAGAACAGATTTGTAGTGTCGGGGTTATTGCATGTCTGTCATTACAGTGCTCCTTGATGGTTTTTGTACAAACCGAGGGGGCAGGAGCAGCTGCCTGGGAAGGAGACGGAGTTCAAAAACGATTGACAGCATTCTGCAAGCAACTTGCAAGTTCAGATGCATAACCCTAGTGTTCAGTACTACTAGACCAGGGGTGCCCACACTTTTTGGGCTTGTGAGCTACTTTTAAAATGACCAAGTCAAAATGATCTACCAACAATAAAATAAAAAACAAAAAACCACAAAGCACACTGAAAGGCAGAGAAAATGTTAATTATCATTCATATTCCGGGTTTTTTTCAAAGACGTCAAGGCAGATGACTCTATGCAATGTCACCTCAATAACAACCATACAAAAATAGACAAATATACCCCCTCCCTTTTTACTAAACCACATAGCAGTTTTTAGCGCAGGGAGCTGCTCTGAATGCCCCATGCTGCTCTCGATGCTCATAGGCTCACTGCGCTAAAAACCGCTATTGCGGTTTAGTAAAAGGGAGCCATAGTGCAAAATATAGACAGCAGATATAAATTCTCAAAATGGACATATTTTGATCACTAAATTGAAAATAAAATCATTTTTCCTACTTTTGTTGTCTGGTGATTTCATGAGTCTCTGGTTGCACTTTCTTCTGACTTTTTCTCACTTCACTCTGGCTGCACTTCTTCTTCTGACATCTTCTGACTTCAGCCCACTCCTGCATCCAATATTTCTTCCCTTCTTTCATTCTCCTATATGCTTTCTCTCTTCCAGACCTCATTCTCTCCCCCAACTTTTTCTTTCTTTCTCCCTGCCCCCTTTTTTCTTTCTCCCTGCCTCCTGTTCTTTCTTTCTCTCTCTCTCTCTATGCCCACTTTCTTTCTGTCTCTCTCTCTATGCCCACTTTCTTTCTGTCTCCCTGTTCCCTCTTTCTTTTTGTTTCCCTTCTTTCTTTGTCTCCCTGCCTGCCCCCTTTGTTTCTTTTTCCCTGCCCTCCCCCAAGCCACTAGGTTTGTTGCCGCCACCGGGGAACAGGCCTCCAAGCCACCGCCGCCCCAAGCTCTCCCTGCAGAAGCTTTGCGCTGACCAGCGTTCCGCTCCCCTTCAATTCTGATGTCGGAGAGGAAGTTCCGGGCCAGCCAGGCAGCAATTGGCTGGCCCAGAAATTCCTCTCCGATGTCAGAATTGACGTCGGGGAGAGGAATGCTGGTTAGTGCGAAGCTTCTGCAGGCCCAAATCTCTGGACGCACAGGGCCGAGGAAAAGAAAAAGCCAGTCTATAAATCCTTCCATGAGAGCCATTCCAGTCTCCTTTCAGCACGGCACTTACAAGAATGCGTAGCCCCCCCCCCCCCCATAGGAACCACCTCAGTTTCCCATTTTCAGGCTCAAGACGTCAGAGCAGCAGCAGCAGCAGCTCTGGCATTTTTGGGCAGAGCACCTCCTGCTCCCGACCGCCTTTCTCCAGTCTGGCAGCTCTGTAGATTCCAACAGGGGCAGCTGACACTCAGCTCTCCAGGGTCGTGACTTCCCTAGACCTCCCTCCCGCCTTCTCCCGAGGGAAGTGATATCATCCTCCAGTCTATCAAAGAGTGTCTACGGGAGAAAGCGAGAGAGGGAAGAAGGGTTCTGGCAGTCAGGCAAGGAAGGGTGCAGCGAGAATGGATGTGCGTGAAGTGATGACCAGTGGAGAACCTCGGGAAGAGGAAGGCTGATTGGCCGATCGATCGGGACAGCAACACGAGTCTATCACAGAACCCGGGATGGGCTCCGCGATTGACTCGCGTTGCCTTCCCGATCAACCGGTCGATCACAATCGACGTATTGGGCACCTCTGTACTAGACACATCTACAAGAAAGATTATCGAGGTAAGAACCTCATCTTTCTTTATTATTTGATTATTCTAGCTATGTAATTTTCTATCTACTTAGAACTGTGGATTTTTGTAGACAACAAGTTTGTCAAATATATAAATAATTACTCTGTTCACTTTCAGATCAAAAGATCCTACTGCTGCTCCAACTGTATGAGAAAAATAATATAAGCCTTACAGATTTTAGGCAAGTAAACATTTTTAAACTTTTTGTTGTAATATTCATGGTATGATGATATTTTAATTATTGATTGCTTTTGTACTTTCCCATAGATTTTACGTCTTCTTTGAATGTAAATCGCCTTGTACCTTTTCGGTATAGTGCGATTAATAAGGTGTGCATTAGATTAGAAGTATATCTATCTTTAACTTTCCAACTTTGACATTTTGACAATAATACAAGTACAGTGGTACCTTGGATTACGAGTGTAATCTGTTCCAGGAGCATGCTCGTAATCCAAAACGCTCGTTAATCAAAGCAAAGTTCCCCTTACAAAATAGTGGCAACACTGACAATTTGTTCCAGAACCCGGGATCTGTACCTGTTGGGTGCCGGGTGCTGCAGCGCCGTCTCCTCCGTCCGTCATCCGAAGAAGAACCCCACAGTGCCACTTTGGGGGGGATGCATCTAATGTCCGCCAGCCGCCAGAGAACCCCACAGTGCCACTTCAGAGGGATGCCTCCTCCATCCGCCGGCCAGAGCCCTCCACGTTGGATGCCCCTGCATGCTGGAGAGCCCCCACCTGAGCCCACGCAGCTGAGCGCCTCCCCACCCGCACGCCGATCACAATGCCAATGACTTACGCTGTGCACATCACATGCAACGCGCAGGCGGGAGGGCACCCGGCCGCACAGGCCCAGACAGAGGCCCTCCAACCTGCGGAAGGCACCCGACGTGGAAGGCTGGACGGAAGAGGAATCCCCCGAAGCGGCGCTTCCTTGGCTGTAAGTGCTCGTTTATCGGGGCAGTGCTTGGTTTGCGAGTCAAAAGTTTGCTGAGTGTTTTGCTTGTCTTGCAAAACACTCACAAAACCGAGGTTTGACTGTATATTAACCTAGGAAATGTTTTATCAGACATTGGCTGCCTGTATAGTGACAACAGGCCCTTTCTGAAATTACATGTCCTTAGAAAACCTGCAGAAAATGACAGTGTACCTAAAGTAATCAAACTTATTTAAGTACAAAACATTTTCGGTTGTTCTTGTTTTACTTCCTGCTTCATCATAACATGGACTTTTTTTTTTTTAACTTTGTTTATTGAAACCATTTTCTTGTTAATAGCTGTATACATTAATCCCCTGAAATTCGTGGGAGTTCCGTTCCAGGAACCCCCGCAAATTTAAAAAAACTGCGACTACGGTTTTTAGGCAGGGGAGACAGTAGAGGCAGGATAGGGCAGCCGGAGCGCCGGTGAGTGAAGGAAATCACTCGCTGTATGCTCCGACTACCTCTTCCTGTACTAAAGTTGGGCCTCACCAATCAGGAGCTGCTTTGACATGCAGACCACGAATTCGCGGGGGAGCCCTGTACACACAACCTCTCCAGTGGAACCAAATTCCAGCCTTTATCAAAGCCTGGAGACAGTCAATATTGATGAACTTTATCAATCAGGAATTTGATTGTGCTTCATCAGAAAATAATTTTTAAAAATTCTTTAAAGCCTATCCTGGAGTCCTTGAAAGCTACCAATTACATAAAGCTCCGTTTTTCTTAAAATTTGCTGCTATTTTTCCTTAATGGAGCAAATTTCTTGGTATTAAAGCTGTAACTTTTATGTTTTAACACTCAGCAGTGATACATTGATAAAAAGACATTTTATGCAACAACAAAAAAATATCTATCAGTATTTTATTAAATGAACTTTCTTTTTTTTATTAATTTCTTTATTCTTTTTCAAACTTACATCAAGTGCACAAAAAGAACAACATGAAATACTATCGTACAACACTTGAACATCATACATTATATTCTTAATATGTAAATTAATTAAAAACCCTCCCATCTTTCTATACAATCATTAAAACTATCATATTCCTTCAAAATTTCAATTTTGCTACATATTAAATGAACTTTCAATATCTGCACTTTATTGTGGAAAATAACAGAAATGTAACATACTTCGCTAATAGTGTAGTCATCTACCAATGACTTTCCAAACAATCAAGCATTCAATGTCTTCTTGATAAAGCCTGTGATGCTGTTCAAGTCCTTGTAACAAGGCCACACGATGCACTGGGTTCTGTGGTGGTGGAATACTGCTCAGCTTCCTGAATCAGCAGTTGCAAAACACAACCCATGTTGAGGCCGGTGTTTGTACTTTCAAGATAAGAGGATCATATATTTTTTTCACTATATGTAAATTTTGTTTAAAATAGGATTTGCATAAAATTTGAGTGAGTGGTATGATTAGAACAGAAAGTGGACCAACAGGTTGTTTAACCTGCATGGTCGTTCTTTGTGAAGAGCTAACCTATCAACATATTTACTACTACTACTTATCACTTATTTAGGGCTTGAAGGCGTATACAGCGTTGTACATTTTGACATTTATAATAGTTCCTGCTCAGAAGAGCTTACAATCTAAAATGGATAGACAGACATGACATTTAGGGTTGGGGATGCAGAACCCAAGGTGAAAGATGTTAGGAGTTGAAAGCGCTCTCAAAGAGGTGGGCTTTTAAAAGGGCCTTGAACACTGCCAGAGACGGAGCCCGCTGTAGGGATTCAGGCAGCTTGTTCCAAGTTTGCGGCGCAGCAAGGCAGAAGGGACAGAGTTGAGTTGGCAGTTGAAGAGAAGGGCACAGATAGGAGGGACTTATCACCTGAGCGGAACTCACGGGAGGATCATAGGGGGAGATAAGTGAAGAGAAATAGGGAGGGGAAGCTACTGTCTGGGATTTTTTTGTTGTTAAATGGTTTATTACATTTCCCTTCAGACATGTCTTTCTATTCCACAGCATGTGCATCTTACTTAGAGGAGCATCTCTGTCTCTCTGTTCACCACCTTCTTTGCAGGTCTCCTTCACTGACTTGTCCACTATAAATGCGCCTGTTTAGCTTTCAAAATCCTACACGGTATCCTCCCTCCCTTTATCCCTCTTTCTTGGAATTCCTCAAACCCTAATACCACCAGATCCTCCCACAAATTAAAACTATCCTTCCCCTCACAAAAAGCATTTCCCACAAAGGAAAGCTAGGGACCTCCCTCCACTTCAAAATCACTGAGCTCTGGAACAACCTTACCTCCCCTCTTCGGAACTTGAGCTCTCTCCAAATCTTCCGCAAGCATCTGAAAACCTGGCTTTTCTCAAAAAATGTAAGTCTCCCTCCAAATTAGGAATCAAGGAAACTCTTTTATCTTGGCATCCCAAGTCCTCTAAATTTTCTTCACACTTCTACCTCTAACCTGTCTAACACTTCTACCTTCTTTTCCCAACCTACCCACCTCCAACACCCCCCCCCCCCCCACTGACCTACACTCCCCCCTCTCTCTTCTAACTTCAACTACTTCCTTGCTCCTAATATTGTTCAATTGTTTCCGAACCACGTGTAATTTATTGCTTGCTTCTAATAGTGTTCAATTGTTTTTAAACCACTTGTAATTTTTTTGTTAATCAAATGTAAACCGCCTAGAACTCCTTGGGTATGGCGGTATACAAAAATAAAATAAATAAAAAAATAACCCTCTGTTGTAGTTCCTTCCTATTTCTTCTACTGTAAACCGCGCCGAGCTCTACGAACGTGGAGATGATGCGATATACAAACCTAAGGATTAGATTAGATTAATAATGTGCTTAACCAAATTGACATCGCCTGTAACAGACAGGAAACACTACAGTCTTATGAGCTATTTCTCAGGGGTATGCTAATACAGCTATAAAGCACTGTGGTTTGGAGGAAGGGGGGGCAATTGATGTACCACAAAGTCCTGACCTAAGAACAATACCTTCTGGCATTGCTGAATGTGCCCCCTTGCTTATAATTTGATGACTTGCTTCATCAAGGTTTGAAACAAATTATAAAAGCATAAAATCACAGTGATACACCCACTCTCTGTTACAGCATTTTCCTCCCAACCAGAATCCCTTACCTGTTATATTTTAGCTCATGTTATCTTCTCCCAGCTAGTGCCACAGGAATGCTCAACACTGCATATATTTGTGAAACTTTTTCTTGGTGCTTTCTCTTTCATGTGCTGCACATTGGATTTCCTGTGAGGAAGACAGGTTCATTGGCTGTTGATTCATGGCAGCTTTTACTTTGGATTGTAACCCCTAGTATTACTCTGTGGGAACTCCAACATAAACTTTTGTTTCGCTTATATATTTCCCCTACTAGCCTATCGTATGTCTATCACTGGTTCTTCTTGTTGTTTGAAATGTGGCCAGTCTTATGCTTCATTAGGCCATCAATTTTGGACTTGCCCCAAAGTTTCCACATTCTAGCAGCTTCTAGGGAACTGTATTTTGACTTTTTGGCGACAGCGTTGGACGCCTACTTCACAAGCTCGTTTTGGAATTTATACATTTTCTCTTCCAAAATGTGGGGGGATGACAGCTTTTTTGGCACATGCTGTCCTTTTGGGACTGACAGTGATTTTGACTGGCTTACAGCAGACACACCTTCATGTTCTCTTTGGCGATGTCTTATGATTGGAGAAGCTGCTTTGGAGAGCTGTGATTTTGCGGACATGGACTCTCCTCAGGGACGACGGTATCAAGTTGTGTGGGAGCCTTTTTGGCAATCATTAATGCCTCACGCTCCCAGCAGACCGTTGAATGCTTAATTGCAGTGCTATTTTGTTTCTGGATGATGGCATGAGAGACATTCCTTTTTTGAGATGGGGGTAGGTGGGGGAAGTTATGGCACTGTGTATTGGTTAAGTTGTAATTTTTGTTGTTCCTTTGCTTATTCTTGAAAATGAATAAAACATTTAAACATTACTTTGGATTGTAGGTTACTGCTGTGGGGCCCAGCTGCGGTGGAACATCACAAAACATGCAAGAGTCTGGGAAAATCACTGTGGCAGCAGCCAAGCATGGAGGAGATTCTTTGTCTGCTGGATCGAGAGAGGATGATGAAAACGATCATGTATTTCCCCCTGCATCGTCATCTTTACACAGAGGTGCCCTTCTCTTCCTGTTGGCGGCTTCCCTCAGTTTAGTAATGGAATTCATAGACAGGACTTAATATTTTATTGCAGTGTTTCTCAAATCCAGTCTTCAAAGGGAGTAATTTTTTGTAAGAAAACGCCTATGTAATACAGCCAAAGGGACACTTCCTTTTTGTCCAGCTAAACATCAGTGGAATAAAGGAGGATGCAGCCTGGATCTACTCAGTATTTCTCTACTTCCAGCAGATGGTGCACAGGTTGGGGGTACTGGAGCCTAGGCAACCCCTTGGGCAGAGGCTCAGGCCATGTCTCCAGAGGCTACCTGGTCATCTATTTATTTATTTTGTAAAGCATTAAAAGATCAATCTGTGGACCAGGAGCAATTGTGCCTTTGGCACGGTGGTGGTGGGGGCGGGAGCCTCGTCTTCCTTCTGTCTGCTCAAGTACATTGACAGGGTTGGTATTCCAATTTTATTGTTTACTACTGGCAGAGACAGTGGTAGTCAGGAGCGTGATCGAATTTGGAACTCACGTGGGATGAGATGCAGAGCGCAGTGGTAAATGGTTGATGATGCTTAACAGGAAGGAGAGTGAAAGAGGGGGACCTATTTGGAGCAGTTGTAGGGGAGGACGAGGGAGCTGATTTGGGGGAATGAGTGGGTAATTTTTTTTTTGGGGGGGGGAAGAAATAGTGTTGGGTTTAGGCAGTGGGAATTTGGGTGCCCATCTACCCAGGTTAGTGGAGTACTAGCGAGGAGGCATGTCAGTCACTGACCTAATATTACCTTGTAATCAGTGCAGAAGTAGAGAGGATGTGACTGATTTTAATTTCATTGCCTAGCAGCTTCCTGCTGGTCACTGTTGGGCTTTTACTGACTCCTGCACGTCTTCTGGGTTCATTGAGCCATTATCCACAGGGAACTCGGACATTTTACCCTATCATGTTCCGCTCCCCCCACCCCCTGTCTCTGGCCATCACAGAGACATATCTCAATTGAGAATTACAGTCTACAGTTCCCATTTGGAGCCTGGTGCAAGTGTGTACTAGACCTGCCAGAAGAATTTTCTGTGGCGTGACAACTGGCCATTGCTCCCTCCCTGGGGATTGTGGTGCTGTCTGTATGATATCCCTGACTAAAAATAAAGAGCTTTGATTGCAGTTGGACCTGAGTGTCCTGTGTATAGGTAGCAGCCTATATTACCATCAATGTGTCCATCTGACAGAACCCACGACTTCCTTTTTGCCTGACCAAGAAAGAAGCAAAGTCAGAAAATGTTGGGATATTCCTTAGTTTTTCTTCTCTCTCTCTTATCGCCTCACTTTAATTCTGTGCCTTTCCTTCTTGGCTTCTCTCTCTCCCATCTTGTCTCTTTCCTCTCACCCTCAAAGTCATCTTTTCTTTTTTTTTAATAATTAAATGTTAATTGAAAAAAACTGTTCTGACCAAAATGCTAGGAATGAACAGAATGCTAGGAATGATAAAGAAGGGGATCACGAACAGATCGGAAAAGGTTATCATGCCATTGTACCGGGCTATGGTGCGCCCTCACTGGAGTACTGCATCCAGCACTGGTCGCCGTACATGAAGAAGGACACGGTACTACTTGAAAGGGTCCAGAGAAGAGCGACTAAGATGGTTAAGGGGCTGGAGGAGCTGCCGTACAGCGAAAGATTAGAGAAACTGGGCCTCTTCTTCCTCGAGCAGAGGAGATTGAGAGGGGACATAATCGAAACATTCAAGGTACTGAAGGGAATAGACAGTTGATAAGGACAGGTTGTTCACCCTCTCCAAGGTAGAGAGAAAGAGAGGGCACTCTCTAAAGTTAAAAGGGGATAGATTCCGTACAAACATAAAGAAGTTATTCTTCACCCAGAGAGTGGTAGAATCTATCTCCTTTTAACTTTAGAGAGTATCCTCTCGTTCTCTCTACCTTGGAGCGGGTAAACAGTCTGTCTTTCTCTACTAAGTCTATTCCCTTCATTATCTTGAATGTTTCGATCATGTCCTCTCTCCTCTTTTTAAGGGAGAAGAGGCCCAGTTTCTCTAATCTTTCACTGTACGGCAGCTCCTCCAGCCCCTTAACCATCTTAGCCGCTCTTCTCTGGACCCTTTCGAGTAGTACCGTGTCCTTCATGTACGGCGACCAGTGCTGGACACAGTACTCCAGGTGAGGACGCACCATGGCCAGGTACAGCGGCATGATAACCTTCTCTGATCTGTTCGTGATCCCCTTCTTGATCATTCCTAGCATTCTGTTCGCCCTTTTCGGCGCCACAGCGCATTGTGCAGATGGCTTCATTGACTGGTCAATTAGGACTCCCAAGTCCCTTTCCTGGGAGATCTCTCCAAATACCGCCCCAGACATCCTGTATTCGTGCATGAGATTTTTGTTCCCGACATGCATCACTTTGCACTTATCCACATTGAACCTCATTTGCCATGTCGATGCCCATTTCTCGAGCTTGATTAGTCACGTTGCAGATCTTCGCAATCTCCCTATGTCTTCACTACTCTGAATAACTTTATATCGTCCGCAAATTTAATCACCTCACTCGTCGTACCAATGTCCAAATCATTTTTAAAGATGTTGAAGAGCACGGATCCAAGCACTGACCTCTACAACACCCCACTGGTGACGCTCTTCCAGTCCAAGCATTGTCTGTTTACCCCAACTCTCTTTTTCCTATGCTCCAGCCAGTTTTTAATCCACGTGAGTATTTCACCCTTAATTCCATGGCTCGCAATTTTCCGAAGTAGTTGTTCATGTGTGTACCACACTCTTCTCTCACTACTCCCCAAACGTGGAACCAGCTCAGGTAAGAGAAGAAAAGAACCTCAAAATATTTAAATCAAAACTAAAAAGTTTCTTGTATAGAGACGTCTTAAATTAATTCTCCTTTTTGCCATTTGAAGTAGGCAAGTACTGATCTAATCTAATATAACTCCTATTGTTTTATCCTTATTTGTTCTCTTTCCTATATTAAATTGTAATTCTTCCCCAATTTCCCTATGAATTGTACATCTGTCTATCCCTATATTGTATGTCTCCCTCTTTTAAAAAAAAATTTTATTTTATTGTTCATCACTTTGTAATCTTTGAAAAACGATTTTATCAAATACGAAATAAATTTGTAAAATATGATTTTTGTTGTGCATTTGAGAATCATACATGTTCAGCAGAATTGAAAACTTTTGCTGCGGAATCTGGCGTTGGCACAGGAAACTGGGAACCATAAATGTTTTGCAAATCCTTTCAAGGGTTCAGTATTGAAAATAATTTATCTTCTTGACCTCCAAAGTTAATTGGATAAATTATTGGTTTAAAAATTTGAGGCCTGCTGACTGGTTAACTTTTGGCTGGACAGGTTGATGTTTGACCAAAGGTGAACTGGGTTTAAGAAGGAGGACAAAGAGGTGTGTGATAATCGATGAGTTGGGCTGTAGAAATAGCAAGTATAAAGATGATCAAATAGGCTTTTTGGTTGTCTTTAACCAGTTCTCAGGATTGCCAGCTTATTCATCTCTTTCAAGATTCAGTTAGATAAGTTATGCTGATTATTAGGGATGTGTATTTAAAACTTGATGCATGCAAATTTCACCCTGACTAATCTACAAATTGCCACATATTGTCAATATAAGACATACAGATTTGTTTTAAATTAAAACAAACAGGAAACAAACTGAAAAAACATCCAATAATTAGGGGTAAAAGGGTAAAAGTATAAAAATGAACTGTCTCAACCTCCCTCCCCCTCTGTTCACATCCCTACTGATCTTTTTGTTTTTACCTGGAGCCCTGCCAACATTGGGTCATGGCATTGATGGGCTTTTCTGCATGGAATCAGTGTCGTGGTAAAAATGCTGGGGAAATTTGGACTAGGCCTTCTGTCTGCTTGGCATTCTGCTCTTTCTGTCCTTGCCCCTGGGGCTGTTGTGTTGTGAAACCACAGAACTTATCTAGTGCTCTTTCTCTCTCATATCAGGAAGGACATCAGAATTTGTATGAGGATGACAGCATCAGTGAGCTGGATGCGCTCTACGACCCTTCTTTCTTGATTCCTCTCTTCTGTGAATTGGTCAGGCCAGGTAAATAGACTAGTTTGAAAACCAAAAGCCTGTACTTATCCATGTTTGCTACCTATCTTCCTTTCAGTATATCTACGGAGATCTCGGACATCATCAAAGAGAAGAAAAAAGCATTCATCTCCTACAAACAATCAGGGACACAGGACTCTAGAGTAAAATATCTGGCCAAGTCAAGGGCCGTCAAAGCAGCAGTTAGGGAGGCCAAATTCCGCATGGAGGAGTCTCTAGCAAAGAACATCCAGAAAGGAGATAAATCTTTTTTCAGGTATATCAGTGACAGAAATAAGAACTCGGGAGGGATAGTACGTCTAAGAAAACCAGACGGAGACTATGTAGAAACGGACTCGGAAAAAGCCCAACTGTTAAATAAATACTTCTGCTCAGTCTTCACCCGCGAGGCGCCGGGAATCGGCCCTCAGCCACAGACAAGGGTTAAATCAGTTGACCCGTTTAGTAATTTCAAGTTTACACCCAGCAGCGTCTATTGCGAGCTGTCAAAAATCAAGGTCAACAAGGCATTGGGGCCTGACAACCTACACCCTAGGGTGCTCAGGGAGTTGGGTGATGTCCTAGCGGAACCGCTATCCGCGCTCTTCAATCTCTCCCTTAGTACAGGTAACGTCCCGATGGACTGGAAGACAGCTAACGTCATCCCACTCCACAAGAAAGGCTCCAAGATGGCGATGGCAAATTACAGACCAGTGAGTCTCACATCGATAGTGAGCAAACTAATGGAAACCCTAATCAAACACCAATTGGATAGAATCATGGACGAGGAGAAACTAAGGGATCCCCGCCAGCATGGATTTACTAAGGGGAGATCCTGCCAATCCAACCTGATCAGCTTCTTTGACTGGGTGACGAGGAAGCTGGATGCTGGTGAGTCCCTGGACATTGTCTACCTAGATTTCAGCAAAGCATTTGATAGCGTACCACACCGCAGGTTGCTAAGCAAGATGAGTTCTTTAGGTTTGGGCGACACATTGACAAATTGGGTTGGGAACTGGCTTGGAGGTAGGCTTCAGAGGGTAGTGGTGAATGGCACCCCCTCCGAAATGTCAGAGGTGATAAGTGGAGAGCCACAGGGCTCCGTCCTGGGCCCGATCTTGTTCAACATCTACATAGGAGACTTGACAGAAGGGCTCCGAGGAAGAATAACTTTATTCGCCGATGATGCCAAGCTAAGCAATGTAGTGAACAAGAGCACAACAGACAATAATTCAATGGCAGATGACATGATGCATGACCTACTTCTACTGGAGCACTGGTCTAGGTCCTGGCAACTCAGTTTCAATGCCAATAAATGCAAAGTCATGCACCTGGGAAGCCGAAATCCACGCAAACTTTACACCCTAAATGGCGAGATCTTGACAAAAACTGAAGCAGAAAGAGACTTAGGAGTGATTGTCAGGGAAGACATGAAGTCTGCAAATCAAGTTGAGCAAGCTTCATCCAAAGCAAGGCAAATCATAGGTTGCATACGCAGGAGTTTCGTCAGCCGTAAACTGGAAGTCATTATGCCACTGTATAGATCCATGGTGAGACCGCACCTGGAGTACTGTGTACAATTTTGGAAGCCACATTACCGCAAGGATGTACTGAGACTGGAATCGGTCCAGAGAATGGCCACCAGGATGGTCTCGGGACTCAAGGAGCTCCCGTACGAGGAGCGGTTAGGGAAGTTGCAGCTCTACTCACTCGAGGAACGTAGAGAGAGGGGAGATATGATCGAGACATTCAAGTACCTCACGGGTCGCATCGAAGTAGAAGAGGATATCTTCTTTTTCAAGGGTCCCGCGGCAACAAGGGGACATCAGTGGAAAATCAGGGGCGGGAAACTGCACGGTGACATTAGGAAGTTCTTCTTCACAGAAAGGGTGGTTGATCGCTGGAATAGTCTTCCACTTCAGGTTATTGAGGCCAGAAGCGTGCCAGATTTTAAGGCCAAATGGGACAAACATGTGGGATCTATCCGCAAAGATAGATAGGGAGGGTCATTGGAGTGGGCAGACTTGATGGGCCGTGGCCCTTATCTGCCGTCTATTTCTATGTTTCTATGTTTCTATCACCTAGAAAATGTCCTGGAAGTCTGCTTTTCCTACTGCAGGTCTTATACTTGTTTCTGTTAGCGTTAATTGCATGCAACATGGGGGGGTGCAGATCAGGCTAACAGGCATGTGCAGTATGGGCTGCAGTAATGGTTCTCTGCCATGCAAAGAGAGGAGGGGGGGGACTGTCTGAATCTTGGCCATTTGCTAGAGCAGGGGTAGGGAACTCCGGTCCTCGAGAGCTGTATTCCAGTCGGGTTTTCAGGATTTCCCCAATGAATATGCATTGAAAGCAGTGCATGCAAATAGATCTCATGCATATTCATTGGGGAAATCCTGTAAACCCGACTGGAATACGGCTTCTCAAGGACTGGAGTTCCCTACCCCTGTGCTAGAGGATGAGATTCTGGTTGAAGGGCATGTTCTAAGGGGAGCCTGATTGCAGTTTGCCATAGCATACATAGCAAAGGTATGTGTCAGGTGCAGCTCTGGACGATGGCTCTCTGCTATGAAGAGTGTGCCATTATATTTTATTGCAATCATTCTCGAGCCATTCATGGAGTAGTCCTAGCCCAGGGGTGTCCAATGTTGGTCCTCAAGGGCCGCAATCCAGTCGGGTTTTCAGGATTTCCCCAATGAATATGCATTGAAAGCAGTGCATGCACATAGATCTCATGCATATTCATTGGGGAAATCCTGAAAAACCGACTGGATTGCAGCCCTCGAGGACCGACATTGGACACCCCTGTCCTAGCCAGTCTGGTTTCCAGGAGACCCACAATGAACATGCATGAGAGATTTGCCTACACTGCCTCCATTACATAAATCTATCTGCTTAATTTGGGCAGACAAGATAGACCAATGGTCTTTATCTGCCTTCATTTTTCTATGTAGTTTTTTATTCATTATATTGTGATATGTAGAATTTCTCAATCCACGGGTTTCTTATCCCTGAATAAAAAGACTGCTGTTTGTTTGGGTCATTTTTTTCTTTTGTAATTGTATTTTCCCTTCCCGGGTCAGTAGAAAACTGTGATAAATCTGTGTAATGCCTTAATCTTATGGTAGATCTGATGAGCATAACAGCAAAAATTCTTGATGGCAGATTTCAAGGCCTTTTTAAAACAAAGACATTGTACATACTGAACTCACTGTAGCAAACAGATAAGTGACCAACTTAGAAATTTGAAACGTGGGCACATACACACATCACCATAATGAGACCAGAATCATAGATGGCAGGGGGAGGGGTGCAGCTCACACACTCTTAATTTTAATTGGGCCTCTTTCCTATACATATTTTAAACAAGTTGTGCTCTTTGTGGCTATTTAACATCTCTGCTAAATCTTTATAAGGACGAGTTAGTTGGGTTTGATATTTTAAATAAATATGATGTATTGTTCCTGATCTCAGCATCCCTGAATGTTTTATTATTTTATTGTCCACCAGGTCTGCTTTGTGGCGATTACTTTCCAGTTTTTAAATCTTTGTTTAGTTAGGAAATTAGAGGATTTTATTTTAATTTATTTATTTACATTTCTTATATACCACTTCTATTCGAAGCTGGTTTATGTTTGTTTATTTAAGATTTGATATACCGCTCCTGCATTTTACTGACCTAAGCAGTTTACAGTGTATCAAACTAAAATGAAAATAGGTACTTGAGAAAAACTACCCTATCTGTCCCGAAGGCTCACAATCTAGCTAAAGTACCTGATAAACTAAAAATAAGTAATAACAACATAATTACATTCAGGTACTCCCAAGTATTTCTCCCTATCTGTCCCAGTGGGCTCACAATCTAACTACAGTACCTGGGGCAACGGAGTGTTAAGTGACTTTGCCAGGGTCACGGAGCAATGCGGGGATTGAACCCACAACCTCAGAGTGCTGAGGCAGGGGTTCTAACCACTAGGCCACTTCTGCAACTTACAGACGAGGCAGAAAAAAAGACTGTTGATGACTTTATTTCTATCTTATTCTCCTTGGGCTGGTCCAAAATATTGAGAATGCCCAATTTTTCATGTCATGGGTTCACCTTCGCAGCCTTGCACCTTTGTAACTCAAAGCGCAATCTCCTTTCTCTTCTCCTACTTATGCTCTGAATATCGTCGACTGTATAATGCTACTCATTGTGAAACCGTGTAATACACAGACCCTGTAACTCTCCTGTTACTATCACTAGATAGAAACATAGAAACATACAAACATAGAAATAGACGGCAGATAAGGGCCCACGGCCCATCTAGTCTGCCCACCTTAATGTCCCTCCCCTACCTTTGCCCTGTGAATAGATCCCATGTGCCGATCCCATTTGGCCTTAAAATCAGGCACGCTGCTGGCCTCAATCACCTGTAGTGGAAGACTATTCCAGCGATCAACCACTCTTTCAGTGAAAAAGAATTTCCTGGTGTCACCTCGTAGTTTCCCGCCCCTGATTTTCAACGGATGCCCTCTTGTTGTCGTGGGACCCTTGAAATGTTCAATGCTATACTCTGTAATTCGCTGTCTGTACAGTTTCTCTTCATTGTAAACCGCCTAGAAGTCGCAAGATTGTTGGCGGTATATAAGAATAAAGTTATTATTATTATAAGCAGGCTGAAAAGGTTTGAACTGGTAACTTTTTTTTATTTTTTCACATAAAAGGATGGAGTTTGGACTGTTGTATTCATTAAAACCTCATTTTTTTTTTGTTTCTGAAGACGTAGTCACCTTTTCCCAGACATACAACTCTATTTCAAAAGGCAGAATGATATAAAAGTGTCTTTACAATCTTATGAAATGTTAAGAAGTTACATTAAACATAATTGAATAGATAAACTTCCGTGTTGATAGTCTCTTCATGAGGAAAGCCCATGAATGGGTAACTTATGCACTATGAATATTGTGTCAGTAGCATTTGAGAAAGTGAACATAAAGATTATACAAGGTTTACTATTTACTGGGTAAATAATTTAAAAACTAAGCTTAGACATTTAAAATACAATCTTAATTTTTACAGGAAGACCATAAGAACAGCCGTACTGGATAGACCAGTATCCTGTTTCCAGCAGTGGCCAATCCAGGTCATAAGTACCTGACAAGATCCCAGATAACAACAGCATTACATGCTACCACTGCTCTCAAGAGCAGCTGTGGCTTCCCCCCTTTTATCTCAGTAGCAAACTATGGATTTTTCTTCCAGAAACTTTACCAAAAATGTTTTAAATCCAGATACATTAACTGCTGTTGCCACATTCTCCTAATGAGTTCCAGAGCTTAATTATTCATCGAGTAAAAAAATATTTCTTCCTTTTCATTTTAAAAGTATTACCATGGAACTTCATTGAGTGTTCCCTTCATTGAGAGTTTTTGTACTTTTTGAAAGAATAAACGATCGATTAATGTTTACCCATTCTACTCCACTCAGGATTTTGTAGACCTCTATCATATCATCTTTTAGGTCATCCAAGTGCTTGGGCAGGTTTTTAGACATGTTTAAGTTTTGATTATGAGCCCCTTAAAATATTAAAATCAGGATATTGGTTTGCTCTAATCCTAGAAGTGCCCACTCATTGCTCTTGGCTGATTACTGGCTCTAGTATGATCTATCGGTGGCATTTATAGTATTAAAGGAAAAGGTTTCTATTCATAATATTGCAGTGTATAGAATCACCTTGTAGATTTGTGAGAGTAGATTAAATTATTTTTAATTGAATGTAAGATGTGCAATGCATTCCCTCATAATATTTATTTTTCTCTTGAAAAACTTTCCGCAGAGTTTGTAGTGGATTGCTTTAAGTTTGTGGACGTAAATGGTCTGGGCCTGACTATAGCTGCTCTTAGTAGCTATGACTCCAGATTGAGAGCGGCAGCTAATTATGTGCTGGGATCCTTTTACTCCCACCTGGAAGGGGCTCGTTTCCGAGATAAGAAACTGGTAAGCCTGAATTGGATGAAAAGATAGAGCAAAGTAACAGCTCATCAGCTCCATGCTCAGATCATTCTATAATACGAGCATGAGTCCCTATTTCTTACTCTGTTCTCCATATTTAATTCCATTTATCACCATGTTTCTAGCACCTGAACTAAAACGCACAAATCTAGTTCCATATTTATTCAAGAGTTTTATATGTTTCTAGCTTGAATTTCTTTGATACTTCTACCATGGAAGATGCTTTCTCAATCTCTTGTTTTTTAGTTATTGACAGCTCCTCCCCCCTCACACACACTTTTGGGGGGGGAATTGTTACGCATTGTGTATACACTGTGAACCCCCCCCAAAAAAAAACCCCACCAAAATGTTTTTTGTCGTATTTTCCACAGAACTCAGCCAATTCTTATGAAATTTAGTGTGTCGTGTCCTGAATGAAGATGTAAAATAGTTGTAAATATTTCCCACCTCAACACTACCTTGTGAAAATGAGTTGTTGCTATGGGATACATGCAGAAGCAGGCAATAGTTTCTAAACAGTCTCTGTATCAAAATGGTTTTCACTGCAGAAGACCAAATTCTGGTAAAGAACTTGGTACTGCTAAAAGGTTACAGCAGTCGACGATTGTTGAAAGAGTTCCCTCAGAAGGGTTGGAACAAAAATGGCCTTGATGTGCGGCTGCTCAAGATACGAGCAACAGACACTGTGGATCATAAGCCAGGCAGCGGATAGCCGCGCTCCATTTACACACAAGAGCACATTGACGTACACAATCTTGTATTGAGGCAGGAGGACATAGAAACATAGAAACAAGCGGCAGAAAAGGGCTATAGCCGACCAAGTCTGCTTATTCCAAGTATCCCCCCCCTGAATTCACTCCCTTAAAGATCCCACGTGAGTATCCCATTTTCTCTTAAAATCCATCACGCTGCTGGCCTCAATCACCTGCTGTGGGAGTCTGTTCCAATGATCCACCACTCTTTCGGTGAAGAAGTACTTCCTGGAGTCGCCATGAAACTTCCCTCCCCTGATTTTCAGTGGATGCCCTCTGGTGGTTGAGGGTCCCATGAGCCAGAAGATATCATCTTCCGACTCGATACGTCCCGTGATGTACTTATACGTTTCAACCATGTCTCCCCGTTCTCTTCTTTCCTCAAGTGAGTACAGTCGCAATTTTTTTAGTCTTTCTTCATACATGAGATCCTTGAGCCCCAAGACCATCCTGGTGGCTATTCGCTGAACCGACTCGATCCTCAGCACGTCCTTTCGGTAGTGTGGTCTCCAAAACTGAACACAGTACTCCAAGTGAGGCCTCACCATGGATCTGTATAACGGCATCATGACTTCAGGTCTCCTGCTGATGAAACCTCTGCGGATACATCCCATCATTTGTCTTGCCCTGGAGGAAGCCACAAACACTGAGGGCTCCTTTTACTAAGCCGCGTTAGCGTTTTCAGCGCACGCAGCATTTTAGAGCGCGCTACGCGGCTAGAATTAACGCCAGCTTAATGCTGGCGTTAAGGTCTAGCGCAGGTGGCAATTTAGCGCGTGCTATTCCGCGCATCAAAGCCCCAACGCGGCTTAGTAAAAGGAGCCCTGAATAACTCGCCAAATAGCAAGATGAGCAGGAATAAGCCAAAGAACTGTGGTTAGGATAATTCATGATGATCTGAAATTAAAGTGTCTTACAAAGCGTTGTGCCCAAGAGTTAACTTTACACAACAAAGACACATGCCTGAAACGGTACAAGCAGCTTTTGACCAAGTACCTGGAACACAACATCAGCTTCATCTGGTTTACAGATGAAAATATATTTACAGTAGCTTCACTGATTATTTATTTAATTTGTTTCTACCCCATCCTCCCCAAAGAGCCCAGATCGGCATTCGGCATTCACAATATACAGTTAACAGGTTATAATTTGCCATAGTTACAGTGCAAGATTTTTCAATACAAGTTTTTATCCTAATGCAACACATACTGAGGATCTTGTATCAATATTCATTTCTTTGTAATCTATCAGTCATCATGAGTGGGGGAGGAATGTGAACAGGTATGTATGTTTTTATTGCTTTCCTGAAGTTGAGTCCTTCAAGGGATCTAATCTGCGAAGGTAGTTGATTCCAGTGGCTCAGTATGAAATGGAAGTAGGAACGTCATTTAGCAGTTTGCAGTTGAAGGACACAGCCAGGGGGATGTTTGTTTTTTTAGATGTATTTTATCCTGGGAGCGGAGGGACCTGTTCAGCATGTACAGAGGAAGCTTGGTCACATAGCCCGATACCATGTTGGCAAGGATTTGAATGCTAGCATCAGGCTCTTGAAGACACAATGTTTGACTACGTGTAGCCAGTGAGTCGACAATAGAGCCTGGAAAACAGGTCGCAGGGATGGAGATTTTTTAGAAGTGTGATTGCCTCATTTTGTACATACTGGTTCTTTGCCGTGAGACTGTTTAGTAGCGCATTGCAATAGTCCATGTGGGAGAAGACTAAGGCATAGAGTAGCTGGGTGAAGTCAGACTCAGAAAAGTAGTTTATTTTCCGGAGTTGACTCGGGTAGTAAAATGAGGAAGATACCACCTAAGAGATGTGGTTTGAAAGCGATAGGTTGATGTCTAGGAGTATTCCTTGGCTGTGTGCTTGGTCTTTTGCAGTTATGGTAAGTCGAGTTCCAGCGTAGAGAGGGACGGATGTAGTTGCAATGTTCTTTGCAGATCTAAAGAAGTTCCATTTTCGGAGGCATTTAGTTGTAATTTGTTGACGGATATCCAGTTTTTGATTTTCGAGAAGCAGTTTAGGAGTTTTGCAATCACAGGTTTCTCCTAGTGGTAGATACAGTTGGATATCATCTGCGAAGGAGTGAATCAGGTAATACAAAGAATGATCGCCTGTACATGCCTTCAGCAAAATTGAAGTGTGAGGTTAATGCCAAACGCTTACTATGAACCTGCCCAATCTTCAGCCAATCAGTCATGGTCTCAGTCACAATCTCAAAACTTGGATTCACAACTCTGTTCTTCATCGATCCTGGGGTTAAGATCAACGGCACATACTATCGGACATCCTCTTGATGCAGAAGCTGTTGCAGCGATCCGTCGCATGTTAGGAGACCATCTTCCAAGAGGACAATGCCCCAGCATATTGGGCAAAGGACACTGTAGAACTGCTACATCAGGAGACCCCAGATTTCATTGATCCAGACCTATGGCTTGCGAATTCACCAGACCTAAACTCAGTTGACTGCCAGATCTGGGAGCTGATATAGGAACACATCTACTATACAGCGATATCTGATGTTGAAGATCTTACAGTCCAAAGATCAGTGGTGGCCAAGGCTGAGGGCACGCCTTTGTGCAAAAGGAGCACACTTTGAACATCTGCTTAATTGAAATATTACTTTTTGACTTTACATTTTTTTGCAAGATATGCCATAAAACTTTGATGTGTTTTTATTCAGTTCACAAATCATTTTCACAAGGTAGTGTTATGGTGCGGTGGGAAATATTTACAACATTTTACATCAACTTTATTCAGGACACGACAAACTAAATTTCATAAGAATTGGCCGAGTTCTGTGGAAGATACGACAAAAAAACATTTTGGTATGTTTTTTCAGTTCACAGTGTATGTGTTTGTGTGTATATATACACACACACACACACATATATATGCATATGTGTATAGATCTAGATATGTTTACCTATGTATGTAAAGTAAAACTTGAAATTATTTAGATTTAATCCATCTAAATCTGATAAATGCTGGCATTGTCATCTTGAAGCAGGGACTTTAGATCATTTGTTATTGTATTGTCCATATATATTAGAATTTTGGAAATCAATCTGGAATCAAATTAATTCCCTATTAGAAAATCATGTGGCCTTATCATATGACACAGTTTTATTTGGTATAGAAATGAGGGCTAAGAAACAAATCTCATCTAATAATAACAAGTTATTGCTAATTTTAACTGGGGTTGCCATTCAACAGATCACTTACAATTGGAAGAATTGGAATAGACTTAATTATTGTTTTTGGTGGAACTCTGTATGACATAATATATAAAATGGAAAGGACACTAGCTGTCCAAAAAGGAAATTATAACAAATTTCAAGATGTGTGGAGGCCATTAATAGATTATTGTAAAAATTAAAAATATTCTTCCCTGTATAAAATTTTAAGACATTAAGGGGGGGAGGGGTGTGTGTATTTTTGATTATAATTGAAACAAATCATTGTCATAAATAAATAAGGGGGGGGGGTAATATTTTATATTATGATGATCAATTATAGGATTTCAAGTGTATTTGAATGCTTAATTGATAAATGTCAATATTGTACTTGATTTAAGATTTGAAATGAATAAAGATTTAAAAAAAAAAAAAAAAGATTTAATCCACCTTTCCAAATGATGCTTAATGTCATTCTTAGAATTCAAGTAGAATAAATCTCTCTAATGTGAGGCAATTGGAGATAAAAGTAACTTTTCCAAGGCCATAGGAGTGCGATTTGAACCCTGATTTGTCTGGTTCTCATCCCATTGCTCCAGCCACTAAATCAGTTGAAGTCATTAGACTGCTCATGTTTGAATGATGACTTGAATGCAAGTAGATCAGCTTCCTTGCACTCTCAGTCCTAATTAAGACGCCATTCATATTGTTTTTATTTATTTTTGGTTTTCTTGTGTAGTTGCTTTATCTAATGGATGTGGTAAAAAGTGGGATCAAGAAGCAGAATCTCCGATTGACTTTCTCCTTGACACTCTACATCGCCAAAGTAGCTAAGCAAATTCTAAGACCAGGTACAAAGAGAGCCATTTCTAGAAATCTGTAACAGCACTCTGTATCTTACGGTGAGTGCCTCTTCTAGAGGTCACCACTGGAGGTCACTAGAGAGACAGGCTAAGGAGGTTGAATGGGATGGATTTCTGATCTCTTTTCTGCCTTATCCTCTTGTAACAGGAGAGTAAACTTGATCAGCCAAGACATCACGTATATGTGAAAATCCTGAAGCACGCTGATAGGCAGTTGAGAATATGTAGAAATGTGGCCCAAAGTTATCAGACATTTAAATGTATAAATTACTCTTTCTGTACATCCCAAATCTCCCGTATGAACCCCCAACAACCAATTTGGTTTTTCAGGATATCCATAATGATATACATGAGAGATCTGCATGCACTGCCTCTTATTGTATGCAAATTTATCTTATACATATTCATTATGGCTGTGCTGAAATCTGACTGAATGTAGAGTTCTTAGGACAAGTTTGGGAAGCCCTGTGCTATTCCATATATATATCTTAAAAACACAAAGTGGAGGTCAATCAGATCTGGATATAACAGTCAATTTAGATCTGGTGCTCCACAAGCTCCTGCATCCATTTGTGCTGAGAGTAGCAGTTGGCTGACATTTCAAACAAGAAAGCAAGTCCTCAAGTGGATGATGTCATCTGACGGAGTTCAGCATGAGAAAACTTCCCTTAGCTCTGCAACTCTGAAGGATTTTTTTACTTCAACTGCCTGAGGGGCTCATTTTTTATGGAGTTAATGAAACATAGCCCCTTACTCCATCCCAGTAATCCAACTTTTTGAGAGAAAAAATATGTTTTTTTCATGTATGGCTTGTCTTTTATCTTCAAAGATTTTCTTCTTAAATTTCTCATTCGGGGTTTTTTAAAAATCAGTTTTCTAAGTTTCATCTTTCCACATCTACCATTATCACTGAACCTGGTGTCCAGATTTTCAGAATAACTCTGTCTTAAGATGTTTCCTAAATTCTAAATAAGAACACAGTTTCTGGCAAATGTAAAAATGTGCCCTCCAAAATATTACTGCTTGTAAACCCAAAGACCAATCCACTTATTTAAAATGTTTTTTTAATCCCATATGGTGGGAGAATGAAGCAAGATTGGATTAATTGACCTGTCATTACCTACCTGAGAAGGAAAATAAATGCTCATCAAATTTATGTTCAGGCCACTTAAGGCTAGATTCACTAAAGTCAGCGATCGTCGCTAAACCTGTTTTCACAGGTTTAGTGACGATCGCTACTAACCAACCTGATTCACTTAAAGGCCCACCGTGTATTTTTCCCCTCGATCGCCCAATTTTCCGATCCGGCCATGCAAATTAGTAAAACCCCATGCAAAATAGCCAAGCGTTTGATTCACGTACATTGCTTGGCTATTTAGCATTGGTTACCAGTTGAACATAGAATCAGTTATAAAATCCTACTTTTAACATTTACAACAAAATTAAACAACCAACCAGAGTTCATTAACAGACTTTTAATTCCCTATAATACTTTCAAATCTCTTCGTTCAACGTCTCAGAATCTTCTTGTTATACCTTCTTTAAAATTGATTAATACGTTGCGCTCCAATAATTTTGCCGTCATTGCCCCTACTCTCTGGAATTCGCTGCCTAACCATTTGCGCAGTGAATCCGATATAAAACAATTTAAAGCAAAACTAAAACATTCTTGTTCCAGGATGCTTTTGGATAACAACTGTCCTCTTAAGGACAAAAAATTAAATTAAATTATTACTTTTTACCCTAACCTATTGTATTTTCCTTTTGTGTTGCACTTTTCTTTAACGATTGTAGTTCTTCCCCACTTTCCCATTGTTTGAAGTAGGTCCATACGTCTTATCAGTGCTTTATTATGACCACTTGGATTTTATCCAGTATCCCCAGTTTTAATATGTTTTTATGTAATTTTATATTGTACACTGCTTAGAAACCTGATTAAGCAGTTTAAAAAATCTTTTAATAAACTTGAAACTTATTTTACCGATCCTAAAACCCGATTGCTGTAGACCTGTTGATATCTGTGTTACTGACAGGTCTGCCTGCTTTTTGGGGATTTTTTCATTTTTTTTCAATGGCACAGATATTTTGTGTGTATTACACAAGCAAAATATCTGCCCATTAAAAAAAACCCCCACCGCTGTCAACAACCCTCTCCCAACGACCCCCAGCAAATGTGTGTACCTCCGACAAACTCAGTGACCCTAAAACAAACAGCAGGAGGAATGCTCACTCCCTCCTGCCACGAAGACATCCACTACCTCCCTCCCCCCCCCCCCGAAAAAACGGCAGGAGGGATGCGCATTCCCTCCTGCCCGGAAAGACCTCCCCTGAAGAAAAAGGCAGGAGGATACCCACTCCAGGCCCCTATACCTTGAAGTTAGGAACAGGAGGTACTGAAAACTGCTCCTCCCAAGATGACACTGAACCTTAAGCCCTTCCCCGGTGCATCATGTGATGCATGGGGAGGGGCCTAAGGCTCTGATTGGCTCAGACGCCTCGGGCTCCTCTGTTGGGAGGGGCCTGAGGCATCTGAGCCAATCAGGGACTTCCTTAGGAAGGAGCCTAAGGAAGTCCCTGATTGGCTCCTTCCTTGACAACACTGGGCTTTAGGCCCCTCCCCGGTGCATCACATGATGCACCTGAGAGGGGCCTAAGGCTCAGTGTCATCACAGGAGGAACAGGAGGTTTTTTCAGTACTTCCTGCTCCCAACTTCAAAATAAGGGGGCACAAGGGCCTGGAGAGGGGCATCCGATGGAAGGAGGAACTGGGCATTCCTCCTGCTGTTTTCTTCGAGGGAAGGTCTTTCCGGGTAAGAGGGAGTGGGCATCCCTCCTGCTATCTTTTTGGGGTTCGGGGGGGATGGGGCTTTTTTAATGGGACAGATGGCGCGCAGAACATCTGTTCCATTTAAAAATAAACCAACAAAATCCCTGACAACAGTGACAAGAGGCTGCTTCCCCTGTCACTACTGTTAGGGCTCTGTATTGTATCAATCGCTCACTGAGCGATTGAGTCGGTGGGTTTGCATGCAAATGATTTGCATGCAAACCTGATGGTGAATCAATTGCTATTGGAAAATCGGCCAGAGAATTGGCCAACAGCGATTGAGTCGCTATCTTTAGTGAATCTAGCCCTTAGGGGGCAATTCATGAAAGTGCGTTAAGTACTTTAGCATGTGCTAACTGCTAAAGATGCCCATAGAAATATAATGTGCATGCTAACTCAACGCCCTTTCATGAATGCCCCCCTTAATGATGTTGGGGGGGATGGGCAAAAAAGTAAATTTATTTATTCAGTTTTCTATATCGTTCTTCCAAGGGCGCTCAGAACAGTTTACATGAATTTATTCAGGTACTCAAGCATTTTTCCCTGTCTGTCCTGGTGGGCTCACAATCTATCTAATGTACCTGGGGCGCAGCTGCTGGCCATACAACAATTTAGAACTGCTCCTACAGACTATGGAAGCCAAGAAATCAGCAAAATCTACTATGCAGGGACACTGCTGGAATCATCTCCCAGTTCCTGCAGCTACTGCTCCCTCCCTCTCCTCTTAACTCACCTGCATCCTGAAACGAACAAGATCCGTTTCTTGGTCCCGAAATCGTCCTGCACACACTCTGTCATCTGGGTACGGATATCCGGAGGCATTCTCCTTAGAGAGAAAAGATACGTAGACAGTGGAACGGATCTTGTTCGTTTCACATCCCTTCTAAACAAGACGCTTTGCTGAGGGGAGAAGATAAAACCTTGTGACAGGAATTACCTGCTGACTTTGTATCCGAGAACTTAAATAGACAAATAACAATATGGTGTTCTGAATCTGGAAATCAGGCAGTATAGAGTTATATTAACCCCTCCCCCATTCTATAAATGGTCCTCAAAATTGCACACACTTAATTTGCATGTGCAATTTAATTGTGTTAACGAGCCTTTTAGCACCAATAATTGGGCGCTAACAATTGGCAAAAATTGGGATTACACGTGTATCTTGCTATATGTTGTTCTATAAAGATGCATGTACAACTGAAAAGAGGATGTGGCCAAGGAGGGGCAGGTCGAGAGTGTTCACTAAAAATGCCCCCAGTATTATAAAATTCAGGGGATCCATACCTAATTTATATGCTCAGATTTACATCAAGTTTCAGTTGGTGAAAATCCTCATGCCTAAAAGTTGGGTGCAGATCCCGGCCCTATTGCGCCCAAGTCAGAGCACCATTTATAAAATAAGGTTCAGTGCACATTTTTTCCAGGGTCCAAATTTGGCCACCACCTACTGAATCTAGTCCTTAGTGTTGAACCTGTTCACTAACATATATGATTCATACATAAAAACAAAAATAAGGGACCAATGCAATTCCAAACAGGGATCAAATTAAGATATAACTTTATTGATTTGACTCAACACAGATCTGCATTTTGACAGAAGCGCCTGCCTCAGGAGTGTCATCCTCCAGTTCTGTGCGAATTACATAATTGCATTCATAATTAAAATACAATACATTCATAATTAACATACGTTCACAATCTCTTATAAACAAATAGTTTTCTTGATAAAAAAAACAGAAATAATTTATAAAATGTAGCAACAGAAAAATGCCATCCCTTCAAAGACAAGATGTTGTCGCACAGATAACCATGCAATCTGCACCAGTCATCAAAACCCAAAATCAGAATGAATTTGTACATGAATCGTTTCCTTCCCTCACTGTTATCTTGTGCCATTTTCCCCCAGAGGAGCACATGTACATGAAGATCAACAGATTTCTTCTCGCCCATCAGTCCTTGGATATGAACAAAGTGCCAGATTTCTACAAGCTTTTCTATAGCTTTGATTTAGAGGTAATATCCAAGTCTTTAAGAGGGTGATTTTTTTAAGCCATGCTCTGGGAGTAAAACAGTGGTATTTTTGCAGAATTAGGTGCTTTTAAAATAGAGAGAGATAAACACATTTTATAAAATATGTACTGTACAGTATATACTTGCGGCCTCTTTTACAAAGCCGCGCTACGCTAACGGCCCTGAAGCCCATAGAGATTTAAAGGGCTTCGGGGCTGTTGCCACATGGTAGCCACTAGCGCGGCTTTGTAAAAGAGGCCGTTGGTGTCTGGGGAAAAAATGGAACCTCCTTACATAGTTTTAAAATATTTTGCAATTGTTTAAATATTTAATGTGACCTTTGAAAATACATTAGTTTGACTTTTATTAGGTTTGCGCCATATGCCTTAGTTTGTTGCAAAAATTTAATCACAACTTTTATCATCTTCACTAAATTCCATTTTGTTAAAACGGATTTTAATGGTCACTTCCTGAATGACATCATTTTGAAAACTGGGATCATCCAGTTTTTACAGCATCATGCAATACCTCTGTTAATAATAATAATAATTTTTTACTAATAGTCCATTTGTTTTTCAGTTATTTGGAAAAATGTTAAGGGTACTGTTTTTTCCAGACATGGTGTATTTATTTGCTCAAACTTAGGTAGAAAAGTTACACCTGCCTCGGAGAGAATTATTTAAAGCAATCTGAGCATATATGTGCTCAAGTAGCCATGTATAGAAATGCCAGAGGGTTTACATGCATAGAAGTAGGAAACATAGCACCTACTTTTGTTTGCTTAGGCAAGTATTTTATAAAATCCACGTGCCATATATACTCGGATATAAACCAAGGATATCTGAGGGGAAAACAGTTGACTCAAATATAAGTATTATGCTGACATTCTGTTATGTTTGAATTTCAGTGCTGTTAAAAATGTATTTTTTTGTTACTGTTTCATGATAGTCCTATTAAGTTTCAATTTGCTGATTTTGAGTTTACCTCATTTAGGGAGCAATTCATCAAGGTGATATGAAGTTTCATCCTTCACTGCACCTTGATGCCACATAGGATTCAGCAACCTGTGGTAGCTGAATCCCATCATACAGGAATAATGCTGCTTGCGAGCCACCTTGCAAGCAACATTGTTCCTGTGGCTTAGGAGCATCAGTTTGCACAAAACCCGATCTGATGCTCCTGGCCTGTGGCACTAGGAACACCCCCCTCGACCTAACCCCTCTGATGTATTGCCCCTCTTAGGTCTGCCAAAACCCCCTCCCCAGTGGCTAACTGGATGTCAATATTGATGGTTTGGGGAGTCCAGGGTGGGCAGTCCGGTGGAGGTGGTCTGAAGTCCAGGGGCTCTTTAACTAGGAACAATCTAAACTAAACTAAACCTTAGGTTTGTATACCGCACCATCTCCACAAGCGTAGAGCTCGGCACGGAACAATATCCAGTTGCTCCTGGCTACTCTGGGTGCTGTCCTCAAAATGGCGTCCCTTGCTGCAGTCTCATATGACTACTGCTTGGGGTCATATTTCCATACAAAATACTCCATTTACTAAAAAAGCAGTCTAAATATAATATATGACCTCATTTGGACTTCTGGATTTGGACGAAAGGGAAGTTTTTCATAAATGTTTTTCTCCCAAGTTTCATCTAGACATGTAACTTTAATAAACTTTTCATGGCATCTTTAAAAATATGAATTGCATCCCTAGAATTTACCTGAATTTACCAATGTTATATACTGGGTCTTGAGCATGCACAAATGCTCAAGGTCAGCAGTTTGGCCCAGCACATAACATTGCTGTCCATTTCAGCTGGAGAAACAGGTAAGAGTAATTCTGGGCTTTGGGAGGGAGAAAAGGAGTGAAATACCAGTCACTGGAGAGACTTGAATATAAACCGAGATCCCAATTTTTTTTTCCTTTTTTGAGACAAAATATGTTGGTTTATATTTGGGTATATATGCCAATTTCATCAAGTCTGTTACTCTGGCCTCAGAGCACTTATAACTTTCAGGTGGGCTATTTTATAATGGAACATTGTTATTTTTAATAAATAAGTTCAATGGATTTGTTTGCCCTCTCTTGTCAGGACACCCTTTTATAGACTTTTTCTCCAAAATGTCTCTTCCAGTGTGGTTACTGAGCACTTTAATACTGTATTTACAGTCCTTGGTCATGGGCCACATATTAGGGTTCCTTCCAGACTCATAGGCCCTGAGATCAACCACTAGGTGTCTCCCTTGTACAATGACTGGGACTTTCTTCCAGTGTAAACCCCGTCTATGCAGTAGACCCAAGATGCAGTATATATATATATATATATATATATAGCTCGACATCCAGACTAGCCTATTAGGTCAATGTTGAGCCTTTTTTTATTTTTCTAATTACTGTACAATCACAAAGATCCTTTTGTGAGCTGGTGATGAGAAGCTGCATTAAAAATATATTCAAATGAGTGAAAAGTAAATTTGTGGCTAATGGGTTTTTTCTTCTTCTGTGGGTGTTAGCACAAAGAAGAGCGCGAGTGGGTTCTTGCACTCCTGGCTGAAGGGTTACGAGACTCACATTGCTACGAGCTTTATGATTATCAGAAGATCTTCCACGTCATTCTGTCTTTCTTCAGCAGCTCCCTATGTGATGAGCTCACCCAGGTAAAATCTCTATGTACACTTTCTAAAGCTGTACTTTCTGCATGTAGGTTCGGCTTGCCCCTACCCTATGTACTGACGCACACTTTTCTAGAGAGGCAGTTAGCAATTTAGTCGTCCTTTTGTGAACGAACTTCTCTTAAGTTATTTATTTCTTCTTTTTTTAAATATCTTTATTCATTTTGAAGCCAGAAATAAGTGCAACATATTATACAATCATTTTACACTATAATAGCACTTAAATTCAATCAAAATTGTATTCTATGACAAATACATTTATCACCCCCCTGTCTACATATTTAAAAATTGCACTCAAAATTTAAAAAAATACCTAAAAAATAACTATCTTCCACCCCCCGGACATGTAAGATCAAAGGGCAAAATCAACCATCATCCTTTCCAGAATTTTGTCAATGGCTCCCAAATATCCATAAACATCTTATAATGTCCCTGTTGTTTGGCCATCATATGTTCCATTTTAAAAGTATGACATAGAGATTCCCACCGAAAAGTATAATTTAACCAATCCCAGTTCCTCAGAATGAGTTGTATGACAACTAGAGGTCTGCATGGGAACGGGGATCGTGGGAATCCCGCGGGGGTCCTGCGAGAATCCCCCCTAACCCACGGGACTCCCATGGGGACCCTCCTCTGGCCCACGGGACTCCCACGGGGACCCCCCTCTAGCCAACGGGACTCCCACGGAATGGAAGGCTTTGGAAGCAGGGTTCGTCCATATAATATAATGGACACGTCAGTTTTAGTAAAAGAGGGGGTTTATAAGTTAATTACCTGAACAGAAAACAAAAAAGGGGTTCCACCAAAGAGATTCCATAAGGAAAACAGCAGTGCAAACACAAAAGAAACTGGAATTGATGATCCTGTCAGAAGTAATTGCTGCTTTTTATGGGGACTGGCGGGGATGGAGGTAATTCCTTGCAGGGAAGGGTGGGGACGGAGAGGATCCTGATGGGGACGGAGAGGATCCTGGTGGGGACGGAGAGGATCCTGGCGGGGATGGGTGGGATTTCTGTCCCCGCGCAACTCTCTAATGACAACCCCTGTCATAATAAAAAGAAGTTTGTTATTTATTTAACAGTTTGGACTGAGAAAACTAGATTGGGACAGAACTCTTGTTTAAATATGTTACAGGCACATATTTAAACAAGACCAACTAAATAAAAGGATCTCAAAGATATATAATGAGACTAAATATTTTTAACCAGCTTGAGCGTTCAAAACAGCATTTTACAGTCAAGTATGTTTGCATCAGCTTCGACTAATTCAGACTGATAGAAGGCAGTAATTGGCGTGATCACATCACCCTTCCTGCAAAAACTACATTGGCTACCAATACCTTGCAAAGCTAACTTTAAAACTCTAAGGGCAAGAATCTAAAAAGTTTAACACCGTCGCTAAACTGTTTTCCGGCAGTTTAGCCTGTACGCAGTTTAGCGGTTGATTATCAAAACGGATTATCGCCGTCTTTAGCGAGGTTTCTAGCAGTCTCTGACACTGAAATACAGATGGGCTCTTCAACTTTGAAATGAGCCCTCCGATTGATTCTTAAAAAATGCCAAGCCATTTTCAAAAAGCGGCATCAGCTTTTGGCAACAAAAAAAAAAAGCAACTAGTCCTGCTGGGACTTACAAATTTGAGACCGGTTTGGTGGCACAGAAAATTGATTTCGCCTGCGACTTTCAGCTGCTAAATGTTTACTTGCTCTGCATTGGAAGACGAGAGTGATACCTCTGGAGGTGGAGTGGAGGGCTCGAGTTGGTCATCTGCTCTATATGGAATGTGTGACCGCTAAACAACATGGTTATTATGCAGCTGATCAGAAGGATTGGAATTACTTTTTAGGAAACTTCAAGTTTAACTGTCCGCTGGGGGGATGGGGGTTGAGGGGGTAAGGGCTTTGGTATTGGACTTGGTGAGATGAGGAGGGGGGTTTGTGAGGTGTGTGGGTTTTTTATATGGGGGAGGGGGATGGGAGGGAGTTGTAGAGTTTAGTGTTTTCATATGCTGTGGTTTGTTTTGTGCAGCATCAGGAACAGAGATCCGCGATTGGTGGAGGATTAGGATTGGATATATTACTAGTGGTGTCAGTGGGTTGTTTTGTTTTCTGTATTGCCATTGTTTTTTTAATATATTGTATTGTTTGTTTTTCTTTCAATAAAAAATTTATTGATATAAAAAAGGCGACTAGTCCAGGGGTGCCAATCAGTGTCAGAGATACCCATCTCTCCGCTGCTTCACAACACCCCTTCCCTAACATCCTGGTTGTAATCTCACCCCGGCAGCAGGAGAGATGCCCATTCTCTCCTGCTGCACTAAATAAAAAAAAATAATTTTAAAAATCCTGCTCGACCTGACCCAAATGTGTCTCTCCCCCCCACCCCACCCCAATCGGCAGCAGGCAAGATGCCCACTCTCTCCTGCTGCACTGATGGTCCTCAGATAAAATAGGCCAGAATACTTAAAGAATAAGTTAGCTAAGGTTCTCTAAAGGAACGTCACTATCTCTACCCTCATCGTAAGAAATTGTACGATGCGATTCCCACCAACAAGCCTTTTCATGAATAGCTCCCGTGCTCTGGAATTTACTCCCAGAGAAGGGGATGTGTCTACCTGTACTTCAAGAAGCAGGTGAAAGCCTGGCTCTTCTCCCAAGCCTTTAATACATAGGTTGACTGATTTATACACTCATTCTGCACCTGGACTAGCTTGCCTCACACACTAACTTAGATCAGTTCCTTATATCCTGTTTAACTGTAGAAAGAACTTGCCTTGAGTTTAGCCACCCATCTATTTATCCCAGCGGACTCTGTACTAGAAAATGACACAGGGACCATTTACTGCGGTAAACCGTGGTCACCGCAGTAAATCCGCAGTAATGGGGACATTTGCAACTGGTTTACCGCAGGAATGGGGACAAGACCTTTCACCGCCCCGTGGCAATGGGGATAAGACCTTTCACCGCCCCGTAGAAGCGTTGAAAAGTCTTGCTCCTGTGGTAAAAAAAATTGCGCCCTTGTCAGACTCAGCATTTCCTCCCCAGCTCCTCTTGGGCCTATTTTACCTTCAGGAGCCAGCCATGCCACGATGAAGACAGAAGGAAACCAAAGCCTGAGACCAATGTGATTTGAAGAATAAAATTACCAGACAACAAAAGGTAGAAAAAAAATTTATTTTATATTTTGTGATTAGAATATTCCGATTTGAAATGTCTGCTCCTTTATTAACTAAAGTTTTTTCTTTTGTAAAAAAAAGAAAAAAAAGTCCTGAGGCTGTGCCAGTCTGAAGGAAAACTTTTAATTACCCGTAATTAAATTTTATTGCTAACCTGCGGTTTTATTTTTCTCCTTAGCGGTTCGCAATGAGCACTACAAAGAAGTTAATGAAGTGCTCGTTGTGCTCCCACCGAGCGGTTAATGCGTACGGTGTGTGCTTGAAGTGTTCCGGGCGCTGCGAAGGGGAATCCTCGTCAGCTTTGCATGCAAGCAAGCAGGGTTCCTCTTCGCTCATCCACCACTCATCGGCCGTCGGCGGAGGAGAGGCCTGGGCTTCTCCTACCACCCACCCGATTGTCACGTCTACCAGTGGTATGGGAAATCAGGTTTCCCTTACCGCCGATAGTGTTGGGGATTCCCTTATTGTACCATCCATGCGGGATAGGACAAAGGCATATAGAAGTTGGGTGAAGTCGGATTCAGAGAAATAATTCCTTATTTTTCGTAGTTGTACAGCTCTACTACTCTGTCTTATGTATATTAACCTACAAGGGCATTCAATTATGTACACAACATTTTTAGATGTGGTACATGCCAGTAGTTCGATAGCACCGTAACAGTTACAGAATAGAGAGTTCCGGGAAGAGACAGTGTGATCAAAGCAAAGACAACTACAATGTGTAAGAGTAAAAATGTTATGTACATGATTGAATGCCCTTGTTGGATTCTATAAATACCTTATTGTGCTATGAAGAATTAAGGTTTTCAGGGTTGCAAACATGTGACACAAACCTTGATGATCTCATCACACCTTTCAAAGTATAATTATGGGCCTGATTTTATAACAAGACACCGATGTGAGAAGTCCAAAAAAAGAATCTATTTTAAGCCTATTTTAGAAAGACAACATAGGCACTTAAGTACCTTTTTAAAATAGGCTCCCAGAACTAGCCTCGATAACACGCACATCAGTTACATATTTACCTGCTCTCAAGTTGATATAAATGTGTGCTAAGGGGAAGTGTTCTTTCATATTTTACAAAATACACATGTACATCGCACCTTCATCTTTCCTCTGACCAAGCTATGTCCCCAGGAATGCCTAGACACAGATCGCATAAAACTGGGCCCATCTGTGTGAGCACAGTTTGCACATGTTTATATAAGACCTTTTCAGCATGTAAAATGTGCATTACATGCATAAAACCTTTATGAAATTACCCCTATAGATATGTGTGCAAAAAGTAAGCAGAAGCCAAATAGATGCACAGCAGTGCTCATACAATAGGTTATTTTTCACATCTGTATTGGTGCAATCTTTTGCAGAACCAGATTCTAGACATACTGCACAGGGCAGCATGCATTACAAAGGCAGCTTATGGACTCATCCGAGATCACAGCCTTTTAACGTGGATACTCAGTATTCTGGACAAAAGGTATGTCTTGCATATTGGGAATTCCAAGGCAAGGAAAGGTGACCACTTTGGTACAGGTAGGCCTTATGGTTTCCTGCCCTCAATGCCTTTAATTTTCATTTGGCCACGGGTATTTATTTATTTTATTAAAACTTTTATATTGCTTTTTTTTTTTTTTTTTTTTTCCATTCATTCATTCGAGTTTCTATACCACTGTTTCTCAACCTGCGGTACGTGTACCCCAGGGGGTACGTGAGCCACCTGTTGGGGCTGGCGGCCGTCTGGGATCTCTACCTGCCTGCACCCCCCACTGAAGCCATCACTGATTCCTCCCTGCCCCACCCCTGAAGCTGACCCTGCCACCCAAAACGCTCTATTCCCACCCCACTCCCACCGCAACAATAAGGACAGGACGGGCCAGGCATGTGCAGCGACTGGACGCGGCCAGCCCACAAGCTCTTCACTCCGACGTCAATTCTTTTTTTTTTTAGGGGCTGTTTTTTAATTTTTTCCCTGAGGCTGGCTTTTCAGTGAAATATTTTACTTTAAATGGTGACTGACAGAGCGGGGAAAGGTTTGTGGGTTGGTTGCTTGCAGTTGCTGCACATACCTGGCCTGGCCCGTCCCTGTTGCTGCTGCTGCAAGGGTAGGAGTGGGAATTTAGCATGTCAGGTAGCAGGGTCGGCTTCGGGGGTGGGGCAGGGAGAAATCGGCGGCACGGTGACTTGGGGGGGCAGGCAGGGAGAGAGAGAGAGAAAGAAAAAGTTGGACTTGGAGAGACATAGAGAGATGTTGGTTGGGGAATGGAATGAGGTCTGGAGGAAAGGAAGCATGCATGAGGCAGAAAGAAAGAAATAAATATTGGATGCACAGTCAGATGGAAATGCAACCAGAGACTCGTGAAATCACCAAACAACAAAGGAAGGAAAAATTATTCTATTTTCAATTTAGTGATCAAAATGTGAAAGTAATGAGGATTTATATTTTGCAGTCTATATTTTGAACTATATTTGTCTATTTTTCTATAGTTGTTACTGAGGTGACATTGCATATTTTAAAGTCATCTGCCTTGACATCTTTGAAAAACTCCCAAATATAAATAATAATTAACATTTTCTCTGCGTACATTGTGGGATAGACACGTGGGATAGTGGTTACTGCAGATGGGCAGACTAGATGGGCCATTTGGCCTTTATCTGCCATCATGTTTCTATTTTTGTGGAATAGACCTATGACACTCGGACATGACTGAAAGCAATTAAAGTGGTGATACAATCCTTCCAGAGAGGTGAAGGTAGTGGTTTTATTTTCATGAAAAGAGTTGAAATTGAAAGGGCACTTTATTTTGTGTTGCAGGTATCTTGAAAGCCAGCGTCTTGCTAGTATCATCTCTTTAACGCACAAGTTGTGGGTAACAAATTTGGGAAAGAAAGATACCCAAGTATCTCTTGCAGTTTCGGACAAGGAGGGACTTCCAGAGAGACCAAAGTTTCTTCCTCTTCAGCTGATCAATGAATTCCTCTTTGTTTTAGTAAAACTTAGTCAACATATTTGGTAAGTCTTAGACAGTACAGCAGAAGAGGCAAGGGAGGAGTCCAGTCAGCCAAGGAAAGCTGTCTTTATTAAAAAAAAAAATACAAGTCCCAACAAGGATCCTAGTTTTGGCATCCAAACGATGCCTTCTTGAGGGGACACAACTGACGTATGAAAAGGTTTGGCGCACACTTGAAAGCAAACGCAGCACACTCGGAGAAAGGCTCTCTAGCAACACTAAAAATGTATTTAATACTACTTCAGTACAATACAAAATTATTGCTATCTCGTGATACGTGGCCTCCTTTTTAAGATGCAAAGGAATACGTCTGTAAAGTAGATGCTGCTGTTTATGCAATGCACTGTATTTGGGGGTAGTAAAATCTAAGAATAAAGCATTACAAGTATTGATGAATTCTGCTGGTAGAATGATAATAGGCATTTCACAAATGACCCATATTACACCTATTTTGAAGCAGCTTCATTGGCTTCCTATACAGCAAAGGGTAAAGTATTATCGATAATCCAGCGAGTGCTATATGATAAAGCACCTGGATGTTTTCAAGATTTGGTGGAGATACACCGTCCGGGAAAGGTATTGAGATCTGAAAAAGCTATGAGATTATCCACCGAGAGGGAGAGGAATATATTATATGCAAGAATTAGAGATTCGATGTTCTCTGTTGCAGGTGAGAATTTGTGGAACAAATTGCCAGTTCAGTTGCGACTGTGTAGCTCGAGAGAGATCTTTAAAAAGTTTTTGAAAACTCAATTTGTTGCTGCATTTATATGAAAAGTCTTTATAGGACTGTTAGCTATACAGGAGCAGTGATATGGGGCAAGATTAGTGGAATTATTGTTTTAATGATGGTATTACATGGATAATCATAATTTAGTCAGCAATGTAGATAGAAGTAGCTTTTGATAGATATAAGATCTATTGTCTTTTAAATAATTTTGTATGTTGATTATAAACTGCTTAGTTTTGTAAGCGGTATATAAATGTTTTAAAATAAATAAAATAAGTGTTATTTTGTAAATACACACATTCTTTAGCACTCTCCAGACCAGTAGAGGTTAATCTTTATATATCTTTATATATAAATGGGTATATATCCAATCATGACCAGCAGGTGGAGACTGAAAACAAAACTGTGGGACAGTATATAATATACACCCTTCTCTATTTACCTCAGTCTTCTTTCAGTCTCCAGCAGGTGTTAAGTGATCTGTACCCATCTTCCTTGGTAGGGCTGTTGGAATTTGTTTAGGGGGTTTATAGTCCCTGTTTTTGGCCGGACAGAGCTTGGGCGGACCCTGTTTGGGGGTCCGTCCGACCTCGGGGGTGTCAAACCCGGCGGGTCTCGAGCGGGGTCCCTCCCCCCACTTCCTCCACCTCCCCACATTTTTTTAGAGGAGCCTCAGCAGTAAGCCTTGCCCCCTAAATCAAGCAAGGCATATTGCTTCGAGAGCCTATGGAGTCTGTTCTGTTAAAAAAAAAATAAAAAAATCCTGAGGTAGTGCATGTATTTTACAGGTGGGCTTCACTTGGGTGCATTCTGGGTAGAGAATAACATGGTGACAAAATTCATCACCGTTCCCGTCCCCGTGGATAACCGCGGGAAATAATCCCTTGTCATTTTCTAGTGTCTATTTCAACCTCAGTCCTTCTACACCAGCATTCTTCAAAGCAAAGCTTGCGGGTCAGTGGCTGTGCTTATGTGAGCCAAGGATAATGAAGCCATTTGTGACATCACTGATGTGATTGGCTCTTAGGCACTGGTGGAATGAGGCATTATGACATCACAATATTTGCTCTGGATACCAGAGACTGTCATTCTTTAGTGTCTATCTCAACCTCAGTCCTTCTACACCAGCATTCTTCAGAGCAAAGCTTACGGGTCAGTGGTTGTGGCCATTCATACTCTGATTCTTCCCTCTCTCCTTAAAGAATGACATGAAGATGGTTTCCCGTGGTTATCCGCGGGGACAGGAACGGTGATGAATTTTGTTACCTTGTCATTCTCTAATTCTGGGCTCTGGTTTGATGTCGAGGACTGCCACAAGTCTTCCTTTTGGCTGTTAAATAGATCCTTGTCACATGTACAAACATCTGACTTATAGGATTGTGTGTTAGTGAGAGGATTTATCTGAAGCCTTTTTTTTTTACTAGAACCTGCTCACTGAAATACTGTTGCTTTTTTTCACAGGTCCTGTGTCAATTTCTTGCAGTTGAATGAGTTTTTCACTACGCTAAACTCTGTGCTGGGATACCGAACACTGGTCATGAAAGCCTTCAAGGAGATGGGCAGATTCACTGTGACTGAGAGAGTCTTTTCCAGCCAGGCTGTGTTGGTGCTCTTGCATAAGTGGAGCTCGGTAGAAAAAGACGTAGACCTCCAAGAGAGATTGCACAGTGTGGCCGAGCAGTGCAGCCTCAAGGATTTGCTAAGTAAGTGCCTTCAAAACGTCAGCCATGAAAATGCATGCAGTGTACTAGCTTAAAAGACACAGACCAGAAGGTTCAGACTTCTAAAGTGTTAAAATCATTAGTGTGAGGAATTTCTGTCAAGTGGCTAATTCATTTCTAAAACAAACCACAGATGGCATTGAACTTCAGTCCTGGATTGACATGGTTACCAGAAGTTAACTCATATATGGTACAGACTTTCTAATGCAACAAACCTATTTTAAAGAATTTTTAATTAATTGTGTGCTCATTTCAACAAAGAATTTCACCCTTTATTGACCAGATCAACATCATATAAACATTACAAAAACTTTTTTATTCTGAATTTTTGGCTAGCTAACTCTCTGTGTATATTATCTTTGTATTTACTCATAGCATAATCTTTTGTAAACCGCATTGAACTAAGGGTTATGCGGTATAGAAATCCGTTATTATGTTATGTTGTGCTCAGTTCTTCTTTCATGCAGTCACTTTTTTTTTTAGGACCAATGATATGGGAGCCATCACTGAACCACAATGTTCCCATCAAACAACTTCAACTAATCCTATCATTAAACAGAAAATATTAATTAATTGCACCTTTCTAAATGATCATATTCATCTTAGCACATTTTATATTTAAATCATTTTTATTATGAAGTCAAACAAAATACAAGCATCAAGCAGAAACACAATAATGTTTACCCTCCCAACCAGACAGACCAGAATTATGCAGCAAAGACATTCAACTATTCACAACGTGGAGATGTAGGGAAGCAATCGTTTCCAGAAACTGTAAATCCAAAGATACGTCCAAAACATATGACTTAAGGCCACCATAGGAGTATAACATTTCAAGCAATGACCAGAGGCCTTATTTGGCAAAATGTACAATCACAAGGCAAATGAGTTCTCAGTTGTTGGCATTGTTTGTAACTGAGTGGAGGCCCAAAACATATTCCTTGAACTGTACCCCTGTTAGTACAACCTACAAATCTTTAGTCCAGGCCAACAAATAATGTTGTTAGATCAACTCATTTGTGGTATCTTAATGGAACCGTCTCTTTGTCTCTCAACAAAAAAACTAGGTGACACTTCCTCTTGCATGTCCTCACTTAATTCATCCCAAGAAAGACTAGTAACTTAATGTTTTGACTGCAAATATGGAAAATAATCCCAAGGCAATAGTGAGAATTCCTGTTGCAAGTTCTCAAAAGACTTCATGCCACCGCTACAGAGGGCAACAAATGTGATACTCTAAGGAAACATGAACGCCCATAGTATGTAAATAACAGCTGAGGTGGACTTAACCCAACAAACTCAATTCCAAAGATGGGATTGAAAAATCTTGACCTCCTTAGAACCAGTCATTAATGTGGTGCATAACACAAGCCATCGTTAAATGTTTTAAATTCAATAAGCCTAGCCTAGCCTTACTGTTTTGGAATTTGAAGGACCTAGAAAGAGAGCCTAGCTTTACACCCTTTCCAGAGATAGGCCTGCACTATCTTCTAAGCTAAATTCTTCTTTTAAAAGTTAAAAAAGTTTAAACTTTTAAAAGAAGAATTTTTAAGTTTATGAAAAAAAAATTTTTAAACCGCTTAATCAAAATTCTAAGTGGTGTACAATATATAAAATTAGGGGAAGCATCTGAAACAGTTACAGCCATCGTGGTACCTTTATCATATTAAACAAGTATGGCCTAAGAGAGATAGTGGGTAGGCCTTCCAAAGCTTGAGCTTTATGCGCATATCCTGCAGCATAGGCTGGATGTTAATGTCATATAATTTAGAAAGTTCTGCTGAAATATTCACTCCCTGATATTTAAACAAATCATCCACCCATTATAGTGGGAAGGAGCTTGTCAAGTTCCTGCGTATCCCTGGCAACAAAGGCAGTGCTTTAGTAAAACCAGAAAGGTTGCTGTCCTTGAACTATCCTTGAAACAAGCAAACAACAAAAGGAATTGACCCCAAAATATCCACAAAGAAGAAAATCCAGAGAAAACCAAAAAAACTCTGTGGAGTGACGATGTTCCCAAATGGACTTTATTTGAAAGTATCAAAGTTCCAAAGGTACACTAAAATCATCCACATAAAATAATTCCATCCACATAAAAGTAAATCATCCACATAAGAGCCTTAAAGGACCTAGTCCGCTAGGGATACAGGACCCAACACAGTCCGCGTTTCGACAAAAAGTCTTCTTCAGGGGTCCCTGGGGGTCCTATAAAGGTGAGTACGTGGGAAACAATTGTGGTGGTGAACCGGAAGTGAGACCCCTTAAGAAGACTTTTTGTCGAAACGCGGACCATGTTAGGTCCTGTATCCCTAGCGGACTAGGTCCTTTAAGGCTCTTATGTGGATGAAATTATTTTATGTGGATGATTTTAGTGTACCTTTGGAACTTTGATACTATCCTTGAAACAGTACATAATGCAAAACACTGAATTCACGTCGGAGCCCCATTCAGTGTATCTTCTTTTTTAGTTTAATTTCTTTATTCATTTTTTCATATTACAAGTGTATCAGAAAAATACATATAATCTTATAAACACACACTTGATTTTCCTTCATGAATACTTTAAGTACAATATATCATATTTATATTCATATTTTTATAATGTTTTAGATAATATGTAAATCATTTAATATGTATGACAAATATAAATAAAATAAAAAAGCCCCCCCAAGCCCTCCCTTCCTATTTCAGAAACTCTAACCTAATACTTCAAAATGCATTAATTAATTCATACATATTGTAAGGTAAATAAAATAATACCCACCCACATCCCCACTTAACAAATCTCTTATTATGGAAAAATGTTATTAATCATTACAAAAATCTGCTAATGGTCTCCAAATCTTCAGAAATTTACCAAAATAACCTTTCTGTGTTGCTATTGTGCACTCCATTTTATATATATATGGCATACTGAATTCCACCAAAAGTTATAACTTAATCTGTCATAATTTTTCCAGTTACATGTTATTTGTTGAATTGCTACTCCAGTTAAAATGAATAAAAGTTTATTATTATGTGACGAAATTTGACTTTTTGCTCTCATTGTTGTACCAAATAAAATAGTATCATAAGTCAAGGCTACTGGATTGTCCATCATCCTATTTATTTGAGGCCAAATTGATTTCCAAAATAATAATAAAATATGGTCTAATGTCCCAGCCTCAAGATGACAGTGCCAACATTTATTAGACTTAGAGCTATCTAATTTTTGTAAACGAACAGAGGTCCAAAAAGCTCTATGCAAAAGAAAAAACCATGTTTGTCTCATAGATGCTGATACTGTACATCTTATCCTCCAAGACCAAAGTCATGGCCATTGAGATGCATTAATTTGATGTATCTTCTTAAGATGAGATAAGTCTTTCATTAAATCTAATCTATATATTTATTTAAATTATATGCAAAGTTGAGAAAATTGTTCTATAGGCCAATGAGGAGGCTGGCTACTCATAAGAACATAAGAAGTTGCCTCCACTGGGTCAGACCAGAGGTCCATCGCGCCCAGCAGTCCGCTTCCGCGGCGGCCCATCAGGTCTATGACCTGTGAAGTGGTTCCTGACCATTTATATAACCTACCTCTGCTTCTTACTGTACCCCTCAATCCCCTTATCCTTCAGGAACTTATCCAAACCTTCCTTGAACCCCTGTACTGTGCTCTGGCCTATCACAACCTCCGGAAGCGCGTTCCATGTGTCCATCACTCTCTGGGTAAAAAAGAACTTCCTAGCATTTGTCCTAAACCTGTCCCCTTTCAATTTCTCCGAGTGACCCCTAGTACTTGTGGTTACATGAAACAGGACGCCCCAGTGTAGCCGCTGAGGCCATAGAACAGGGGTGTCAAAGTCCCTCCTTGAGGGCCACAATCCAGTCGGGTTTTCAGGATTTCCCCAATGAATATGCATGAGATCAATTAGCATACAATGAAAGCAGTGCATGCAAATAGATCTCATGCATATTCAATGGGGAAATCCTGAAAACCCGACTGGATTGGGGCCCTCGAGGAGGGACTTTGACACCCCTGCCATAGAAAGTCTGATGAAATATTTCAACAGTGATCCAGGAAGAGATGAAAAAATATATATGAGATGAATAAATATCTATGAGATTTCTGTAAGCAATAAGTGATATTGATAATATCTAAGCACAGCAGAGTGTGGCTCGAATTAAGTTGACTATTGATGGATTATTGCCTTCACTCATAAATTCTATATATTGAAGCCATCTATTTTTGATGATACTAACTCTACAGAAACACCAAGCTTAGTAATCAGAGCCACATCCTCATGCGATGGAAAGGAACCACCCTCTTTCACCCCACTGTAATATGCCTGTAAGGATCCCAGCAAAGAGCCCTGGAATTGTTTATAAAATTCTCATGAAAAGCCATCAGGACCAAGAGCTGAACCCAATTTCAGGGGGTAAATAGCTTGTTCCATCTCTTTACCAGTGATGGGCATGTTTATTTATTTATTTTAAAAAATTTAGGAATCGCTTAAATCTAAGCGATGTACAGAAACATTTACATCCACAATTTCAAACACAAACCAACATTGTAAAATGCAGTAAACAAATAAGTCAAGTCTCCCCCATAAAATTTACTTAATACAGAATTTTTCAAATCTAAAACAAATAATAACCACAGAGTTAGAGAAAGGCATCTACAAACAATTGTGTTTTTAACAATTTCTTGAAAGACATACGATCTTTGCATAATCTCATACCTGGAATAGAATTCCAGAGATTCTTACTGGCAATTGAGAAAATAGATATCCTAGATTTTACATGACGAATCCCATTTTCTTTTAAACTGATGAGCGACCCCCCCCCCCCCATCAGATCTCAAATATTTTGCAGGTTGATAGACTTCCTACAAGTTTTGAAAGCAAGTAGGAGCAGAGGAGTACAGTTTAAATGCGATACTTCATCTGAGGTCAACATGGGACATCTGACTTTTTCAAATATGCTATGATATCTAATCTCATCTTCTATTTCTGCATCGCACATACCTGTCATTGTACTAGATGATTCTGCTGCACATAAGGATTTGAAATAATTGATAAATAAACTGGCTGTCTCCTCATATTGATTAGTGATCCACCGGGAGTTTGTGACTCTCCCCATGTTTTGATTACCTGAGCCAACAACTTCCCACTTTAAAAAATTACCTCTAGGATAGAACAACATTCTGGTGATACGCTCATGAATTAGGGAATCCAACATTACTTGGGTAGTGTGTGAAATGTCTATTATTAGCAATAGGATTCTGAATAAATGTCTTCATGGTTAAGTTGCTTCTCTATCGTCAATATACCCTGCATTATTCTCCAGTTTCTTGCACTAGTATAAGCTATAATATATCCACGCATCACAGCTTTAGCGGAGGACTAAAACAAAAGGGGCTGCTGCATGTATTGACCATTGTGATGCAAAAAATCCTCTCATTTGTCCTGTAAATAAGTTAGAAAATTATGTACTTTCTTCCAGAAACTATTAAAGAGAGGAATAAGCCTCCACCATCTCAGCAGAACAGGAGGAGGATTGTGGTGGAAGGAGAAGAGGAACTGGACTCAAAGGTAGAACTGATTCACTTGGAGAATTGCAGGGACCTACTGGCATCCATATTGCTACACTGGGAGCCAGTGGGACCTCTAGCTGAGCCATGTGAGACTGCAGATTCCAAGAATAAGGCAAGCACACTGGAGAGTGCAGCTGCTTCTCTGGTGGCAAAGTGGGTATTGAAGTGTGCGACTAAGCACAACTTGACCATTCCCAGAATATATACAGTTCTCCAGTGGTTTCACGTGAACATTTTGCCAAATGGGGTCGTGGTGGAAGAGCTGCTCAAAGACCACATATTAAGGAGCTGCGTCTTTAAGCTTTACGGCAGAGTCTGTAAAAGTGCTGGTGGGACTTCAGACTCTGATGTTCTGCATCTTTTTAACACCATCATGATCAAGCTCTTGAATATTGAGGGCTGCGGCAAGACTGTTCGTCATCAGCTTGTGAAAGAAATGTGCCTCCGTGCTGCAGATGATGACAACAAAACCAAGAAAGGTAATCGTTCCTACTTTTTACCCGCTTATAAATATCTATAGTTACAAACAGTTCTTTCTCGTCCCTCCAGACCGGCACAGACAGATGGGTTTACGCTCCTCTGCCAGCAGGTGGAGACTGAGAACACATTGGCTTTTGGCTGTAGTCCAAGTGGGCTGTGCAGTCCCATCTATAATCAGTCTGTTCTCAGTCTCCAGCAGGTGGAGGGTGGTAATTACGCCTGTGCAGTCTTTCCTCTTCTTAGCTAGAGCCTGTTGGATCTGATTAGTAGTCTTTTTTGCAGTCCGTACAGTGCTTGTGGAGCACTTACAGGGGTCTGTCTGACCTCAGGGGGGTGCCACACTTGAGGGGGTGCCACTCGAGTGGTTGAGTCCCTCCCCCCATTTCCAGCACCTCCCCAAATTTTAATTAGAGGTGCCTCAGCTGCACGCCTTGCCACAGTCAGGGAAAGACTACAGCTTTGAGAGCCTGTGGGGTCTCCTCCTTTGTTAGTAAAAGTTTTTATCTTAAAAATAAAGGTCCTGAGGCAGTGCCAGTCTGAAAGGAAGCCTTTAATTGTGCTTAATTGATTTTTATTGCTAACCAACACTTAGGGCTCCTTTTACTAAGCTGCGCTAGGGCTTTAACGCGCAGAATAGCGCACGCTAGACCTTAACGCCAGCATTGAGCTGGCGTTAATTCTAGAAGCGTAGCGTGCAGTAATTTCCTGCGTGCGCTAAAAATGCTTGCGCACCTTAGTAAAAGGAGCTCTTAGTTTTTCCTCCCTAGTGGTTACAATGAGCACTTTTTAAATATCTATACTTATATACAGTTTTTCTCCTTAGAATTTAAATTGTTTAAAAAAAAAAAAGAGGGGAAGAAAAGTTTAGGCTGCAGTAAACTGGATAACCTAATGCACCACGCAGGGTCGGTCTGTCAAATAAGGGAAATTTCCCATATTTGGTAAGTCTCCATTCAGACTACCAAATGTGACCATCTCTGGGAAAATATGACTAAAGTTGCGGATCCAAAATTTTGAGACTGGCCAATTTTTCATGCCCTAGGTTCAAACGCAGTCACATGTTTGAATTTTTGTAACTTTTTTAAAAAAATTTTTACACAAAAGAATGGGGTTAGGCTGTCATGTTCCAAATTGTTTGCTCTAATAGAACTCATTAAAAACTTTTTGTGGGTGACTTTAGCCATGTTTTCTCAGAGATAATCTCAAATAAAGGAAAAATTATCTGATGATTTGCAGATTGACTCTGCACAGTGTATCCCAGGTACTGTCTTATTTGGAGATGAAAGCAAAGAGGCAGGTGCGAGTGGGCATCACACATGCCTTTTTTTTAAAAGTACGTGAGAAGGGGAAGGCATCATCTAATATAATAAAATGCTAGGCCGTGCATGCGCACTCCCATCGCGCGCGTCCGTTTTCCATGAGCTGTAGGCACCGCTGTATTGGTCTTGGATAAAGCCTGAGAGCGGACAACTGACAGTATTAATATATTTCACCGCCGCCGCAATCGTTCCCTGTAAGAACACACTCCCCCCCCCCCCCTCCCCACCGGATCGCATCAGAGGGAACGTGCTACCGAGGTGCTTAGCGCCTGTGAGGTTCGCTACAGCCGGCCGCGATCCTCAGTAGCCTTTTTTGATTGTAGATTGCTCTCTCTCTCTCTTTATTCGGGGCAGACCAGGAAGAGCAGGTAAAGGGTCGGGTACTCGGCTACCGGGCTGTAACCCAGGGTGGGCCCAAGGGACGGTTGAGAGCGGCCGCTCCCGCGCTATAGTTTGTGTGACCCCACTCCTCCCGTGAAGCGCTATAGGGGGAGAGCCAGACCGGGAGGAGAGGGCCCAGGGATCTGGGTGATAGGAGGAGAGAAAGTGAAGGGTGGTGTGGGCACCCGGGTGCAGGCGCTGCAGAAACCCAGGCAGAGGGTGCAGTTACTGCTGCATCGCGATAGCGGGCTCGAGTGAAGCGGCAAAGATGATCGCTGGGAGCAGTACTGCTGAAGGAACTGAGAAGGGGGAAAGGGCCACTTCCAGTTGCAGCAAGTGGACTTTCTTTTTACAGCTGATACTACTGCTGCTCTGTCACTGAACTTGAAATGTTGTAAAAGGATGACACTGGATGTTGGAAAGGGGAAACAGAGACAAAGGGAGCTATGTTGGATGAGGGGGAAGGGATACTAGGGATTGACAAATAAATTGGTGATGGATGAGGGAAGAAATATATAGAGAAAGATGGGGTGATTCTTGATGGAGGGCAAGACAGAGACAGCAGCATGCTGGATGGGATAGCAGAGAGAGAGAGAGAGAAGATGGAATGATGCTGGATGGGGAGAAAAAGGTGGAAATAGGGAAGGTAAAAGGGGAAATGGGAGCCTGAATATGGGTAAGTAAAAGGAAGGGAGCGGGGTTACTGCTGGACAGGGGGAGCAGGGAAGGGGTACTACTGGAGAGGGGGGAGGTAAAAAGAAGGGAGAAGGGCTACTGCTGGACAGGGGGAGCAGGGAAGGGGTAATGCTGGACATGGGACAGAAATAAATAAATGCCTCAGCGCCCCATTGTGCTAAAAGTCTACACATCTATTCTAGCACCCGTTAATGTAACGGGCTTAAAGACTAGTTACATTATATTACATTAGAGATTTCTATTCCGCCATTACCTTGTGGTTCAAGGCGAATTACAAAAGAGTTATAAATGGTGGGTTACAGTAGAAAATCATTGGTGAATTCAAGAGAAGTTGAGAAGAACTGATAGTATCTGTGGGGCGGGGTGAAAGCAGGAGGATCGAAGGTAATTGATATGTTAAGAGTGATTCAGTGATTTCTTGAAGAATATCGTTTTTATTTCTTTTCTGAAGATCTTGTATTCGGGGGTGGTTATCAGTAGGTTGGTGATTTGGTTATCCAGTTTTGCTGCTTGTGTTGCTAGTAGTGCGTCATACAGGTTTTCTGTTTGACTTCTTTGGACTACCAAGAATTTTTGGGAAGGGTGGGGGAGTTCACTGGACTAGCAGGAATTTCTTGGATAGTGTTGGAGGTTGGACAGGGGAAAACTCTGCGTGATTGGTCTTTTCTGGGGAAGATGATCAAGGGGTAAGGGGGATGAGATGGTAGTTATTAGCCATTCTGCTCTGATGCTACTGCTGCAGAAGAATGACCTCATCAAGGGGTTCCTAACCTGTGGTCCAGGTTCCCTAATAGATTTCAAGAGATTTGTGAACTTGGGTGGGAAAAAATTTGTAAGCAATATTGCTGGAGGACTGTCTGGTAAGGTTTGCATCTTTGCTAATGGTTCCAAAATTTGCACTAGGGGAGGCACTCCCGATGGTCTGGATATCATGAGGAGGGACCTAGTGAAGTTTGAAGAATGGTCTAGATTTTTCTAGCTAAGATTTAATGCAAAAAATTGCAGGGTTATACATTTAGCCTACAAGCCCCAGTACAAAGGGTACAGTATTTCTTTTTGTGAAAGAAGAGTGGGATTTGGGAGTGATTGTATGTGACGATCTTTTAAGGTGGCCAAAAAGTAGAAAAAAGAGATGGCAAAAGCCAGAAGGAATCTTGTGAGTATGGGAGAAAATTAGACACCAAGAGCAAGGAGGTGATCTTTCTGTAAAATTCTCTGATCAGACCTCATATAAAGTATTGTGTACAATTTTAGAGACTGCACCTTCAAAAAGATATAAACAGAATGGATTTGGTCCAGAAGGCAGAATGGTCACTGGTCTTTATCTTGAAGGTTATGGGGCCAGACTTAAATGTCTCTGTACTGTATATATACTTTGGAAGAAAGCTGGGAGAGGGAGATATGATGGAGACATTTGAATGTTAAAAATGTAAAACTCAAAAACGTGGAAATGTCCTATGGAAATGGTGGACTCAATTTAATTCTAAAATGTACTTTTATTTGTCCAAAAAAAAACAGCTCAAAAGCTCAATGACTCGACATGTACATGTTTCGGCCAAACTGGCCTGCTTCAGGAGTCTTGTGAATCTTCAAACAAGAATATCGACTCGTGGGCTTGATGCCAGGATGCTAATATACAGCTATGAGTAATCAAATAAAAAGGAAAAAAACACTGGAGCCGAGACATGTACATGTCGAGTCATTGAGCTTTTGAGCCATTTTTGGGGGACAAATAAAAGTACGTTTTAGAATCAAATTGAGTCCACCATTTCCATAGGACATTTCCACTCCTAGTTTCACGACATTTGAATGTCTCCATGGCATAAATGCGCAGGAGGCAAGTCTTTCAATTGAAAGAAAGCTCTGGAACAAGGAAATACGTCTTTTCAGAGAGGGTTGTGGATGCACGGAGCGGCCATACTCCAAACTCAATTACAGGAGCAGCTACAGCAACAACTACAGCACCTGTTGCCAACAATATTGGCCCCGCTCCTTCCGGTACCGGACCGGCCTGAGCCTCGCACCATACCACCGGAGTCGACTCCATCGGTACCATTAAACACGTCCATGCCGGTGCTCGCGGCGGAACCCATCAACCCTCTCGTGCAACTACACTCTGATGCCGATCCTCTCCGACATCTGGACCGTCGCCAAGCCCCCCGAGACCGGCACCGCTCCTCTTCCCCCGGTACCGTCTCCATGCGTTCTGGCAAATCTCTCTCTAAGACTCGCCACGCAGAACCATCCACACCACCGTCCCGTCCTATACACACCGACGTCAGGGACCCGGACCTCTGGGAAGAATCCCAACCCGGTGCCGACGATGAGGCTTCTTCAACCGACGAGGAGCCCTCCACAATCGATACCGGTTCCAAGCCTGAACAATCCTCGTTCACCAAATTTCTTCGGGAAATGTCAGCGGCTCTCTCTATCCCATTAGAATCTGACTCTAAGAAGTCACAGGCTTTCTTAGATGCCCTAGACTTCGAGCAACCCCCCAAAGAATTTCTAAAGTTACCCGTCCACGACATCTTACGGGAAACTTTCTACAAGAATTGGGAGAACCCTCTCTCGGTACCGGGGGCCCCTAGAAACAGGATAGTCTCTACAGGGTCATCCCTATCCTGGGGTTTAACAAACCCCAACTACCCCATGAATCTCTTCTTGTCGAATCCACCTTGAAGAAAACCCAGGGATCCAGTATTTATGCTTCTACCCCTCCTGGCAGAGAGGGCAAAACGATGGATAAATTTGGCAAGCGCCTTTATCAAAATTCAATGCTTGCAAACAGAGCCAATAATTACACCTTTCACTTCTCCTTCTACATGAAGCATCTGGTTCAACAACTCTCTTCATTACAAAAGTATCTTCCTGAACGTAAGGTCCCTCTTTTCCAACAACACATTTCCAGTCTGCTCCAACTCCGCAAATTCATGGTGCGCTCTATTTATGATTCTTTCGAGCTCACCTCTCGAGCTTCGGCCATGGCGGTTGCTATGAGACGTCTGGCCTGGCTGAGAGTTTCTGACCTCAACGTTAACCACCAAGACCGCCTGGCTAACGCACCTTGTCTTGGTGATGAACTTTTCGGAGAGTCCCTAGACTCCACCACCCAGAAACTCTCTGCTCACGAGACCAGGTGGGATACTCTCATCAAACCGAAGAAGAAGACTCCGCCTGCTCGCCCCTATAGACAGCAGTCTTCATACCAACGCAGATTCTCAGCCAGACCTCTTCATCCACCTCCGCAACAACCTCGCCGACCTCGTCAGCAACAGCAAACTCAGGCTCGCTCCCAATCTCATCAACCTGCCAAGCCTCTCCCTCAGTCAAAACCTTCTCAGCCCTTTTGACTCCTTTCTCCAGGGCATAGCCAGTCTCTCACCAGTGTTACCTCTTCCTCAACCTATCGGAGGACGCCTGCAACTTTTTCTCAGCCGTTGGGAGGTCATCACGTCAGACCAGTGGGTCCTTACCATCATTCGCCACGGCTACTCTCTCAACTTCCAGACTCTTCCACCAGTCAATCCTCCCATAGAGTCTGCTTCTCACTCCTCTCAAACCCTCCTCCTTCTCAAGGAGGTTCAATCCCTCCTTCTTCTCAATGCCATCGAAGAAGTCCCCCAAGACCAAAGGGGTCAGGGATTCTACTCCCGCTACTTTCTGGTACCCAAGAAGACAGGAGACCTACGTCCCATCCTTGATCTCAGGAACCTCAACAAGTGTCTGGTCAAGGAAAAGTTCAGAATGCTCTCCCTTGCCACGCTTTACCCTCTTCTCTCTCAACACGACTGGCTATGTTCCCTAGACCTCAAGGAGGCCTACACTCACATTCCAATCAATCAGACTTCACGTCGCTACCTCCGGTTTCAGATACAGCACCATCACTACCAGTACAAAGTGCTACCCTTTGGCCTCGCATCATCGCCCAGGGTGTTCACCAAGTGCCTTATTGTGGTGGCGGCCTTCCTCAGGTCTCACAACCTCCAGGTGTTCCCCTACTTGGACGTCTCCGCTTGTGCTACAAGCCACTCAACACACCATCTCTTTCCTCCATCTTCTGGGGTTCGAGATCAACTACCCCAAGTCGCATCTGCTTCCCACACAGCGACTTCAGTTCATTGGAGCTGTTCTTGACACCACTCTGATGAGGGCGTTCCTCCCCTCCGACCGTCAACAGACCCTGCTCCATCTTTGCCGCCAGGTGCTCCTTCATCACTCCATCCCTGCTCGGCAGATGATGGTCCTCCTGGGCCACATGGCTTCCACGGTCCATGTGCTCCCTCTGGCACGACTCCACCTCAGAACACCTCAGTGGGCTCTAGCCCACCAATGGTCTCAGACCACGGACCTTCTTTCTCATCCCATCTGTGTGACATCGTCTCTTCAGCGATCTCTTCAATGGTGGTTGAACTCCTCCAATCTTTCCAGGGGTCTGCTTTTTCATCTACCTCCTCACTCCATGGTCATCACCACGGATGCCTCCCCCTACGCATGGGGAGCCCACCTGGGAGAACTTCGCACACAGGGTCTCTGGACCCCTCAGGAACGTCAACATCATATCAACTTCCTGGAACTCAGGGCCATGTTCTATGCACTCAAAGCTTTCCAACACCTTCTCTACCCTCAGGTTCTTCTCCTGTGCACAGACAACCAAGTCGCCATGTATTACATAAACAAGCAAGGCGGCACCGGTTCTCCCCTCCTCTGTCAGGAGGCCATCCGCATCTGGACCTGGGCCATGGCCCGCAATCTCTTCCTCAAGGCTGTCTACATCCAGGGCGAACAGAACTCCCTGGCCGACAATCTCAGCCGCATCCTTCAACCTCACGAGTGGACTCTGGATCCGACCACACTCCACTCCATCTTCGATCGGTGGGGCACTCCTCAGGTGGACCTCTTTGCAGCTCCTCACAACCATCAACTGCCCCTTTTCTGTTCAAGACTCTACTCTCCTCATCGTCTGGCCCCGGATGCGTTCCTGCTCAATTGGACGGGTCGGTTTCTCTATGCCTTCCCTCCACTTCCTCTGATGTTGCGGACGTTGTTCAAACTCCGCAGAGACAATGCCACCATGATTCTCATCGCTCCTCGGTGGCCTCGCCAACACTGGTTCTCTCTCCTGCTCCAGCTCAGCTCCAGGGAGCCCATTCCTCTTCCTGTGTTTCCTACTCTACTTATGCAGCAACATCAGTCTCTACTACATCCCAATCTGTCCTCGCTCCACCTGACAGCTTGGTTTCTCTCGGGCTGACCTCTCCACAGAATCTGTCTCAGCCTGTCCGTCGCATTTTGGATGCCTCCAGGAAACCGGCCACCCTCCAATGTTACCATCAGAAGTGGACCAGGTTCTCCTCTTGGTGTCTACTGCATCACCACGATCCCACCTCATTGGCGGTGGAAACTGTACTGGACTATTTGCTCTCTCTGTCCGACGCTGGCCTCAAGTCTACCTCCATCAGAGTCCACCTCAGTGCCATCACTGCGTTCCATGAGCCTATCCTCGGAAAACCTCTTACGGCTCATCCCCTGGTTTCCCGGTTCATGAGAGGCCTCTTCAATGTCAAACCACCTCTGAAGCCTCCTCCAGTCGTCTGGGACCTGAATGTGGTTTTGTCAGCCCTCATGAAACCTCCGTTTGAGCCTTTTGCCACTACTTCACTCAAATTTCTGACATGGAAGGTGCTTTTCCTCATTGCCATCACCTCTGCCAGGAGGGTTAGTGAGCTGCATGCACTGGTTGCCGACCCACCTTTCACTGTTTTTCACCATGACAAGGTGGTTCTGCGCACCCATCCTAAGTTCCTTCCCAAGGTGGTCTCGGACTTTCACCTCAACCAGTCCATTGTTTTGCCTGTCTTTTTTCCCAAACCCCATTCTCATCCTGGGGAGCAGGCGCTGCATACGCTGGACTGTAAGCGTGCCCTTGCTTACTATCTTGATCGCACCAGGGCTCACCGCTCATCCCCTCAGCTCTTTCTATCTTTCGACCCTAACCGTTTAGGTCGCCCTGTCTCTAAATGGACGCTTTCTAACTGGCTTGCTGCCTGCATTGCCTTCTGTTATGCTCGGGCCGGTCTCTCACTGGAAGGTGCTGTCACGGCCCACAGAGTCAGAGCTATGGCTGCTTCCGTGGCTTTCCTCCGTTCCACGCCCATCGAGGAAATCTGCAAGGCTGCCACTTGGTCCTCAGTTCACACGTTCACTACTCACTACTGTCTGGATGCCTTCTCCAGACGGGATGGACTCTTCGGCCAATCTGTGTTACAAAATTTATTTTCCTAATGGCCAACTATCCCTCCTCCTCCTCTGTTAGCTTGGAGGTCACCCATACGTTAAGAATATGCTGCCTGCTTGTCCTGGGATAAAGCACAGTTACTTACCGTAACAGGTGTTATCCAGGGACAGCAGACAGATATTCTTAGGACCCGCCCTCCTCCCCGGGTTGGCTTCTTAGCTGGCTTATCTTAACTGGGGACCACGCTCTCCTCCGTCGAGCGGGAAGGCACCCGCGCATGCGCGGTGCGGTCAACTAGAACTTTCTAGTTAAAAGTGTCCGTACCGGGGTTCCGTCGGTGACGTCACCCATACGTTAAGAATATCTGCCTGCTGTCCCTGGATAACACCTGTTACGGTAAGTAACTGTGCTTTTTTGCTGTCTCCTTGCCCACTGTCTCTCTTTTGTTGTCTGTCTCCTTGGCTGTTTCCTGTGTCTCTCTCTCTCTCCTTAGTGTTTTGTTATTTTTTTCAATCTGTCTCTTTAGCCCCCTGTCCTTCTGTGAGTGTCTGTGTGTCTCTCTCTCCTTGTCCTCTGTGTTTTGTGATTTTTTTCAATCTGTCTCTTTAGCCCCCTGTCCTTCTGTGAGTGTCTGTGTGTCTCTGTCCTTGTCCACTGTTGTTTGTTTGTTTTTTTAAATTTCTGTTTAGCTCCCTATCCCCTCTGTTTCCATGGCAACCCTGCTCGCGGATCTGAGTGTAGGGCCGGGTCTAGCGGCGCCATGTAGCGCGGAAGCGGAAGACGGGGCCTCAGCACCTGCCGGGCGGCTCGTGCCGCCGGCCCCCAGGAGCTGGAGGCCGGCGGCGGACATGCCTGACGTGCCATGGTGCAGGAAGAACAGAGATCGGTGGCTAGCAGCGGCGCGAGGTGGAGAGCAGGGAGGCTGATGTGGTGACATAAAACGCGCGCATGCGCACTCGTGTTTCCGCGATGGATCAGGGAACACGATTTTTGAGTGCGCATGCATGGCCTACCATTTTATTATATTAGATGTAAGTTGAATGTGCTTTTTTGACTTGTTATGTGGTCTTATACTTGTGTGTTGCACTGTTAATATTTAAAACTTAATAAAGATTTATAAAAATAAAAAAAGAATGGTGGTTAAGGCACAAGTTGAGAATCAGGATTTCTTTTTTTTTAATATTGGGCCAAAAAATTCAAAGCTCATCTTTAAACAACAATGTAAATGTCTTGTGAAATAGAAAATGCTAGGAAGATGATTAAAATACGATATATGGTGCATTCTGATTTTTTTATTTTTTTTTTGCAGCTGCTTTGATATTTTTAGTTTCTGTCTACATTGGAGACATGTGGCTGGGAGCACAGAAGCTGGACATGTTAACAGCTCATATTAAAATGGTTTGTAGAACTGCCGATGAGATAGTAAAATGCAATAATGAGAGACCAGGGAAACAAAGAACAGAAGCCATCGTGTCTCTTTGTAAAGATACTTCAGCTGCACTGCTGGCAGAAATCGAAGTCTCGGCAGCTCATCCAGAACCTGCAAAGGGGGGCGACTGATTGATTCACTACAGTCTTCCGTTTACAGAATCCAAGAAAACGACTGTTCAGCTGAAAAATGCTCAGAAGGTTTGTTTTACTCAAGAGGACCTTGTTTACAAAGGGACACATAGGCAATATACTGCACAGGGCAGTTCACAAGTTTATTATAAATTTGATTAATCGCTTATTCAAAATTCTAAGCGATGTACAAAACAATAAAATTACAAATTTCTGGGGGAAACAAAACAAACGAATAGAACTAACTGACAAAACATATTAAACAAACGGATAAGATGGGGAGAAAAATGCAAGTTATTGATAGTAAATAAGACACTTATGGGGAAAAAACAATAGGAGGGGTGAGTGCGGTGGGCTTCAAAAAAGTTTAGAAATAGGATTCAATTGAGGCTCCTAATCAAGCTTTCTAGCTATCAAAAAAGAAAAAGAAAGCTTTTTAACTTGCTCTTGAATCTGTCTAGATTGCGTTCTTCCCTTAAATAAATAGGGAGGGAATTCCATGTTTTGGGGGTTGTGACAAAAATGGCAAAATCATTAAATAAAACAGAATAAAAAATATTACAAGTCTGAAAATAATACTTTTTAAAGAGCCAAAGTTTAAAATGCTTCCCAAATAGAAGTTAACTTAGGGCTAGATTCACTAACCTGCCTCTCCTTGCCCGATCCATGGCTGATCCACGGCAAGCCGACCAATTCACAAAGGGAGAATATTCAAATGGGGGCGATCAGAGGCACGCCCCCATCTGACGGCACGGATTGCTGTGTAGCCATCCTGACGCATGCACAGACCATTTACTTTGCCTGTAGATGGTCTGCGCATGCGTTTACTGTCCTGCCTGTTCATCCGAGCCCTCAGGAGTCCTGGCCTGCATCAGCATTTCCTCTCTGTGAACTTTGCAAGCACGAAAACGCTTCTCCTGGGGTTAGTGGCGCTCAAGTTCACTCAGCCCCGGCGAGTCCCCATAGCTAAGTAGGCATAATTATTGACTCTCCTGCTCTCTGCCGCCCTTGCCCACAGTGCAGCCCCGCGGGTTAAAACCACAGGCTCGCACTGCGGGGAAGGGCGGCAGAGAGCAGGAGAGTCGGGGCGGCAAGAACAGGGTAAGGGTTAGCCTCCGGTGCTGTTCTGAGAAGGAGAAACATCAGAGAGCAGGGCACTTTTGATGGGGCAGGGAGCAGTTTTTTACACAAGCGACTGGTCCTCACCAGTCGCTTGTTTATTGACCGGCCAGCCAGTCGGTGTGTGTAGTGAATCACGTCCTTCCTGCTTTGCATGTTGTTTCCCCTCATTTGCATGCACGGATCAGGATCGGATCGGTACACAGGTTAGTGAATCGAGTTGGAGGGAAATCAGGTCACACGATTGGTTTGCTTAGCGAATCTAGCCCTTATTTCAGTAGGTAACACCTGCCAAAAACTGGCACAAAAGAAACTGAGTTCCTGAGTAAAGAAGGCAGTGCAGTCTGAAGTTACTATTGCCAACCTGTGGCTATGTCTTAAGGGTAGACTGGAAGGGGCTGTTTGAATTATAATGCAAAATTTATCGTATTGCATTCAGAACTGGCAAATTGCAATAGTGGCAAGAAAAACCAGGAGAGTCACCTCCACCATCTAGCGAACAAGCAAACAGTGGAGACTTTCAAAACACAAGTGTACCCCCCATTGATTTTAAGAGGACATGGCCACTATTGCAATTTGTGCAGTGGCTTGACACGCACGTGTTTTGGCCTAACTCAGGAGCCTTATTTTAGCACAATATATTTTGCAGAATGCAGTGTTATCACAAGTGAGAACAACTTCTCGAAGGACACTAATTCTTCCCCGCCTGTGCTAAAATAAGGCTCCTGAGGCAGGCCAATTAGGCCGAAACACGCACAAATTGCAATAGTGGCCATGTCCTCTTTAGAAAATCAATGGGGGGGGGGGTAATTTTATAAGAGGGTGCTTATAAAAATTGTCAAAGGAAACATTTTTTGGCAATTTGGAACCCCTGTATACAGTCTCTTAATCCAGGAATGAGGAGTCTCATTTTAAATAATTTGCAAATATGATGTTTGGGGAGCTGGGTATGTTAGCATTACTAACATTTTCAGATGTGACATGGACAAGAGGTCATAGCCTGAAACTGAGCGGCAGCAGGTTCAGGACTAACATCGGAAAATTCTGTTTCGTACAACGAGTGGTGGGCACTTGGAATGCTCTCCCGGAAGAGGTTGTGATGGAGACTACTGTTCTGGGTTTCAAACGCAAGTTGGATTCATACCTTCTTGCTAATCATATTGAGGGATATGGGAAAACCGGGTCTCCATAAAGGAGTACCTAAATGGGCCTCCGCGTGTGCGGATCGCCGGACTAGATGGACCTAGGTCTGATCCGGAGAAGGCATTTCTTATGTTCTTATGTTCTTATTCTGATGCGAGTCCATCAGAATATATACTCAGTGTGGCGCAGTGGTTAAAAGCTACAGCCTCAATACGCCGCTCCTTGTGACCCTGGGCAAGTCACTTAATCCCCCCATTGCCCCAGGTACCTTAGACAGATTGTGAGCCCACCGTGACAGACAGGGAAAAATGTTTGAGTATCTGAATAAATTAATGTAAACCGTTCTGAGCTCCCCTGGGAGAACGGTATAGAAAATTGAATGAATAATAAAATAAATGTTTATGGATGGCTTGATTGGGGCGGGAAAGGGGAGGGTGTGTGAATTAGGTGAGAATTTCATGGGGGAGTCGGTGGCTGTTTGGAGGGGAGTAGGCTATAAGGAATAAAGCCTCTCTCTTATGTTATTAAGTTTGTTTATATATAAATAATTCAAAATTGAAAAAAAAAATTGTCAAAAATGTGCTTGTCTTATAAAGACAATATAGACGCGAATGAATACAAAATATGTTCCTAGAGCAACGCTCAGAAGTGCACAAATTGCTCCAAGACAGAAGTGAATGTTGCATGTGTGTACACAGGATTTGTACACACATTCGTACACAGCAGCTGTGCCCCCTCCCCAGGAACCCCTTTGCACATATTGGGCCAGATTCTATAAATGGTGTTTAAAATTAGATACTACACTGAACTCCCTAAGTGGGAAAATACTACAAACGATAAAGACCAACGATTTCCCACTACTATGAAAAAGTGCATAAACAATACACTATATAACTATTACTGGAAAGGCCTCAGTCACGGAGCCTACGCAAGTCATAGACACTGACTACAAAAGTCCGCGTAGTTTTCCAGCTCCTTAGCTCCAATCATTGGCCATATTCCAGTCACTAAACTATTTATTGCAATCACTTTTATTTTTATTTTGTTTTATCTTTTTTTCTCCTTTAAATAATTTAACACCTATTTAACACCAATTTAACACCTACCAGTTTCAGCACAAAGAATGTACGTCCCCAGTTTCAGGAAAGGCGGCAAGAACAAGCGATCAAAGGACCCGGTTTGGATCTCAACAGAAGCAAAGAGGGCAATAAATGACAAAAAAGTATCCTTCCGGAGATGGAAAAAGGACCCAACGGAGGAAAATCACCAGGCGCACAGGAAATGCCAAAAGGAATGCTACCGGGAGGTTAGAAAAGCAAAAGGGAACTACGAAGAGGGGCTGGCCAGGGAGGCGAAGAACTTCAAGGCATTCTTCAGTTACGTAAAGGGGAAGCGACCAGCGAGAGAGGAGGTGGGGCCGTTGGACGATGGGGATAGGAAGGGAGTGATTAAGGAGGATAAAGAGGTAGCTGAGAGGTTGAACACGTTCTTCTCGTCGGTTTTCACGAGCGAAGACACATCTAATATACCGGACTCGGAGGAGCTCATGAGTGGGGAACAGGCCGAAAAATTGGAGCACATAGAGGTAAGTAAGGAGGATGTCCTCAAACAGATAGACAGGTTAAAATGCGGCAAATCGCCGGGCCCAGACGGGATCCACCCAAGGGTTCTGAAGGAACTAAAACAAGAAATAGCGGGCACAATCCAGCATGTTTGCAACCTATCCTTGAAAACTGGAGAGGTACCAGAGGACTGGAAACTGGCGAATGTCACACCTATCTTCAAGAAGGGATCGAGGAGTGACCCCGGGAACTACAGGCCGGTGAGCCTGACTTCAATTATAGGGAAGATGGTGGAAGCTATGATCAAGGATGGTATTTGGGAGCACATCGAGAGAAATGGCCTACTGAGAACAAGCCAGCACGGATTCTGTAAGGGAAGGTCATGTTTAACGAACCTTTTGAACTTCTTTGAGGGAATAAGCAGTCGGGTGGACAATGGGGAACCCATAGACATCATTTACCTCGATTTTCAAAAGGCTTTCGACAAGGTGCCACATGAAAGGCTGCTTAGGAAGCTGTGGAACCACGGGGTGGGAGGGTATGTGCACAGATGGATCAAGCACTGGTTGTCGGGTAGACTGCAGAGGGTCGGAGTAAAGGGACAATATTCTGACTGGCGGGGAGTCACGAGCGGTGTGCCACAGGGATCGGTGCTGGGGCCATTACTCTTCAACATATTTATCAATGACCTGGAAAAGGAGGCAAAGTGCGAGGTTATAAAATTTGCAGACGATACCAAACTGTGCGGCAGAGTTAGATCCAGGGAGGAGTGTGAGGACCTGCAAAGGGACCTGGACAAGCTGGAAGACTGGGCAAACAAATGGCAAATGCGCTTTAACGTGGAAAAATGCAAGGTCATGCATATAGGGAAAAAGAACCCGTTGTTCAACTACAAATTGGGGGGGGCATTGCTGGGAGACAGCAGTCTAGAGAGAGACTTGGGTGTGCTGGTGGATGCATCACTGAAGCCATCTGCGCAATGCGCAGCAGCCTTGAAAAAAGCCAACAGGATGCTGGGCATCATAAAGAGGGGCATAACAACCAGGACGCGGGAAGTCATCATGCCATTGTATCGAGCGATGGTGCGTCCACATCTGGAATACTGCGTTCAATATTGGTCGCCGTACCTCAAGAACGACATGGCAGTACTTGAGAGAGTCCAAAGGAGAGCAACGAAACTGGTAAGAGGGCTGGAACACTGCCCATACGCCGAGAGGTTGGATAGGCTGGGGCTCTTCTCTCTGGAAAAAAGGAGGCTCAGGGGAGATATGATAGAGACCTTCAGGATCATGAGGGGCATAGAGAGGGTGGATAGGGACAGATTCTTCAGGCTGAAGGGGACAACAGGTACGAGGGGGCATTCGGAGAAACTGAAGGGAGATAGGTTCAAAACAAATGCAAGGAAGTTTTTTTTCACCCAAAGGGTCGTGGACACCAGGAATGCGCTACCGGAGGAAGTGATTAGGCAGAGTACGGTACAGGGATTCAAACAGGGATTGGACGGATTCCTGAGGGGTAAAGGGATCGTGGGATACTGAGAGAGGTGCTGGGATGTAACACAGGTATAGAAAGCTAACCAGGTAAGTATAGAAACCCAACCAGGTCGTGCATGTGCAAGACCGGAGGGTTAGGACTTCGATGGGAAGATAGGACTCAATGGGAAACCAAGGTGGCAAGGGGGCCCCTTCTGGTGATTCAGACAGGTCGTGACCTGTTTGGGCCGCCGCGGGAGCGGACTGCTGGGCAGGATGGACCTATGGTCTGACCCGGCGGAGGCACTGCTTATGTTCTTATGTTCTTAATAACTTATTCTAAAAGAATCGCTAACTAAAAGTTAGCGATTCTTTTAGAATAAGTTATTGATAGGTATTAAATTATTTAAAGGAGAAAAAAAGATAAAACAAAATAAAAATATAAGTGATTGCAATAAATAGTTTAGTGACTGGAATATGGCCAATGATTGGAGCTAAGGAGCTGGAAAACTTCGCGGACTTTTGTAGTCAGTGTCTATGACTTGCGTAGGCTCTGTGACTGAGGCCTTTCCAGTAATAGTTATATAGTGTATTGTTTATGCACTTTTTCATAGTAGTGGGAAATCGTTGGTCTTTATTGTTTAAAATTAGATGCCAGAAAAAAATTGCTGCTAAGTGCTATTCTCTAAAGCGCGGAACTTTGGGCGCGAGACTTATGCCCGGTGTAAATGCTGGCATCCAAGTTAGGTGCACAGACCTAATATTCTGTAGCTGTGCATGCAGATTTTCACACTGTGGGAGTTAGGTGCACTGCCTTATAGAACAGCAAGCAGCCAAATGCTTGTGCAAATATTAATGAGTGCCAATTAACATCTATACTTGGTGGTTGGCATCCAATTACTGACATCAGGCAATTAATCTGCATGCACATCTTGGGATTGTACATATTCAAATTTGGTTGCTGTATATAGAATCCAGGAAATTTTGTAAAATATTCATCTATGTGTACTGTATATGCACCTGCACAAGTTTATAAGAGCCATTTCCACAAATAAAGCATTACAGTAGACTCTCAGTTAACCGGCACTCATGCGGATTGGTAGATGCTGGATAAATGTAGTTTCTGGTTGCTTAGAGTTACTATTAAAAATAGGCCTAACTAATACTATACCCCATGCCATACTATAAACTCTTCCAGACAAACTACTGGACATGTGGTAGGCATACTCAGGTGTTGAGTGCCAAGTTTCCACCAGAAATTACTACTACTATTGATTACTACTACTATTTATTATTTCTATAGCACTACCAAATGTACGCAGCGCTGTACAGAGTCAGAAAGAAGACAGTCCCTGCTCTAAAGAGCTTACAATCTAAACAGACAAGACAGACAAACAGGATGTCATGGATACGGTTAAGGGGAACAGTTAATCTGCTGTCTGGGTTGGTGGGCAGTGGGGAGTAGGGTTATGGATTGGCGGACAAACTCAGATAATTTATTCCAGGCATAGGGACAACTAGATGAAAGGAACGAAGTTTGGAATTGGCAGTGGAAGAGAAGGGTAAAGCTAAGAGCGACTTATTTGAGGAATGGAGTTCTCTGGGAGGCGTATAAGGAGAGAGGCGAGATATTGAGGGGCAGCAAAATGAATACACTTGAAGGTCAGCAATAGGAACTCGAACTGTATGCGAAGGTGGATAGGGAGCCAGTGAAGTGATTTAAGGATCTGGTTTTTGAAGCGTGTCTCATGCGGAGCTTCTATGAATTTGCACTTTTGGATTGTTTAGCTTTTCCACATCTCTTCACCCTAGGACTAGCAGGGACCCCTGAGGAAGAATCTCTTGTCAAAACACGAACCATGTTGGGTCCAGCGCTCCCAGCAGACTAGGTCCTTAAGGTTTTTATGCGAATTGCTATGTTTATTTTTTTAATAAACTCCATTTCAAGAACATTGTCTCTCCACAGTGGATTTTTTTGTTTCTCTTAGACTTCTTTCTTTGTGGATTTTCCAGGGTCAATTTCTTTACTCTTAAGGAGAGGGGTGACATGAGTGTAGCGAAATTGATTTTATTTTCATTTTCATTAAAAGTATTACTGTATTTTTTGGGGGGGAGGGGGGTTGCTTGAGTTCTGGTTAACAGAGAGTCTACTGTACTTACATGCAGAAAATGCTTTATAAAATTGCATTTATAGATTAGTTCCTGAATATTAATGCACAGAAGTGTTTATTTTCTCTTCAGCTGTATAGAAACTCCTGGGTTTATTATTCATACTGCAGCTGCTGGGTTTTTTTTTAAAATGTTATCTATACAAAGAAGCAGCTGTTACAAATGCGTCCCATTCCTTGGTAATCATCATTCCAGCAGTATTTAAAATACAAAGAGTCGTTTAGGCTTTGTGTTGAGTAATTGTATCATTGGATGCCTCTTGTAGATTTGAACAGTAACCAATCCAGCCTAGTTCAGATTAATTCTTGTATAAAGTAAATCCAAATCTTTTAACTAATGTTAGTGAAGAAATGAACCCCGAACTACGAAGGCATAGCTCACATTTCACAGCCTTTGCTAACAGGTTTCGTCAATCATCCAATTTTCAAAAATATCTGTGTTCCCCCTGTGTGCTGGTGAAGCAATAAATCACAGCTTCTCTCTTCATATTAGATTTTCAAAACTTCTAAAATTCACTTATCTTAAATCATTAATGATTCTCTACTCTGTGACATATTTTGAATGAATTCTGCATCGGAGAACTTAGAACTCAGCAACCAGAGCAGTTTGAACCTGCGCCTTAGTGACTGTGCATTCGTGTCGGTGTATTTTTAGATAACAGCTAATATCTGAGACACCGTCTTTTAGTCTCCTTTAATTAGTTTTCATATTGACTCCCTTCTGACGCAGAAACACCCGAAAAGTGTGTCATATTCCACATGAAACTTTTATATAGGCAGCACTCCTGGTTGTTGTTTTTTTAATTTCTTTCTCACTGTACTTGTGTACTATACCCACTGGAATACTCGATGGATAACACTGCTCCATCCTTGGTTCCTAGAAGTGATGTGCTCTGAAAGAAGAAGGAAGGTTTTGGATACTTTCACGTGACTTTCCATGAATGAGTTTCTGCTGTTTAATTCATTTTATTAAAGGAACATATGCCTGTATCGTACCTTAAAAATGTGGACAAAGATAATAGCCTATTTTTGTATTTTACATTATATATTGCTGACATTGTAAAAAATGGATCAGTTCAATTATTTACTTAAAATAAATTATTATTGCCTAACAAAAAAAAAAAATAGACTATCATTAATTGGAACGTTCTTGCACTGGAAAAGATGCCAGGTGCTTTGCGTATGGAGAGATGTTACTGAACTAATTAGCAAGCATTGTGCTGGTTTACTGCACTCACCTTCTGATTGTAATGAAAACGTGTTTAATTTTAAGGAACTAGATTTAACACAGCCATTCTGAAGTCACATGTCTGCTCTGTAGAAGGAGTTGTAGGAACAGAGCCTCAAGCTTTATGACATGAAAGCTGAAACAATGCATTGAAAAGTGTGTGCACAAAATACAGTTAACTGTTTGAATACGTAAGTGATACTTGTTTGGTGCTGAGAAGTAGGTGCCATAATGGGATGCACTCAGCAGCACTTCTGTAACAGCCCTTAGGCGCACCTATGCTGTAGAACAGGGGTGCCCAAATGGTCGATCGTGATCAACCAGTAGATCACAAAGGTAACACGAGTTGATCGTGTTGCTTTTGCGATCTTGTTGTTCCTGCCTCCCCGAGCCAGGCCTGGCGCGTACAAGTGCCGGACCCACAAGCCTTCACCTGGCTGGCCTGGAACTTCCTCTCCGACGTCAGAATTGAGGTGGGGGAAGGCTTGTGGGCCTGGCACTTGCACGCCAGGCCTGGCTCAAGGAAGCAGGGAGAAATCAGCATGGTGGCTTTGGGGGGCAGGGAGAGAGAGAGAATCGGGGGTGGAGAAATCAGCGTGATGGCTGGGGGGGCAGGGGAGAGAGAAAGAAAGGCAGGGGGAAAGAAAAAGAAAGACAGAAATAAAGAGGGGGGCAGGGGGAGAGAGAAAGAAAGACAGAAATAAAGAGGTGAGCAGGGAGAGAGAGAAAGAAAGAGACAGAAAAGAGAGCAGCAGAAAGAAAGAAATATTGGATTTACAGTCAGAAGGAAGTGCATCCAGAGACTCATGAAATCACCAGATAAAAAGGTAGGAAAAATGATTTTATTTTCAATTTAGTGATAAAAATGTGTCCATTTTGAAAATTTATATCTGCTGTCTATATTTTGCACTATGGCCCCTTTTTACTAAACCGCAATAGTGTTTTTTAGCGCAGGGAGCCTATGAGTGTCGGGAGCAGCGTCGGGCATTCAGCGCAGCGCCCTGCACTAAAAACCGCTATCGTGGTTTAGTAAAAAGGGAGGGGGTATTTTGTCTATTTTTGTATAATTGTTACTGAGGTGACTGCATATTTATCTGAAAAATACCCCGAATACAAATGATAATTAACATTTTCTCTGCGTACAGTGTGCTTTGTGTTTTTGTAAACTTTATTGTTGTTAGATCATTTTGACTTGGTCATTTGAAAAGTAGCTCACAAGCCAAAAAAGTGTGGGCACTCCTGCTGTAGAATACCAGCACAAACCCACTTATGTGCACCAAAAGTTAGATGGTGATCACTTACCACACTGGTGCCAAGTGGATGTGCCTAGGTCAGTGTCTCTCAAACTGTGTGCCACGACACAGTGGTGTGTCCTGAAGAGATTCCGGGTATGCCATGAGAGATTCCAGAATTGTATTTTATTTTTAAAAAATTCCCTTCGTAAGTATACATTAGAACAGATGACATGTATATCGCTTATGCAAGAGTCTATCAATGTTATGAGCGTCTATGTGCATAAGGATACAACCGCCCAGACAAGCATCATTCTTTGATCTAATCTAATCTTCCATTTGTGAGTCGCAACATACCTATATAGGCTAAAGTCGACAGATCAAAGAGGAAGGGGAAAAGAAGGAGGGGAAGAGGACATGGAGAGATAAGAGGAGGGACTTAGATGTAGGAGATGCTTTGCAGAAACTGAGATAGTTGTCAAAAAGGTGAGTCTTCAGGTTTTTTCTGAATATAGTGTAGTTTGTCTTTTTCCTGATAACTTCTGGTAGGCCATTCCAGATTTTTACACCCAGATAAGTTAGCATAGAGTGGAAAATTTGTTTATAGTTGAGATATTTTGTGGATGGTAGGTTTAGTTGGACTCTTAAGGATTCTTTTTGATGTTGACCAAACATTAGAGAATAATTGGATGAGAGGGGCTGCTGAGCTTCCGTATAGGATCTGGTGTAGGATACATGATGACTTGAAGATTATTCGGGATGATATTGGGAGCCAATGTAGTTGCCTGATGAAGGTTGTAATTGTCGAATTTCTTTAATTTGTAGATTAGTCTAACGGCTATGTTCTGGATGAGTTGTAGTTTGTGGATAAGAGTGATGTTGATGCCAAGGTAGGCGGAGTTGCAATAGTCCATTTGGGGTAGGACCATCATCTGAACGATCAGAACAAAGTGGTGTGGGTGGAAGTATGGTCTTGTGAGTCATAGTTGACGCATAGTGTAGATGGTCTTTTTCCAAAGGTTAGATATTTGTGGTTCCATTGTGAGAGTGTCGTCTAAGATACAGCCTGGTACCTTGGTAGATTTTTCCATTATGAGAGTGATGCCTGATGAAAGAGTGAGGTTAGGTATGACATTCTGTTGTGCGGTGCGGAAACAAATGGCTTTGGTCTTAGTGGCGTTCAGTTTCAACTTGTTCGTTGCCCAGGTTTGAATTTTATCTATATTGTTTGAGATTTTTTTGGCAATATTTGGATGGTTATTGGTTATGGGGATGAGGAGGAGGATGTCGTCGGCTGTGATTGGTCCTTGAAAAATAACGGCAAGTAATTTTATTTTTAATGCAGTAATTATGCTAATTTGAGCAACAAAGCAATCAAGGCTTTATCATTTGGATTTTCTTATCTTTGTGAACTTGGATTTCCAGCTCTGACAGAAGTTAAATTGGAAAAAAGAGAATGACTTCAGATGGTTGTTGATGAAATGCATATTTGCTTGTCAACTATCGAGCCATGTTTTCAGTTAATTTGCACTCAAAAACAAGCACATCCATCGCATTAGCAATTCTTAGTTTCACCATTGTTACAATTATCCAAACATAGCTTAAAGAATTTGAAATAAATAACTCTCAAATTTATTTTTTATTGGTTTTGCAATTTTATCATTTCAATTATAATGTTCTGTGAAAAATATTTGCTCCATTTAGTGTGCCAGAGCTAAAAATGTTTGATAAGACACTGGCCTATGTGCACCAGACAACATGCACCACTGATAATATTCTAGAAACTGCTCATGCTGTTTGGTAACATGGCTCACCCATGCTTTGTCCATACGTACTCCCCACCCCTTGCAGTTCCTTTCAAATACAACATTCTCACTCATTATAAACTATGTAGTGGTCTTCCTTCTTTCCTATACAGTTTTCTGGTCCCATATTCACCACAAAGAACACATTACGTTCATCTCAGCAAGTTACTGATTGTCCCTTCATTTTGGTAATTATTTCTCGATTTTCATGGGAATTCCTCTTTCTCCATTATGGCCCCCACCCTTTGGAATTCCTTATCCTACTATCTCCGCATCAAAAAATCTTTTGCGACTTTTAAGGCGCAATTGAAGTCATACTATTTTTCTTTGGCTTTCCTCTCTTGACTTTTTTTCTTATTTTACTCGTGCTATGGATCACCCTTTCTTCTCAACTTCTTAGCTTATATTGTTAATTGTTTGGGCAGAATTTCACTTTGACTTCCCTTCCCTTTTGTTGCACTCCTTCCCTTCCCCAACTTTTTTGTTTTTATTGTACCCTTCCCTTTCTTTATCCCCCTTTTTTGTACCCATTTTTGTTTGTATGTTGGTTGCATTTTTGTTTTTGTTTATTGCCTACCTTGTTATGTCTTTTTAATTTTTGTTTTTAATATATTATTATTGTAAACTTCTTAGACTAACTGTGGTTGTATTTACGGTATATCAAATAAATTGAAACTTGAAGCACTTAGGCACTACCTTATACAGGGTGGGCCACGGAAAAGTAGCCTTCCTCCGGTGATAGTATGACAAGATGAACGAGCAAGTGGATTGTTTTTATTCATTTACCCACAACAGATGGTGAAAGCGGTCCCTGTTTATGTCTATCCACCTTTGGGCACGTCGGATCATGTTGGCTGATACTGCTTGCACCTCTTCAACAGTGATGCTGTGAATAGTGTTGTGATCTTTTCCTTGAGTTCATCCAGGGCTAAAAATCACATGTGGACAAGTCCGGGGAACGTGGTGGCCATAACCCCTTGCTCACAGTTCATGAACCTGTGCCAGTGAGTCGCGCGAGGTGTGGCATGTTGCCCCATCTTGTTGGAACAAGCAGCAGATTTTTTTCTTGTGTTGGTCGTAAAATTGTTCAATTGCGTTTCCTTAATGGATCCGCTTTGCACATAGCCTTCCACAATCACTATTCGCTGTTCCAGGGAGAACACCATCTTACTGGCACCAGTATTAGAGGTGGGCTACTTTTCCGTGGCCCACCCTGTACAATAAGACCTAGTGCATCTACATATCTCACGGCCAATTACTGGCACTAGCGTCACAAACAAGTGGTGCATATGTTTAGGTGCCTGTTTTTAGAATTGCCCTATGACAGGGGTAGGGAACTCCGGTCCTCAAGAGCCGTATTCCAGTCGGGTTTTTAGGATTTCCCCAATGAATATGCATTGAAAGCAGTGCATGCAAATAGATCTCATGCATATTCATTGGGGAAATCCTGAAAACCCGACTGGAATACGGCTCTCGAGGACCAGAGTTCCCTACCCCTGCCCTATGACATGCTTATTTTATAAACAAACACCTCCACGACAAAAACGAAAATCCAAACACAAAAGTTGTGAGGAAGAGAAGCCACCAACCAGGAATATGTCATCAAATGGAGTCTTTATTTGGTCTGGACTCAACACTGCCAGTGTTTCGGCACCTAAATGCCTTTTTCAAGAGTCAGCCACTTGTCTTCAGCGCACTCAGTGGTTATGTAAAGTATAATATGCAATTTTTTGTACAATGATGTGCATTTGAGTGAACAGTTAGCTGAGAAGAACACCAAAACGGCAGAGCAAGACACAGATGACAAGTAATTGGCGACTTGCTTTGCCATTTTGGGGTTCTTATACTACAGGTCACACACAGTGCAAACTGGTATGTACTTGTAGACAAGGCTAGGGGAGAAATTTGGGCAGAGCTGGATTAAAATTTAGGCCTGCTCCTGAACAGGTGTAAATGCCAGTGTACACAGTCTATGTGCTGTTTCTGCAGACTTTATGCTAGCTGTTGGGTTTTTTAAAAAATAAACATTTCACAATAACACCTTCCCAATAATCCAGTACAATAAATCTATACCAAAAAATGACAATTGAGCCAAATACTTTTAAAAGCTTATGGCTTGACCACTATATGTTTCATCATTGATCATTCAAATGTATGTCTCATTATAAATAGGCACCTTCTTGCCTATTTATAAATAGGCAAGAAAGTGCCTATTTAAACCTAAGAAAAACCTCTATAGACTTCAGCTAATTCAGAATGCCGCAGCTAAGCTCATTTTCGCAAGAGGCAAGTTCGACCACGTCTCTCCACTTCTGTCCAAGCTTCACTGGCTTCCAGTACATTCCAGAATCCTCTTTAAATGTGCCTGCTTAGCGTTCAAGATCCTACACGGCATCCTTCCTCCCGTTATTCCACTCCTTTGGAACTCCTCAAACCCTAACTCCTCCAGATCCTCCCAAAAACTGAAACTATCATTCCCTTCTACAAAAGGTATATCCCGCGTAGGAAAACTAGGAACATCTCTCCCCTTTAAAATCACAGAACTCTGGAACAACCTCACCTCCCCGCTCAGAAATTCAAACTCCCTCCAACTCTTCCACAAACACCTGAAAACTTGGCTCTTTTCAAAAATCTAACACCTCCCGCTCTCTGGTACCTTGACCCCTCTCTACCCTCTTAGTTCCTTTCCTATTACCCTTCTTTTTCTGGAGTTCCTTTCTATCCTAATTCTGTAAACCGTGCCGAGCTCTACACTTGCGGAGATGGCGCGGTATACAAACAAGAAAAAAAGAGAGAAAGAGATTAGCCTAGAAGCCAATAAAATTTACCTTCTAACTGCCTAGCGTTTGGCTGCCAGCTGACTCTGTGTTTTCAGGACAGATTTTATACGTGAACTTCTACTTTTCTTAGGACAATCAATAAGGCCATCAGAAATAAATCTGTGTGTACATTGGAGTAAGCCCAAGCTTGAATCAATCTGCCTTGAAGAAAAACAGAACCCCGTTGGCAACCCTCTTCTGTTAGCAAATCGAGGTGTCCTTTTACTAAGCTGCGTTAGGTGCAACAGGCGTTTAACGCAGCTTAAAATAGCACACTGCAGGATAGAACCATGACGGTAGATAAAGACCAAACGTGCCCATCTGTAACATCGACTATCTCCTCCTCTCCCTATAAGCTAAGGCTCTTAACACTTGCATTGTGAGGTCATAGAGCTTTATGGTTATAGAAAGCTAAATGGCTCATCCGCTATCTCCTACTCTTCCTAAGGATGCACTCAGATATGTGTCAAATTTGCATGTACTAACTACACACTAAAAAAATATTTTTAATTATTAATGAGGGGTCATTTCTGGAGGCAGAGAGTAGGCGTACCTGCACTAATAATTAGTGCAGCTATATTACCGTACACTAACTGGTTAGTTCAGGAATAGCCCATGAGAACTTACTGCCTACAAAATGGGTGGTGGTAAGTGTTTATGCGGTAATTTTTTTTTATTTTTTTTTTTACATGGCCACATGTTAATGGCAATATTGGCGCATAGCTAGTAATACAAAAAAAAAGTAGAAAAAGATCATTGTACAGCTGTGGTAAAAATGGTCTTAGTGCCAGGGGGAAACTTGCACCAGGGTGCGCTAGACAACTTTTTACTGCAGGTTAATAAAAGGATCCCTTGGTATTGTACATTTATTTTTGAAAATGGTGACTATACTGCATGGCTCATGTATTAGCAGACATCCGTCCCTTTAAATATAGAAATAGGCTTTGTTTTTAGTGGAGATGCCGATGTGCTGTTTATACGGCAGGCTAATTTTAATCCCCGAGTATTTTAGTCCCAGCCAAAAGAATCCAGCAGCCAGAGATTCAAAACCACTTCCCTTAGTGAGTATAAGTTCTGAAGTTCAGTGATGATCAAGTTTGAATCTGAAGAGCTGTGTTTCCTGCCTCACAGTTTGAGACTCCTTCTCCTAGTTCTAAAGTGCTGTCTGCAGAGGAAGAGCTTGCACAGTTGTCTTGAGAATTACTCTGTTGGTGGAGGAGATGATGGACATTTTTTGTGTAATCCCATTGAAATATTTTTTCTTGAATTGCTGTTCCTGTACACAAAAATAGAAAAGAATGAGTAATAGAACATAATTTAAGCATGTTTCTAAACAAAATGCTTCAAAGTCATCATCTCCTAGGGTTGATTAGAACTGGAACCAGGAGAAAAGGTAGGTGGTGGACTTTTTTTCCCACCCTCTTACAGACTGTAGAGAGAAATTGCTGTAAAGCATTCAGAAGGGAATGCTTTATCTAGGTATGTGGAAGAATAGATAATGTAGATCAGGGGTGCCCACACTTTTTGGGCTTGCGAGCTACTTTTAAAATGACCAAGTCAAAATGATCTACCAACAATAAAATTTAAAAAAACACAAAGCACACTGTACGCATAGAAAATGTTAATTATCATTCCTATTCCAGGGTTTTTCAAAGAGGTCAAAGCAGATGACTCTATGCACTATCACCTCAGTAACAACCATACAAAAATAGACAAATATACCCCCCTCCCTTTTTACTAAACCACAATAGCAGTTTTTAGCGCAGGGAGCTGGGCTGAATGCCCAGCGCTGCTCTCGACGCTCATAGGCTCCCTGCGCTAAAAACCTCTATTGCGGTTTAGTAAAAGGGGACCTTAGTGTAAAATATAGACAGCAGATATAAATTCAGACACATTTTGATCACTAAATTTAAAATAAAATAATTTTTCCTACCTTGTCTGGTGATTTCATGAGTCTCTGGTTGCACTTTCTTCTTCTGACTGTGCATCCAATCTTTCTTCCCTTCTTTTAGCCTGTATACTTCCTCTCCTCCAGACCTCATTCCCTCCCACAACTTTTCCTTCCTCTCTCCCTGCCCTTTCTTTCTCTCTGCCTCCCTTTCTTTTTTTTCTGTTTCTCTTCTTTCCTTCTGTCTCCCTGCCTGCCCTTTTTCTTTCTTTCTCCCTGCCCTCCCCCAAGCCACTGCCACTGCCTCGGGGACCAGGACCCAAACTGCCACCAATAACAGGCCCGAAAGCCGACGACGCCCCAAGCTCTCCCTGCTTTGGCCGACCAGCATTCCTCTCCCCGACGTCAATTCTGCCGTCGGGGAGAGGAAGGCTGCTCGGCCCAAGATCACGATCGACCTATTAGGGAAATGCTGCCGGGTCCTGCCTTCGTGGAAACAGAAAGTAGGCAGGACCCGGCAGCAAGAAGAGCAAATGCTTCACTAACCTGTCTCCCGCCTTAGCCCGTAGCGAATGCTTGCTTCAGGGCTCTCAACATGTGCGTGCCGGCTTCCCTTATCCCCCCCCCCCCCCGGACATAACTTCCGGTTTCGAAGAGAAGAGAAGCCGGCACGCAAACGTTAGAGCCCGGAGCATAAGTTCGCTACGGGCTGAAATCTCCAAGCCGGGATTTTTTTAAATGTTCAGCAGCGGCGGCAGCAGCAGATGACAGCTGGGCGGACCGCCCAGCTAAAAGGCCCTAGGGAGAACACTGGAGGAAGGCTCTCAGAGGAAGGCTGATCGGCCCGGTAGATCAGGACGGCAACACGAGTCTATCACGGAGCCCGGGATGGGCTCCGCGATCGACTCACATTGCCTTCCTGAGCTATTGCCTTCCTGAGCTACCGTTCGATCGCGATTGACGTATTGGGCACCCCTGATGTAGATGGACAGATCCTCAGCCCAGTGTTTCCCCAATCTTTTCTGGTGGCAAATACAAAAGCGTCAGGACAAGAATATTCTCAGTGATGGCTCCAATGTAGTGGAACTCCCTTCCAAAGGAATTAAAACTAGAAAAGGGACACCTGAAAGTTCAAGGGGGGGATGCTGGAGGGGAGGGGAGGTGGTCATCCTTTGCTGCGGGAACAATGCCCTTTATTGCTCCTGCAAGGCGGTGAAAAGACTGGTTCCCAAAATTCATGGCAAAGGGCCAAATATTTTCACCATTCCTGCAGGTTTGCCATGGCTTACCGTGGGAAACAGTCACCATGTCATTCTTTACGCCTAGCCTTGTTGGTGAACTGTGCCACTGTTCCTGATCAAAACCTGCTTAATCTAGACAAGGGTTGTCCAACGCCGGTCCTTGTTAGCTGCAATCTAGTTGGGTTTTCTGGATTTCCCCATTGAATTTGCATGAGATCTATTTGCATGCCCTGCTTCCATACACCCAATAAAAAGTTTCAAGGCAGGCTAGAGAATAGATGACAGCACACACCAATCAGCAGTCTTGAGGCCTTGTATGGGAATACAATTGGCAACTCTTCAACTGATTTGGATCTAAAGCGGCCCAGGCTTAAAAATAAACAAATTCCACTGCTCTAGTGAAAGAGTCTCCTAGTGAATGACAAGAAAATAACGACCAATTCCATTCTTCAACATTCTTAATGAGTTCTCTACTACTTTGGGTACCTGAGCACATAAACTCAAATACTTAAAGCAGTGGTTCTCAAACCTGTCATAGGTTACCCCCAGCCAGCCAGGTTTTCAAGATATCCACAATGAATTTTCAAGAGAGATTTGCTTGCAGTGGTGTGCCAAACCTCTTTCATGAATATTCACTGAATATTCTGAAAATCTGACTGGTTGGGGGCTCCTCCAGGACAGCTTTGGGAGCCACTGGCTTAAACCCTGGGATCACATGCATTACAATTTCATGATTACATTTACTATGTAATTTTTCTTTGTGATTTCTGGGCCACAAACCTTAGAAGTCTACCCAGTACCGTCCGTTGTTTCCAACTACTGGAGTTGCCGTTGAAGTTACCTCCAACCTATCCAAACCATCTCCTTTGTGGGATTCAGACCATGAAAGTTAGCCCATTCATTTTCTAATTAGCAATCCTCTGTGTTCAACCTGTGCTTTTAGAATTCCATCACAGTTCTCCTTTCTACCACCTCCTTCAAATGCCTTTCTCCTGGTCTCTCTACCCTGTTCCATTTCCTGCCATCATCCTCTATATCTACCTAAAACATATTTAAATTCTATTACAATGCTGGTTATTCCAGCCTCCTTATCTTTTTCTTCCGTTCTTTTCTACTTAACCCATCACCCAGGCCCAGTCATTTGTAATTATGTTTTTATATAAATTGTCAATTTGTAGGAACTGTTCTGCAATAACCATTTCTATTATTATTTTTTTTTTTTTAAATAATAGAGCTGGTAAAGAGCTTAGCTCTGATCAGCCTCTCTGTCTGCAGTACATATAGTGGCATAATGAGGGTAGGAGGCACCGGGCAGGTGCCCCTATTCCTTCCTCTCCGCGCCCCCTCTTCTTCAGCACCAACTCCTCACCCTGTGTCCCCTGCTCCTTCCACGCATGCCTTCCCACACTATTCGCGCTGGCATTGGCTTTCTCTCTGATGTCACTTCCTGGCCCCATAACCCAGAAGTGATTTCAGAGGAAGCCAAGTTGGCATGAGCAACAGGATAGAGTAGTTGCTCGCACTGGCAAAAATTTTAAAGAGGTACAGGGAGATGGGTAAAGGAGGGTGCTAGTGTGATGTTGGGGGGGGGGCAGAGAGGTGCCAGCGCTCCCAACTAGATGGCACCTGGGGTGTTCCCCCCCCCCACTACGCCACTGAATACATGATGACACTTATTATACTCACCTCACTGGTACTGAGCCAGACCTGGACATGTAGAGCAAAATAAGGAACAGAAACAGCACAAATGCAGCCAGACCAACCCAAAAGGCAATGACAATTGAATCTGTTAAAAGAAACACTGTTATCTCTTTATTTGGATTTATTTATAGTCTTTTTTTTTTTTTCAATAAATTCACTAAGGTAATGTACAGCACTATCATTAATAACAAATTCACACAAAAAACAGCAAAACCCCTTTCTGCTGTATGCTCTAGGGCAGGCGATCTCAACACAGTAGTCGGGACACAGCTAGGCAGGATTTCAGGATATCCATAATGAATATTGTATTTATTATATTTGATAAACCCCTTGTACATGAGTATTAAGCAGTTTACAAAACTAAATACATTAGGACACTTTGAAGTTCACTCTCTCTAAACTTAACATGCCTAAGAGAAAAAGAACATCGTTCATATAGTAAAGATAAAAATAGAAAGAAGATGAGAAGGAAGAAAGAGCACAAGCAAAAAAATCCAACGGAACTGCAGTAATATGCCAAACAGCAAATGAAAAAGAGAACGGCAGAGATGATGTACGAAATGCCAAGTCTTTAATCAATAAGGAACAGTTTGTATCTGAAGAATATGGTCCACATAGGATTATAAACAGGGACCTGACACGGTCCGTGTTTCGAAAAACACTCCTTCCTCGGGGGTCCTAAGGGTATTAAAACCAAATTCTAGGGAACCAGGGAAAGTAAAGCGGGACTTGGGTGAGATTGTATGTGATGGTCAAACAAGTTGAAAAGGTGACGGCGAAAGCTAGAAGGATGCTAGGTTGCGTAGTGAGAGGTATGGCCAGTAGGAAAAAGGAGGTATTGATGCCCCTGTATAAGACTCTGGTGAGACCTCATTTAGAATATTGTGTACAATTCTAGAGGTCACACCTTCAAAAAGATATAAAAAAGGATGGAGTCAGTCCAGAGGAAGGCTACTAAAATGGTGCGTGGTCTTCGTCATAAGGCATATGGGGACAGACTTAAAGATCTCAGTCTGAAATTATCCTTGTTCCCGGTGAAAAGGGGAAGCACGACATTTGTACAAAAATCGATACTTATGGGTATTAAATCTATATTACAATGCTGGCTGTCGCCCCAGACTCCTACCCTGATGCATTGGCGGTCACTGATGATACAGACAGCTGGGTTTGAATGTCAAGCTCTTTCCAATTTAAACTCTAAACGGGGCATTTTGTTTCTCCAATGTTGGTTACCGTTTGCTGCGACATTGAGTCCGCGTGCCAGAAGTAGACTGCTGAATTGATGCACATCACTCCTTGTTTGGACTGGATTGGGTGACTGTTCCCTGGATGGGAGGGTAGTGGGAAGGGAGGGGGGGGATTTTTTGTGGATGTTCTTGTATGATGTTTTGGTGCTGTGTTGCATTGGTATTCTTTTTTGAAATAATAAAAAATGATTTAAATAAATAAAAAAAAAATCTCAATCTATATACTTTGGAGGAAAGGCGGGAGAGGGGAGATATGATAGAGACATTTAAATACCTACATATTGTAAATGTTCATGAGTCAAGTCTCTTTCATTTGAAAGGAAACTGCAATGACAGGGCATAGGATGAATTAAGAAAAATTGCTACAATGTTTAGACGCAATCGGCATCGGAGGCGAGGTACTCGACTGGTTCCGAGGATTCCTCACAACCCACACATATCAAGTACGCTTCAACTGCAAACTCTCTAAAACATGGAGAAACCCATCAGGCGTTCCACAGGGGTCCCCACTATCCCCACTACTCTTCAACGTCTATACATCTTTACTAGGCATGCAGCTGGCCCGGCGGGGTATAAAAGTATTCAGTTATGCGGATGACTTTACAATCATTATCCCGTTTATCACGTCTCCCTCTGAAATCACCCCCACAGCAACAGAAGCGCTAAACCTGATGCAACAATGGACCACAGAATTCAGACTGAAGCTCAATTCAGATAAAACTAAATTCTTTATAGCCTCACCACACCCACATACCACGACAAAATCAATACACATTAACAATCTTAACTACCCCATTCAACCAACAATGAAGGTTCTGGGGGTATTACTGGACCAAGGTCTAACTATGAAAGACCATGTGGACTCCCTAGTCAGAAAAGGGTTTTTTACTCTCTGGAAACTTAGGTCCATTAGAGCATACTTCGACGCTTCAGCATTCAGAATTCTAGTACAATCCCTAATACTAAGCCACCTTGACTATTGCAACATTACCCATCTGGCCATCTCCAGGAAGCAAATGCAGAGACTTCAACTGATACAAAATGCAGCAGTCAGGTTGATTTTCGGGCTGCAGAAGTCCGATCACATAACCCCTTCCTACCGACTCCTGCACTGGCTGCCAATGGAGGCACGTACGAAGTTCAAGCTGGGATGTCTCTGCTTCAAGGTATTATCTGGCCTAGCCCCTAAATACATAACAGACCTCTTCTCATTCTCAACCAACAGACATGAGAGAAGAAAACACCTGAAATTCGTTTCCCCACCGGCTAGAGGATGCAAATATAAGAGATACCATCAACAACTTCTATCGTATCAAGCAGCCTTATGGGGCAAAGACTTAGAAAAACTAATTACACACACAAACAACTATGATGAATTTAGGAAACACCTAAAAACATACCTGTTCTCGAAATACCTAGGTAACGATTCAGGACAATAGCCCCCTTCGTAATCCCACCCAGATCTGATCTTGAAAACTGTTAACCTCTAATCTCTAACTATGAATGCTCCACTCAATTTATGGAATTTTTCTAATTCATTGTAAATCGCACGGAACTTCACGGTCCTGCAGTATATAAACTGTTGCTATTATTATCACTGTTGTTACTATCAGATGTTCTCAGCTATACTCTGTAAGTCGCTGTCTGTACAGTTTCTCTTCGTTGTAAACCGCCTAGAAGTCGCAAGATTGTTGGCGGTATATAAGAATAAAGTTATTATTATTATTATTATTAAGAGGTGATAGGCTCCAGCATAATCTGAGGAAATACTTTTTTACAGAAAGGGTGGTAGATGCATAGAACAGTCTCCCAGAAGAGGTGATGGAGACAGAGACTGTGTCTGAAATCAAAAGGGCCTGGAATAGTCACGTGGGATCTCTTAAAGAGAGGAAGAGATAATGGTTACTGTGGATGGGCAGACTGGATGGGCCATTTGGTCTTTATCTGCCATCATGTTTCTATGTTCCTATAACCATAAAGTTCTATGACATCACAATGCAGGTGTAAAGAGCCTTAGCCTATAGGAAGAGGAGATGCAAATGTTAAGATCCTTAGCCAATAGGGAGAGGAGGAGATAATGGTTACTGTGGATGGGCAGACTGGATGGGCCATTTGGTCTTTATCTGCCATCATGTTTCTATGTCAGTAGGGGGTGCAAAGCTTTGGAATGTGCAGTTAGATTAGGTTTCAAGAAACTGTTGAAAACACAACTGTTTTAAATGCTTTCTTATGATGAGATAATGTATAAATGTTACTACCTGCTTATGTTTTAATGCAATAGATTTTTTTTTTATTTGTATGAGATGGTTTTTGAAGAGCAAAGTGTTCTTTCCTTTATTGAACATGTATGTAATGTCTAATCTTATGTATGCTTTTATATAAACCGTATAGCAAAAAACAAAAGGAATTGACCCCAAAATATCTACAAAGAAGAAAATCCAGAGAAAACCAAAAAAACTCTGTGGAGTGACGATGTTCCCAAATGGACTTTATTTGAAAGTATCAAAGTTCCAAAGGTACACTAAAATCATCCACATAAAAGTAAATCATCCACATAAGAGCCTTAAAGGACTAGTCCGCTAGGGATACAGGACCCAACACGGTCCGTGTTTTGACAAAAAGTCTCCTTTTTTCCATTGCAAATGCAAGCAGTGTCTCACTTCCGGTTCACCACACAATTGTTTCCCACGTACTCACCTTTATAGGACCCCCAGGGACCCCTGAAGAAGACTTTTTGTCGAAACGCGGACCGTGTTGGGTCCTGTATCCCTAGCGGACTAGGTCCTTTAAGGCTCTTATGTGGATGATTTACTTTTATGTGGATGGAATTATTTTATGTGGATGATTTTAGTGTACCTTTGGAACTTTGATACTTTCAAATAAAGTCCATTTGGGAACATCGTCACTCCACAGAGTTTTTTTGGTTTTATATAAACCATATAGGCCTTATATGGTATATACATTTTTTTTAAATTAATTAATTGGTGATCACTTTTCCTTGTCTTCGCCATGGCTCCACCACCCTTTTACCCACTCTGATAAGGCTGGAAAACCTACAAGCTTGACCGTTTGCATGAGATTATTCCTTGTCTTTTATATCCTTAGCTGGGAAGTGTAGCCAAGTATTCTCCATCAACAAACAGCATGAAACCTGCCACACAAAAAGGTGATGTCATCTGATGGTGCCACATGCTCCCTTCCCTCTCTTCAGAGCTCAGAAAAAGATGAGTCTTTATGAGTACGTGCAGAAGTTCCTATGGAGTGGCTCTTACTCCAACGCTTCAGTCTCATTTTTGTGTAGCTTAAGGATGTCACTTAGGGGTTACCATATGGCTCCAGAATAATGAGCACGGATTGAGACAACCGAGTTTTCAATGGAAGTAAGGACATCTGGGTTTTTCTTCCATTGAAAGTAAAACCCGGATGTCTCAATACATCCTCCCTTTTCTAGAGCCATATGATAATCCTATATCATGGGGTGCTGCTGCTTTAGGAATGGCAGCACAGCTGATGACTGCCTTAGGGTTGCCTTATGGCTTCAGGAAAAGGAAGATGGATTGAGACAACTGGGTTTTACTTCCATTCAATGCATTGGAATTAAGGAAGACAGATTGAGACAACTGAGTTTTACTTCCACTGAAAGTGATGGAAGTAAAACCCAGATGTCTTAATTCGTCCTCCTTTTTCTGGAGCCATATGGTAACCCTAAGGATATGGATTTTACTTTCTTCTTAATTAGCACCACTAGGGGGTGTTGAAAAGTTCTCAGCCCAGCCAAGAAGAGGAATGCCATCAATATGGTTCAATCAATGATTTGAAACTATGTCAAAACACAGAATTTGATTTTTTATTTTTTTTTTTTAATTGGCACTTAATGAAATAAGATAACACTCTTTTCAGCTACAGTGGCAAAATAATGCTCAGAATTTAGGAAGTTGGTTAGTCAGGCTGAGAACTTTTCAGCACCCCCTCGTACCTTAAGCCAAGCTACTTTTTTCCTTTGATTCCCTTCTTTCCTTTGTTTTTCTTAATTAAAAAAAAAAATTTGCACTAATTTTTTCCAGTGCCACACTTTTAGTGATATTTACAGAATTTCCCCCCCCCCCTTAGTGGCAATATTCAGCAAGCAGCACCACTACACAGACAGGAAGTAAAACTTATCAGTTATCCTCATATAGTTATACTAGTCTTTAAGCCTGTTACATTAACAGGTGCTAGAATAGATGTGTGATTCTGTCTCTCTCTCTCTTTCCTTGGCTGCTTTCTGTCTGTCTTTCTTTCTTTCTATCTCTCTCTCCTTGGCCGCTGTCTGTCTTTCTGTCTCTCTCTTTCCTTGGCTGTCCACCACCACCCCTTGTCTGCTTCCCCTAACCCTTTCCTTTTACCTCCCCCCTGTCCAGCAGCACCCCTTCACTGCTCCCCCTGTCCAGCAGCAGCCCTTCTCCCTTCGTTTTACCTCCTCCCTGTCCAACATCACCTCTTCCCTGCTCCCCCTGTCCTTTAATACCTTTTCCCAAACTGCGGCTGCTCCTTTGCGTGGTCCTTTTAGAGCAGTGGTCTCAAACCCGCAGCCCGGGGGCCACACGAGGCCCGCCAGGTCCTATTTTGAGTCCCTCGGTATGTTTATCATAATCACAAAAATAAAATAAAACAGTTTCTTGATCATATGTCTCTTTAGCTATAAATGACAATATTATTATTGAGATTTAGCCAAAAAGAAAGATTTATAAACTATAAAGAATTTTACCTCATGCAAAATTGTTATTTCTTTAATAAAATATTAACTATTTTTTTCTGAGGCCCTCCAAGTACCTACAAATCCAAAACGTAGCCCTGCAAAGGGTTTGAGTTTGAGATCACTGTCTTAGAGTGAGTGAGGGCGGGAGGGGGGAGTCACCGGCGTGTTCTCTGCATCCTTGCGTCCGTGGTCGCCATTTCAAACTCTGCATGTGCAGTAGGAGCCAGAAAACCGCCACAGGCTCATTCTACTGGTACGGAGCTATGGATCACGGGCGCAGGGATCACGAAGTTTGAAGTGCTATTGCACGCTTAAGGTTTTATTATAGTAGATGCATAGGCAGCAGAATGCTGTTTGGTTTGGGTGGGCCCAGGAGCTCTGCCCTAGCCCCAGCAGAAACCTGCAGCACAGCCTGTCACCAGCTCCCGACTCCACCCCCTACCTCTTCCTGGCGTTGTACTTTAAATCTTTGAGGCTACATCCATGAGCAGGCCTGCCCCCGGATGTAGAATGAAGGGTTCTGGGGGCAGGCCTGCTCACTGATGCTCTACGGCAGCTGTCCCGAAGATTTAAAGTGCAATGCTGGGAAACAGGTGGAAGGGCAGGCACCAACCGGCGACCGCCAATTTTTGGAGAGGCCATGGCCCCTGTGGTCTCCCCCGTTCCGATGCCTATAGTTATATGTGTATATTTGGCAGCCGCACTTATGCATTTTTCCTTGCTGAATATAAGTACATAAGGATAATAATAATAATTTAATAATAATTATTATTTATTTTTTATATACCGCCAAAGCCATAGTAGTTCGAGGCAGTTTACAATGAAGAAGGACTGGACAATCAGCGAAATGTTACAATGGTACAATCAGAGAAACTAGGTGCCAGAGAAAATGGTACAATCGGAGAAAATTGGAGCAATCAGGGAAAATGGTACAATCAGAGCAAAAAAAGAAGGTCAAGACAATCTGCATAAAGGTTAAATCTAAGAGTGTAGGTATAACAAAGGGGGTACAGACAGTGGATATAGGTATTTAGGTAAAAAACAGAGAGGGTACAATCAGCCGATGAAGATGCAGTTTAATGGGAAGCAGGACATGGTGAGATAAAAGGGGCCATGGGTAGGGCATAGAAGTCTTAGGTTGTAAATCTGGTAAATAGATTAGTTTTTAGTAGTTTCCTGAAGTTTAGGTAGGATGAGGCGCATGAGATGATGTAGGCCAGCCAGTTATTGAGCTGACCTGCTTGAAACATATAACATTTCATGGGAAGTTGTGCAGCTCCACCCCTTTGTATGCTGATCTCCTCTGGACTGAATTTAATCTTTTTTTTCTCGGTGTGTATGGGATTTACATGATGAATAAGAGCTGGATCAGTCAGATCCTCTGTGCAGGAGATATAGGACAATAAAATTAATGTGCCTGTGCATACTTCTATATTATGCTATTCAATGGTCTCACAGCAAAAAATGTACGATGTCTCAAATGTGTTCGAAACGCGGCAATCAGGCTTCTAAAAATATTCCGTGCCCGCGACCCTGTCTCCCATGCTCCAGCGTTGGCTCGCTGTCTGCCCGTAGCCAAACGTCGTGTCTTCAAGGGCCTGAGGCTAGTGTTCCAATCCTTGCATGACATGACGCCAGGCTATGTGACGGCTAAACTTCCTGCGTGCATGCCAAACTGGTCTCTCCGCTCCCGGGATGAAATACGCCTCAGCACGCTCCCTGGTTGTGCCCTTCAACTGCAAACTGCCAAATGATGGTCTGTTATTGAGAAAGACATGGGGGGAAGCCACTGCTTGCCCTGGATTGGTAGTATGGCATGCTGCTTCTCTTTGGGGGTTCTAGAATCTTTTGTTACTCTTTTGGATTCCGGAATCAGAACGGGCTACTAGGCTTGATTGGCCATTGGTCTGACCCAGTAAGGCTATTTTTATGTTCTTATGTACTCCCACTTCATTTCAAACCACTGGAATCAACTGCCCCCACAGATCAGATCCCTTAAAGGACTCCTCAGCTTTAGAAAAGCAATAAAACCATACCTCTTCACCTTACTCCTCTGCCTAAGGCCAATAAATTACAAAGAAATGTATATTGGTACCAGAACCAGTATGTGTCATGTAAGAAAACTTACATTGTAAAATCTTGCACTGTAGCTATGGCAAATCTAATGTGTAAACTGTGTCAAATTAGGATAAAGCTTATACTGAAAATCCTGTGCTGTAAGGATAACTATGGCAAATTATAACCAGTAAACTGTATATTATGTACTGTATATTAATATTAGACCTCTAGTATGTGCCAAGTTAGGATAAAACTTGTATTGAAATACCTTTCCCATCACCCCTTTGATTAGAATCTTGGGAATTCACCTTGATATACAGCTATCTATGACCACTCAGGTGGACCAAGTTGTACACAAAGGCTTCATCACGCTTTGCAAACTAAGATTCATAAAAAAAATTCTTTGAACTTGCTCCTTTCCGATTATTAGTACAATAGCTAGTGTTAAGCCTCCTGGACTACTGCAACATTTCATACCTAGCAGAACAATGCAGGCATTTCCGGAAACTGAGCATCATCCAAAACACGGCAGTGAGACTAATCTTTAATCTGAAAAAAATTGACCACAACTACATTGGCTTCCTGTTGAGGGAAGAGTTCTCTTCAAATTTGGATGCCTTGTCTACAAAGGCCTACATGGCCTACTGCCTAACTACCTAACTACTCATTTCTTGTTCTCGTCGCCAAGTCGCTCCACATGTTCCCGTTCATTTTTTACCTACTCTTCAGTCAAAGGCTGCACTCAGAAAAGATTAATTAACCGACTCTTATCATACCAAGCCGCTTCCAGGGATCCTGAACTGGGCCAAATGGTTAGCATATCAACATCATATATGCATTTTTAGAAAGCTATTAAAAACCCATCTGTTCTTAAAATTCTTGTAATCCCTTCAAAGCAGCATACTGATGTGAAACTATTGTTAACTCGCTGAGGCCAATATTCTATCTATCGTAGCTCACTGACAATGGTCAGCCCATCTCTTTTGTAAACCGCATAGAACCGAAAGGCTTTTGCAGTATATAAATAAAAATGTATGTTATGTTATAAATACTGTATGTATGTTTAACCTGTAACCCGTTCTGAGCTCTTTGGGGACAAAGGGATATAAAATGAATTAGATAAATAAATATTGTGGAATACGTAATCAAACACGAATTAATGGGACAGTTGCTTGACTTCTTTGAAGATGTGAATATACATGTGGTACAAACACAGACTTGCCGCTGTTCAGTTTTGCTTTTATCTTTTTCTGGTTTAGTTGTTGATAAGTTTCAACAGTACTCACATTTATTGGCTTCCAAGCTTCTTTCATCCACTGACACTGGATCAACATAATCCCAGTATTCCTCCAAGCCCCAGAAGTACTCTGTTGTGTTGGTTAGATTAGCCATTTTAGTGTCACTTTTCATCAGCCCAGCATGGGACGCTGAAACAATCCTTTCTGTTTCTGCATGCTCAGATGTCAGTAGGAAAGCCTGGTAAAAATGATGTGTGTGTGTGTGTGTGTCTGGAAGCCTTCATCCTCTGAAGCTTCTCGTCCGTCCTACTACAGACCTCAACCAGCCTCCAGGTAGGGCAATCAGCTAGCCCTGGCTTCCTAAGAAGAAATACTTCTCCTTCTTCATACTGGCTGCTTGCTACCCTTCTTTATACAGATAGACATCTAAAATAAACAGTAACTGAATGAGTCAATCCAGTCAGAAAGCAAAGTTTATTTCTGCCTCCCAGAAGGACAGAACCAGGGACAGAGAAGCTGAGGGTAGAGAAAGGACGGTGCAGTGGGAACAGTAATGTGTCTATGGCAGGGGTCAGGGAGGAAACCTGAAGCTCATGCAGAAGATGACACCCTGTTTGGATGGCAGTGTACCCACACTATACATCAGGGGTGTCCAACCTGCGGCCCAAGGGCCGCATGCGGGCCCCGTGAAGTATTTTGTGTGGCCCTGGTTGAGGGCGATGCAGTGTTTTCCTCTGCTGCCCCTGGGTGTTTACCATCTTGCCGGCTCCCTCCTGTGTCTTGCTGCAGCGTTTGAAAGTTTGTGTGGCCCCAGAAACATTTTTTTCGGCCAATGCGGCCCAGTGAAGCCAAAAGGTTGGACACCCCTGCTATACATCATCAGCTCTGGTTCTATTGTCATCTGACAAACTGATATGTTTAAACTATATAATGCACAAAAAATTGCACCCTCCAAAATACAGGACAAAAAAGTCACCTTTCTTTACAAAAAGGGAGAAAAGACCTCAGTGTCTAATAGGGGCTCTTTAAGCTTCCCATATAGACAGGCTAGTTTTAAACAGAATTTAATCCTAGCAGACACATCCTTGGTCAGAAAAACTCCCAATTAGTAAGTGAACTAGAGAATGACACGGTGGCGGTTTACCCGCGGCCACCGCATTTTAGCCGCGGGTCACCGCCGAAAACGGGGAAGAAAACTAGCAGTCGCTGCGGCGATGGGGACAAGGCCATTCACCGCCCGCGGGGCGGTGAATGGGTCTTGTCCCCGCAGTGAGGCATGAAGGATCGCGCGGTCCCCGCAGCTCACACCCGCCTGCCCAATCGATTCTAGTGTTTAGCCAGCTCTCTCCCTTCTCCTCACCTTAGTTTGTAGATTTTCTTTTTCGGCGACCCGCACGCTATCAGAGAGCCGCGCACCCGCTGCTGCTCAGTTTCGATCTTCTGCTCTGACGCAACCGGAAACAGGAAGTTGCAGCAGAGCAGAAGATTGAACACTGAGCAGCCGCGCGTGTGCGGCTCTTTGGGAAAGTGTGCAGGTCGCTGAAAAAGAAAGCCTGCAAATTAAGGTGAGGAGAAGGGAGAGAGCTGGCTAAACACTAGGATCGATTGGGCAGGCGGGTGGGGGTTGCGAGGACCGTGCGATCGCTAGTGTTCCCGGCTCAGACTGTAAGGAGGGAGTGAAAGGGAAAAGGATTCTGGGCCAAGGTGATGAAAACGGAAAGAAAAACCCACAGCAGGAAAGAAAGGGAAGGACAGACAGGTGAGCCAGATGCTAGAAGCAGGGGGGGGGGAAGAAAGAGGGAAAAAAGCTAGATGGGGTTGAAAAGAAGAGACACACTGGTATGGAAGAGGAAGATAGGGGAAATCTGGACACAGGAAGGTAACAGAAAGAGGGGAAATTATGTGCATGGGGCATAGGGACAGAGACAAAAAGGGGACATGCCATGGGGATGGAATATGGACACAGGGGGGGGCAATGGCAGATACATAGGGGAGATATTAGAAAAGTATATAAAATCGTACCCGTTTGAGGCTTTTATGTATGCAGCGGTGACGGTGACGGGGCGGTGAATGGGGTTGCAGTGGCGGTGACGGGGCGGTGAATGGGGTGGCAGTGGCGGTGACGGGGCGGTGAAGGGAATGGCGGTGACGGGGCGGTGCAGAGGATGGTGAGACGGGGACGGGGCGGTGACGGGGACCAATTTTTTCACCGTGTCATTCTCTAAAGTGAACCTCTATTCTAATTTTCTAATAGTTTTATATATTTTCTTATAATTTTATATATTTTTTTAGACTTTTCTTCAAACAACAATTGTCAAAAATAGAAGTCACTTATCTGAGCACTTCGATATTCAGGTGTAGTCCTGGAGTAAAGCAAGCAGGAAAAACTGCTCTATGGAAAAAAGCTATCAGTCAAAACATTCTTCCAAAATATCCAACAGGGGCCCCTGTTTCGCAACAAAATGCTTCGTCAGGGATTTTACAGCAAATCCCTGATGAAGCATTTTGTTGCGAAACAGGGGCCCCTGTTGGATATTTTGGAAGAATGTTTTGACTGATAGCTTTTTTCCATAGAGCAGTTTTTCCTGCTTGCTTTACTCCAGGACTACACCTGAATATCGAAGTGCTCAGATAAGTGACTTCTATTTTTGACAATTGTTGTTTGAAGAAAAGTCTAAAAAAATATAAAAAATTATAAGAAAATATATAAAACTATTAGAAAATTAGAATAGAGGTTCACTTACTAATTGGGAGTTTTTCTGACCAAGGATGTGTCTGCTAGGATTAAATTCTGTTTAAAACTAGCCTGTCTATATGGGAAGCTTAAAGAGCCCCTATTAGACACTGAGGTCTTTTCTCCCTTTTTGTAAAGAAAGGTGACTTTTTTGTCCTGTATTTTGGAGGGTGCAATTTTTTGTGATTTATTTTGGGCATCCTTTTCTTGATTTTTTGGATATTTTTGTTAAACTATATAATGTTCATGGAATAAAAATCAAAAGCTCCAGAGCTGCAAATCAAAATAACAAGCCATGAAGCGGCAAATATGATTATAAAATACACAGGCAATGCACTTTTTTAAAATAATTTATATTCTGCATATCCTACAATTCTATGCGGATTACAAATTAATCAGGTACTCAAGCATTTTTCCCTAACTGCCCTAGTGGGCTCCCACTCTAATGTACCTGTCCTTTTCAACATCTACATGTCCTCTCTGAAACTCCTTCATCTATCCCCCCTAGAAACTCTCTACTCCTACGCTGATGACATCCTCATCCTCCTCGAGACCGACTCAAACATCTCTAACCTTGCTGAGAACATATCCACATGTATAACGAACCTCCAATCCTGGGCCCAATCTGTACAAATGAAACTGAATGAGTCCAAAACAAAACTACTTTGGCTCGGCCCAATTTTAGATCATGTACCCACCTCCATCCCTCTACCTTCCGGCCCCACTCTTCAGCTTGAGTTTTCAAGCAAAGTCCTAGGCATCATCATAGACTCCTCTCTCTCCTTCAATGATCACCGCAACTCCTTGGTAAAAAAATGCTTCTTTAGCCTACATATGTTGAGGAAAGTAAGATCCTGCTTTCATCATTCTCATTTCGCTGTCCTCGTTCAATCCACCATCCTCTCTAGACTGGACTACTGCAACTCCATCTATATAAGCCTAACTAAGAAAAACCTCCATAGATTTCAGCTAATTCAGAACGCCGCGGCCAAGCTTATTTTTGCAAAAGGCAAGTTCGATCACGTCTCCCCACTCCTCTCCAAGCTTCACTGGCTCCCAGTATACTCCAGAGCCCTCTATAAATGTGCCTGCATAGCCTTCAAGATTCTACATGGCGTCCTTCCTCCCGTTATCCCACTCTTTTGGAATTCCTCAAACCCACACTCCACTAGACCCTCCCAAAAACTGAAACTATCTTTTCCCTCTATAAAAGGTATATCCCGCGCAGGAAAACTTGGAACATCCCTCCCCTTTAGAACCACAGAACTCTGGAACAACCTCTCATCCCCGCTCAGAAATTCTAGCTCCTTCCAATCCTTCTGCAAACACTTGAAAACTTGGCTCTTTTCAAAAATCTAATCACCTCCCGTTCTCTAGTACCCTGTCCCTCTCTATCTTCTCAGTCCCTCTCCTATATCCCTTCATTGTAGTTCCTCTCCTCTTAACCTCTGTATACCGTGCCGAGCTCTGCGCTTGCGGAGATGGCGCTGTATACAAACCTAAGGTTTAGTTTAGTTTAGTTTACAATGGGGATTAAATGACTTGCCCAGGGTCACAAGGAGTAGTGCAGGATTCAAACCCACAACCTCAGGGTGCAGAGGCTGTAGCTCTAACCACTGCACCACACACCATACACTTTGGAAACTAAATGAAGCTTCAGAAGAAGAATGAGAGGTACGGTAATATAATAGAGCAGTTGTAAAATTAAATGAGCTAAGATCTAGAGCAGTGGTTCCCAACCCTGTCCTGGAGGACCACTAGCCAGTTGGGTTTTCAGGATAGCCCTAATGAATATGCATGGAGCAGATCTGCATGCCTATCACCTCCATTATATGCAAATCTCCCTCATGCAAATTAATTAGGGCTATCCCGAAAACCCATCGGGCTAGTGGTCCTCCAGGACAGGGTTGGGAACCACTGATCTAGAACACATTTTGCTTCCTGGCCTGCTCAGAAAGTCACTATTGATGCAATACACGGTATATCGCAAACTGTGTGCCGGGAGATGCCAGCAAGGAGAAGAGGTGCCCCAGCTGACTGCTTACAAGACGTGCCTCCTGTAGGCTGTCAGCTGGCACAGACGATTCTCCTCTTCGCCAGTACCTTTCCTCCTCTCCCCCACTAGCGAAGGGGCAGGTTCAGGGTCGCAGCCTCCATGCATGCGTGGACATCGATGTGATGACATCACACATGCATGTGGCATCATCGCACCGATGTCCGCACAATTCCGGAGGCCTTCCGACCGCGGCACCGGGTTTAGTGTGCCCTGGTGCCAAAAAGTTTGCGGGACACTGCAATACACTAGTTATAAGAACAGTGCTTGGAAGTTTAAAAAAAAGTGAGCTAAAATGTTGAAGACTCAGGGCTCCTTTTTCAAAGGTGCGTTAGGGCCTTAACGCGCGGAATAGCGCGTGCTAAATTGCCGCGTGCGCTAGACCTTAACGCCAGCATTGAGCTGGCATTATTCTAGAAGCGTACCGCACAGTTTAGAGCGCGGTAATTTTGTGCGTGCGCTAAAAGCGCTAGCGCCCCTTAGTAAAAGGAGCCCTCAGTTATTTGTTAATGCATTTTTCTGAGCAATACTGAATTTACGCTACACTGAATATGTCTATTTTTTTATTATTTTGTATAGACTTTTAACATTTTATGTATGTAACCCCTTGAGAACCGTTTTGGATAAAAACGGTATAGAAATTTTAAAAATAAATAAATAAAATGAATCATATAGATGGCATATCTAGCACCTCCATTTGTAGGTGTTTATTACAATTATAAATTTTAACACCCCCTCCCCTCTTTTACAAAACCGTAGCGTGGTTTTTAGCACCAGTCATGGCGGTAACAGTTCTGATGCTCATAGGAATTCTACCATTCCATGACCGCTGCTAGCCGAGCCTTAGTATTTTACAAAGACACACCGGTGCTTATGTGTCTTTATTAAATTAGTTAGAATAAGGTGCCTTCTTGCCATCTCAACTTCGGTGACCTATTATGCCATGTGAAAGGGAAGCTGGGCAAGTGGAAAGGGTGTAGTTGTTCTTACAAGCCCAGAACTGAAACCCCACCCCTGAGGAGCAAAGTCACTAGGAAGTGTACTTCTGTCACACAGCTGTGTGGCACAGTGGTTAAAGCTACAACCTCAGCACACTGCTCCTTGTGACCCTGGGCAAGTCACTTAATCCCCCCATTGCCCCAGGTTCATTACATAGATTGTGAGCCCACCGGGACAGACAGGGAAAATGCTTGAGTACCTGAATAAATTCATGTAAACCATTCTGAGCATAGCACAGAAAAAGAAGCATTGACCTAATGCCAACACCATTCTGAAAGGACATCATTTGGGCCTATGAATGCTTTCATCATAGACATTTCTCAAGAACAAAGGTGAATCTAAGCCTAGCACACAGCAGCTCTAGGAAGGAACAAAGAGAAAATAGTTTGAAAAAGGAACTGAAAATGCCTTCTAAGGAAAGTAATAGCTAGATGATTAATTAGTACTTTTTTCACAATGAATCTGACAAACATTTATATTCAAATTGTTAAAATGTACCTTTAGCAATTATGATTATTTATTTATTTATTTTTTTAATGATCAGCATGGAATTGTTCCTACTGACCTATATACCTAGCCAGGAAAATAGCTTTTTTAAAAGGACATTATCAAGATTGGTAAAATGGGACTTTATCATCTCAACCAAGGTGCAGCTGCAAAATATTGGCATGGAAAAGGCCCTTCCTGATGGGACGCTGCTGCTTCAGCTTGCATATCATTGATGTGACACTGGGCAAGTCACTTAATTCTGCACTGCCCCAGGTACATTAGATAGGTTGTGACTCGTGAGTCCACCGCAACAGATAGGAAAAATACTTGAAGAACCTGTATGCAAACTGCTTTGAGTTAGAGAGTTGCGCGGGGACAGAAATCCCACCCATCCCCGCCAGGATCCTCTCCGTCCCCACCCGTCCCCGTCAGGATCCTCTCTGTCCCCACCCATCCCCTCAAGGAATTACCTCCATCCCCGCCCGTCCCCATAAAAAGCAGCAATTACTTCTGACAGGATCATCAATTTCATAGTTTCTTTTCTGTTTGTGATGCTATTTTCCTTGTGGAATCTCTTTGGTGGAACCCTTTTTTTGTTTTCTGTTCAGGTAATTAACTTATAAACCCCCTCTTTTACTAAGACTGATGTGTCCATTATATTATATGGACGAACCCTGCTTCCAAAGCCTTCCATCCCCGTGGGAGTCCCGTTGGCTAGAGGGAGTCCCCGTGGGCCAGAGGGGGGGTCCCCCACGATCCCCGTTCCTGTGCAGACCTCTACTTTGAGTGTGATTGTAAAAAAAAAAAATACAAAAAGGCAGTATAATACAAGTCCCAATCCCTAAACAAATTGTGGAATGGTAGTTTGTGACTCTAAAACAGGGGTGTCAAAGTCCCTCCACGAGGGCTGCAATCCAGTCGGGTTTTCAGGATTTCCCCAATGAATATGCATGAGATCTATTTGCATGCACTGCTTTCATTGTATGCTAATAGATCTCATGCATATTCATTGGGGAAATCCTGAAAACCCGACTGGATTGCGGCCTTCGAGGAGGGACTTTGACACCCCTGCTCTAAAATATTAAAAAGCAGGCAAATTATGGTATAGCGGTATATAAGAAATAAAATTATTATTATTATTATTATATTGAGATGCAGTGGCATAGTAAAGGGGGTGGTCTGCCCCGGGCATCGTCGTAGTAGGGGCGCCGGCACCTGTCCTCCTCTCCGCCTCTTCCCACACCCCCTGCCGCACACATGCGCCCCTCCCTTATACCTCTTTAATTTTCCTAGGGCGAACAGTATCACAAACTTGTCAACTCTCTCTGACATCACTTCCTGGTCCCGCACCTAAGAAGTGACATCAGAGGGAGAGCCGACACGACGCGGGCAGCAAGTTTGTAATGCTGGTTGGCTGGGAAAATTAAAGAGGTAAGGGGGAAGAGAAGTAGGGTGCGACAGGGGGGACAGAGAAGAGGACGGGAGAGGGGGCTACCACCCCGGATGCCAGTCACCCTCGTTACACCACTAGTAAGATGTTTTAGTGTATGCTACAGCATACGTCATGCTCCGTCTCTAGTGGTATTCAAATCCAAGCTAAAAGCCCACTTCTTTTAAGCTGCTTTCAACTCAACGCACTCACCATCAGTTACCTTTATCCATTGTATTATTCCTTCTTGAAACATCCCAACCCTGAGATGTCCTGATTGTGAGGGGGGGATGAGGGGGGAACCCTCCCCAGTTTACTTAATAGTATTCACGCTGCCGTTGGTGGGGGTTTGGGGGATTGGAACCCCCCATTATACAGGAAACTTAACTTTTTCTGTATTTTTTAGGGGAAAAGTTAAGTTTTCTGTTTAAGGGGGGTTACACCCCCCAATGTCAGTGCGAACACTAGTAAGTAAAGTGGGGGGGGTTCCCCCCACACCCCTTTCAGAGCTCTTTAAAATAAACTGAAATCTTGCGCTCAATTGTCTGCTCTGTAATGTCGGTCTGCCTTTGTCTGGCGCACTTTTGTCCCATCACCGCCTGTTAAGTGTTTCGTTTGTATCATTTAATTTATGTGGTGTCTTGTATACTGCTAAATCTCCCAAAGGATTTGAAGCGGTTTACAAAACATTTAAATTGACTTAAGTAATGGCCAACAATCCAGTCTCAGTCAGCTTCTAATTCCATGTCCCCAATCGAGCCAGGCCGGTACCACAAAAGCAACTCCTCCCCTTCAATTTTCCTGCTCCTGAAAGGTGTAACCAAACACTGCAGCTCCGCCAACCCACGGGAAAGTTTTGGCTGGAATGTTTGTCCAGGGCATGTCTTTACCGCCAAAACTCAAATTCAGATTTGGACCTTCAACAAACTTTCCCGCCAAAATTCAAATTCACAACCAACAGCCTTCCCTGTTCTCAATCAGGTCAGCCCAACAAACTTTTCTGCCAAAAACTCAAATTTCTCAACCCGCAGATTGCCCTGTTCTCAATCAGGTCCGTGAACCCACTATATATATATATAAAGACACACTGCAGACCTCACAGCATACCCTGAAGAAAGCCACAGCGTAATGGCTGAAACATCGGTTCTTTCTACACAGACGCGGCAAGACCCGAAAACCTTCTACAATCAGATCTCATGCTTATTTGTCGGGGAAATCCTGAAAGCCATACTGGATTGTGGCCCTCATGGACTGAGGTTACCCACCCCTGGGAAAGCAGGAGCCCATATTCTGTAGTACAGGACACAGAAAACTACAAAGTGCCAACCTTCAGGATGTCTGTATTTTTCAACTGAATCCTTTAGAAAATATATGGTTTTCAAATAAAAATACAGAAACTTAATGAGCTTGCTAAGTAATAATTTATGGTATGAAAGGAAAATGGAGCTCCTCTGTGCCACTGCTTTATTGCCACATCGCTAGTGAGTCACAGAACCTTGGAAAAGAAAGGATGCACTTTGCCTGTTGCTATGACAAATCTATCGTTACCAAGATACGGTATCAAAATCCATTGCATTTTCTGCTTGTGTGATTGTTCTTTTCCATATTCTATAATGTTTATATTTGCATTGAACCAAACTATACTGCAGACCATGTATTTATTTATTCTGATTTATATCCCGTTCTCCCAGGAGCTCAGAACGGGTTACAGATTGACATTCACAATCAGTTTTAGGACAGACAGTCATGACAAGGAGAGGGATACAGTTAGATAAACACAAATCTTATTCTAGAGTCTTGGCTGGTCATAAAGAGGAGAGCATAAGATGAAGATTTGAGGAGACTGTTCATTGGTGGCCCGATCGGCAGAAGAGGAAAGTTTGCACTGATCTTCGGAAGGTCATTAGGGAGTCCAGTGACCTTATCTGTGTGGGAAGCTGGTTCCACAACCAGGGGAGGAAGTGGCTGTAGGAGCGTATGCGAGCGGTGTTCATCTGGAGGGATCTCCCCATGGGAATGCTGAGTCTTAGTTCTGCTTTGGAGCAGAAGGGTCAGTTGGGGGGCGTATGGCTGTATCTTGGATGTACAACTTGCAAATACTGCATCAACTGCATGCGTTAAATAATCCGTAGTGATGAAACCGTAAGACAAAACATCTGAGGAGCTCATAGTCAACCTAGTTTAACCAGGCAGAAGAGGCTGACAAGGCTGGGAGTGAAGATTCAGCAGCAGTTTATGAATATCTGCTCTGACTGCTGTGGCACTTTCCGGTTAGTGCTGGAGTGGAGTCGGGATTTATCCGGGCACCGCCCAGGTAACTTCTGGTGGCTTCCCCAGACCCGGATATTCAGTGCTGTCCGCTCCCCCTCCTATAAGGGCTGGCAGTTAATATCCAGATCTAATTCAGTCTAAAACAGTCTTACTGGCAAGTAAACCCTACTACCGATGCACAAAACCCCTCCCTAAAACTATGCCACTCTAAAAAATTCCTTGACAAGACCTTCGCCTTCCAAGCTGCCAAGCTAAACCCATGGCTAACCCAAATGGCCCTCAAGGCCCCCAACTACCTCGGCTTCAGAAAAATGCTCAAAACCCACCTCTTCCAAGACCAGGATCCTTAATGCCCCTTCCTAACTAAATAAACCTCCCCCCTCACCACCTCCCCCCCCCTGGTCTTGAACCGCTGTTACTCTGTTTAATTGATGTGAACCACTTGTAACTCTATTTAATTGATGTGAACCGCCTAGAACTCTTCGGGGTATGGCGGTATACAAAAATAAAGTTATTATTATTATTATTATTATAATAAAAAGGTTCTCTGTGGCTGCTACCGATGGCTCGATCATGGTAGCAGCCACTGAGAATCCTATGCTAATGCACAAGGAGCTCATTGATATTCTAATGAGCACTCTGTGTATTGCACAGCATGGAAACGCGTTGTTTCCAGTGCAAACTTTACCGTCAGGGTCTGAGCTATCATAGCCTTACTTTCCTGTACTGACTGAGACTGATCGATAAATGCTCTGACGCTCATAGAATTCCTATCAACTTTGGAGCACTTACTTTACCGGCCCTCACTAAAAACCTCTAGCATAGCTTCATAAAAAGGGGGGGTGAGGGGATGTTTTAAATTGTGGTGAGCTGCCCAACCGTCAAAATATAGGGGCATTAAACTGGGCAGTGCAGCTGAATTTTGTCTATGACCACCTGGGCAGGTCAGGGGCAATACAAAGGGCAGTACTGGGGAGGATTTAGAAGTTATGCGGGTGTCGGCAATATTCAGTGCCAACCCAACTATATTAGGACAGTTTTTGAGCTGTCCTAAATTGGCCAGGCTAGACAAGTGAATCCTGACACTAATTACAGGCCAGGAGCCAAATAAACTTGTTTTAGTCTTTCTCCTAGGACAAGCAGGATGAGTCAGCCACATATGGGTGTTGTCCCAACAGCTCCCAATTTGCGGATAAGCTCTCCAATAGCTCAGAGAGATTTTTTTTTCTCTCTCTCTCTGAGCACGTGCAGTGCCCGGGCCCCACTGAGCATGCCCGAGCCCTACCCATTTCCCCCTGCTTCCCCCTAATCCCCAGTCTTTAGTTTCCGCCCGTTCCCATCGGTCGGATTTTCAACAGCTCTCCATTACAACTTTTTTACTCATCACCTTGAAGATGCCTGAATCATCTAATGAAACGACTGGGATGCAGGAGAAGGATAAACACACTGGATCCTCATGAATTGTGTGCCCACTGATTGGATCCGGCGCTCGAGGTTTCCGTGTTACTTGCATTGTGCGCACATGTCACCACGTGCACGCAAGCTAAGGAAGAGGGCACTGAGAGACTTCATGAAGAGAAGTGAGGCCCGAGAATCTTCCTCCAGCAGCCATCCTCATCGGAATGCAGCAGCGGGGGATCCACAAGCTACAGCGGCAAGGAGCCTCAGATTGCCCTGGCTCAGCTAATCCCCCCGCCTGCACTCGGCCCGGTAGAGAAATATCTCCCGGAGTTCCTGCACTATCCTGCTGTCCATGGAGAACCTACTTTACAGGTAAGTAACTACACTTTTAAGACCTCTGATCCCCTACCAGCCCCCTCCCAAGTCCCCTCATTCCTTTCCCCTCCCCCAGCCTGTGTGAGAGACAAGCCCCTGCTGGACCTGATATCCCTGGTGGTCCAAGTGGGGGTGATAGTACCTTCCTTTTCTTCATTTGCAGCGGTGGACCTAGAGGGGGGGATTGAATCGGCGGTGGGCCAGGCTTCGGGCGCTGGAGAGAGGGAGGCTGGCTTTGGCACAGCAGGGAGGGAGGGGAAGCAATCCCCTGTTCCGTTGTCCCCGCGCACAGCTTCGGGACGCTGTCTCTGAAAACGGGACATTTCGGCATCCCAAAGCTGTGTGTGGGAACAACAGGACAGGGGATCTAAAAATGGGATGGTCCTGTTCAAAACGGGATGTATGGTCACAATCGACTAATGCTAACCTAACCAGTGATGGTCAGTGTTTCTGATAACACTGGTTAAATACCAGCCAGATCAAAATTAACTAAGAGAACACTCTGAAAATTAAGATTTTATTTCTTTCTTTCAGTATTTATATACTAAGTGGTTTACATTCAGCTACACAAGCATTTTTCCCTGTCTGTCCCAGTGGGCTCACACTCTATCTAATGTACCTGGGACAATGGGGGATTAAGTGACTTGCCCAGGGTCACAAGGAGCAGCTTTAACTACTGCACCACACACTCATGCCTGCAGTGGGCACATCCCCATTGACAGAGTTTTAAATTCATCCTTGACAGACAGGGGAAGGACTGGGAATGTCTAGTTTCTGGCATGACCTTCCTATGAAATGAAGAATGTGTAAATAGCAAAGTACAAGGGAGACCGCCCGGACGCTGCTGACAAAATAACTGAAACAGCAATGGATAGAGAGATGTAAATGCGCATAAAGGGATGATGTGCACCAGCAAGACTATTCAGCTTCTCAGTTACCCCAAGGAAAAGCAGATGGGAGAGGGGGGGGGGGCAGCAGTGGGGGGTAATTCTAGATAGATTGCCTGAAGTCAGGCCCTGGGATGATGCATGCTAAGCGTAAGTTCTATAATTGAGCGTGCAATTGCTGATATAGAATAGAGTGTAAGTCTGTATTTATGCACCTAACTTCAGGCATGAGCATTTATGCTAGCTTAATGGCTGGTATAAATGTTCACACAATGCAGCAATCCGACTCTTATACAACCTCAACTACCGTGACCCCCACCCCTCCAGCTCTCCAAGCAGAACACTGGCTATCTATCAGGAAACGCTGCATTTTCAAAGCTAATCTAATCTAATCTAATCCTTAGGTTTGTATACCGCATCATCTCCACGTTCGTAGAGCTCGACGCGGTTTACAGTAGGAGAAATAGGAAGGAACTACAATAGAGGGTTAGAGGAAGAAGTGTGAAGAAAATTTAGAGGACTTGGGATGCCAAGATATAAGAGTTTCTTTGATTCCTAAGTTGGAGGGAGACTTACATTTTTTGAGAAAAGCCAGGTTTTCAGATGTTTGCGGAAAACTTGGAGAGAGCTCAAGTTCCGAAGAGGGGAGGTAAGGTTGTTCCAGAGCTCAGTGATTTTGAAGTGGAGGGAGGTCCCTAGCTTTCCTGTGTGGGAAATGCCTTTTAGCTCTAATAATTGCTCACAAAAGATTCCACAACATAACCCCCCCCCCCCATATATAGCTTCCAAACTACAAAAGTACACCCCCAGTCACCCCCTCCACTCATCTGCGGAAAGGCGACTGTGCATCCCAAAAGGAAAATTTATCCAGATGGAAACGGCCCTGAAATGCTCACACAGTCGTTCCATCCCTCAGCTCTGGAATCAGTTGCCTGATCACATAAGATCTCAGAACTCACTAATGACGTTCCGAAGAGCAATGAAAACCCTCCTTTTCAGCTAAACAGACTCCGACAGACTGCCTCTCTCTTTCTCTTCCTTCCTTTGAGCCCCTTAGTCTCTGTGAATTTTCAACACTTTTCCCTCTATGTACCCGATACCCTTTGACTAGTCATCATGACCCTCATTTCTGCAAAATGTCTGCACTTTTGTAAAGTGTCTGCATTGTGAATGTTCTTATGTAACCCGTTCTGAGCTTTGGGGAGGACGGGCTAGAAATTGAAATAAATAAATAAATTAGGCGAATACATGCCAGTATTCCTTAACCTGTGTACTTAAGGGCCTGGCATGTCCCTGGCCCTCCTAGGTCCACATCTCCCTTGCAGTTGCGTGCGATGGATTTTGCATGTGCCGCTTATAGAATACCAACTAATGGCAGTTATACGCATGGAGGGTAATTTTCAAAAAGGTCGTCTAAGTTCGATTTGGGCGTTTCCTGCAAGACGTTCAAATTTGGAGGCTCAGAGATGTCCATTTTTGAAAGGCAATCAGCTAGACATCCCCCCCAATTTTTTTTTTTTTTTAAATCACCTTCTTGGACATCTTGGCCAATGGGAGTGGGGTGGTGGGGGCAGTATTGTAATGGACTGGCCACATAGACATGCCAACAGAGCAGTGAGACACCTTAGAGGGCACTACTGTGAACTTCACATAAAGGGCACCAGATATACATCTCACCATAACCCCCTTATAATTTATGGTGAGCCCCCCAAACCTACTATACCCATCTGTCTATCACCCCAATAGCCCTTATGGTACAGGTTGCACCTATATGGCAATAGAGGTGGGTTTTGGTGGCCTCACACTTTCCACCATAGATGTAGTAATTAGAGTGGCTTATTGCACCTGGGTCCTCCTCTCTATGTTTCATTAGCCCACTCAGCAGCTTTTCCATACCAACTGTCACTGGGAGAGAGAGAAAATGTCTATAAGTTCCTCTAGGACATCCTAAGAAAGGGTTGATTATCACTACAAGACATCCATAACACACCCTCCAAAACATTCTCTAAACCTCTGGATGCACTGTGGGTAAAATGCCTCACTAGACATCCAAAAAGGCGGCTTAAAAAAATCAATGCTCGGATGACCCAGCGATTAGGACATCTAAGTGCCGACTTATACTGTTTTTTGGATGTCTTTAATTTTTGATTATGAGTCCCATAGGTTTTTGTTTGTTTGTTTTGACTACGCTACTGTGACTCCTGTTTTTTTTGGGGGGGTTTATGCCCACTCGATTGATTGCATCGTATTTAATATACAGTATGTTACCAGGTTTTAGAGTCACATGTTAAACTGAAGGTCCAGTTGAATCCTGATGAAGGCAGGCCAGCCAAAACACAGCCATATCGAGTCTTGTATGAACACTGAGTCTTGCATGTACATCTTCCATGTTCAACTTTGAATAAAGATTGTATCGACTCTTGAGAATCCTGATCTACGTGTCCCAGTTTATGCTCCTTTTGTGTGTTCCCATGGGACACAGTTCTCGTTTCCATCTGTTAGTTATACGCATAGGGCTAAATTCTATATATGGTGCCCAAAAATTAAAGCCGATCAGCAGGGCACTTAGCGTGATTCTATGAAAGACTCCCACTATATACAGAATTATGCTTAGGAGCCATAAGCAACCTAACATTTAGGCATACCCATTTATGTCAAGGAAAATCAGGCCTAAATGCCTGTGCCTAAGTTGTGCATAGATCAGGTGTATTCTGTAACAGTGCACCTAACTTTTAGGAACATCCACAATCCGCCCATTCTCCTTCCATGGCCCCCTTCTGAGATGTGCACACCACTTTATAGAATATGTCTACCAAGTCGTATGCATAACTTCTAATTGGTGCCAATTAGCATCAATTATGAGGTGTTAATTGCCAATTATTTGCGCTGACTGGCTTGTTAAACAATTAAGTTGCACATGCAAATCGGCTGTGTGCATCAATTTATGTGCATAACATATGGTGCCATATACAGAATATAGGGATTAACGCACAAGTGTACACTTACCTGTGTGAATGGGGTGGTGAAAAGAAGCAATCTGCTATCAACAGATACATTTGGTAGAAGAAATAAATGTTTTAAAATTGAAATAGCTGATGAGAAGTATTGTATGAGTTATTATAGTTTATATAGAAGAAAATAAAAAATAGAGGAATTTTTCTAAACCAATAATTGAAAGTGCTTAACCTTGTGAATTTTACTAAAGATGGGTTTGGTTTCTGAGGTCCTTTTCTCCTCTCTTCTTTAGATTAAGTTTTGTTATTAATATTATTCCTCAAAGACAAAGATAAACAAGGAGGTGTTGAAGACTGATTGATTTGCCTCTAATTAATTACTGATGCCTCCCATAATCTTATTCTCAAGAAACACTGTCTGCTGTCATGAATTTATAGCTTTTTTTTCTGATAAAATGAAATCTGGATTGATTTACACTCTTTCTTGTCCAAAGTGAAATGAAATAGTTTTTACTATTGTTAACAAAACTGCAGGGCCTGAGGAAGTGTTTGTGGTGTCTTGGGGTATGAAACACAAGAATACAGTGAGAATGGTCCTACACTGCCAGGAAGCTATTATTGGACCTTAAATACCATTGCTTACTTGCAGCAGTTGCATGCCACACATTTAGACCACAAAGTAGAGAATGACACGGGGACAAATTTGTCCCCCCTGTCATTCTATACCATAAAGCTTTTCTTCCTCCACAAGCCAGCATTATCTCTTTGAGCTGCCACTTCTGATTATGTTCCATGAAAGAAAACAAAGATCAGGAAAACAACATAGGAATGAGACACAAATGATCCCACGAATGACTGCACTTTTAATAAAGCCAATAAAAAAAGAAGTGAAGTTGAAGCAGTAGCAAAGCAGATCTGTCAAATTACCCAGTTCGGGGAAGGGGTGTGTATGTACATGTTAAGTTAGTCCTCCTGGGTTTCTGACAAGTCATCCTCATGCACTACTAGCTAGACTTGTAGCAGTAATTCAAAAGTGTTTACAAATACCAAACAACTTTGGGGCTGTTACATTCAGACTGTTCTCCTCCTAGAACTGGGTATCTCGGTAGCTCTGGCATATAGCTATCATCGGTATTACCAAAAAAGTCATTTTTTTTTCTGGAATGCAGAGGGTGGAAATATATGCCCGGGGCGGAACAACCCCTCTCTTAAAAACTGCATCTCGGCTCAGAAAACGTTCCTACCAGAGAATAACACGGAGACATATTTTTCCCCGTCCCCGCGGGAACTCAATTTCCCCATCCCGTCCCCGCGAGTTTTGTCCCTGCTCCATTCCTATAAGCTCTGCCTTAACCGCACAAGCCTTGAACACTTGTGATTTTAAAGTGTTTGAGGCTTGTGTAGATGAGGAAAAGAACACGCGGGGATGGGGAAAAATTTGTCCCCGTGTCATTTTCTGGTACCTACCCCTGACCGCCTTCGCAGGCCTAGTTGGCTAACGCTTTTGCCATCCCCAACATGGCCGTCCCACGACCTACGCAGAGTTCATCGGAAGTGGCGGGTCAGGTCTGCGGAAGTGACGCCTCCGAAGCGCGGCATTCGGAAAGGCTCGAGGGATATGGCGGGAGAGCTTTCCACCGTGGGGACCGAGCACGTCCCCATGGTGTTTTGCCATCCCCAACATGGCCGTCCCACGACCTTCGCAGAGTTCATCGGGTCATTGGACAGGAAGCGACGGGAGGGTGGGGTCAGGTCTGCGGAAGTGACGCCTCCGAAGCGCGGCGTTTGGAAAGGCTCGAGGGAGGCACAGAGAGTCTGCGAATATGGCGGGAGAGCTTTCCACCGTGGGGCCCGAGCACATCCCCATGGTGTTCCTGTGCTGTGGCTGCGGGATGGTGTTGGCGGACTCGTGCGGATTAGTGGGGAACGAGCTGCAGGACGAAGTGGCGTTGTTCAGTGGTGAGAGAGGCACCTTAAGGAGTGAGACAGAGCAGGAGCTCCTTTCCCAACCCCCCCAATTCTTTGCAGATTGAACCATCATAATAATTCTGCGGAAATCATTTTCTGGGTTACTCGCATCCTTTTGGATACAAATTAAGATAATATGCAGGAACTAAAACAAAACGTAAAGGAAATAAGGTGATACAATTTTTTAATTGGACTAATTTAATGCATGTTATGATTAGCTTTTGAAGGTAACCCTTCTTCAAATCAGAAATAAGCTATGAATATAATATGAATTATTTGCTGACAGTAGTGGAATATAAATGATTTTAACCACTGCCATTTTTGAATGATATATATCACATTAGAAGATGAGTTTCCGTATATATAGCATCCCCTTATACTGAGTATTTTTTTTTTCCATGTGAGTAACTGTTGAATATATCATGAAATGCGTTGACACAGCTTGCAGCTTGGTATATTACAAGGATGTGTGCCATTACAAATGTAGCCCCCTGTTTCTCCCGGATGCTGGCAGAGGGCACATCAAGTTATTTTATTTGTTGAAGACCAGAACAGGAGACAACTTCCACGATTGGACTCCACAGCAAGCATTCACTAGACTTCATTCGCTCTCCCAATTATGTTAGACCACACAAGTAAGTTGCTGAATAACTCAAACCTTTATATTAGATACATTAGATAGATTGTGAGCCCACTGGTATGGATAGGGAAAATGCTTGAAGTACCTGTATGTAAACCTCACTGAGTGTGATTGTATAACTACAAAAAGGTGGTTTACAAATCCCAATCCTTTTGCCTTACTTCTCCTTGGAACACAGAAGAGGCAATACGCTTCAATAGTAACAGTTTTTTTTTTTCTTTCTTCAACACTCCAAACGTATGTACACAGTTCCAATCAGATGTAAATAGTTCAGAATAACTAGGATCCCCCTTCTTCAATGGATCCTACTGCCATTCTAAAGTCCAGGTCTATTTGTATAGGATAGACCTAAATTTGAGTTTTAGTTGTGATCAGTTGGGTTGTTCTGTCCAAAAGACAAACCTTCTACCCAGAGCCAGGGCTTAAGACGCCTCGAGAGTGAGGTCACTTTTCTGAGACGACCCTCCAGGAAGTCTCAAGAACTGGCTTGGCTTCTCACATTACCCTTTGGTTTCTGGAAACTGCTGGAAACCAAAGGCAATTTTAGAGGTACCTAACTGTCTGCCTCTACCTTCCAGTTTTCTTAGAAACCCAGGTACATGCAGCTTAGCACACAAATACACAGGTCAGAAGTTCATACTCCAACTGTAGAACACAGCACTGATAATTTTAAACTGCAAACTCCAAAACTTCCAAATTTTTACACCATTTACTTGCAGTCATGGGGAATATATGCACTACTCCTTACCTCCAATGCATCATATTTACCCAGGCCTGCACAAAATATAAAATTGTATTGCTTTGTCACTTTATCATTCATCTATATCTCACCACTCTGTTTCTCAACCTAGCCCACCCCTTCCTGTGAGACTGCCATTGGAATGCCTTTATGTTTCCCTTATATATACTGATATTTATCAACAGCTGAGGAGTGGCTTAGTGGTAGAACTGCTGCCTTAGCACCTTGAGGTTGTGGGACCAAATCCCAGCACTGCTCCTTGTGACCATGGGCAAGTCACTTAATCCTCCATTGCCAAGGGTAAAAAAAAGTACCTGTATATATGTAAACCACTTTGAATGTGAACCACAAAAAGGCAGTATACAAGTCCCATTTTCTTCCTCCCCCTTTATTTCTGATCTGAAGAAGGGTTACCTTGCGAGCTAATCAAAGAATGCATTAAGTTGGTCCAATTAAAAGGTATCATCTTATTTCCTTTGTTTTGTTTTATTTCTCCTTATTACTTTTTAAAAGTGGACTAGCCACGGCTACCAGACCACGTCACATCAGGGTTGTCCAGTATTGAGCTGGCGTTATTCTAGAAGCGTACCGCGCGGTGCAGCGTGTGGTAATTTCGTGCGTGCGCTAAAAACGCTAGTGCAGCTTAATAAAAGGAGCCCTAGCTTTAGTAACGGATGCTACTGTGTGCCAGCATGTCTGCTCGTTATCAGAGGAGTGGGGGGGGGGAGTTGCCTGAAGATCAAGGGAACTGGGTTTGATTCCTACTGTAGCTCATCTTAACTCTAGGCAAGGTCACTTAACCCTCCATTGCCTCAGGTATAAAACTATATATAATAAATTATTATATAATTATTAATAATATGTAAACTGCCTTGATTGTAATTAGAGAATGGCACGGTAGTAGTTACCTGCGGGTAGCCACGAGTAACCCGCTGAAATGGTTGGGGGGGGGGAAGTGCTCACTGCGGGCACGGGGACAAGGCCATCCACCCCGTGGAGCAGTGAATGGCCTTGTCCCCGCAGTTAAGGGAGGGAAGGCGTGCAGCCCCCTCCCTCCGGCGAAATCTATCTCCCTCCCCTTACCTTTGCGGCACTTTAGAAAAGAAACTGATGCCGGCGAAGCCTGCCTGTGCCGCCCTGCAGTCGCGTGTGTGTGGGTGGAAGCTTCTCCTCTGACAGGGACGGGGGATGAAGGGGATGGTGGTCCAGTAATGGGGCATTGACGGGGACAGATTTTTTTCCCCGTGTCATTCTCTAATTGTAATCACAGAAAGGCAGTATATCAAGTCCCATCCTCTTTCCCTTTCCTTGATACTAATAATGTGATGGAGAACTTTAGTAAATGTGACCTTTGATCTAGTGGTTCTCTGTCGATACTTGATCTAGTTGTTCTCTGCCGATACTTAATTTTATTTTGGAGATTAGAATGATATTTCACTTATATGGTGAACTCCTCTGGTTTTAGCATAAAATATAGGAAAAGTGATATTTCTATTCTCTAACTTCATTTCACTTTGTTCTTTCAGCTGTCTCCTCAAATGTGTCGGTTGGTACAGAGCAGAAATTATCTAAAACTTCAACTGATTTTGGTTGGTAAGAAAAATTCATATTGTAAGGGACATACTTGTGTTTTATTTTTAAATTATTATCAGGTTGTCGTATATAACACGGTAAGAATCCTACAATATTAGAAAATACAGGGACTTTTCTGGCTTTAAGTTAAATTTAGATCAATGCTTAGTGATGGCTACCTCTTCCCAGGTACAGGACAGCTGGCCAGGATAGTTCCCTTTACAATGGGCTATTTTAGGTATTGTCCAAACTAATAAGACTTCTACCCTTTATCATAGTAAAGGGTGGCCCTTTTGCTCAAATATATAGCTGAGAATTTAGCCAGATGGGCTGCGTTGCCCCTTTCCCTGCATGGCAGGATACATTTATTTGGTATGGTGTTATTACCCTGATAGCTTTCTTTCTTTTTTTTTTTTTTACAGCTTTTGCTTATTTGGTTGCTGAAACAAGATATTGCTAAACTTTATTTACTAATATCTCGATTTTGTTGGAAGGGTAAGAAACCGAAGATGGCATTCAAATTTTTGTTGGGGTCCTGGAGTCAGGGAGGTCTTGGACTTCCTAATATTCATTTCTATAATTTGTCTTGTTTATTGCTCTTTTTAGGAGAATGGTTCTCTGATCGCCAAGACTATACCCCGAAGGCTATTGAAACAGCGCTGTTTGTGCCCTGGAACATCCTTTCCTTGTTGCAGGTTCCTCTGGCGTTGCTGCCGCAGTCAATAAAGAGTAGCTTACTTTTACGTTCCTTGCGAGTTACTTGGTTGGAATTACTGGGGGTTTGGCATGGTAATCCTTGAATTACTAAATTTTTGCCCATTGTTGGTAACATCCAATTTAGTCCCAGCATGGAGAGTGTGTGTTTTCGGCGTCACAATATTATCTCACGTTCTGCAGGCTGATGGTATTCTGAAATCATGGTCAGCTCTTTGGCAGCAATGCCAGTTAGAATTGAAGGACTTCTTGGCTTATAAGCAACTTCAACATTATGTCCATTCCCTGGATTTCACTGGGCTATTGCTTCCCGTTGACGTCAAATTTCAGCAGTTCTTGGAGCCTTATTTGGAAGATGGTTACGTAATTATCTCCAGAGCTTGGCTTTGCCGGTGAATAGGGATGCATTGTGCTCTCGCTGATGTCGTGATTTGGATATGCCTGATGACTCCCTGGATTTCCTAGCTTTGATTAAACAAATTCCAGAGATTTCAGTAAATGCAATCTCCGGGAATGCCAATTTACAGTGCTACATTGAGCGTATTTTACACAGAGCCAGCTTCAAAAATCTGGATACATTGATTCCCCTATATGTCCTAAATGATCCTCAACAGAGTAATACATTTCTTCATGCAGTTTGTCATAATTGGGTCACTTTTCTTTTTGTCCTATTCTGTTTTACTGGGTTTCTCTTTTTTTTTTTTGGTCTACTAACCTTTTGGGTAATTTTTCACTCTGTCTCTTTACCCCATATCTCTGCTTTCCAGTCATTAGGATTTCTTATATTTGGGCGATATCATCATAGAAAAGCTTTGTGATGAGAGTGGAGAAGACGTCAGAGTTTTTGGGTCATACCTCAGAATTTTCAGATGTTTTGTCTGAGCCATAAATTTAGCATAGTTCTTTTTCATAACTGTCCCAAAGGCTCACAATCTAACTAAAGTACCTGAAGAAACAGTATGAAAAATAAAAATACAGAGGTAGAGATAGAGATAGAAATGAAATATTCCAACAAGTAATGAATAAATAATTTAAAGATAGAATTAAAATAATAATTAAAGTAAACAAAATAGAGATAAAAATAAGCATAGAGAGAAACAGAAACACACTCCAAAAAAGCATCAAGATCTTTGACTTGTAATTATTATGATTATTTAACACCAGATCTTAAATGCCTTTCCAGAATACATCATATCCCTATCCCTCTCCATACCCACCTCCATCTCCACCCCAATTCACTTCAACCACCATTCCCATTCTATTAGTTAACTGCTGTCAACCCCAGTTCCAATGGCTATCATCTGGGTCCCGAGTTTCCTCCAAGAACAATATGCTGGATCAGATATTTCCTTGTCATTAATGCCCCTCAGAGAAAATATTTGCAGATTGTCTTTCAGGAGCTGTTTTTACCCTTCTAGCTTTTCATTTCTGCTTAATTATGACCATCTGAATTTTTCTTGTTTAGACAGATATGGCTAAAAATGTAGCTATTCACTTGTGGCAAAACAAAAAAAGAAACTAGCAAAAACTGCAGTAAAAATGCAATAACAAAACCAAAAAAGAAATGCAGAAAATGTACAAGGTACAAGAATTTTTATTCAAATCAATAAACAGTTTTATATCCAAAATTAGTCCTTGATGTTAAATAGTGTCGGATCTGTACTATTTGAAAACAAAAAATGATAAAACCAAAAGCTGTGGATACTGATGTTCTGAAGATGATTTATTAAATACTCTTACACATAAAGACATAGAAATGCAATTGTAATAGTCCAACCGGACCCTACACAGTCCGTGTTTCAGCGAACACGCCTTCCTCAGGGGTCCTAGAGGGGTAAAAGAGTAATGAATAATAATGAACAGGAAAAGGATAAAAGTGACTGTAGTGCCAACTTAAAGCATGCTTATTATGTCTATACTTGACCACAAGATGAAAAGGGTGTGCCAAAAACATAAGAATTGCCGCTGCTGGGTCAGACCACTGGTCCATCATGCCCAGCAGTCCACTCCAATGGCGGTCCCCAAGTCAAGGACCTGACCCCTAACTGAGTCTAGCCTTACCTGCGTATGTTCTGGTCTAGCAGGAACTTGTCTAACTTTGTCTTGAATCCCTGGAGGGTGTTTTCCCCTTTAACAGCCTCCGGAAGAGCACCCCAGTTTTCTACCACTCTCTGGGTGAAGAAGAACTTCCTTACGTTTGTACGGAATCTATCCCCTTTTAACTTTAGAGAGTGCCCTCTCATTCTTCCTATCTTGGAGAGAGTGAACAACCTGTCCTTATCTACTAAGTCTATTTCCTTCATTATCTTGAACGTTTCGATCATGTCCCCTCTCAGTCTCCTCTTTTTAATGGAGAAGAGACCTAGTTTCTCTAATCTCTCGCTGTACGGCAACTCCTCCAGCCCCTTAACCATTTTAGTCGCTCTTCTCTGGACCCTTTCGAGTAGTACCGTGTAATCATGCTGTTTAGGAAGGCTTGAAACATCGACAAAAGACATAAGAGGAAAGAAAGAAAACTATAGAGTGACAGAAATGACTCGTAATGGGAAAATGGATGAGGAAATAAAATACCATGGTGCATATTAAAATTTGAGAGTAAACATTAAAATCTATAAGGTGCCTAAAGTAAACCATGTTAATGAAAGGACTATTTAACATCAAGGACTAATTTTGGCTATAAAACTTTTATTGATTTGAATAAAAATTCCTGTACCTTTATACATTTTCTGCAGTTCTTTTTTTTGGTTTTGTTGTTGCTTTACACTTGTGGCTAAGAAAAGTCACTGAAAGCCGGAACTGACTACACGGTAGGACTGTTCCCTGTTGATGAACCAGGTCCTTTATTTAACCTTGTGACTTTATATTGTCCTCATAGTGTTTGAAGTTTAGCACAACGATGTTTTTAACCTGAACGGTTTGCAGTTTAGTGCTTTAATCTAAGGACAATGTTAAACTTTTGATTTTAGCTTGTTTGAGGAGTTGACCTGCCGTGGCTGTAGCAAGATCATCGGCAGAATTTACAGATGTACTCCAAAGGTTCTGGACTTCAAACGAGATCTCTTCTGCTTAGACATTGACTCAATTGAAAGGTAAGGAAGAAGGTTCTTATTTGCGCAAACATTTAGGCCTAGATTCTGTAAAGTGCGCTTAACTTTAGGCGTTGTTTAGACATCCTCGTAGCGCAAGTGTCAATCAGCGTTACTTAGGGCGTTAGATAGGCTTCATTAGATGTCTGTACCGCGCACAGCTTCCAAAAACGTCATATAGACGTCCCTATATGGACGTGCCTAGACGCCGGATAGACGTCCCTACGATGTTATATATAAAAAGGTGGTTTTTACTGATTTATTATCGTTATTTCAGGATTGTAAGCTTTCACATAATTTACCCAAAGTATAGGATCATTAAAAGGATAATAAAAACACATATACCATGTTTAAAAGGATATTTATAATATATTAGTTTCAGTGGGAGTTGATTTGGGAACATCAGTGTGCATATTGAAAAAATGTGACTTGTTAACACTCTACATGTGACACTCTAATCAGCTGTGCTAGACAATGAACCATACAACAATAGCAATTCTGATTTGATTATACTACTCCTTATATATAGTGAATGGCAGTTAATTCTGCTAGGAGACAGAACACTGCCCTGTTATATGTTTGTTCTTCATGTTTCAGAATTTATACTTCAACAGTATAAAAAACAAAAAAGTAACAAACTATGCCATGTTTAAAAGGATAAGTATAAGATTAGTTTTTGACTGAGCTACTGAGTAATGAAGCGAACGGGGTCCATTTCTTGGTCCCAAAACCGCCCTGCCCACACCCTGTCATCTGGGTACAGATATCCGGAGGCATTCCCCTTAGAAAGAAAGGATATGCAGACAGTATCCTAAAGATACTAATCTTTTATTAGTTTACATCCAGCTTTTATACTTTTTTGAACATGGGTCAATGGTATTAGCAGATGACGTAAGTACAAACCATATCTGTTGACAGGATACATAAACTTCAAAGAAGTAATCAACACAAGAAAACGTGGATGGGGGTGGGTGAGTGAGCAGGATATGTACTTTATTGTCTAAAAAGGTGTTAAAGCTTCCCTTATCTCAACCAGTACATGGCAGTGAGGGGGGGGGGTCGAACCTCCATTGTCTTCATTAACAAGATTAAATGGCCTTTTCCCAGAACATTAAGAGAACAAACTCACACACTGTCTGTGTTTGAGCACCTCCAGCACTGACAGAGACAGAAGACTTATCCTTTCAAATGTGTCCTTTCAAGTGGGAGTTGAACTAGAATTATCAGCATAAAGGGGGGGGAAGCTCTAGTTTTGTATGGCAACGGTATCATTAACTGCTAAAAGAAGTGGAAATCATAGGACTTTGAGGACCATATAGGCTTCTGATAGACATAGTTTAAGTTCCAGAAAGACTAGCAGGATAGGCAGCCTAGTTCATCCAATCAGCTTTCTCTGGGCTTCCTATAGATGTTATTTGAGAGAGATTTTTAGAAGTGATTCCTTGCTCTAAATAACACTCTTTGTCATGAAACATTGCTACAATCGGCTCATTCTTCAAACCAAAGGGAAATCCCATGACTTCAATTGGCCAAGCCTATAAACAGAATAAAACACAGAACAGACCTGAATGTGGCTTCTAGTTCATTGGAAATGGAAGTATACAGCTGCACATTGATGACCTGATTGTGATATCATCAAGGTGCACCTGGAAGGTAGAATGCCAGAAGTAAAAGAAAGGCTGGGAGTTGAACTCACAACCTCTGGAAGATCAGTACAGCGCTTTTACTCATTGAGCTACACCACCTTCCACTGCAGTTTCTCTGACTCCCCTGTCATATCATAGCTTAGTGATCTGCTAAGGTATCATCTGCTTAGTTATCATCTCACAGTTAGCTGAGGGAAAAGACTGGTAGCTCAATGGTTTAAAGCACTGCTTTCACTGACCCAAACCCCATATTCTCAAGTATGGTTCAATAAATGTGACATGGAGTCAAATAATGCTGTTTTTATCAAATGCAAGCTCAACTTTTGTAATGTATTGTTTCTAGTATTGCTAATGTGCTGTTTGAGATAAAAATTAGATGTGATTGGTCTGTATCTTTTAATTTTTATTAAAATGAGTATTGTGTCAGCTGAAGGACTTAAGGGAGTCGAACCCAGACCATGCTCACACGCTAACCTTCATTCTAACCACTGTGCTACTGAGTGAGGTATAAATTTGTTAGTATTCTTCTGTTCCGTTTAGGCGTCGTATGCGGAAAATCAGCATCCTTTGCGCTTTAGCGATGTAACCTTGGCGTCAGTGCGGATCTGTGAGCACGCCTAAGCAGCGCTGAATGATGTCATGCCGTTTCAGCATTGTGACGTCACCGAATCGCTGATTTTTACAACGCAATTCATTTTTTCATCATGGCTGCCAGAAAGAACCCCAACTTTGGCACCAATGATTCCAAACTTCTTGCCATACTGTTCCTGCAAAAGGAACGTCATTATTTCAAGGTGGCAGAAAGAAAGAGGGCCTTCCTGCAATATAGAGCCTCCTGGGAACGGCTCACCAGGAAGTTCAATCGGCTGGCCTCCTTTCCCAGGAATGTAAGTTTTCATAATCAGGTGATCACAAAGAATAATGTTAAACTATTTTCTTTATATAAACCTGTACAAAATAGTTCTTTTTACAAATACCCCCTCAAAGGTGGCAGAGTGAGATTTGAACTTACAACCTCCAGTTCTTCATCATGTTCATTCACAAGATGCTGCTTTTAATCTTTGTGCCACATGCAAGTGATACCAAACAGCTCGTTTATAATAGAAACTTATTGAAATTCACTTTGCCAAAAAAAATGTAAAATATTAACATGCCTGCCTGATTACATATATGTACCTGTAATTTCTCTTTGGCACATGTACACAGCAATCTGTATTGCAGCACCCTGAGCTTATAAGTTCTTAACCATGCTGCTTCTTCTCATCCTGGCCAACCCATTTAATTGCCACACCAGGATAAGAAAAGATGCCTGAAAGCCTGAATACATTTATTTAAACAGTTGGCATAATGGTGTTCAAACGTAAATTTATTAATGTTGGTTCCTATAGCTCAGGCTGCAGCATTAACCTGGTGAGCCACAAATGGCATCTTTCTGTCAGAGGAGAAGTTTCCTCCCATGACAGCTTAGGACAGCTAGCCATGGGAAGGAGAAAATAAGGTTCGCCTGGAAAGGGAAATGTGCTGCTAAAAATGGCAAAGTCCACCATCTAGACCCTCTTATGAGAGCTAATAGGAAGCTGTTAAAATTAGTGAAGGTGGGATTTTAACCGGGGTGCTTGAGAAGATGGACAAGGTGCAACGATGCTGATTAACCTGGTGAGCCAGAAATGCTTTCTTTGTGGTGATTGTGATATGAAATCTAATCACATGATACATAGGCAGGTCAGTCAACTAAGATATGAAAGGGCAGTGAGATCCACCTGAGTAGAAGCTGATGTAGCTGTATGGGTTGAAGTCCTGTGCTGATCATTCAGAGGTTGTGAGTTCAACACCCAGTGCATCTTTTAATTGTGGCATACTACCTTGAAGGTGCAGCTTGATGATCTCACAATGAGGTCAGCTTTGTGAAGCTGAAGAGCTTCATTTTGCAATGAGGGAAAATGCATGTTAAGGTCTGTATCTGGTTTTTCTTTTCTTAAGCGCTGAGAAATGAAGTAGTGTGAGCAATAATATGTTTTTCATTTTCTTTCTTTGCTCTCAAGAAAGCTGATTGCAGCACTGTTTGTTGAGAAAAAAGGGGGTTCTGTTTAAGCAGGAAAGCCAAAGGTGGTGTAATGAGTAAATCATATTATCCCAGGACAAGCAGGCAGCATATTCCCACATATGGGTGACGTCATCGACGGAGCCCCGCAGCGGACAGCCTCGAAAGCAAACTTGCTTGAAGATCTCGAACTTTCGAGTGCTGCACCGCGCCTGCGCGCGTGCCTTCCCGCCCGAACTAGGGGGCGCATCTCCTGAGAGGATCCTCAGTTCGTTTATTTCCGCGGAGACAAGAAGACACGTTTTCTTTCTCTGCAGCATTGCCTTCTCATCACCGCGGCTGTTTCTTTTAATTTAAAGTCGGTCGCTGTGTTAATTTTATCTTCTTCTTCTTTTATTTTTCGTGTTTAAAAAAAAAAAAAAAAAGTATATTCTTTTTTCCTTTTCAGTTCGGCCGTCGAGCTTTGGGCCTAGGCCTAGGCTCCTTCGTTCGACACGGACTTTATTTTTTCCATGTCCCGGCCTCTTACCGGGTTTAAACGTTGTCGACAGTGTAATCGGGTGATTTCGGTCACCGATCCCCACTGCCGTTGTTTACAGTGCCTGGGTTCCTCTCATTCCCCAGAAGATTGTCATCGCTGCTTTACCCTCACTCCACGAGCTTTTCGGCGGCGTTGTGCTCAATTTTTTCAACTTTTCGGTATGGAGCAATCTTCGGAGCCGGCCTCGACCGTGGCGGCTGCACCGGTCTCGAAGGCCTCGACTCCGACGACCTCGACACCTGTGGTCTCGAAGGCCTCGACCCAGACTCCGGCTGGAGTTTCGGTCTCGAAGGCCTCGACCTCTTCTACTTCGGTTGCCTCGAAGACGACGTCTTCCACGAAGCCTTCTACGGGGGGTAAGTCTCCGAGTTCCCTTTCAGGTGCCGTATCCAAGAAGCCACCAGAGTCCTCGGCGCGACCACTTTCAAAGCGTACCTCCAAGATAAGGGAATACTCACCTTCGAGGTCGCCCTCTTCGGAGCGTACTGCTGCACATACGAGGTCAGAACCTTCTGTCTCGGTGCCGATGCTGGAGGACATGTTAAAATCTATCCTCACCACTCAGATTAATTCTTTGGTGGCTCAACTGGTCCCGTCCTCGACCTTGCCTCGGGCTGACCAGCCTGTTACTCAACCGGAGCTTCCAGTCTCCCGAAGCCGATCCCGGACACCGAAAAACATTTCTTCATCGGAGTCGTCTCCGGGCTCACCTCCTCCGAAGCATCGGTCGAAGCATTCCAGACATGTGGCCTCCAAGCTTCGGAGGGAGTCTTCGACGTTGGATACCGAGGCTTCTTTGTCTCGTTCTTCGAAGGCGAAGCAGGGTTCTCACCATCGAGCCTCCACTCGAAGCCCTTCTCGATCCAGAACCCCATCGAAGCCAGTCCGTCGAGACAGTTCTCCACACACCTCGACTCATTCTGTACCACGTACACCGGGTACTTCTCCATCCAGGAGTCTGAAGAGGAAACATTCTCTTACTCCACTTCACAGTACAGCTTCTTCTCCTACTGTGCGTATGGAATCGGACATTTCCACATACTCTAGAGAAAATTCTCCATCCTACTCAGTACAACATAAATCTCGCAGTGGCTCTCCTGAAGAGTCATCTGACCCAAAATCAGTTTCTTTTGCCAAATTTATTTTTGATATGGGTCAAGCTCTCAAGCTAGACCTTCATTCAGACTCTAAATATACTCCTGAGTACTTGGCGGATATGGAGCTTCCCCATCCTCCTAAAGAGTCACTCAGATTGCCTATGACTCCTGTTCTCCAGCAGACCTTCACTCGCAATATGGAGACTCCTTATTCTATCACTGCCATCCCATCTAAATTGGAATCTCGTTACAGAACGGTTCCATCTAAAGGATATGAAAAGTCTCAACTTTCTCATCAATCTCTAGTGATAGAGTCATCATTGAAGAAAGCACATCCCTCCAAAATTTATGCTTCAGTTCCTCCTGGTAGGGAAGGCCGTACCATGGATAAATTTGGTCGACGTTTATACCAGAATTCTATGATGGCAAATAGAGTTCTGAATTATAATTACATTTTTACGTCCTATTTCAATCATTTTTTAAAGATTTTGTCTTCCTTTTACCCGGATGTCTCCACCAATCGTCTATCAGAATTTAAGAATATCCTTAAGACTCTTTCTCAATTGAGACTATTCATGCTACAAGCTTCCTATGATGCCTTTGAACTCTCGTCTAGAGTCTCGGCATTTGCAGTAGCCATGCGTAGATTAGCATGGTTACGGATAGTGGACATGGATCCTAACCTTCAGGATAGATTGGCTAATCTTCCTTGTCAAGGAAATGAATTATTCGATGACTCTATTGAGGCAGCTACAAAGCGTCTTTCAGAACATGAGCGCTCTTTTGCTTCCCTCATCCGTCCAAAACCTAAACCTGCACCAACTAGAGGTTTCAAACAGACTCCACGTCGCTATCCACAGAAAACAACTCCTGCTTTTTCTAGACCTCCTGCTCGTCGGCCTCCTCCACAACAACGACAACAAAAGTCACAGACCCCTGCTAACACTAAGCCTGCTCAGTCTTTTTGACAATCTCAACTTGAGCATTCAAATTTCTCTGTTTCCAAATTCTCCCCTCCCCATAGGGGGTCGCCTGTCCAATTTTTATCATCAATGGGAGCTCATAACATCAGATCTCTGGGTACTTACCATTATCAGAGAGGGATACTCTCTTCGACTCCTTCAGGTGCCTCCAGATCGCCATCCAAGAGAGTGTCTTTCAAATCAGTCGCATCTTCCTCTTCTTCTTCAAGAAGCTCGGGCTCTTCTTCTCCTGCGAGCTGTGGAGGAAGTTCCTCTCTCCCAAAGGAACTCGGGATTCTACTCCCGTTATTTTCTAGTTCCCAAAAAGACGGGAGATTTGCGACCGATTTTGGATCTCAGAGCTCTCAACAAATTTCTAGTCAAAGAGAAATTTCGAATGCTCACTCTGCCAACTCTATATTCCTTGATGGATCAAGGGGATTGGATGTGCTCCCTCGATCTCAAAGAGGCCTATACTCATATCCCCATTCATCCAGCTTTTCGCAAGTACCTCAGATTCCAAGTAGGAAATCTTCATCTTCAGTACAAAGTTCTCCCCTTCGGACTGGCTTCTTCCCCCAGAGTTTTCACAAAATGCCTTGTGGTTGTAGCTGCAGCTCTTCGCAACCAGGGTCTCCAAGTATTTCCATACCTAGACGACTGGCTCATCAAGGCTCCCTCTCTTTCAGGGGTTATTGTAGCGACCCAACAGACTATTCTCTTTCTTCAAAGTCTGGGATTTCACATCAATTTTCCCAAATCTCAACTGATTCCTTCTCAGTCTCTCCAGTTCATAGGAGCGACTCTGGACACTATCAAACTGAGAGCATACCTTCCACAACCACGTCAGGATGCACTCCTTCAAATTTCTCAACAATTCTTCCAACTTTCCACTGTTCCAGCAAGGAAAATGATGGTTCTGCTCGGTCACATGGCCTCTACAGTTCATGTAGTTCCTTTTGCCAGGCTTCATCTTCGCATTCCTCAATGGACACTGGCATCTCAATGGCAACAATCAGTGGATCCACCAACTCGACTAATTTCCATCACTCCTTCATTAAAGAAGTCTCTCCGTTGGTGGATGCTCTCTTTGAATCTTTCAAGAGGTTTAATGTTTTACCCTCTTCCTCATCAGAAGGTCCTCACAACCGACTCGTCAATGTATGCCTGGGGAGCCCATGTGGACGGTCTTTGCACTCAAGGGCTCTGGACCCAAGCAGACCGGAGGTGTCCTATAAATCTGTTGGAACTCAGAGCGATATTCTATGCTCTCAAAGCTTTTCAGCATCTTCTTCACGACATGGTGATTCTAGTACGTACCGACAACCAAGTAGCCATGTATTATGTAAACAAACAGGGAGGGACGGGATCTCACTCCCTCTGTCAAGAGGCTCTGAAATTGTGGCAGTGGGCGATTCTCCACAACATCTTCCTCAGAGCAGTTTACATTCAGGGTCAACACAACTATTTGGCGGACAAATTGAGTCGTCTTCTACAACCTCACGAATGGACACTCAATTCTCCTACTCTTCGCCAAATTTTTGCTCGTTGGGGGACTCCGCAGATAGATCTGTTTGCGTCACCTCTCAACTTCAAACTGCCTCAATTTTGCTCCCGCATCTATACTCCTCAACGTCTCGAAGCGGATGCGTTTCTACTGGACTGGAGGAATCAGTTCCTTTATGCTTTTCCTCCGTTTCCTCTGATTCTCAAGACTCTAGTCAAGTTGAAATCAGACCGGGCCACCATGATTCTGATAGCTCCTCGGTGGCCCAGGCAACCTTGGTTCTCCCTTCTACTTCAACTCAGCACCAGGGAGCCCCTACTTCTACCAATATTTCCTTCTCTACTCACGCAGAATCAAGGATCTTTGCTTCATCCCAATCTACAGTCTCTACATTTGACAGCTTGGTACCTTTCTCTGTAACAGACTTTTCTCAATTCTCTCCGTCTGTACAAGATATTTTACTTGCTTCCAGAAAACCATCCACTAGGCAATGTTATGGTCAAAAGTGGACAAGATTTTCTGCTTGGTGTTCTACACATAATTTACCACCCAGATCTGCTTCATTGACATCAGTTCTGGACTATTTACTTCATTTATCACAATCTGGACTTCAGACTACATCTATCCGAGTCCATCTTAGTGCTATAGCTGCTTTTCATCAGCCTTTGGAGGGCAAATCCCTTTCTGCACATCCTATGATTTCTCGTTTTATGAAAGGACTTCTCAATCTACATCCTCCTCTTAAACCACCTCCTGTGGTTTGGGATCTCAATGTTGTTTTAGCTCAACTTATGAAATCTCCTTTTGAACCACTTGACAAAGCTCATCTCAAGTATCTCACTTGGAAAGCTGTGTTCCTGATTGCTCTCACTTCTGCTCGTCGTGTCAGTGAGTTACAAGCGCTAGTGGCTGATCCACCTTTCACAGTTTTTCACCATGACAAGGTTGTTCTCCGTACTCATCCTAAATTCTTGCCTAAAGTCGTTTCAGAATTTCACATCAATCAGTCTATTGTTCTACCTGTATTTTTTCCAAAGCCTCACTCTCACCCAGGAGAGGCGGCTCTTCATACCTTGGACTGTAAACGTGCTTTGGCTTTCTACCTGCAACGCACTCAGATTCACAGAACGTCTCCTCAACTTTTCATATCCTTTGATCCAAACAGGTTGGGTCGTCCTATATCGAAGCGTACCATCTCCAACTGGATGGCTGCTTGCATTTCTTTTTGTTATGCTCAGGCTGGTCTTCCTCTACAAGGTCGAGTGACGGGCCATAAAGTTAGAGCTATGGCGGCATCTGTAGCTTTCCTCCGATCGACTCCTATTGAGGAAATCTGCAAGGCTGCCACTTGGTCCTCGGTTCATACTTTCACCTCTCATTATTGTCTGGATACTTTATCCAGGAGGGATGGCCATTTTGGCCAATCTGTTTTGCATAATCTTTTTTCGTAAATTGCCAACTTCCCTCCATCCCTTTTTACTTAGCTTGGAGGTCACCCATATGTGGGAATATGCTGCCTGCTTGTCCTGGGATAAAGCACAGTTACTTACCGTAACAGTTGTTATCCAGGGACAGCAGGCAGATATTCCCACAACCCTCCCACCTCCCCTGGTTGGCTTCTTGGCTAGGTATCTGAACTGAGGATCCTCTCAGGAGATGCGCCCCCTAGTTCGGGCGGGAAGGCACGCGCGCAGGCGCGGTGCAGCACTCGAAAGTTCGAGATCTTCAAGCAAGTTTGCTTTCGAGGCTGTCCGCTGCGGGGCTCCGTCGATGACGTCACCCATATGTGGGAATATCTGCCTGCTGTCCCTGGATAACAACTGTTACGGTAAGTAACTGTGCTTTACTGTTTGGGCAGAAAAGTACTATGATTCCATGCAATATGTTTATATTGATGTGATCTATTCATATGGTGGCTTATTAAATCTATTAGGGAGAAAGAAGAAAAAAAAACATATTCAAACTCACTATCATTGACGAAGCGCCTATAGGTAGTCTCTGACTTAGAAAACTGAAACTGCATTAAAATGAAGCACAAACTACTCTTAGACCAGCTTTTCCTACGCCTACATTTTCCACACTGTTTAGATGCACTCTGCTGCCTAACTAGCGTCTATCTGGTGCCTATCCTTAGCTATGCCCATGTTACGCCCATGTCTATGGACTTAGGCGCGAGTTTTCCCTAAACCTGCATTTTTCTAGCGTCTAAGTTGTAAAGACATCCAACTGACGCCTAACTTCGTCTAAGTCGCAGTTAACCCTTTCAGGACCATAAGGATCGTAGGCCAATTTTTGTGGTTTTGACGACATTTTTATGGTAAAAAGGGCTTGCAGATGCCAAAAAATTGATTTTTTTTGTGAAATATCATTATTTTTATTTTTAAAAATCACACTTCTGGCTTATGGACAGTGTGGCAAGTGAATCTTCTCGTCAATCTAGCAACGACGCTAATGAATGAATGTTGGAACCAGTTTGTTTACATAAAGGCAGTATCATATGGAATCCGTACATGTCAAATTTAGAACTGTAGACTATCCCAATCAAAATTTATAGGATTTTAAAGTTATGGGACAAATATGTCCCTTGGTCCTGAAAGGGACCACTTAAATCGGACGTCTAAAGCACGCCTAAAGTTAGGCTCACTTTACAGAATCTAGGCCTTAGTTTGGGAAGGCATGGGTAAACTGTTCTTGCATTACCTGGAAGCGGCCTTTATTATAGCCTTCTGCTGCCTTTGGGGATGGAGCAAGATCTGCAACCCTCTTAGGCAATGACTTCTGCAGCTTCCGTGGTCCTGCTTGTGGTTTGGATAATGGGAACCAAATTGAGTGGCTTGAATCTTTTTTTTCAGCAAGTGAGCACATGGCATCTTCAGGATTTGTGTGGTCTAAGCAGTTGGTAGTGCTGCCTCCACATTGTACATCATCTTTCACGTTCCTCAAGTGCTGACAGAATGGCTCTGGTGAGAAAGAGGAAGTTCATAGCTGCTGTTTTAATTTTACTGAGGTGCCAAGGCAGACAGGGAATTACAGGGTAGGGGGGGTCTTATTGGCTATGATGTAATAAGTGCATGGGTTTATGGAAGTGCCACAATTTCATATCATAGTTGCCTCCTTAATACTATGATGATGATGACCATGTGACAATCATACACACAAATGGAAAAGACCAAAAATATGTCTTGGAAAAATTATGGAGGAAAAAAAAGACCTCAGTCAAAAAGAAGCTGACTACTAAGCATAAAACTTGCGATCAGCTCACAATAATCATCAGTCAAAAAACCTCCATAATACAAAACATTCCAAAATTTTTGCCATGTGTGTCACCAAACAGCCTTCTTTTACAAAGCTGATGGCAGCCCGCAGTAATTGCACCAAAGCTCATTGGGAATTAATGGACTTCGGTGCATTGCCAAGCGGCTTTGTAAAAGGGGGAGGATGGGGAGGGGATTGAAATTAGTCCATAAAAATTCATAGCAATTCAATAAAAATGTAGAAGTCTAGGAACAATCCATACTGCAGTAAATAAATTTCAAAGTCACTTATTGGAGCAAAACTTCTTCCAACTATTTAAAGACTACATCATCCCTCCAATTAACTCCTGACAGGGGGTTCCCTTTTTCACCCCACTGCCTCAGGGGAAATGAGTGCTTACTGTCCTCCACATGTCAAGCCAGAAACAAAATAGCCATAGTCGACTTTGACTGAGGTCTTTTTTTCCTCCATATTTTTTCAGTACATACTTTGGTCTTTTTTTTTTTTTTTTAGTTATGTGTATTTTTATGATTGCCACATGGTCACAATCATTGTAGTATTAAGGAGGCCATTGTGATAAGAGTATAAAATTGTAATATTTATGGTTTGCTTTTCTTCCTATACATTATTGATTTTTTTTTGTGTGTGTGTGGAAGAGCCGGAGAACAAACAAAAACTTCAGACAATGTACACGATGCAGGCAAAAATTTATTATCCCCAAATAAAATGCAGTAATATAAAATACTTATTACCAACCAAGGGACCCAACACGGTCCGTGTTTCGGACAAACACCTTCATCAGGGGTCCATGGTAAATAAGGTATAAAGTGTAAATTTTTGCCTGCATCATGTACATTGTCTGCAGTTTTTGTTTGTTCTCCTGCTTCGCTGTTTATTCTGCAGATCTAGTTGGATTTCTCTTTGTTGTGTGGAAGAGCCACCATTTTTAACCCTGATTGGTTGCAACGTTTTTAGAGACAGTTCGTACTTGTCTTTATCTTGCTACTTCTCTGTTACAAAACGTTTTCTCAGTAAGACTGAACTGTGTAGTTGCCAAGGCAGCAGATTCTGAGAGATAAGAAACCAAGTCCAACTGTTGAACTGTACAGTCTGCAGTAAAAGGACACATAAGAGGGAATTAAACTGGAGCCTAATGGGCGGGACAGGAGGAGTGAAAATCATACTAATCTGCAAATTTCAGGGAAGAAACACAAGGGCTGCAATGAATATTTGAGGAAAACCAAGCAGTTTTCAGTCCTTGCTGTGGTAGGAGCCTTGACAGTTATTTGTGATCTGTTTGACTGTCATTTCTAATTGAATTGCTGTACAATAGCAAGTAACAAGGACTTTGAAGGACAGTCTCTCTCGGTGGTAAAAACAGAACCCTCAAGAGATTTAGGGCTGAATTCACTAAGCCCACCGATTAACTTCCAACTACTTAGTGACCCCTTTGCGACCCGATTTCCCTCCGACCCGATTCACTAACCTCTGTCCCGATCATCCTCTGATCTACGCATGCAAATGAGGGGGAACGGCATTCAAATGCAGGCAGGCAGCGATTCACTAAAAATAAAAGAGGGACTTGGCTGACCGATCAAAAATAAGAGACTGCTGAGGTCCTTTCCAACTGCCCTGCCTTCTGCTGCCCTGCTCTCTGCCCCGATCCTGCTTCTCTGCAAGCCCCGAATCTCTCCTACCTTCCCCACAGTGCATGCCCTTGGTTTTAACCCGCAGGTTTAAAGCGGGTTAAAACCACGGGCTTCCAAAGAAAAAAAAAAAAGTAGTGCTCTTCCGGGCATGGAGAGTAAAAACAAACAAAAAAGAGGTCGCTCTTTAAGCATATGCAGACCATCTACAGATTGCTATAGAGTGATCCGGGCGCTCGGTTGGGGGCATGATTCCGAATCAGCCCCCCGGACACGGATCGGATCGGATCGGATGCCCTTCGTGAATTAGTCATTCTTTAGCTTTTAAATTAACCGAATTCTTACATTAAGAAGTTTAGGTTCTTTTGCTTTATTCCGGAAAGTTCTCAAACCTTTTTGTTTGCTAAATATTTTGGAAACTAACTATTCTAGTATACTTTTCCTTGTCAAGTTTATGTATTATATATTACTGTTAACTGAGTCGAGCTCCTCTTGGTTGATGACCCGGTCTATAAAACTAAGTTTTAGTTTAGTTTAGTAGTGTCAGAATTGCCATTGGTTGTTGGTTGTGTTTTGCTTTTATTTTTTTTTTTTAAGTTTTATGCAGTTCTGTCTATGATTTGTGGCACCTGGTAACAGCTGATTCCACAGAACAATTTAGTATACAGTGGTACCTCGGTTTACGAGTGCACCGGTTTGCGAGTGTTTTGCAAGACGAACAAAACATTCACAAAATCGGCGCCTCAGAAGCCGAGCGTGCTTCGATTTGCGAGCACCCCCCCTGCGAACCGGCACCCTCCCTCCCCCGCTATCGGGCACCCCCCACCGCCGCGACCTGAGGTCCCCCCAACCCACCCGAACCCTCTTCTTACTTTAGTGTAGCCTCCGCACCGGCACCAGCATGTCTGTGTGTTGGTGCTGGTGCCCGAAGATCTGCCTCCTGTGCTGGGCCTTGAGCACATGTGCATGCTCAAGGCCTGAGAGTTCACGGGTGGGAACATATCAAAGCGAGTTTCCATTATTTTCTATGGGGAAATTCGCTTTGATAAACGAGCATTTTGGATTACGAGCATGCTCCTGGAACGGATTATGCTCATAATCCAAGGTACCACTGTACTTTAATTTTAACATTTTTATTGATGACAAGAAATAGCATACAATATCAAACAGGTCAAGCAAAACACAATACTAGCAAACATAACCCGCAAATGAAAAAAAAATACATTCAAACATTATCAACAATTTTAACAATTTTCACCCCCCCCAAACTCCTCCCCCCCATCCCTACCTTCCCTATCAGCCTCCTCTATCGTGGAAACAGAGCATGAGGGGACCGATACAAATTCAACTATACAGGTGGTCCAGAAGATGTTAGTAAGAAAACCTAGCTTAACTTGCAAGCGTAACCACCCCTGGATTTGGCTTCATTCTCAAGTATAATTTAGTATACTTAAAAAAGAAAAAGAAAATTTTTACAAATGTACTGTTGAACAGTGAATTAAGAGCAGGATAATAATAATGGGGTACTATACAATATATTTATTTATTTTTAACATTTCTAGACGACTTATAACTAAGCAGTAAACAATTAAAACATTCACAATAGTTCCTAGACAATACAATTACAAAAAATACATTCAGTTACATAACAATTTACATAATAATTTGGACTACTTAAATTACGTCAATAGCTCAACGAATTTATGTATTATCCATCCCCACTTAATAAGATGCAGTAATCACAATTCAAATTTCTTATCAAACATGCCTACTAGCGACGTTTCAGAGGAATATAATATTAACACTTACATTCCGCAATCACGCAATAAGTTTAGCTTGATGTGGATTATATAACAAAAAACCAGGATGTATTGAGAATTAGAAATAGTTAAATATGAATAGCTCTTAAAGAGGAAAGAAAGATAAAACCACTAGTGCTTTCCTGGAATACATTTCTGAAATAGAAATGTCTTTAATTTTGTACAAAATCTCAAATAATCACATTCAACCTTTTTTTTTTTTTTTTTTTTTTGCAGCGGCTTATTCCATATTGAATGGGCTTGGTAATGAATAGATGAGAAAAACATTTCCTTATAATTGACGCCTTTTGCTGATGGGAACTGGAGTTTCAAAGAAACTTGACTTCTTGATGGTCTAATAGAGTAAAAGTAAAGAGATACAATTCCGTGGATAAAAGTGCATAATTTGAATAAACATTATGCTGATATTGGGAGCCAATGTCATAGGATAAGAAATGGAGACATGATTATTTTTTCCATATTTGTGTATTAACCTAGCGGTGGTGTTGTGCAGTGTCTTCACAGAATTTTGTCTGAACATCCAAAGTACACGGTGCCCACAAAAACACTCCTTGATTTTTAAATGGTTACAAAACCAAAATTTATTGGAGGCTACGGTTTCATCAACTCATAAAGTTTCATATAGTATCTGTTGATTACATACACTTGGGGCTCCTTTTACAAAGGTGCATTAGGGCCTTAACACACGGAATAGCGCACGCTAGCCGCTACCGCCTCTTGAGCAGGCGGTAGTTTTTTTGTGTAGCGTGTGCTAATCCGGTGTGTGCGCTAAAAACGCTAGCGCACCTTTGTAAAAGGAGCCCTCGATGTGCGCCCCACCTGTTACTCGGCCAATCGAGCTCGGACCAGACTCTCCGAAGCACATCTGGTGTGATCACGTTTATAGCTTCAGTGATGCATTCTTGCAGATCATCCATAGTTGCGAGTAATGGAAGTACATACACTCTGTCTTTCACATAACCCCAAAGGAAAAAGTCACAGACAGTAATGTCTGGTGATCTCGGGGGCCACTTGAGGAACACCTGATCATTTTGTCACCTTGCATTGAACCAATTGAAGCTTATAAGGGTGAAAGTGCAAGCAATTGTGTAAGATCTCGCTAACTGTGCTTTTTGGGACTTGTACTTGCTGTCAACTTATTTATAAACATATTCCAATAAGTTTTGATTTTGTAACCATCTAAAATCAAGGGGTGTTTTTGTGCGCACCCTGTATATGACATTTCTATAATCCAGCTGAATGTGAATTATTGCTTGAACAAACGTTTCATAGTGCTCAACAAGAAAATATCTTCTTGATTTGCTGAAGTATTCTTACTTTTATAAAAAAAAAATACCCTCTTTATCTGGCCAGAGGGAATGAAAAATACCCTCTTTATCTGGCCAGAGGGAATGAAAAATGCCTATACCTTGGGGTGATATATAGACCTCCCAGGCAACAGGAGGACAAAGACATGGAATTAATCGAGGACATAGAGAACATCACACTGTGCGGTAATGCTAGGAGACTTCAACATGCCAGATGCAGATTGGAACACACTCTCCGCGACTACGGGTAGCAGCAAAAGAATATTAACCTCCATAAAGGTGCACGTCTCAAGCAATTGGTATTGGAGCCCACCAGGGACCAGGCGTTACTAGACCTAGTTCTCACCAACGGAGATAGCATCACGGAAGTCTCAGTAGGAGACACACTGGCCTCCAGCGACCATAATATGGTATGGCTCAACCTCAAGAAAGGTTTCCCTAAGACAAACACAGCAACAAGGGTTCTCAACTTTAGAGGCACAGACTTCAACCGCATGGGAGATTTTGTCCATCAGGAGCTACATAAACAAGCAATATCTGACAATGTGGAGGATATGTGGTTGTCTCTGAAGTCCATCCTACACGAAGCAACAGACTGATACATAAAGACAGTAAGTAAACGCAGGAGAAACAAAAGACCCCAATGGTTCAGTAAAGAAATTTCACACCTAGTTAAACAGAAAAAAGATGCATTTATCACCTACAAACATTTAGGCAGAGAGGGGGCGAAAGAGGATTATCTAGACAGATCTAAAGCTGTCAAAACAGCAGTCAGAGAAGCCAAACTCCGAATGGAGGAAGAGCTAGCATGGAAAATTAAGAAAGGGGATAAATCTTTCTTCAGCTATATTAGTGACAGGAAAAGAAACAAAGATGGGATAGTACGCCTGAAGCAATCGGACGGTAACTTTGCAGAATCAGATTCTGAGAAGGCAGAACTACTAAACAAATACTTATGTTCAGTGTTCACCCGCGAAGCGCCGGGAGCTGGTCCACAGCTGCAGACGGGAGATAACCAGAAAGACCCGTTTCAAGATTTCGAATTTACGCCCAGTAGCGTCTATGACGAACTATCAAGACTCAAAGTAAACAAAGCCATGGGACCGGATAACCTACACCCCAGAATGCTCAGGGAGTTAAGGGAAGTCCTGGCAGAACCATTATCTGTTCTTTTCAATATTTCCCTAAGCACAGGAAGGGTCCCCTTGGACTGGAAAACCGCCAACGTAATCCCACTCCACAAAAAGGGCTGCAGGACAGAGACAGCAAACTACAGACCAGTGAGTCTCACGTCTATAGTGTGTAAACTCATGGAAACACTGATCAAACAGAATCTTGACACAATCCTAGACGAAGAAAAACTGCGTGATCCACACCAACACGGGTTCACCCAGGGTAGATCCTGCCAATCTAATCTGATTAGCTTTTTTGACTGGGTTACTAGACAACTGGACGCCGGAGAGTCACTGGACGTGGTATATTTGGACTTCAGTAAAGCATTTGATAGCGTCCCTCATCGAAGATTACTGAACAAGCTGAAATAGATAGGATTAGGAGACACTCTAACTACATGGGTTGGGGATTGGCTGAGTGGTAGACTTCAGAAGGTGGTGATGAATGGTACCCCATCCGAAGCATCGGACGTGATCAGTGGAGTGCCGCAGGGCTTGGTCCTGGGCCTGATTCTATTTAACTTATTCATAAGAGATATGACGCAAGGACTTAGAGGAAGGGTATCCTGTTCGCCGATGACGCCAAACTTTGCAACATAGTAGGCAAAAGCTTATTACCTGATAATGACACACGACCTACTGTTGCTGGAACAATGGTAAACTACTTGGCAGCTAGGCTTCAATGCTAAAAAATGCAAGATAATGCACCTGGGTAAGAGAAACCCACATAGAACTTATGTACTAAATGGTGAGACCTTGGTTAGGACCACGGCGGAACGCGACCTAGGGGTGATCATTAGTGAGGACATGAAGGTTGCCAATCAAGTGGAGAAGGCTTCCTCCAGGGCAAGACAAATGATGGGGTGTATCCGCAGAGGTTTCGTCAGTAGGAGACCTGAAGTTATGATGCCGTTGTACAGAGCCATGGTGAGGCCTCACTTGGAGTACTGTGTTCAGTTTTGGAGACCACACTACCGAAAGGACGTGCTGAGGATCGAGTCAGTTCAGCGAACGGCCACCAGGATGGTCTTGGGGCTCAAGGATCTCACGTATGAAGAAAGATAAAAAAAATTGCAGCTGTACTTACTTGAGGAAAGAAGAGAACAGGGAGATATGATTGAAACATATAACTACATCACGGGACGCATCGAATCAGAAGATGATATCTTCTGGCTCATGGGACCCTCGACCACCAGAGGGCATCTGCTGAAAATCAGGGGAGGGAAGTTTCATGGTGACTCCAGGAAGTACTTCTTCACCGAAAGAGTAGTGGATCATTGGAACAGACTCCCACTCCAGGTGATAAAGGCCAGCAGCGTGACGGATTTTAAGAGAAAATGGGATACTCACGTGGGATCTTTAAGGGAGTAAATTCAGGGGAGGGGATACTTGGAATGGGCAGACTTGGTGGGCTATAGCCCTTTGCTGCTTTTTTCTATGTTTCTAATCCAAGGATACCTAAAATTTTCAAAGAAAATTCTAATGATAGTTTAAATTGCCAAAGTCTTTTGTTGGAAATTTGTTTGAAGACAAACTTAGCATAATAAAAGATGCTAGATAAAGACCTGCATGGTCCATCTAGGCAGCCCACTAAGGCAACCAGAGCTGCAAAGAAGGGGAGAGGAGGAGAGGGGAATGTGATAAGGAGAGGATTGAAGGAATAGATGTGAGAGAGTGATGGGGTTACACCACTGATGATTCAATTGCATTGACTTAATGTTTAGTTTTAGCTTTGTTTTCATTTATATAATCTAGCTCAACATGTAAACACTTTTGAATTAGGGTAGTAATATGTTCTGTTTGTAAAGGTATTGAAACAAGCAGCATTATAGCCCAATCAAGAAAACCTTTTACTAAATGAACTCATCAATACATTGGAAAGAATTGGTGATAATGTGTATGCCTTGGTACGCCGCTCTTGAGAATACCAAGGGTCAGTAAGAGTCATACATTTGAACTGTAAGTTTAATCAGTTAGGAATCCTTTAAACCAGGGGTGTCAAAGTCCCTCCTCAAGGGCCGCAATCCAGTCGGGTTTTCAGGATTTCCCCAGTGAATATGCATGAGATCTATTTGCATGCATTGCTTTCATTGTATGCTAATAGATCTCATGCATATTCATTGGGGGAATCCTGAAAACCCGACTGGATTGCGGCCCTCGAGGAGGGACTTTGACACCCCTGCTTTAAACCAATCGGGCATCGGTCCCTTAATACTCAAGTCAAATAGTAGGAGTATCGCTTGTTAACCTCTGAATAACAGCTCTGATTGGACATCAAGGTTCCCAAAAGACACGCAACCAGAGTTTTGTACTACTGAGAAGTCTTGACTCGTGCTCTTATTCAATGAGAAATGTTATAAAATAGAGACAGTTGTTTTCCCTAGCTGTAGCCATTGCTGATAAGTATCCAGTTTTTGGAAGATAAAAAGCTTTTGAAATACAAGTTTACCTGACAGATGAGAGCTTGAGATTTTTTTCAGACCAATGATGATACGGACAGTGCAGTCCCGGCTGTCCGTGTATGAGGCCTGTTTTTCTCCAGTTTTTTTGTATTTTTGATTTTCTGTCAGTGTTGTTTTGTCTGGAATGAATGATTTCCTGCTAAACAGATTTACAGTGTGTCTATTTTTTTCATTTGCCTTACCAGTGTCTCAAGTACAGTCATATGCAAAATATCATATTCTTTGAGGTAGTCTGTTAATTGATGGGCAACGATTTTCTGAAGGATTTACTTGCATACAAAAGGTTTCATAGAATATGTTTCCATGATTCATATGTAGACATTTTCAGAATAAAGTTTGGATGGAGTTGCAAACTACACATTTTATAAAGCACGCACATGCTTGACACACCATGTTAAGGTTTTATGGTCAAACAAATTTATTGATGAGAATAATCACAAGCAGAAGAACAGCATACAAAAAGCACAACAACAACGGTAACAGAATCCAAAAATGGAACAGTCATATCATCAAATTTTCAGATGGAACAACTACAATAGCTCCCACCCCCAATAGCAATTAAAAAAACAAACAAACAAAAAACACCTCACCATCACTACTCCCACCATAGCAACAATACATCAATACTGCAACAATGCAGGAATGAGCCAAGGCCCTGGTTTCTGATAGACACCAGCCCTCAGGGGGAGGAAAACGAGAGGCAATGAAACCCCAGACTCAAACATAAAAGGACAAAGAAAAAAGAAAGAAGGAAGAGAAAAAGAAAAAAAAAAGGGGGGGGGAAAGAAAAATCCCTCTTCCACAGTGAGCATGGTAATTGGACACAAGCGCACTCTTTAAGCAGCAGTTGCCAATTAAGCTGCTAGCTTTCGCTCTAGGTGTGTAAAAAATACATGGAAAATGACACATGATGCAAATTTCATTAAAATAGTTATTTCCGTTTTATTAATTGCCATAATGAACCTCAAAAGGTTAGTTTTACGTCAACGGGATATCTTTACAGACGCCAAATGCTGGCATTCTGACAAAGATCTCAACTCGATAATTCATTGCTCCCCAATATGTACCTTTTGTCCTGCATGACATCATTACTTGTCAGCCAATCCATTAACAGAGGCTGTCCTTAAATTTGGACAAAGAACTTCCTTTTAACATGAAATAAAAGTTTCAGAAAATCATATTTTTGTTTACATTCATCCTTGAATATACATTATTACATATCCATATGCATTATTACATATTCAAAGGAACTTTAAATCTAAACCGGCTTATCTGTTTCAGGAGAGCCTGCATTCAAAAGTGTTGAAAAGTTCATGTCTCTGTTAGCATAGAAAAAAAGGGAGGGGCTGTTCCCCCCTGCTCTGAAAAACTGGTTCAGTGTTTCTGACTAACTATTTCCAGATGTTGCCTCAGGATTTCTCCTTAGAGTTTCTTCAGGTTTAACATATATAAAATATTGGAAATTAAGTACACACCATTCTTTCACATATCTTTCATACATCATTCATTCGGGGCCTCTTTCATCCACAGATCCACACAATATATTTCATTCATATTTAATGCATGTTATACTCCATTTTGGGATACGTAATCTATTATGCTCTTATCCCAGGACAAGCAGGCAGGTATTCTCACTAGTGGGTGATGTCATCCGACAGAGACCCGATACGGACGTCTCACAAGCATATTTTGCTTGAAGAAACTCAGAAGTTTTGAGATGCCCGCACCACGCAAATGCCAGTGCCTTCCCGCCCGATGGTCCAGGCGTGTCTTATCAGTTCTTTTCTTTCCACGGAGCTGAGAAGTTTTACTTCGATTCTGCGCTGACTGAATTCCCGTTTTTTGCCTTCTTATAGCCGCGGTTTTGAGTTCTTTTTACTCTTATCCTGTATTTTATTTCTTTTATTTCTTTAAAAAAAAAAAAATTTCTTCCGGCGATTCGGCCGGGTCGGCCGCGTGGCTCAGGCCCCGCTCCTTCGATCTTGCGGCGTAGCTTTTTCGGCCTATGTCCCGGCCAATTACCGGTTTAAAAAAGTGTAGCAAGTGCCAGCGCGCGATTTCGCTGACGGATCTGCATCGACGCTGCCTGCAGTGTCTTGGTCCAGAACATTTCCCAAAATCGTGCCAGCCTTGTTCCACTCTTACAGCGCGGGCGTTTAAGCGTCGCTGTTTTTTGTGGGAGTCGATGTTCAAAATGGAAGCTGCGAAAGGAACCTTCAGCTTCGACTTCGGCTGCCGCTTTACTTGCTCATGCGAAGCCCACCAAGGCGGGAAGCTGAACAAAGAACCAGAGAGGACAAAGAAAACAGAGAACAAGATGGAGTTCTTAATATCTCTATGTATGTATGTTACACATTACCTAATTTCCTCTATGATTCTGCCCCACCTAACACCACACACAAATAGTGAATTCCCCTTTTCCTATGCTATATATCGGTTTCCTGGTCTTTTGTTTATTATCCTGATTTTTTCAAAGTTTTAAATGTTTGCATGTAATAAGACCCTCTGACCAGAACTAGGCAGGTCTCTGTCACGCCCTACTATCGCTTCTGCGTAGTATGCGCCAACCCAGGCCTCTTCACACAGTGACAGCCCCAACCTCAGGACAGGCAGAAATCTCCCATCTCCGGGTCAAAGATGGCATTAAGCGCTCATCAGGCCAACCCAGATCAAAAGGAATTGAGTACCAAACTGCGTGCTCTAGGTGGTAAGGAAGATAAATAGGGCTCCCAGATTTTCAGAAAAAGGTTCTTTTGTTTAAAGGACATACGCATCTGTTCCATGTTGTGCTCTTTTTTAATTGCCTTGGTCCAAGTTTATTTCAATTTTGATAATCCCGCCTATCAAAATATGTCTAAGCAGCTTACAATTATAAAAAAAGTTAAATTGAAATAAAATAAAAGTAAAAATAGTGTTGTCATCACATGACTGTAAAGGAAATAGAGACAGGAACTCCATTTTTTTTTAAAAAGTAAAGTTGGGAAGGGAAGGAATAAGGTATTAAATTTCCAAACCATTCAGTTGCATCTAGCCAATAACTAGACTTGTGCTATTCCATATTACTTTATAAATATTATGGTTGTTCATGTATTCCAAGGTTTTCTGTTGATGATCTTCAGATCTAGAGAAACAGAACATGATTCAACTAGCTGAAGATACTCTTTTGTACTCATTCTCAGCTGGGTGAATTCTGGCATGCATTTAATATGGAGGGGAGGAAGCATGAGAAAGACATGGGGGAAGCCACTGCTTGCTCTGGATCGGCAGCATGGAATATTGCTACGCTTTGGGTTATAGCCAGGTACTAGGGACCTGGTTTGGCCACTGTGAGAACGGGCTACTGGGCATGATGGACCATTGGTCTGACCCAGTAAGACTATTCTTATGTGAGCCAAGTATAGGACAATCAAGCCATTGTAACATCACTGATGAGGCTGGCTCTGAAGCACTGTGGAATGAGGCATTATGACATCACAATTTCAGCTTTGGAATGTTGCTCTCATTGGGGTTCCAGAATCTTGCTATTCTTTGAGATGCTGGAATGTTGCTACTCTTTGAGTTTTGGCCAGGTACTAGAGACCTGGATTGGCCACCGTGAGAACGGGCTATTGGGCTTGATGGACCATTGGTCTGACCCAGTAAGGCTAGTCTTATGTTAAGAACATAATGTGGTACAGACATCATCCTTCCACAGTATGCATTTAATAAGGGGGGGGGGTGCAGACACCATCCTCCCATTGCTTAAGGACTTTGGACTACATTTAGAGCATGGACTTCATAAGATACCTAGAGAATAGCCAGATGTTATTTGTACTGAATGATTGTCCAAATTTAGGATTTTTTCCATAGAACAGAGGCCATTACAGAAAGCCTCAAGGCAGAGTTGTGGCTCTTCTTCCGCAACTAGTCAAGGTAATGAGTATTCAATGCACTGTCTCCTGTTTTAACTTTTTATATGACGAGTTGCATATGTAGGAGAAGCTCAGTAATTACTTTATATGTCCTTTTAGTTATAATAGGGTGGCTCTACCGGTGATACTTCTAGAGATTCTTTCTCTTTTCATGCACGGTGATTGGTTTCCCTGAGAATCCTAATGGGTTTTGTGTTGCAGTTACGTTCTCGGATCTGCCGAGCAGCAGATTATATCGGAAAAAGAAGCTCCTATAAGCCTCGAGTCTCGGGCTGCCCTACAACAGGAGATAGAAAAGGTAAGGAGCATGTCACTTTGTTCCTGAATAAATATCTAAAATCTCAGCTTTATTCATTTTCTTTAAAATATTTTTCTTTTTCTTTCATACATTCATAAAGTGCTTCATCCATGTGATCATTTGTGCGTGAGTAACAAACTACAGTGGTTATTCAAAGAGCTTCATACTCTTCTTAATCATTTTATCGATCTTCTATCACGAGACCAAAACGTTCATTTATAGTCTCTCATTGAATTGAATATTGTTTATAACTACTGAGCAAAAGTGAACTAGTGCAAAAAGTGCTGTGGTGCTGTGCTTTAAACTCCTTTGGGTTACATTTACATACATTTATGAATGTATGAAAGAAAAAGAAAAATATTTTAAAGAAAATGAATAAAGCTGAGATTTTAGATATTTATTGATTACTCTATCCAGCTATTTTGATAATATCTCCCACATTTTTGAGATATACTTTGTTCCTGAAGCAACAACAATTTTGTATTGGGGAGGGGAGGGGTGGTTTGAAAAACTCGTAAAAGTCCATTCTGGCTCCAGACAATAATTTTGAGAAGTCATTGTTCTAGTACAGTGTATTCTAGCATAAAAATAGCCTACATCTGCAGAGGCTTTGTAGAATAGCCCATCTTATCATGTAGCAGTACGAACATGCTGATTTTTAGTACAAACTCGGATGACTTCCAACTGGATGCAAGGAACTGTTCTTTTTTTTTTGTTTGTTTTTACCCCACAGCACACTTCTTTTCCATTCCATTAAGTGTTAAGAAATTTTGTTTCATGACATTACTTGTAGATAGTTTCAAGTTTATTCAATTCAAATCTTGATCGACTGTTTGAGCAGTTTGCAATAAAAGTAAATAGGAAAAAAATTTAAAAAAACAAATACAGCGGATAGCAAAAAAATAAAAACAAAAAAACCACACAACTAGATACTTAGGGAAAGAGGGGGAGAAATTCAGTGTTTTAAAAGAAAAGAATACATAGGTAGATCATAAAAGGGAGAGGGAATATATTTAAAATTGTCTGGTCTTTATCCAAGTTTGAGTTTAAAAAGCAATTTTAGAGTGCCAAAAGAAGCCTCTCTTCCTCAGATGTTGTTTGCATCCTTAAAATAGGAAAGTTATCCATGGAGGATTCTTGAAGGAGATAGGAAGGTGTGGTATGCCATAAAGTAGGAGCAGAGAAACACTTATTACTGTCTTCTCTGGACACGATGCCTGGGCGAGTGTTCTGCCATCGTTGGGAGCCTTTTTAGCTAACTTTGACACCTAGGGCACGCAGCCATACAGCAAGAGATTAGAGAACCTGGGCCTCTTCTCCCTTGAAAAGAAGAGACTGAGAGGGGACATGATTGAAACATTCAAGACAATGAAGGGAATAGACTCAGACAGGTTGTTCACCCTCTCCAAGGTAGAGAGAACGAGAGGGCACTCTCTAAAGATAAAAGGGGATAGATTCCGTACAAACATAAAGAAGTTCTTCTTCACCCAGAGAGTGGTAGAAATCTGGAACGCTCTTCCGGAGGCTGTTATAGGGGAAAACACCCTCCAGGGATTCAAGACAAAGTTAGATAAGTTCCTGCTGAACTGAAACATTCGCAGTTAGGGCACTGGTCTTTGACCTAGGGGTCGCCACGGGCGCAGACTGCTGGGCACGATGGACCCAGCAACGGCAATTCTTATGTTCTTATGTAAATGCTTGATTTCTTTTGACACATGACACACTGGAATTGGGTATTTTCTATGTTAGCTGATTTGTGTACTTGGTTGGGTGGGTTGGAGATATTCATTTTTGAGCAGATTTCTATGCTACAATATCTGTTGGTTTGGATTGTACTTTTTCTTTGTTTGAAAATTCAATAAAATATATTGGGAGGAAAAAAAAAAGTAGGAGCAGAGAAAATATTTTTTCTGTTTTAACATTTTTATTCATTTTTCATATAACAACAAGTGTATCATAAAAATTCATACAATTACATTAAGTATACACTTGATATTTCCATAACTTACTGTAAATACAACATATCATTATATAATCCTTACTATAATTTTAGACATCATATAATATTTAATAATTATATCAACTATTATTCAATTATAATCCCTTTCCCTCCCCTTATTTTGATAGTTGCATACAATATAACAAATATTATGATAATTTATTGATATTTTGTGATAAAGAGAATAAACCTACCCCCCCCCCTTTATCGATCATAAAAAATTATTAGAGTTTTTAGAACAATTTGAACAACCAATGACCTCTTGAATGAATATTGGTGAAATTTTAGTTTGATAAAACTGATATGAGGATATTATCGCTTTTATTTTATTTTATTACTGCAAAATAATTTTTTTAATTTACAATAGAAAATACAAATTGAGATGGTCGTTTGGATTGCTGGAATGTTCAACTTACTTTAAATAATAACGAAGGAGCAGAGAAAATAGATTTACGAGTAGTGTCGTAAATAATATGACGTAATGAAGGGTCAGTAAGAAGGTTTGGATGACTAGAACGCAATGTTCTTGAAAGATTATATGGAAAAAGTAATCTGTCTATAAAAGCTGGGGAATGTTCTTGTCTGGATTTAAAAGTAAGAAACAAAATTTTAAATATCAGTCGGTGAGTAATTAGCAATGCCACATAGATTTGTGAAATACCATCTTTGAAGAGCAGAAAAAATGTCTTTGCAGCAGGTTCAAAGTATATTGAGACCTTTGACAAACTGTTGAACTCTGAAATTTTATTGCCACGGCATGTGGGTTCTCATACTTTGTCTTAAGTTGGCAGCTGGAAAATGCTGGTAGCCCTGTTTTGTCAAAAGAACACGTAGAAGTAGGGGTGGACCAAGACCTTTCCTGCACACGAGTGTAGAATATGAAACACTCTTTATTAGCAAAGCACTGATAGATACAAAGACCCGACACAGGGCCGTGTTTCGACAGATAAACTGCCTGCTTCAGGGGGTCACCAGTACACTTTTGGATTATGCCAAAGCGCTTTTGCAACACTGGCTGTGAGCCTGACAGTTTGGGTTTTTTTGCCTTTCTCTTTAGAACATTATGGGTACTATCGGATGCAGACTCTGCTCTTTGACACAATACAATATGCGCTGACCGGCATTTCTTGCCACTCCCCTGGATACTGCTGTTGCCACCATCGCTGTTGACGGAGGGTGAGGGCAAGCTGGATTGATACAGAGCCTTGATCATCTGCGCTTGCTCAGGTCCTTCTAGCTCACGCTCTCTCAGTTTGAGAAGGCGGGGGCTGGGCAGTCTCTCTGTATCGGTCCAGCTTGCTTTAATTTTTTTGTTGATGGTAGCGGTGGCAGCAGAGGCCGGAGGGGAGTGGTGAGAAATGCCGGTCACCGTTGTGGGGGGCAGGAAAGGAGAGAAAACTGCTGGTGATGCAGCTCTGTACAACGCTGCATACGTCTGGTAGTGCTATAGAAATAATTAATAGTAGTAGTAGAAACATGGCCCCATGTCAGGACTTTTAAACTGTCAGTTTTTTGCTATTAAGAGTGCTTTATATTTTATGCTCATGTACAGGAAAGTTGATGGTCCACCCCGACTTCTGTGTGTTCTTTGGTTTTGATACATAAGGGTTTTTCTCCATCCTTTGTTTTCTTGTTTTTGAACCCTGTTTTTGCTGCACGTGCTTTCCCACCTTCTTCGTTGCTTAGACGACCCCAATTCAGTGCAAGAAAATATTTGGAATGGTTCTCTTCTCCATGCAAAAGCAGGATCCAACACCCTCATGTGTGGGTGACGTCACCACCTGACAGAGCCAAGCCATTCCCTTGTCCTAAACAGTGGTGAGTCGTTGGAAGTACCTGTAAGCACGTTTAAAATTGCAGGAGTGCCAGAGAGCATGGCGGAGAAAGTAAAACGTACACACCACGGTGAGGCGTGAGGTAGACTGTTGGCATTCTTAAGCTTTGACACATGGAAACATGATGGCAGATAAAGAAATGGTTAATAAATATATGTTAAATACGTATTGTAGAATGTAGTTAATAGCAGGGAAACATTCAGGCCATGTATACAAAAGGTGCTGACATAACGTAAACTGTATGAAAAATCATAATAAAACGGAGAAAAATAAACCTCAATTGTGGGAGGTTGGGACTACACAAGTACCCAGCCCTCAACACATCATCACGGGTTTATAAAAAAAACTCCGCATACATATAAATAAGTAGATAAATCACTCATTTCCATTCATACAGTCGTATTTTTTTCAAAAGCTTTTTTTAAATATAATGACAGCTGTGAACACGAAATTCCATGTATTATTCGTGTCAAACACTAAAGACCAGAATCCCAAACTTAACTAAATTAATAGCGAGGGCTACAGCTCAGTTTCACTTGTGTAAGTAGTTTTTGGAGGCATGGAGCACAAAATCACAATTAAGGAAGGAATACACTCATCTGAAGGTGTGAAATTTCAAAAGAGGCTTTCAACTCCTAATCCCGACAGAAAAGGCTTCTTACAATCCAATGGTAGTGAAGCCGGCTCCTCTCAAAATGTAAGAAGCAAGGAGACATTTGAAGATGGCATATATCCCCTGAAGTAGCCCTTTCCAGGCGAAACAGAAAGCCTTTTCTGTCGGGATTAGGAGTTGAAAGCCTCTTTTGAAATTTCACACCTTCAGATGAGTGTATTCCTTCCTTAATTGTGATTTTGTGCTCCATGCCTCCAAAAACTACTTACATAAGTGAAACTGAGCTGTAGCCCTCGCTATTAATTTAGTTAAGTTTGGGATTCTGGTCTTTAGTGTTTGACACGAATAATACATGGAATTTCGTGTTCACAGCTGTCATTATATTTAAAAAAAGCTTTTGAAAAAAATACGACTCTGTATGAATGGAAATGAGTGATTTATCTACTTATTTATATGTATGCGGAGTTTTTTTATAAACCCGTGATGATTTGTTGAGGGCTGGGTACTTGTGTAGTCCCAACCTCCCACAATTGAGGTTTATTTTTCTCCGTTTTATTATGATTTTTCATACAGTTTACGTTATGTCAGCACCTTTTGTATACATGGCCTGAATGTTTCCCTGCTATTAACTACATTCTACAATACATATTTAACATATATTTATTAACTATTACGATTGTACCTCAGAAAATTGCTAGATAAAGAAATGGCCCATCCAGACTGCCTAAAGCTCAAAAAACTCTAGAAAAAGTTCAAGCATGTGCAATGGTTCTACCCAGCAGTTTTTATTCTCGGTGTTTTTTTAACCACCTTGGCAGCCTACCAAGTTTGAATCCCATTGTCAAACATCATTAAAACTTCAGTAAAAAAAAAAAAAAAAAAAAAAAATTTGATTTTGATCAGGCAGCAGATTTCCTTGGCATGGAGAAGAAACCAGGGTTCAAACATTGTCTGGCATGTAAAACCAAAATGCCCATGTAAGGGAACGAGTGGTAAAGTGGCAGGTGTCCCTGAAAAGCCTTGGCAACAGCTGTGGCCTCATTGGAATCACAGCTCCACCTTCCGCTGGCTTCAGGGGAATTCTGTGCAAATCCTGCAATGCATAGTTGTGCAGAATTTCCCCAGGAGTAAGCTGCTGTGACTGCGCCTCCTACAAAATGCACTTGGATATTTTGTTTGTTTGTAGGGATTTTAGCTCTTTGGAACCTCCAGTTGGATCTGGGCCATTTTCAAGTTCACTGTGTCTTTTCCTAGGTTTTTTCCCCACCTCAAATTTGGTTACGCTTTGTTTCATTTTTGGAGAGATTTTGTCCCCAGATAGACTTTCTCATCCATTTTTTTCCCCAACTTTCCGTTGATTGGAAAGAATAAAAAGGGCGGAAATTCAGCCCACAGTTTTCAGGTTTTTAAAGCTTCTATCCACTGTGAGCGGGGCACTGCCATTGCATATCCAGGTCAGCTGCTGGCCTCAAAGCTGTGCAAGCGCTGGCATCTGCATAGCTAAGTAGGCAAAGAAGGGACCACACAAAACGCAGTCCTGTCTACTTGCTTAGATGTGTGGGCACCAACACCTGCATAACTACTGGCTCCTCCCTGACTCTGCCCATGGATCATTTTGACACCTACTGCATATACTTGAATATAAGCCATGATTCTTGGGCCAAAAATGGGGGTCTCGCTTATATTCATGGCATCGGCCATCTGCCCCCCTCCCGGACTTGTTGAAGGCCTCCACGGGCCTGCCTTATGTCTTGGTGGGGTTAGCCGATACAGGAGGGATCCTTCCCATCTCCTGTCCTGGCCGACTCTACCAATTTTTTTTTTTACCTCCCTCTCGCCTCTTCCCCCCTCCCTCCCCCCCTTTTTTGAATCCCTGGTGTTCAAGTGGTGTACTGGGCAGGAGCAAGCTTTCCATACTCCTGCCCTGCGCTGAACCCCTCCCTGAATTGCTGCCTCGAGTTCTCTTGGTCCAGCGGTGTACCTGGCATGAGCTACCTTTCCTCACTCCTGTCCAGCACTGAGCCGCTTGCTGAATGGCTGCCCTGAGTTCTCACGAGACTCGTGAGGACTTGGGGAAGTCATTCAGCGAGTGGCTCACAATGTCATATGGAAGGCCAGGTGGAGGCCTGCAGGACATCGAGAGAGAGGGGGGGCAGGGTACAGGGCAGGACTGGGGATTGAGTGGAGAGCCTGGCAGGGAGGGAGAGGGACTGGGTTCAGAGTTGGAGAGGGAGGGAGGGAGCAAGCCTGGCAGGGAGGGAGGAGGATCAGGGTGGAGAGCTTGGTAGGGCAGGGAGGGAGGGGGACTGGGTACAGAGCCTTGCAAGGAGGGAGTGGGGGACAGGATGGAGAGCCTGGCAGGGAGGGAGGGGGGCTGAGTGCAGTCAGGGAGGGAGGGGGGCTGAGTGCAGAATCTGACAGGGGAGAGAGTGAGGAAAGGGGGGAGGCAGGGCAACACATGAATATTAACCCCTTCCCCTTATATTTGAGCCAACCTTTTTTTCCTCCTTTTTGGGGGGAATAAAAGGTACTTCGTCTTATACTCAGATCGACTTATATTCAAGTATATACAGTAACTGTACAGTGCCACAGCAGTCAATAAAGGTATTCAGTGGCACTGTGCAGTTAAGTGCCATTGAATATCCAGGGATGGCCTGCTGAAAATCAACACCAAAAGTTTAAATTGAATTAGTCTTGCTATATCACCTTTCTTAGTAACCATCAAAGCCTGCTGCTTGTAGTTTCTAGTGAAGTGAGGCTCTCACAGTAGGTTAAACTGGTGTAGTTAGTCTTCCTCAAGAAGAAACTTTACTTTGCAGACTCATTTCAGCTCATTTTTTTCCCATGTTTGTAATGGATTGTATTTTGCAACTTAACAGATCAAAACCGTGTTAAGTGCGTTGGAGACCAACCTTTCGGTCACTGAGGCAAAACTTTCATCTTTCGAAAAGAAAAGCTGAAGTAGAAATCTGAAGAGTCTTCATTTTCCTTCACCCTTTCTGAAGAATTTTCACCAGAAAAGAGGAAATGTGCCCAGAAATTGTAAATCAAAGAGCTGTTGACTTGCTTGAATTGAATTGAAGGATTTTTTTAAACCTGTGAGAGGTAAAACACAGACCGAGGCAAAGCCAAGTGCACCGTTTTCTGCCAGAGGCTATAGTTTTTGAGATTACAATCTAAAGCAGGTGTATTGTGTGCCCATGTGATATCCTCTGGCAGGGGCTTTTTACATGCAAGTGCCAACATAATGATGTGGTTTGCATATTACAAGATTGACTTCTCAGGAAGAAACTTCCTGCTCCTATCGGTGATCAGCAATTGGCAAGAGATTGCCAATTGGCAAATGATTGCTGATGTTACCTTGCCAATTCTTGCTCTGTTCTAATAAGCAGATGGTAACACTGAACACGCTGAAAGATTGCAACTGTGATGTGGGGGCAGCACTACATTGTCCTGCAGCTTCCACGTAAAATAAAAATGCGGGAACAGGAGGTGCCCAAACTACCCTGGGAACCAAATCTGGGATTTATTGTTCTCTAGGAAGAAAATAGATATTGCAAGCTAAATCTGAAAACATATTTGGCACTAGAGTGGTCTTGAATCGATAGTGCTGCAGAAGAAAAAAAAAAGACTTTAATTACACTTTTTTTTTGTTGTTTGCCTGAGAAGGTCCTAGAGTGATGTGAAACAATCTCTAACTTCTCTTAGTCCAAAGCCTTCCAGATTTTACTCCTATATCTTTTACCCTACTGGCCATCCAACCTGTATTATGGTATTATAAATGGAAAAGGCTTTTAGAGCACCCCAACCGTAAATGAATGACATCTAGCATGGTAATTTTCATTAATTTGGTAGACTACCTCAGGATTCAAGGATGTGGCAGGCAACACAGTCAAGAGCCCCACCTATGAGTGACAATAACAAAGGGATTAAACTGATGTGGTAAATGTTCTGTGTTCTTGGCAATAAACATAAGAACAGGCTTTCAAGAAAGAGGATAAAGGAATGAGAGAAAAATAGCCTCTGACAGCTGACAGGAGCGATTTCAAGTGGGCATCATGGGCGTCATATTTGTGTATTGTATGTCATATTTGATTTATGTTATCTTTATTGTCAAAAAAAAAAAAAATCCTCCAAAAAATAAAACATTTTGTAGAAACCTTTTTGCTGCATTCTGAAAACTTTAACATTAGTTACAGAGCAAACAGTAGCCACTAGGGGGCTCAGGCGATCCTTGTTCCCATAATCTTGCAGTTTCCTAAGGGCAAGTCATCTGCCACACATCCTGGGGTTTAGTTTTCTGTAATTATTTTACTTTTTTTAATGATTTTCTGCAAGAGCATTTTGTCATCCTTAGGGGATGCTTGTTTTTTTTTTCACTTGGCTATAGTACATTTTCCCTTCTATCTCTGGATTATTGCAATAGAATAAAGAAAAGCAGAGAAGTAGTAAATGCTCTTTGTGTGTCTCGTGCTCCCATCATCTTTTCTTTGTGTATCACATAATGAGAGTTTCTTTAAATCAACACACGCAGACCGCTATACATGTGTGATTGCCATATTCTATTGTCAGCTTGCCATATTTTCCTAATTACATTAGCAAAATGTCTGATGCTCATGTTGGGTCAATTTGTAAATATTTGGTGATTTGCAATGATTAAAATTTTGTGTGTTAAATCTGACACAAGGGAGAGTCATGGTAAACTCTAGCTCATGCATAATTTTGACATCCTCTAAATAGGTTTCGTGGGTGAATATACAGGGTTGGCTCGGTCCTGGGTAAAGGTGTTGATGGCACTGAACCTGAGCGAGGGGACTGTGTGTGTGTATAAAGGTGGGGAGGGGAGGAGCATGTGCACGTACAGAAAAGCCATATTGGCTACATATATACATTATCATGCATGCACACATTTTATATATGTGTGTATATATGAGGGTTCTTCAGAGTTTCTGCACTTTCATATTTTTGTGCATAGGGAGGGGGAAGGCTTGTCATTCAAAACAGGTGGCTCTATAGGCAGGAGGGAGTGGTCCTTTCTGCCAATTTGTCATCGGAAAGTATGGTGGTGTTGGGATTTTGGGGGAGCAGTACAGGGATGGCCCCTCCTATGGGGCATCTGGGCCAATCAGAGCCTTAGGCCTCTTCCCGGTGAATCCGGCGAGGGGCCTTAAACAACTTGGGTCTCTCTGAACTTCAGGCCCCTCTGCGGTGCATCCCAGGATGCACTGGGGAGGGGAAGGCCTATTTTGGAAGACATGGGCCAGCTAGGTGGAAGGAATCCGTGTCCCTCAGGTCAGACATCTACATGGAAGTAAGAGGGGGAGTGCGTTGGAGGCAGCGGGGGTATTGTTTAGCATTGGGAGAGAGTGGGCATCTCTCCTGCTGCATGAGTGGGCGGTGGCTTTGCTTTGTAGTGGGAGAGAATGTGCATCTCTCCCGCTGCAGGGGGGTTTGTTTGCGGCAGGAGAGAATCGGCATCTCTCCTACTGCAAGGGGGGATTGCTGCTGCTGCAGTAAGGGGGGAGGGTTGTGGCGGGAGAGATTGGGAATCTTTCCTTCTGCAAGTGGGGGTTTGTTGGTTGGCAGCAGGAGAGAATCGGCAGCTCTCCTGATGCAGGGGGGGATATTGTGTGTTTGGGTTTTTGTTTTCACGTTTTTTCTGTGCATGTGCCCAATGCTATCACCAGGGATGGGCATATGCAAATTTAGGGACTTGCCCAGGGTCACAAGGAGCAGCACCAGGATTTGATCTCACAACCTCTGGGTGCAGAGGCAGCAGCTCAACCAGTGAGCCACAGCCCTTACAATGAGCCCCAAGGGGCTGAATCGCGAGATAGAATGCAGGGCAATTTTAGGCTGATTTTTTTTTTTTTTTTGGTTTTCTTGTCTCTTAAGATTAGTAATTTAGAGTAGTGATTTTCTCATAGGCTGTTATTCTGTTCAGTGATGTCACCATGCCCAGCGTTCTGCTGGGAGTTTTTTGATTAGAAAAATCTGCCACATTTCTCAGCAGTTGAAATAAGTCCATTGAAGAAATTCTGCACTGAAGAGCTCCATCAAACAAGTACCCCCCCACTGAGCTACTGAAAGTTTATATGAACATTTTTTCCAAAAGTTTAAATGAAGGGTATAATATTTTTTAGGATTTATAGCAGGGATCTCAAAGTCCCTCCTTGAGGGCTGCAATCCAGTCGGGTTTTCAGGATTTCCCCAATGAATATGCATTGAAAGCAGTGCATGCACATAGATCTCATGCATATTCATTGGGACCCCTGATTTATAGGGACCTGTTCGTGAGTTGTTTGGAATAAATTTTTTGAGTTCCCTGAAGCAGAAAACGAAACATGGTCCATGTTGGGAGGGACCCTGAAAATTATTTTTTCACATGTCTTTTTTTCTAAACTATCATTTGTGAAGTATTTAATTCTAAGCATCTATTCATGTTGAACATTCTAAGTATGTGTGAAGATTGGTAATGGAACCCACACAGGATAGGATCCTACTGGATTTAGTGCTTACAAATGGGGGAAAGTGTTTCTAATGTTACAATTGGTGATCATCTGGCATCCAGTGATCACTGTTTGGTGTAGTTTAATATTAAGACAGGTGTAGTAGAGAGGGCTCATTCAGAAGTAAAAGTCCTAGATTAAAAAAAACAAACTTTGTTCAGATGGGGGGGATTACATCAAGGAATTATAGTCTGGATGGGAACATCTGGAATAAGTAGGAAAACAGTTGGCAAAGCTGAAAGGAGCTATTGTAAGGGCAACAAACCATTTTGTAAGAAAAGTAAATACCGTATTTCCCCATGTATAGGCCGTAACCTATACATGGGTTTTACAAACCCATGTGTGAGGCACGGCCTAGTTATATGGGGTGGCCTATATAAAACTTTTAAATCATCCTCCCCACCCCCGATACCTTTTAAGGAAGCCCCCCTCGCTGGCGCGCGGCTCGGTTCTCCAGCGGTGCAGGGCAGCCGCGATCTCTTCGGCATTCGCCCTGCCCCTCTTGCTGAGTGAGGTCAGTTCTCACGAGTCCCGCGAGAGCCGACATCAGCCATTCAGCGGGTGGTGCGGGGGCAGGCCGGATGCTGAAGAGATCACAGCTGCCCTGCACCGCTGGAGACCTGAGCCGTCTAGATGTTTAAAATGAACATGTTTTATTTGTAAAAGGATAAAGCAGTGGAATGAAAATGAGAAGATTTCCTAAGTGCTGGATAAAATGAGTTGCATAGTGGAAAAAAGAACGTAATCTATTTAAGATTTTAAACTCGATTTGATTTGAGCAGCTAATGCAGCTGAATCATCAGTGGTGTAACCTTATCGCTCTCGTTCCCTTACATCTCTCCCTTCAATCCTATCCCTATCACTTTCCCCTCATATTCCTTTCCTTAATTCGGTCTCCTCCTAGCCCCTTCTCGCCGTACATGAAGAAGGACACGGTACTACTCGAAAGGGTCCAGAGAAGAGCGACTAAGATGGTTAAGGGGCTGGAGGAGTTGCCGTACAGTGAAAGGTTAGAGAAACTGGGCCTCTTCTCCCTCGAACAGAGGAGATTGAGAGGGGACATGATCGAAACATTGAAGGGAATAGACTTAGTAGATAAGGGCAGGTTGTTCACCCTCTCCAAGGTAGGGAGAACGAGAGGGGATAGATTCCGTCGAATGTAAGGAAGTTCTTCTTCACCCAGAGAGTGTTAAAAAACTGGAACGCTCTTCTGGAGTCTGTCATAGGGGAAAATAGGCTGAATGGACCGTGTAGATTTTTATCTGCTGTCATTTACTATGTTACTGTCAGCCCAGCCTTACATTGCTAGCTGTCAGCATTTTCTCTTGGCCTTAGCAATGTCAGCAAAGGCCTATGGGAGATCATATCATTCGTATGTGATCTTGGGGGGGATGTCGGTGCAGATGGGCCAGCAGCCTCAGGATGCCTAAATTACATCTAAATTAAAAGAAACAAAAGACTTTGGTACAGCCCTGAGGTGCAAAGATGTGATAATGTCTGTGCTTATGATACACAGTAGCCCCAGCTGCATGGTTAATCAGAAACCATTGTCAGAGCGATACTGGGAAATTAACAGCGTCTCCAGTCTCTCTGCACCACACACCTTATTCACCATTGTTTCAAACAGTTTACAAAAGATGGTTCATAGACAACACCGCGAAAGACAAAGGTGCGCGCCGACAACTGAGCGCAAGACGGAGGCACGCGCCGAAGAAAATTACTGTTTTTACGGGCTCCGACGGGGGGTTTTGTTGGGGAGCCCCCCCCAGTTTACTTAATAGAGATCGCGCTGGCGTTGTGGGGGGTTTGGGGGGTTGTAACCCCCCACATTTTACTGTAACCTTAACTTTTTCCCTAAAAACAGAGAAAAAGTGAAGTTTTCAGTAAAATGTGGGGGGTTACAACCCCCCACAACGCCCCCACAATGCGGCGCGATCTCTATTAAGTAAAGTGGGGGGTTCCCCCCACGCCCCCCCCCCCGTCGGAGCTCTAAAAACAGTAATTTTCTGCGGCGTGCACCTTCGCACTGCGCTCAATTGTCTGCGCGCACCTTTGTCCCGGCGCGCTTTTGACCTGACACCCAAAAGATAGGGGTACTTAACATCAATAGATTCTATTTTTAGATCAAAGTTTCAAACTTATAAATATGGGATGTTAAAATCCTCTCTTTCTCTGGACTCTGGACCACCCCCCTTCTCTCTCTTTGGGGGCTAGATTCACAAAGCAAACCGATTGTGTACCAATTGGTTTGTGACCCCTTTGCGACCTGATTTCCCTCCGGCCTGAGTCACTTACCTCTCTGCCAACCATTCTCTGATCCACGCATGCATATGAGGGCAACGGCATGCAAAGTAGGCAGGGACGCGATTCACCAACCAAAACCCTGCAATTAACAGTGGATTATAGTGGGGGGGGGGGAGCAGCAAAATCTATTCTGACATGCCACATTATTTCACAAAGCAATGTGTGATATTGTGAAATGTTGAAAGCCATGGTTTCACTTTACAGTTTGCTATCCTCAAGGGCTAAAAATAAATAATATGATAGATATTTTTGTATGATAGGGAGACTGTTTGCTGTTCTCTTGTGCTGTGCAATTCTCCTGGGCTTTTAATTCTTCCAGCACAAATGTGCTTGATATTTTACAATGCTTCTCTCCCCCCTCCCCTCCTCGCGCCCAAGATTGCTTCATTTATGAGACCTTCTCTTTTACTTTTAAGCTTGTTTTCTAGTGAGTTTAGATCTTATGAAAGATGCCAGATTGACAACCTTAGACCCAAAAGAAGACCTCCATTTATTCACGGAACAGTCATAGCACAAACAGTAGCAGTTCCGACCTGTTCCGCATCGTGCCCTTGACTCTGCTCTGGAAGATTGCTTCTAATGCAAGTAACAATTAGGTTTCTTGACTGGAGCAATGTTTGCCTTCTCTGTTGTTCCTGCCAACTACGGTACCAGTTGCTGCCAAATTGTGATGAGATATTTAATGTTATGGCCGCTCACTTGAGACCACTAACTCATTTCACATAGGCAATGAAACAGCTTTCAGATGGTGCTTTCAGTCACAACCAATCTGAGACAAATTTGAACAGATACCTAGATGTTAAAAACACTATATTCCTCTATATCAATGTTCTTCAACCGCCGGTCCGTAGAAATTTTCTGCCGGTCCACAGGGCCAGCACGTCCATCAGGCAGAAGACAGTGTTCTTCAGCCGCCGGTCCACGGCGCAATCAATGTGGCATCTTCAGGCTGGCTCCCTGAGTGCTGCAGTGCACAAAGCCATGGGAAAAGGCTCCTATGTGCGTCCTGTGCCTGAACCGGAAGCCTCTCAGACGTCGCAACGTCAGAGGGAAGGCTTTCAGATGAGGCGCGGGACGCTGCCTACAGCTTTGTGCAATGCGGCACTCAGGGAGCCGGCCCGAAAATGTTGCGTTGATCGCACCGTGGACCGGCGGCCCAAAGATAACACCGGGGGGCAGGCCAGAAGGCAAGACACAGCATGGAGGGAGAGAGACAACAATGGTAGGGGGAACACTTTTATTTTTTTATTTAGTGATTAATTTGTTCAGGAAGAAATGCATTTGTTTCTTTTTCTCTGGGGTTGTACTGCTTGCAGTCTTGCATCTTAGGGTTTGTTTGTAAATATTAGTACTTTTAGTTTTTGGTCCTGCATTTGTATGGGGTTATCTGTTTTCTAGTAGGAATGAATGTTGAAAAGCATACAATGTGTTTTGTGTATTTTAATTGTGAGGTTAACCATTATGTGTTGTTAATACGATTGTATTGTGTGTGTATATATGAAAAATGAATGGAAAAAATGGTGTTACAATTAGTACCATTATGGGGGCGGAGATTGGGTGGAGATGGGCATGACTTAGCCCAGTGTTCTTCAACTGCCGGTCCGCAGACTGGTGCCAGTCCACAAAATAATTGTTTGATTTCAGCCGGTCCATAGGTGTCAAAAGGTTGAAGAACACTTGAGCCATCCTGATCCCCTTTACAGATCTTGTTGAAAACAATGTCTCTTGCACAGAGCCAGCCTGTAGGTATCCGACATCCTGGGCAGATTTTCAGCTGACTGACCCACTCCACCAAGGGGTAGCTTGAAGCCCCCTTCCAACTTCTCCTATTCCATTCCCCATCCCTCTATAGTCCAGCATCTCTCACCTTCCATATCCTCCAAGGTGTCTAGCATTTCTCTTCTTCCCCTCCCTAAGGTATCCCAACATCCCTGTCCATCCTTACTTTTCTTCCTCAAGGTGTCCAGCATCTCACTCCTTCCTTATTTTCCGTTCCCCAAAAGTCAAGCATCCCTCTCTACCTTCTCCATGCCAAGGTGTTTAGCAACTCCTTTGATGCTCTTCTCCCTCCATTGTGGTCAGCATCTCCCATTCCCTTCCATCCCTCAGTGTTCAGCATCTCCCTGTTCCTTCCCACCTCCCAAGGTGTTTAGTGGCTCTCCTTCCCTACTGACTCCAGGGTGGCACTAGCCCGCCAATGAGCAAGTCTACAAAAGACTTCTTCATGACCAGCTCAAAGTCTGCAGGATCCCTTGCAGGCATGGATTCTGAAAGCCCTGTACCGGCTGTGTTGGGCCTTTGCAGATTCGCTGACTGCCATGCTGGTGCCACTCCCCTCAAATTGTGCCGTCGTCAATGGATGGCCTAGTTCATTTAGTGGTTGGGCCTGTCCTACTTATGTGCTTTAGAAATGTTATCACTAGCAACAGAGAGACAGGACCCCTGGAACTAAAAAGGCAAATGGGAGAAGGTAGAATAGGGGTACGCGTTTCAACTCCATCTGCTTTCTAGATACAGTGGTGCCTCACACAATGAACTTAATTCGTTCCAGGAGCAAGTTTGTTATGCGAAAAGTTCGTTATGTGAAACGTGTTTTCCCATAACAATACATGTTAAAAAAAATAATTCGTTCTGCAGCATAAAATATGCTAAGATGACATAAAAAAAGATAAATTTTTTGTTATTATGTTTATTTAGATACATCTAAAAACATAATTGTTTTTTAAAACAACACACATTTTTTAAATTTAAAGACAGACTAAGTAGAGTCTAATTTTACAGTGAGAGAGGGCAGAGTCTCAGCGGCAAAAACTGGGACTTAACTGTTCATTTTTTAAATGCCTGCATGGTTGAAAATGTCCATTTCCTTGGGCAGATCATTCTGTCTATAATACAGTACTAGTTTATACTTACAGTATTACACAATGGTCTAAATGGATAAGCTTTTGTTTTCCTGTTTCTTTCAATATGTAAACAGATTGCCAATGGTGAGAGAGAACAAAGCTGTTATTTTTCTAGCATCGGGGAAGCGGCGAGAGTAGCTCCGCCCCCCCCAACGCATCAGCAGTAGGCGCCGGGCCCCTGCGAGCCGACGGTCCGCCACTGCACAGGGAGCCAGGCGGAGAGAGGGCAGTTAAGCGCAGTGCCTGCGCGGAAGGATGCAGCTCGGGCGACTTCGTTGTGTGAAACGAAGTTCGTTGTGGGAAGCAAGACCTGAAGTTCGTTGTGCGCAGCGTTCGCTGTGCGAGGCGTCCGTTATGCGAGGCACCACTGTATAGGCATGTGAACTGCTTTTGCCTTTACTGCAACCTCTGTATTAGGACAGTGAAAGCAAAAGCAGTTCACATGCCTCTATCTAAAGAGCAGATGGAGTTGAAATGCTCCAAATTATTTCTGTCAGTTGCTAGGCAGGTTGTAAATACAACCAAAACCGTACTGTGAAATGTCTGTATGGAAATGCCAGATGTATAAAAAATAAGATTAGAGAATTAGAACATATGGCATGAAATGAAGACATACTGTAGGCATAAACCTGGTCGAAAGAGGATAATCAGTCCGATACCATGACGCCAGGACACAAATTGTATCGAAATGACAGGCCAGATCAAATTTCTTGGAGAAAGGGCAAATGTTAAGAAAGGCACCGAGTTAAGCAGAAGGAAAGATCTGCAGGAAGTAATATATATTGTGGAATCCTTATGGCTAGAAATTTCCATGATGATATTCAAAGAAAGTTATGCATGACTGCCAGGTGGTCAACGGATAATTCTTTTATTGTACATTTGTAAAAAAAAAAACAAAAAAAAACCATCTTAGAAACATAGAAACATAGAAATAGACGGCAGATAAGGGCCCACGGCCCATCCAGTCTGCCCACCTTAATGTCCCTCCCCTACCTTTGCCCTGTGAATAGATCCCATGTGCCGATCCCATTTTGCCTTAAAATCAGGCACGCTGCTGGCCTCAATCACCTGTAGTGGCAGACTATTCCAGCGATCAACCACTCTTTCAGTGAAAAAGAATTTCCTGGTATCACCTCGTAGTTTCCCGCCCCTGATTTTCAACGGATGCCCTCTTGTTGTCGTGGGACCCTTGAAAAAGAAGATATCTTCCTCCGCCTCGATGCGGCCCGTAAGATACTTGAACGTCTCGATCATGTCCCCCCTCTCTCTGCGCTCCTCGAGCGAGTATAGCTGTAATTTGTCAGTATAGCTGTAATTTGTCAGTATAGCTGTAATCTTGACAATATCAGGCCATTTAAATTGCTAAACATCCAGAAACTCTGTATATTTTTGAGTCAGATTAGGGGAGGAGCAAGGGCAGGAAAAAAATGATCTTGATAATGGCAACAGTTAGCCATTATCCACATAAATTATCAGTTTCGTTTAGGCTCAATAACATGTCTGAACAAGGTGGATAATGCTAGTCCAGTGACCACATTACACATATGTGTAGTACAGATATCTATAGAGATGGGGCTAAAAGCCAAATATCCTCTAATAATAAGCAGCTTCTACTCATTTTGACAGGGGTTGCCATACAACAGATTACGAATACAGTGGTACCTTGGTTTACGAGCATAATTCGTTCCAGAAGCATGCTCGTAAACCAAAATACTCGTATATGAAAGCGAGTTTCCCTATAGGAAATAATGGAAACTCGCTTTGATACGTTCCCACCCCTCCCGAGGCCAGCGGCACTGTTCCCCCCCTCCCCGAACTGGCATTGCTCCCCCCGCTCATGAAGGCCCCCCCCCCCCGCGTGATCCGCCATTTCGCCCCCCTCGATTTGGCGACCCCCCCCCCCGCTCGCATCGCACCCCCTCCCTGCCACGATCAGGCATCCCCCAGGCATCCACCCACCCAACTGATCACATTTCTTACTCCCGTTTGGCACCGGCACCAAGGCACAGGACATGCTGGTGCCGGTGCCCGAAGATCTGCCTCCTTCGCGCTAGGCCTTGAGCATCTGCGCATGCTCAAGGCCTTCGGTTTCCCGTTCTCTCCGAGAAGACCGGCATGTCCTGTGCGTTGGTGCCAGTGCCGGTACCAAACGGGGGTAAGAAATGTAATTGGGTGGGTGGATGCCTGGGGGATGCTGGATCGCGGCGGGGAGGGGGTGCGACGTGAGCAGAGGGTGCCAGATCGCGGGGGGCGCTCGTAAATCAAGGCGCGCTCGGTTTCTGAGGCACCAATTTTGCGAATGTTTTGCTCGTCTTGCAAAACACTCGCAAACCGAGGTACCACTGTAATTGGAAAAATTGGGATAGGCTGAATTATAGCTTTTGGTGGAACTCTTTATGTCACATATTCAAAATGGAAAGGGTAATTTCCATGCAGCAGGTTATTTGGGAGCCATTAACAAGATACTGTAAAGATTGAAATTACTGCATAGAATAAATATTCCCTTTTGTTCATACACGTCCAGGGTGGGGTAGGGGGTGGGAATATTTTATGATTTTTTTTTTAATGCTTATAATTAATTGTTGGGTATAAGAGAGGGATATTTGATGCAAGTTAGAATTTGATGATATATTAAGTGATATTAAAGTATAAAATGATTGTATTATATGTTATAGTTATTGTGAGTTTTAAAAATGAATAAAGATTAAAAAAAAAAAAAAAGAGATGGCACTAAATATACTGACTAAGTGCCGATGTCAGTGCTTAACCCCATATGATCACTATGCCAACTGAATATTGATCCATCTCGCATTTGACCGGGAAAAGTATAATGTGTGTGTGTAGGGGAGGTATACTACTGTCTATCTGGCCAGGATGAAACTGAAATGCTCGCAGAAAAGTAAATAAAATTGGCAACACAATTATTTCATATGATAGGTGGAGGGGCATTTTCAATATGACGTCCAAATCTAAGTTTGGACATTTTACAGACGATGTACAAAAATCCAGTAACGAACATGACCATTTTTAAAACTGCAAAACATCTATTTTGTGTGTTTTTTAACATGGCCATTTTTTTCAGCTATACATCTATCTTTATAAACCATTTTTTAAAACAAAAAACCCACGTCCAGCCAGGTGGTCGGTGCAGTGGACTGCCGAGAAGGGGACCCAGGCCCATATGGTGTGGAAAAGGGGAGGAAAAGGATCTCAGAAACCTGCTTGGCGACAGGGAATAAACCTCAGCCAAGTCTGACAAGGTTCCACGTTTCATTCATTGATCCTGAAAAATCTCCCCCTTCCTTTTTTATTCGGTTTCTTTTATATTTATTATGATTATTTCTTCCTATTAACACACATTTTTATAAAATCTTCTCCACTGAGTCTTCTCTTAAAACTATAGTCGTTTGAATTTACTGTTCAATGTATCTTCGAAATGTATTTATCTCAAATGTTGCAGGCAGCCACAGTCCGACGGGACCCATTTCACCAGAATTGCTGGCTTTCTCAAGGACTTTAAATATCATTAAGGGGCTCATTTTTGAAAAAGAAAAATGTTCAAACAGTGGCATAAAAGGGCAGATGAATATTTTTCTCAACAAACCTTTCCAATTTGCTATTTTTGAAACCCATTTTCTAGACAGATTTACAGTATATGTTGGTTGTCTGCAGTGTGTCTAAATCTGAAGAGAGCGTGATGGAGGCATGGTTTGGTTGGGACTAGGGCAAGCTTATGATTTGGACATTTTTCTGCAATAATCAGAAAGTGTCCAAGTCACAATTTGGACATTCGGGGTTAGACCCAACGACATATTAACTACGACATATTAGCGTATGCTGTGGACCTGCTGGAGCTGGCCATGGAAGAGTTATTTTCTCCTGACCTGTTATTTACATGGAAAAAAGATATAACCTTGATAAATTCATTCATTCTCAACAATACTCCACTCAATCTAATTTCCTCTATTAAAATTCTTGGAGTAATAATTGACAATAAACTGCTTTACCACGAACATATTTCGCTCACTGTCAAAAATTGTTTTTTTAAACTACGTTTGATCCGGTCAATCGCCAAATTTCTGACTCCAAACTCTATCAAGATACTAATTCATTCTTTAATCATAGCAAGACTCGACTATTTTAACGCACTTTTCCTTAACATTACACAGAAAGAAAAAAGGAGACTTCAGCTGATACAAAACACTGCTATTAAATTAATATATAATGCTAGGAAATACGATCATGTTTCACCATTGTTAATAGACGCCCACTGGCTTCCAATTGGTCACAGAATCACCTTCAAAGTAATGCTGCTTATCTTTAAAATTTTAGCCTTTAACGAACCTCAATTTATATCTAGACTATTAATACAGTGGTGCCTTGCATAACGGACGCCTCGCACAGCGAACGCTGCGCACAACGAACTTCAGGTCTTGCTTCCCACAACGAACTTCGTTTCACACAACGAAGTCGCCCGAGCTGCATCCTTAACTGCCCTCTCTCCGCCTGGCTCCCTGTGCAGTGGCACTACATATTTTAAACCCCCCTGCCGCCGCTGCTGCATATTTTTAAGCCTCTGCCGCCACCGCATATTTTTAAACCTCCCCCCGCCGCCACATATTTTTTTAAAAAAGCCACCACTGCTGCAACTTTAATCTCACCCGCTCACTCGTAACTGGTGGTCTAGCAAATTTCCCAGCCAGAAGCGCAGAGATCAAGAGCAAGCCTTCTGTGCTACTGCCTGGGCCTGCGCTGATCTCTGAATGGCTGCAGTCAGCTCTCGCGGGACTCACAAGAACTAACTGCAGCCATTCGGAGATCGGCATGGGCCCACACAGGCGTGCAGAGGAATTGCTCCTGATCTCTGCGCTTCTGGCCTGTACGCCACTGGCTGGGAAAGATGGGAGGAATTAAAAAAGGTACCGAGGGGGGATGATTAAAAAGGTACTGGGGAGTATGTGGGGGGTGATTATAATACACAGCAAGGATCAACAAAACCCCTGTCTCCCCTCCCCTTCACATATATCCCCTCTACTATCAAGAATTTATCTTTTTTTATGTCATCTTAGCATATTTTATGCTACAGAACGAATTATTTTTTTTAACATGTATTGTTATGGGAAAACGCGTTTCACATAACGAACTTTTCGCATAACAAACTTGCTCCTGGAACCAATTAAGTTCGTTGTGTGAGGCACCACTATACCTTACAATACTCAACGCTCACTCCGTTCAACTGGCCATAATCTCCTTACAGTCCCCTCTCTAAAAATTATTGGAACAAGAAGATCTGACATATTCTCCGTGATGGGACCACAATGGTGGAATGCCCTACCGCAATATATTAGAAACGAAAAAGACGTCGTAATTTTTAAAAAACTTTTAAAATCTTACCTATTTAAAGATGTTTTTAACATTTAATTTCCAGTGAGATTTTAAATCATGATGTGGTTTAACTACCCCTACCCTCTTGTTTTTTTCCACTTTCTACCATAAATTGAAAATTGTAACTTTTACTCTTTCCCTCCCGACTCATGTTTGTTTTATATGAAAATGTATTGTTAAATTCTTTGTTTCTTTTTACTATATTATATTTTGACTTTGTACACCGCTTAGTAATTCTAATAAGCGATTTATCAAATATATTAATAAACTTGGAAACTTGAGAGGAACAAGCCACCCACTTTTCCATTCTTGAATAAATTGTTTGGGTTTTTTTTCACAGTTAAACCTCTGGGTTGTGTTTTTCAAGACCCCAGGCCCACCCTCACTCATGCCTACTACACATGGAGGGGCATTTTTGATAGGACGTATAAGTCTGAGGTTGGAGGTTTGGGGCAGGAAGTCCACAAACTCAGGAGAGAAAATGCCCATTTTCAAAGCTGCCAAACATCTATCTTTTATTTTTGAAAATTACCTAGTTATAAGTTTTGGTTCTTAGAATGTTTATCTTTTATGGTAATTTTCAAAAATAAAAATGTCCCTATGAAAAATTATTTTGAGCCAATCAGGGCCTTGGGCCCCTCCCACTGTATCCCAAGATGCATTGAGAAAGGGAAGACCTGTCATTTTCAGGACACGGCCCTGTAGGCAGGAGGGAGTGGGCTTCCCTCCTACCGATTTTGCATTGGAAGGTATAGGGGGTGATGTGGGCGGGGGAGTGTTCCATGATGTTGGGTGATGTGGAGAGGTGTTCCATGATTTTGGGGGTATTAAATGGTGGTGGGGTGTTTTATGTTGTCTGGTGGTGTCAGGTGATTGGGGGGGGTATTCCATGATTTCGGGTGGCATTGAGTGATGGGGGGTGGGTCCAGGAATGTTGAGGGATGTCAGGGGGAGGGGTGTAGGGCTCAAAGGCTCAGCTGATCCTGGCAGGGGGAATTCCCTCAGCTAAGCCAGCAGGAATCCTTGAAACCAGCTCAGCTGTTGGTAATTCCTCTGCCATGATCAGCTGAGCCTTTGAGCCCTCAATGTGCTGTTTTCCCCCCCCATCTCTGGGTGTGGGAGGGGGTCAGTGACTGCTGGGGGAATAATGCCTTAATCTCTCCAGTGGTCATCTGGTTATTTTGGGCAGCTTTGGAGCACTGAGAAACAACTAAAACCCCATTAAACCAAAACAACAGCCAAAGAGTTAAATTCTATTGCCATTCTTCCATGCTTTAATCCTTTTAAATCTGAATCTTCCTGAACATCCCCTTATTCCATGGGCACATTTTGACAGGCTTGCCTGTCTATTATTAAATTTTTTTTTTTTTAATGGGGCAGATATTTTGCCTGTGTAACACATGCAAAATATCTGTGCCATGGAAAAAAAATGAATAAAAAAGACAGGCAGGCCCGTCAAAAAGCCTGCAGACCTGACGGTAACTCAGTTACCGACAGGTCTGCAGCAGTCGTGTTTGTCAGTGGTAAAACCCGACTCAAAATAGCCAAGCAATTATTAGTGAATCAATCGCTTGGCTATTTTGCATGGGGTTTTTACTAATTTGCATAGAACGATCAGGATCGGATCACTACAGGCGTCAGTGAATACTGCAGGAGGGAAATCTGGTCGTAAGGGGCTCGCAAACTGATTGGTACACGATCGGTTTGCTTATTGAATCTAGCCCTTAGGATAGTTTTTTGGACATTTCAAAGTTTTGATTATGCCCCTCTAGGCATACAAATTCTATGAATGTCTTTGATCTGTCCATGCCCCTCCCACAGCCATGTCCCTTTTTCCGATCCGTAAATCTTTATAGTATACTGGCTATAAAGAAGCATGTGTAAATTCCAATTATTGGTGTGAATTGGCTCATTAGGCAATTAAATTATGCATGCAAATTGGGCATGCGCCCAAATTTGCATGTACAATTTTAAGCACCATATATAGAATTAGAGGGTACGTGCGTAACCCCCTTTAGTAAAAGGGCCTCTTATCCAGATAACAGTTGTCCATTATCTGGTTAAATGTCTGAATATTTTGCTTGAAATCTTTTTGTGAGACTAGGACAGTGCATTTAACCTTTGTGGCATGCTCTGAAACCCTGTACTCTCATTAGGTCCACAGAATGCTAATGAAATAAAGGCAACATATAGGTTTAAGATACACACATATATTTATTTGTATTTTGCCCCATCTGCAATTATGTGCCAACGAAAACCTGAGTTCTTAGTTCAAGTTGCTATTTGCAGCACACTGAAAAAGAGCAATACAAAGAAGTGCACCACCATTCCTGAGGCGTGCACAGCGTGGATGGTGGTAAACAGCCTATTACACAGAAGACGCACAGATACCAAAGACCATCCCGTGAGTTTCTTGTGTACCATTTAAATATAGTCACAATTAAAATAAGTGTAGACTTGTTTAAATAATTTCATGAGAGAAAAGCGGGTCCACATAATGCCATGGTTCACAATTTCCATGTGACATGCGACGGCCCCCATGCCAAACAAGGAGTTTAAACTCTCCTAATCTCGCCTTCCTTAGTGGTTTACTCCCCAGGAGGGTCTGTGCTGTTTCAGCAGTCAGGCCTGCATCTGTGTGATTAGTAGCAAATAGGTGGAGTGTGATTTTCCAAAACTCCTGAGCTATGTCAATAGCCAAATGCCTGGCAATCAGTGGCATGCTGTGAGGGCTTTCAGGGGGTGCAGTGAATCCCCAGCTCTAGAGGCCTGCTTTTTTTATTTTTGTGCTTACTTTTTGCTTGATGCAGTTTGATTTGTTGGGTGAAGTAAACCAAAAAGACAAAACCCAGGGCTCTCGGGTTGGGGTTTCTCTCAACCTCCTGAAGGCCCTGACAGTACTGATATGCATAGCAGCATCTGCCTATTGCCTGCTCAACCAATCACATTCAGAGCAGTGCCCTAAGGGCCTTTAGGAGGTAGGGCAAATCCCCTGAAGGTCTCGACCGCACGAAACTGCTGGCAATATTGGGTCTATAACATTTTTTAAAATTGTGCTGCCAGAAAAAATAAAAGTATAGGTCAGCTCTGTGGATATTTGGCTCTTGTCTGTGGAGAGGGACATAGGTGGACGGATAGATCTCTAGGGGTGTAAAGTCAGGGGGGGGGGTCATTAGAGTGGGCAGACTTGATGGGCTATGGCTCTTTTCTGCTGTCATTTTCTATGTTTCTATAGATAGGCCATTCCAGACTCTGGTGGTTAGGCATTGAAAAGGTGGGTGCTGGAAAAGAAATAAGGGGAGTCTTTTACTAAAGATTATCGCATGTTAAATAAGGGGGTCTTTTATTAAAGATTATCACATGTTATCTATCACAGACCCTTTTTATTCCTGTTTGCCCTCCTACAGTTACTTGTGCTAACCTTTAGAAAAATGCCCCTTAAATGGAGATCTTGCATGCTGTTCTACCCATGATAATAGTGTCCTGAATGAGGAGAAATCTTGTCTGATAGCTGGGATGTATCCTTAGCACTGTGGACAGATGAATTGAGCAGAACAGATAGGCCAGGTACTCTTTTTCTGTATCATGCACTCTGTTATTATATTGTGTGGTGTAAGAGATTTCTATAAATGCTACATAAATATTTTATCCTACCCCCCCCCCCCCTCCAGCAATAGCTAAAAATAACTGCAGAAAAAAGCTTGGGATCTGCATGGAAATTCACTTCTGTTCCAGGCAGGGTGAAAGCTACGATAACTCCTCTGGAATCTGGAGTCAAAGGCAGTGGCTTCCAGATGTCATTAAACTTCTGGCATGCTTTAGTCATTCCCCACCACATTTAGCCCTTTTCCCTCTATATAATGCTGTTCCTGTGATAGTGGCCGCATACTTTCTTTCTTGCTTCTTCTCCTAACTTGTGATACCCATTTGGGTTTCTCTTCCTATCTCTTGTCTTGACCCACATTTGTCTTTCACCCTTTTCTAAGGCCCATTATCCCTCTCCTATATGTACTTCACCATCAAGTGACTCATAAACAAACCTTGCAACTTACTATATGTTCCCCTCAATCCAATACTTTCTTTAGACCCCTCCTCTTCCAGATCCCGTCATCCACATGTGTCATTATGTTCCCTGCTATTGCCTTTTTTTACACATATCTACTATTTCTCTCACTTCCCTCTTCATGTCCATTTCTTCCTCTTACTCAGTTTACAACTGCTGAGCCCCTAAGACAGGCCAGGTGTATCTTCTAACTTTGAAAGGGGTTCTTGTGATGCTGAGACTGTCCTTAGCTGCAAATCTTAAGCTGCTCTATGCTGGACAAGGGGAAGCTAGAGAGAATGGCATCCTCTTTTATTTGGCCTTCCTGCAAAGGGACGAGTCTGAGACCAAAACCTTTTGCAGAAAGCACTCACGTTTCTCACCTATGAAAGATATCTATTGTTCATTATAAGACCTGGTAAAATAGTGTGCCTTTCAGCATATGAGGTCTTTGTTCCTCTGTTTTTATTGATACCATAGAGAGGTGCAGCCAGCCCTCCGATGTGTGTGTGGGCAACGCATTCCGTCCATGCCAGTGTGCCAAAAATAATATCTTTCCTGGTGTGGATGCCAAAACCCCGCCAGCCAAAACTCAACCTTGTGCTGCTGCAGTACAGGAGTTAGTGATGTGCCTCCAGCCACCGACACTGGGACTTCCTGAGTATGCTCAGTTCTTGTGCAAACTGAGCATACATGAGGATTTCCGGCATTGGTGGCTGGAGGCATATCACTATCTTCTGTAGTACAGCAGCGTGAAGAGGAGAAAAGCTCCAAAATGCATTTCTTTGGCAGTTGGGGCTTCAGCATTCCCACCAGCCACTTAACAGGAGCTGCACATGTGGAGGAGGCCTGCACCCAAAATGTGGAGGCCAGGCCCCCAAGGCCTCACTCCCCACAGCTGTGCCAGTGATACCATAGATAACTGGATTATTTATTATTGCCTTAACTCACTTTTGCATTTATTGGAGTAACTATGTTTGAGCACAAGAGTTTTTCCTCATTAGTCAATACTCAGGCCCACATTAGCCAGTGTTTTGGGTTTTTTTTTTTAAAAACACCTGCCACCATGGCCTGATTTAGATCAGATATTCAGTTCCAGGCTATCAGTATAGACTATCCAGATAATTGGTGGCTAGTAGAAGTTATCCAGGTACCGTCAATATTAAGAACCAGTACCCAAATAACTATCTTGGAAAGTTGGGCCTACCATTTATATGGTTCTACTTGCTCAGATAGTATTCTGAGCATTATCAGTGAATATCAATAGTGCCCAGATAACTCTGCCTATGCTCTGGGCCTGGGCTGCCCTGGCATTAACTAGATACTCCCACAGCAGTCAGACATGATGTAAAGTAGCACTTTCCAGTTAGGTGCCACAGAATATCATGTTGTGACCTGGTTCGCAGGAGTTAACCTGGTAGAAGGACCTGCTCAATTAAGGCCCACTGAATAAGGACCTCATAGTTTTTATACTGTGCATGAACAAATCAACACCACTGAATGAGCTTGAGTGAAGTGAGAAGGTTGAAGTGATGTTCAAAGTGTATTTTTAATTCCTATCTCTCTCTCTTTCACTCCAAAGACACCATATCCAGGGGAAACCTGGTACCTTCATGGGGGTTAAAGGAAACATGAGGGCTTGTTTTTATTTTTATAGTATTATATTTTGTCACAACTTAATTCCGGATGCTGGCTAATGAGCTGATGGTATTTGATGGGAAATCTATTGAGAAAAACTTCTTGCACTGAGCAGTAGGTCTATAAACAGGCACAGAGAAGCAGAAGAGCAATGCCCAACTTTCTAGTAACAACAGCAGAAAGAGTTCTAGCACTGATCACAGGATGTCGGTTTCTACATCTCCCATTCTGCAAAAGCAGTCAACTTGACGGGATTGCACACTGGAAGTGTTTCCTACAAAAAACACAAGTGCCTCACAGGTCTAAAACATGTTAACACTATATGCAGCAGATTTAGATAATAGATTTAATGTTTTCATATCAAAGTATCACATGAAGGAGCTGAAATTCGACCAGACAATTCCATCACGACCAAACTACTTATAAAAAAAAATGCTGTGTGTTTGTTCCAGTGAAATCTGTCTTATACAATATCAACTCAGGTTCAGAAAAGAATCACTTTGCCAACATTACAACAAAACCACTTTTGTACGTCAGTTCTTTATGAAGAATGTCTTCAACTTACACAAAACTCTTCCAGTCTACGTTTATTATAGTTCCTGGTGTACTGTTCTTCCTCAAATGCCTGTCCAACATCATCTCAGGAATTTCTCTTCCTAACTTCTTCGCACTTTGGAGTTAGGAACCTTGATGCTGGCGCAACTGAATTGTAGGCGCTCATAGTAGCTCAATGTAAGATGCAAATAGGATGTGCATGTATAGTTCCAGAAAGCAAAGGCCCTATTCTTGAAAGCAGTGAGCTCGATGAATACTGAGTTAAGGCTCCAGCACTGCCGAACTTTCTTCTGAAGTAGCAGATCTTCCGCAACGGACAAAACAACTCAAACACCTACTCTGTCTCCAGAAGGTCTTTAAGACGAGCCTTATTCACTGTACAGGCTAAAAAATACTGCTAATGGATTACATCTTTTCTTCAGTCTGCTGAGCTCTCTAAGGTGGTGCCACCTTGTCCCTCAACTTAATGAAGGCTCACAGCCTCCTGCACAAGAGATCTTTACCTTTTCTGTTTGTTTAGAAGGTACACGTACAGGGTAACTGGGAATACAGCAGCCTCGCTGCCTCGATCCCAAAAAACAGCAGTGTACACATTGATTTTCATCGGTGCAGAATTAACACAGGCCTTGGACAGTCTCTGCTGCATTAAATAAAAAGTAGCCGGGATTCATTTGTTGTAACTGAGGCATTCTGGTTTCCAGGGGTTTTTCTGACTTTGGTGAAAGCACCTGATTTTTTTTCCGCATCATCTGTCCAACACCCATCATCGGGAACCTGGCCCTGCTCTTTACACAGTTCGGGCTTCCTAGTGGGCCGGCCATGTTGTTGTTGTAAGTTGGGGAGATGGGGGAAATAGGAGAAATAGGAGAAGCGGGTGAGGTTGCTTCGGAGCTGCAAGGGCTGCTCTGATCCTCGTATATGAAGGAAACATGAGTGGGGTGGCCCAGGAATTTCATAGGCGTTGTGCTTCCTGGATGAAGAAATCCTGGGGACAGGGTGCTTTGGCAGGAGTCTTTGGGTGACAAGTCCCCTGCAGAGCTTAATATTCTGTACTGATGTGTGGGAGAAGTTGGCTCCACCTGATCCTCTCTGTTAACGGATTCGAAAGAGCGTACGATATGGAGAACCAAATGATTGTCTTTGTTCTGGTTTCTAGCATTTGCAGGTTCCTTAGAGGGAGATTGCTCCTGTCGCAGAAGCTTCGTAGGGGTTCTGGGAACAGGAATTTGCATTTCTAGGTACTCCACAGAAGAGGATGTAACACAGCCAGCTGTGGTTCCTTCATGCTTGGGACTGGAGCCACTCAGGGAATCTGCCAGAGAAAGGGGTTAGACGTTACACTGGTGGTGGCACTTTATACACACAGGAGGAACTTTCAGAGATGTTAGGGCCCAGTGCACCAAATTGATTTTTCCCATTCTGGGGGTAAATTTATAAACTTTCTTTAGAGAAAGGGGCTTTTATAAAATTTTCCCAGGATTACACATGTATAAATCAGGCATGGATAATGGTTGCATCTACTTTTATGCTACCCAAGTGTAGGTGTGTTTGGGGGTAGAGTTAGGTAAAGTGCCGGCAGAGCCATGAAGCACGTGTGTAAATTTACACAAATTCTTGAGGAGACATGTTCCTTCTAAGCTGTGTGGAAGACCTCCACTCACATTCCTGCCAATGGTGGTGCTGTTTCAATACCACATTTTCAATAGTGAGGGACAGGCAAGTTCTGCAGGACTCCAGAGGATCTGCTTGTTCCTAGTGGCTGAAAACCCAATATTGAAGTATTGCTCTCTACTGGCAGGAATGTGATTGGAGGACCTCCACACAGCTTAGAGCAGGGATCTCAAAAGTCCCTCCTTGAGGGCCGCAATCCAGTTGGGTTTTCAGGATTTCCCCAATGAATATACATTGAAAGCAGTGCATGCACATAGATCTCATGCATATTCAATGCGGAAATCCTGAAAACCCGACTAGATTGCGGGCCTCAAGGAGGGACTTTGAGACCCCTGGCTTAGAGGGAACATTGAAAGGTGTATTGATACACAACTTCCATGCATTTTGTGAGACTATTTTATAAAAACACATATAAAATAACACCTGTGGGTGCCTAATTGGATTTGTATTCGGTTCCGGTTATAGAATTGCAGACAAACATGATTTCAGGCAGGCTCCGGCGGCTTGAACACTGTAAAGTAAAACGCGCCACGAAGCTAAGAGGGAGGGAGGGAGATAGATGCAGCCGGTAGGAAGGAGGGAGGGAGCCGTGCGCAATCGGTGACTGCGCGCATTCCCTCCCTTAACTGCGTAGACAAAGCCATTCACTGTTCTACAGGGCGGTGGATGGCCTTGTCCCCGTACCCAGTGAGCACTTCCCCCCCCCCACACCGTTTCGGCGGGTTACCCGTGGCTAGCCACAGGTAACAGCCACTGTGTCATTTTCTACTCCCGTGGTCCTAATCATAATTCTTAGGCTTTGTCTGCCATTTTTTTTTTTTTTTTTTTGTTTTTCGATATGCTGTAACCTCGATGTAACTTTGCTATAACTAAGCTGTAACTTCGCTGTAAATGTACAGTCTCTTATCCTGTAAACCGCTCTGAACTGTTTTTGTGGTATTGCGGTATAAAAAAATAAAGTTATTATTATTATTATTATTATTACAAAGGGAAAGGAGATTGGATTTGATGTATCGCCTTTCTGTGGTTACAATCAAGGAAGTTTACATATTATATACATACACTTATTTTGTACCTGGGACCCTGGAAGTAGGGATTACTAGATTTTCCCAAAGGAAAATCCGGACCCATAGCCATGCCCCCTGGCCCACTAAGTTCTGTCCCGTTCCACCTGTGTCATGCCTCATTCTGCCCTCCCTGCCCCCAGACCGCATCCGTGCATGTGCGGTCATGACACAATGAGGTCACTTGTGTGCATCTGCGCCTGCGTGGATGCCCCTTCCTGATGCTCTTTTGATGGGAAGCTTTTCAAAAGCAAAGTGCTAGGTTTTGAAAAGCCGTCCAGATCTCTGCACATGTCCGGAGAAATCCAGATATCTGGTAACCCTAATTGGAGGGTTACGTGATTTGCCCAGAGTGACAGGGAGCTGAAATGAGAATTGAACCTGGTTCCTCCGGTTCTCAAACTATCCCTACCATATAAGACTGATTTTTATCATAAGAACTTAAGAATTGCCACTCCTGAGTCAGACCAGTGGTCCATCATGCCCAGTAGTCCGCTCATGCAGCGGCCCTCTGGTCTAAGACCAGCACCCTAACTAAGACTAGTCCTACCAGCGCCGTTCTTGTTCAGCAGAAACTTGTCTAACTTTGTCTTGAATCCCTGGAGGGTGTTTTCCCCTATAACAGCCTCTGGAAGAGCGTTCCAGCATTCTACCACTCTCTGGGTGAAGAAGAACTTCCTTACGTTTGTACGGAATCTATCCCCTTTCAACTTTAGAGAGTGCCCTCTCGTTCTCCCTACCTTGGAGAGGGTGAACAACCTGTCCTTATCTACTTATCCTTATCACGCAAGAGGAGGAGACCGTGACTCACCAGGACCCCGAGGGAGAGACACCACACTACACCGAGGACACCGACCTGAGGCAGAGGAGGTTGCTGAGGAAAGGAAAGTCTGCTATTGTGGTGGGAGACTCGATCTTGAGAGAGGTAGACAGTCACGTAGCAGGAGGAAGGGAGGACCGGCTAGTGACTTGTCTCCCAGGGGCCAAGACACGAGACATCACTGATAGGATCGAGAGGATCCTGGACGGAGCAGAGGCAGAGGAGACTGCGGTAATAATCCATGTCGGAACAAACGATGTGAGCCGGAGGAACTTCAGCATGGACGCACTGACTGACCAGTTCAGGGTCCTGGGACGAAAGCTGAAGCGGGGCACACGGAGGATAGCATTCTCGGAGATCCTGCCTGTACCGAGAGCAGATGCGAAGAGGCAGGCAGACCTCCAAGCTGTAAATGCATGGTTGAGGAGATGGTGCCAGGAGGAGGGCTTCCGCTTTGTGAGGAACTGGACGTCCTTCTGGGGAAAGAGCAAGCTCTACCGGCGGGACGGCCTGCACCTGAGCACAGCGGGAACCAGACTACTGGCAGCCAATGTGAGGAAGGAGATCGAGAGAGCTTTAAACTGAGGAGAGGGGGAAAGCCGACAGCTGATCTCATGTTGACGCTTCGGACAACAGTATCCAGAACAGATGCTGAACGGGCTGACTGCAGGGAGGAAGCAGAGGGACCGGAAGATCTCAAAATCAGACAGCGAGGGAAACATCAGGTAAAGGGAGCTTGCTGGGAGAAGACTAAGGGGCATGGGGACACAGGGGGACTGGGTGGCATGAGGGCGAAAGACGAGAGTAATATAGAGGTACCACAAGGCGAGGGGGATCAAACAGAGGCTCAAGGGGTGATAGCCCAGGAGGGGGCCGGAAGGGCTAGAAATCCCAGAGGAAAAGCAGGGAAGTGGGGTGGCAGGAATGTGGGGAAACTGAAAGCTAAGAGGGTAAAGGCTGAGGGCAAAGCAGAAGCGCAGAGAGCGGGAAAACTGCCAGAAATCCAAGGGCAAGTGGCCCAGATAAATGCAGAGGTGGAAGAAAAACGACGGGACCTGCGGTGCTTATACGCAAATGCAAGAAGCCTCACGGCCAAGATGGGTGAACTAGAAGTCGTGGCCAGGGAGGAGGACCTGGATATAATTGGAATTGTAGAAACCTGGTGGACAGAGGAAAACCAATGGGATGTAGCGCTGCCGGGGTACAAGCTCTATAGGAGGGACAGGACCCACAAGAAGGGGGGAGGCATAGCACTATATATAAAGGACTCTATCCACTCGATCGGGATGGATATGGCAACGAAGACAGAAGGGCTGGAATCACTATGGGTCAAATTACCGAGAAACAAGGGTGCGGCCATAAAACTGGGGCTGTACTATCGACCACCTGGCATGCCAGAGGGAGTCGGACATGACTTGGAAGCGGAATTGAGACAGGAGTGCAGGACTGGAAGTGTAACAGTGATGGGGGACTTCAACTACCCGGGGATAGATTGGAGTACGGGTCACTCCAACTGCACTAGGGAGACAGGATTTGTAGAAGCGGTGAAAGACTGCTTCATGGAGCAACTAGTCAAAGAACCGACGCGAGGGGGTGCTACTCTTGACCTCATCCTAAACGGATTAGGGGGGCCAGCGAGAGGGGTAGAAGTGGGAGGACCACTAGGCAACAGTGATCACAACATGATTAGATTCACACTAGAAAGAGGGACACCCGTGGTTAGGAGGACTGCAACAACTGCGCTGAACTTCAAGAAAGGGAACTATGCTGCTATGAGGGAAATGGTGGGGAGGAAGCTCAGAAACATCTTTAGGATGGAGACTGTGGGAAGCGCCTGGACCCTATTCAGGGACACCCTGCAGAAAGCGCAGAGAATGTACGTCCCCAATTTCAGGAAAGGCTGCAAGAACAAACGATCAAAGGACCCGGTTTGGATGTCAACAGAAGTAAAAAGGGCGATAAAGGACAAAAAAGTATCTTTCCGGAGGTGGAAAAAGGACCCAACAGAGGAAAATCACCAGACGCATAGGAAATGCCAAAAGGAATGCCACCGAGAGGTAAAAAAAGCAAAGGGGAAATACGAAGAGGGGCTGGCCAGGGAGACGAAAAACTTCAAGGCATTCTTCAGTTACGTTAAGGGAAAGCGACCAGCGAGAGAGGAGGTGGGGCCGTTGGACGATGGGGACAGGAAGGGAGTGATTAAGGATGATAAAGAGGTAGCTGAGAGGTTGAACACGTTCTTCTCGTCGGTTTTCACGAGCGAAGACACAACTAATATACCGGACTCAGAGGAGCTCATGAGTGGGGAACAGGCTGAAAAATTAGAGCACATAGAGGTAAGTAAGGAGGATGTCCTCAAACAGATAGACAGATTAAAATGTGGCAAATCACCGGGCCCGGACGGGATCCACCCAAGGGTTCTGAAGGAACTAAGACAGGAAATAGCGGGCACAATCCAACATGTTTGCAACCTATCCTTGAAAACTGGTGAGGTACCAGAGGACTGGAAAGTGGCAAATGTCACACCTATCTTCAAGAAGGGATCGAGGGGTGACCCCGGGAACTACAGGCCGGTGAGCCTGACTTCAATTATAGGGAAGATGGTGGAAGCTATGATCAAGGACGGCATTTGCGAGCACATCGAGAGGAATGGCCTACTGAGAACAAGCCAGCACGGATTCTGCAAGGGAAGATCATGCCTAACGAACCTTCTGTACTTCTTTGAGGGAATAAGCAGTCGGGTGGACAATGGGGAGCCCATAGACATCATTTACCTCGATTTTCAAAAGGCTTTCGACAAGGTGCCACATGAAAGGCTACTTAAGAAGCTGTGGAGCCACGGGGTGGGAGGGGATGTGCACAGATGGATCAAGCACTGGTTGTCAGGTAGACTGCAGAGGGTCGGAGTAAAGGGTCAATATTCTGACTGGCGGGGAGTCACGAGCGGTGTGCCACAGGGATCGGTGCTGGGGCCGATACTCTTTAATATCTTCATCAATGACCTGGAAAGGGAGGTAAAGTGTGAGGTTATAAAATTCGCAGACGATACCAAACTGTGCGGCAGAGTTAAGACCAGGGAGGAGTGTGAGGACCTGCAAAGGGACCTGGACAAGCTGGAAGACTGGGCAAACAAATGGCAAATGCGCTTCAACGTGGACAAATGCAAGGTCATGCATATAGGGAAAAAGAACCCGCTGTTCAGCTATAAATTGGGGGGGGTATTGTTGGGAGACAGCAGACTCGAGAGAGACTTGGGTGTGCTGGTAGATGCATCACTGAAGCCATCTGCACAGTGCGCGGCAGCCTCGAAAAAAGCCAACAGGATGCTGGGCATCATAAAGAAGGGCATAACAACCAGAACACAGGAAGTCATCATGCCACTGTATCGAGCGATGGTGCGCCCACATCTGGAATACTGCGTTCAGTATTGGTCGCCGCACCTCAAGAAGGACATGGCGGTACTTGAAAGAGTCCAAAGGAGAGCAACGAGAATGGTAAGAGGGCTGGAACACTGCCCATACGCCGAGAGGCTGGATAGGCTGGGGCTCTTCTCTCTGGAGAAAAGGAGGCTCAGGGGAGATATGATAGAAACCTTCAAGATCATGAGGGGCATAGAGAGGGTGGATAGGGACAGATTCTTCAGACTGAAGGGGACAGCTAATACGAGGGGGCATTCTGAGAAACTGAAGGGAGATAGGTTCAAAACAAACACAAGGAAGTTTTTTTTCACCCAGAGGGTCGTGGACACTTGGAATGCATTACCGGAGGAAGTGATCAGGCAGAGTACGGTCCAGGGATTCAAACAGGGATTGGACGGATTCCTGAGGGATAAAGGGATCATGGGATACTGAAGGAGGAGCTGGGATGTAACACAAGTATAGAAAGTTAACCAGGTAATGAGTAAAAACCAACCAGGTCGTGCATGTGAAAGACCGGAGGGCTAGGGCTTCGATAGGAAGGCAGGACTTAAATGGGAAGCCAAGGTGGCAATGGAGCCCCTTCTGATGATTCTGACAGGTCGTGACCTGTTTGGGCCGCCGCGGGAGCGGACTGCTGGGCAGGATGGACCTGTGGTCTGACCCGGCGGAGGCACTGCTTATGTTCTTATGTTCTTACTAAGTCTATCCCCTTCAGTACTTTGAATGTTTCAATCATGCCAAAGCTACCCACCTTTCTCAACACAGCCAGGCTTGCTCATTTTCTTCTCCTTCAGCTGAGCTCTGCTGTTTTGGGCCTGTGCAAGGCTTGAGGCTTGTTTGTATGGAGACAGACTGTTGTCCAGTTTCTTTTGCAGTGGACTGGGGAGAAGATCTTCTCTCTTCTCTGTTTCTTTAAGCCTTTTTTCCTTTTGAATCTGAAAATGGAAATAAAGGATTAAGGCCCAGTTGGCATCAGCAATCTGGCCCAGATTCTATTAGCGATGCCTAAAGTTCGGCTAGGTGCACTGACCTAGTTGTCTAACTTAGGGCTCCTTTTATTAAGGCACTAACCGATTTAGCGCACGTTAAATGCTAAGGCATCCGTTATATTCTATGGGCGCTTTAGCATTTAGCGCACGCTAAAATCGATTAGCGTGCCTTAATAAAAGGACCCCTTAATTACTTAAAAAGCTTAATCGGCACTGATAACAAGCAATTAGCACCTCATAATTGGCTTAAATTTAAATTAATTGGATGGTAGGCACCTACCATTTTCAAGTAGGCGCCTTGTCTAAAGCGCCTACCAGAAAGTAAGTGTGGTTAGTGGCAGATTATGGACATATTTTTCTATGTAGCCACGTTTTGAACTTAAGCACTGGCATTTCGGCCAAGAAACCCCCCCCCCCCCCAGCATAAATAGGATGCGCCTAAGATTAAGATACCTACTGGTACTTAAGTTCACTCTAGGCGCCGCTAGGCACGATTCTATAAATGGCTTCTAACTTAAGATTGGCATGCATTAGGCACCATGTTTCTCGATGCCTAAATTTTAGGTGCCATTTACAGAATTGGGCTCTATATCTTTACATGGTAAGAAAACAATGTGTGATATTCTTCAACTGCAGTGTGGATTATCTTACCAAAACTGTGTCATTGTAGACAATACGATGAAACCTGCCGCTCAATGTGCGGCAGCAACCAAAAAAAGCAAACGAGATGCTAGGAATTATTTAAAAAGGGCTGGTTAGCAAGATTCACCTGGAGTACTGCGTTCAATTCTGGTCGCCTTATCTCGAGAAAGATAGAGTGGTACTAGAAAAGGTTCAAAGAAGAGCAACCAAGATGATAAAAGGGATGGAACTCCTCTCATATGAGGAAAGACTAAAGCAGTTAGGGCTCTTCAGCTTGGAAAAGAGACGGCTGAGGGGAGATATGATTGAAGTCTACAAAATCCAGAGTGGAGTGGAGTAGAACTGGTACAAGTGGATCGATTTTTCACTCCATCAAAAATTACAAAGACTAGGGGACACTTGATGAAGTTACAGGGAAATACTTTTAAAACCAATAGGAGGAAATTTTTTTTCACTCAAAGAATAATTAAGCTCTGGAACACGTTGCCAGAGGATGTGGCAAGAGCCGATAGCATAGCTGGTTTTAAGAAAGGTTTGGAAAAGTTCCTGGAGGAAAAGTCCAAAGTCTATTATTGAGAAATTCATGGGGGAAGCCACTGCTTGCCCTGTATTGGTACTTCAGAAAGGTTGAGATTCACCAGAGACAATACACCATATATCCAACAATAAATAACTGTTGTTCAAATTAATAAGTGTGTGTATCCTCAGTGTGATCGTTAAGCTATAATGGCAACTGCCGCAGCAGAAATCCCAGCTTAATTCTATCGGCATGCTCTTGTTTTAAGCCACGCCCACACCATCATAGGCATACACCTCTGTGAAGTGCAATAACGCAAAAGTGCAATAAGTGAATTTCATAAATAATGTATAAAAGTCTCTAGTAAATCTCATCCCAAAATTATTTATAATTTGCTCCTCAAACGGTCAAAATAGATAATACTTAGCTCAAGAATAGTGTCAACAATTCATCGTCAATACTTTTCAATCCATGAATCTTTCATCATTTTTTAATGTCCCAACTGGAAAAGTTCTTTCAGGCTCTACTAAGCCTAGTTTCGAGTAAATCCCTTCCTCAGGAGCCTTCCGTCTATCAACATCAACAGTCTTTATTTTCTTAGCCCAAGACTGTTGATATTGATAGGCGGAAGGCTCCTGAGGAAGGGATTTACTCGAAACTAGGCTTAGTAGAGCCTGAAAGGACAGTCTTGGGCTAAGAAAATAAAGACACTTGATGCTGATAGACGGAAGGCTCCTGAGGAAGGGATTTACTCGAAACTAGGCTTAGTAGAGCCTGAAAGGACAGTCTTGGGCTAAGAAAATAAAGACACTTGATGTTGATAGACGGAAGGCTCCTGAGGAAGTGATTTACTCGAAACTAGGCTTAGTAGAGCCTGAAAGGACAGTCTTGGGCTAAGAAAATAAAGACACTTGATGTTGATAGACGGAAGGCTCCTGAGGAAGGGATTTACTCGAAACTAGGCTTAGTAGAGCCTGAAAGGACAGTCTTGGGCTAAGAAAATAAAGACACTTGATGTTGATAGACGGAAGGCTCCTGAGGAAGGGATTTACTCGAAACTAGGCTTAGTAGAGCCTGAAAGGACAGTCTTGGGCTAAGAAAATAAAGACACTTGATGTTGATAGACGGAAGGCTCCTGAGGAAGGGATTTACTCGAAACTAGGCTTAGTAGAGCCTGAAAGGACAGTCTTGGGCTAAGAAAATAAAGACACTTGATGTTGATAGACGGAAGGCTCCTGAGGAAGGGATTTACTCGAAACTAGGCTTAGTAGAGCCTGAAAGGACAGTCTTGGGCTAAGAAAATAAAGACACTTGATGTTGATAGACGGAAGGCTCCTGAGGAAGGGATTTACTCGAAACTAGGCTTAGTAGAGCCTGAAAGGACAGTCTTGGGCTAAGAAAATAAAGACACTTGATGTTGATAGACGGAAGGATCCTGAGGAAGGGATTTACCCAAAACTAGCAGGAGGGAGTCAGCATCCCTCCTGCCATATTTTTCAGCGGCGTGGTGGGAGAAGCCATTTTATGGGGCAGATATTTTGCATGTGTAAGACACGCATAATATCTGTGCCATGGGAAAAAATGAATAAAAAAGACAGGCAGACCTGTCAGTATCACAGTTACCGACAGGTCTGCAGCAGTTGGGTTTTAGGATAGTAAAACCCAATTCAAAATAGCCAAGCAATTTTTAGTGAATCAATCGCTTGGCTATTTTGCATGGGGGTTTTACTAATTTGCATGGGTTGGATCGGATCGGAGATTGATCGGGCAGCAGTTTAGTGAATCGGGTCAGGGTCGGGGAACGATTGCAAAACTGGTTTTGCGATCACTGTTACAGGATGGGTAAGTTTAGTAAATCTAGCCCAAAGTCCTTTATGTTTTGGTCCCTAGTTACTTGGTAGATCATTTTGAATGTTCTACTTCTAGACGTTCTTTACATATTACATATATCAACACTCTTTTGACTTTCCAAGATTTCACAATCATCTGTTATCATTCCAAGCTGCTACCTGGGATTCAGATTTTCGCTGGTTATTCAGAAACACCCCTCCTCCCATCGGTCAAGGCTTAAATTTTAATCTTGTATTTGAAGAGTCTATGGGGGATGGTGGTTAACAGCATAAGTGGATCCCTGACGAAGCGGCAGCGAAACATGTCGGGTCCACCAGCCTAGTACAGCAACACTTTTGAAGATAAGTACACATACTTTATTAGTCGTTTTAAAAGTTATAAAAAGTGTTTAAAAAAACATAAAAGTATCGAGCATTAGCTATTAAAATTTAAGCCTTGATCGATGAGGAGGTTACACATGAATCTCCCCTTTATGAGAACATAGCCTGTATGGGACGGAGGAGAGGTGTTTCTGAGGTCTATGGCTAAAACAGAAGCAGCAACACCAGGAAAGGATCTAAAGGTGTAATATAGAAAGAATACTTTAAAGGTTGGAAGCTTGGAATTGGATATTGGATTTATGCTCCTTTTCGGCTTTCCAAAACCCAGCACATTGTCCGGATTTTGAAAAGCTTGTAGAAACGAGCGACATCACACCAGCGCATGCGCAGATGCCATCCCGATGAGCAAACAGGTTGAGGGGGCAGGGTGGGCCTCTTATGTTTTATGCCATGTTAGAGATGCCAAGAGTCTTCAGCTGGTGGAGTTTGAGGATCTCCGCCAGCTGTGTCAAGAGTGCTCCACTACCTGGGTGGGCTTGAGCCCGATGTGGATGAGCCCCTACCGACCCGTGGCTATACTACTGGAGTGTACGCTGTGCATGTATGAGCATGCATGTTTCGGATACAGATATATATCTCAGCTTTACCCTTCCATAATGCTTATGCATGGACTGTAAAAATCAATTTCCATATCATTTGATATGCAAAGATGCTTTATAAAATTTCCCTCATACTGGGTTTGTCTAAGAGCCGAGTTAATTTGCAAGTTGGCTGTTTAGCTCGTGTTTTTTTTTCAGTAATTCCTCTTAAACCAGGCATGAATGGGGCTAAAAAGACTCCAGCTGAGAATTTGCAATATAACTAAAATGTGAAAATTAGTCTTGTTTAGAGAACAAAAGAATTCAAATGCATCTCATGAATATTCATTGTGGATATCCAAAACAGACTTCTTGTGGGAGGAAGGAAGAAGCCAAGGACAGGAACCGCACACCATTGATATTTCAGTCTGCAAGGAGGGGGATTGCAAAAGTTATACCTAGAGATATCTGAATAATTTGATGCTAAAGCTGATAAAGAGAATTTGAGCCTGGTTCAAGTTTGGCAGCATTTAGGGATTTTCCCCAGATCAAGATCCAGTGGAAAAACTTGTAGAATTCTTTCCAGGGATTCTGAGAAAAGCTAGCTGTGGATTTCTCTCCCAGTTGCTCACTGATGTTATGAAGCCTTCTCTTCCCTTCCCCCTTTACTAATTCAGCCTAGTTCCCTCAGCAGGAATACCAGGGGGGGGCGGTGATGATTTAGGAGGGAGACTGATGGGTGTTGCAGAGAGAGAGAGAGAGCAGTGAGAGAAGGGGTTTGCTTTTCTTTTAAAGAGACTCATCAACCCAGTTTAATAAACATAAAATAAAGCTCAGCAAGAAGATCATCCTACAGATTAAAACAAGAGAGACCAGGGATCAAATCCCGCCGACACTCCTTATCAGGGTTACCAGATTTTCCCAAAGGAAAATCTGGACCCATGGCCATGCCTACAGGCCTGCCCAGTTCCACCCATTCCGCCTGTGTCTTGCCCCCAGATGGCATCTGCAATGATGTCATGTGCACGTATGACATCACCGCGTTACATCCATTAATGCACGGATGCCCTTTCTCAACGCGATTTTGACGGGAAGCTTTTCAAAACCTGGACAAAGTGCTGGGTTTTGAAAAGCTGTCCGGACCCCTGGACATGTCCTTGAAAAGGAGGACATCTCCAGGAAAATCCAGACGTCTGGTAACCCTACTCCTTGTGGTCTTGAGTAAGTCACTGAATACCCAACTTGTCTTGAACACACCACTGGAAAGGCTTGAGATAAAAAAAATTAAAAATAAAGGGCTTTTTAAAATTTTAAATCACTTACCTGGGGCTACTTTTCATTTCAGTGATATGAAATGAAAAGTGTGGAATAACTTGTAAGTTTCATGGCTCCTCATCATTCTCTTCTTGGTTGGGCTGAGAACCTTTCAGCAGTCCCTCCTATTGTGATGTCATAATGCCTCATTCCACCAATGCCTAAGAGCCAGCCTCATTGCTGATGTCACAATGGCTTGGTTTCCCTATACTTCTGCCCATTTACTAGATGCATTCGCCTCATTGAAATGAAAAGTGTCAAGAAAAGTGTGGAATAACTTGTAAGTTTCATGGCCCCACATCATTCTCTTCTTGGTTGGGCTGAGAACCTTTCAGTGGCCCCTCATAATATAACTAGGACTCTAGAAAATTATCATAAGAATAGCCTTACTGGGTCAGACCAATGGTCCATGAAGCCCAGTAGCCCATTCTCACAGTGACCAATCCAGATTACTAGTACCCAACGAGTAGCAACATTCCATGCTACCGATCCATGGCAAACAGTGGCTTCCCCCATGTCTTTCTCAATAACAGACTATGGACTTTTCCTCCAGGAACTTGTCCAAAGCTTTCTTAAAACCAGCTACACTATCCGCTCTTACCACAACCTCTGGCAACGTATTCCGGAGCTTAACTATTCTCTGAGTGAAAAAATATTTCCTCCAATTAGTTTTAAAAGTATTTCTCTGTAGCTTCATTGAGTGTCCCCTAGTCTTTGTAATTTTAGACGGAGTGAAAAATCGATCCACTTGTACCCGTTCTACTCCACTCAGGATTTTGTAGACTTCAATCCTATCTCCCCTCAGCCGTCTCTTCTCCAAGCTGAAGAGCCCTAACCTTTTTTAGTCTTTTCTCATACGAGAGGAGTTTCATCCCCTTTACCATCTTGGTCGCTCTTCTTTGAACCTTTCTAGCCTCTTCTGAATAGAAAAACCAGGGACAAGCTGTCATTTGAAAGTACATAGGAAATGCTAATGACTTTTCTATTTTGTATTATTTTTGAAACAATAAAAATGAATAAAATGTGTATTTTTTTTTTTTGCGTTATTAAGACAATCAAGCCTTCATAGCAAGGCAGGAGCCACAGGGAATCACATCTACGCATGGAATAAGGGGATGTTCAGGAAGATCCAGATTTAAAAGGATTAAAGCATGGGAGAATGGCAATGGAATTTAACTCTTTGGCTGTTGTTTTGGTTTAATGGGGGTTTGGGGTTTTTTTTTAAAGAAACAAAAGAAAGAAAATAAGAAATTAAAATGAAAACCAAAACAACCCAATGTTCAATCATGTGCTCAACAACTAATATTGACTGCATGCAGACCTCAGGGTGACATTTCAGGTTTTCTAGGGCTTGATGCTCGTCAGTAATAGGAAAATTCTCTTTATCTTAGTGATCGATCTAGTAACTGTAGAAAAATCACAAGCGCATAAGACATCAATGCACTTCCAGAGTCTGATGTGAGCTAAAGCTTACCTCAGATGAATTCTTGTTCACTTTGTATCTTTCCATCTGATGCGCCTGATTCTTATGGCAGACGTTGTCATTAATATCTGGCTTCTGGGAAGAGAGAAGACAAAGGGTGTATTCTTGACAAAAGAATCTACAATAATTTGACACAATTCATCTCACATGCCACTGATTTTAGCACAACGGTCACAAATTCAGTAAAGAATTTCTTAAATGCTCAGATACTAAGAAGAAGAAGAAAAAAACAACAACAACAAATTTTTAGACTGAATAAGGTTGGACAGACTGGATGGACGATTTGTGTCTTTATCTGCCGTCATCTACTATGTTACTATATATATTGGGCTCCGTCTCTGCCGATACTCAGATCTGGGCTAAAAGCCCACTTTTTTGAAGCTGCATTTAAATCTTAACCACATCAACTTGTAAAGCACCGTATTCATCTATCATCCCCTCTGTAAAGTCTTCAACCCTTGGCATTTCCCTACACGAACTGCAAATACAGTATTTATTCACCATTTTTGTCCACTGTGTCTGTCATAATTAGATTGTAAGCTCTTTCAAGCAGGGACGCAGGGACCGTCTGGTAGTGCTATAGAAATAATACAGTAAATAGTATATCTAGAGAGCATTGACCTAATGCCATTTTCCTTATGCTGCAAAAAAAAAAAAAAAAAAGTCCAGCTCTGCCAGGTAAATTTACTCCTGTGAATACCTCCAACCTGCAAAAAATTAAAGCCTGACAGCATCCTTTTTGAAGAGAAACAAGAAACCCCTTTTCCAATTGTAATGGGTCAGTTATCAAAAACTGCTGGAATGGTGAAAATCAGGGGTGGGGGGCAATGTTTCCTCTAAGCTGTGTGCTTGTGCGCGCGCACACAACTTGCCGAACCCGCGCACACAAATTAAAATAGCACGCACAAAAAAATAAATTTTTGCCTAAAATGATTTTCACTGCTAAAATGAAATGTTGCAGAAGACCAGCTGTTCCGATTTCCCATTTATCACATTTATTGAAGCGCTATAATATAAATTTTAAGTCATTCACGTGATTCTGTTATCTTTGGCAGTTGAACTTGACACGTCACGTGCCCCATAGGGCCATAGCCTATGGCCCATAGGATATGAAACACTTCCGATTCTGTGATAGGCCGGAGCACATTACAAGGCTTCAAAGAAGGTTTGGATAGGTTCCTAGAGGATAAAGGAATTGAGGGGTACAGATAGGAGTAGAGGTAGGTCATAGGGATAGTCTGGGACCACTGCTCAGGCAATGGGCCTGATGGGCCGCCGCGGGAGCAGACCGCTGGGCGAGATGAACCTCTAGTCTGCCTCAGCGGAGGCAACTTCTTATGTTCTTTGACTTCCTGAAGTTCCGCCATATTGTTTATTTCGTGGAATCGTAGTGTGCAGCGTGGTACTGCGGTTGTACAACTGTATTCATTAATTAAATTGCAACCAGATATAACTCTTAAAATGTCTAAACCGCAAATGGTGAAAAGTGTAAAACGCAAGAGAGCTGCAACAGCTTTTAGGTCTGAATGGCTTGAAGAAATTGTTGAAACGGAGACACTGGAATCTCGAAATACAATGTGTGTTCGACTGTGTGAAATATTTACCTATGACGAAGACGATGGAGTTGTGTGTTGTTATTGTCAAGATGCCAAAGCAACTGGAAAATTCTCTACTAGAAAAATATGGGATGATGTTTGGAAACTGGACTTTCTGAAACGCCATCTATCAAGTAAATCTCATACCGACAGTATTAGGAAACTCAGAAGTAAAAATCCGAATTTAAGAGGGGGACTGGTTAACATGTTGCTTGAAAGCCCAACCATAAAAGAAAACAGGCAAATTAATAATGAACGGAAGCGTTCCAGTCCTGATGAAATTAAGGTTCTTGTCGACAGTGTTGTGCTGGCCATTAAGATGAATATCTCAATGCTCTCTGTTCAAGATATCAATGAGCACATGGCGAAGTATGTTAGTATACCTGATAGCTGGAGAAGCAAAAACTATGCGTTTGAATTACTTGGAATTATCAATGGCATCGTGCAAGATGATCGTATGGCAGACATTAAATTAACAACGTATCAAACGTTAACTGTTGATGAAAGCACAGACATTTCTGTCAACAAGTACTTAATACTCTACTTTAAGTATCGGCCAGTCAATTCAAATGAGTATAGGACATCATTTGGTGGGATGCTACAGTTGGAAGCATGTGATGCTACATCAATAGTAACAGCAATTAGGGAATTCTATAGGAAATATGAACTTGATCTGAATAAAATGGTTATGTTCACCTCTGATGGTGCCTCTGTTATGTTGGGCAAAATAGATGGTGTTGCAGCACAGCTGAGAAAAGACATTCCACATTTAGTGCAGCAACATTGTGTTGCACATCGGGAAGATTTGGGATTTTCTGATTCATGGAAAGAAGTAAAATTGATGAAAGAAGTAGAAACTGTTATGAGAACTGTGTACACGGTGTTCTGTCGGTCTTCTACTAAATGATGCAAGTTTCAAGAAATAGCAGCTGCATCTGAATGTGAATCAATTGCTTTCAGACCTCTGAATGAAGTGCGCTAGTTATCTAGACACTTTGCACTTAAAGCAATTATTCAAAATTATGACCCCTGTTAAAATATTTTGAAGAAGACAAAGATAATGATCCTATTGCAAAGTACTGCTATAAGAAGCTGAACAGTGAACAATTTCATATTACACTTGAAGTTTTGAATGATGTCTTATCAGAACTGGCTTCCTTAACCATGGCATTTCAGAAAAGTGGTTTGACACCATTGGAAGCTTATCATCTTGCACAGGGTAAATTGAACAAACTTCGAATGCAATACTTAGGCAACAAGGTTAAGTGGAGTGATAAAGTCAACAGTCTTCTTGACAACAGGATGAGGTCTGGAGAAAAAGTTTCAGTAGATACTAATTCCATATTAACCTTCATCAACATCCTATGTTTGCATCTGGGTGAAAGATTTCCTGAAAATGAAGTTGAGGAATGGTCTGCTTTTGACTGTACAGCAATATCACAATGCGACTTTGACTTCGAAAATGGACATATCAGATCTCTTTGTTTAAAGTATAAACAATTTCTTCCGGAGGACCCCCAGCCAGTCAGGTTGTCAAGATATCCCTAATGAATATGTATGAGAGAGATTTGCATACCTGTCACTTCCATTATATGCAAATCTTTCTCATGCATATTCATTAGGGATATCTTGAAAACCTGACTGGCTGAGGGTCCCCCAGGACAGGTTTGGGAACCACTGGTATAGGCCTACCATTTGACAGGCCTCAACTACATGTATAAGTTTTCTAGACAGCGGTTGAATATCATCTCTATCTGGATACATTTTCTCAGCCTTCTCTTGCTCCACCCTAAACCTGGCTCCTTCTTATAAAAATAGTATCGGGCTTCAGTCATAGTTTAAGCCTAACATAATCCATATAAGTTCTGAAATTACACAGACAGTGAAATTACATATTCGCCGGCCAGTGATAGAGCATTGAATATCATGCTAAAAAAGAATTCTGAGTCAAACTTAATTGGTGCTACTTGTCTCGTGACTCATTTAAATTTATTTTATTTATTCAATTTTCTACTACTACTACTACTACTATGAATTATTTCTATAGTGCTACCAGACGCACGCAGCGCTGTACAGAGTCACAAAGAGTAAGAAAACAGTCCCTGCTCTATACCGTTCTCCCAGGAGAGCTCAGAAGGAGCTCAGCCGACTCTGTTTTCAGTCGTCTAGATCATTTCTTTTTCCAGTTGTAATCCTTATGGTTCCCCTGAAAGTGGGTTGAATACCTTTTAGGACCCCTGAGGAAGGAGTGTGTTTTCGAAACACGGACCATGTTGAGTCCCGGTTTCCCACACAATTGGACCACAATCGGGAAACAAACTGTTCACTGTTCAAATTATAACTTGTTAACTGTATATTATGTATGTCAATCTGTGGTGAAAATCATTCTGAGCTCTTTGGGGAGAACGTGACAGAAAACGAATTAATAAATAAATGTCAACAGAACACGTCCCTAGCTAAACAAAGTAAGTTTTTTAAAAAAAAATTTCATTTGTACACTCATTAGATATGGCAGCTTTATTCACTGCAGTCATTAGATGAGACAGAGGTCTGCTTCTGTAATTAAGAGCTTTGTTGTATAGTAACATCCAAAGCACAGGGTTTGGCCAAAGAATGTGACCCTGGGCTTCCCCCGTCTCCAGTAAATCAAAGGCAGTGTGATAAGCGCAGCCTTGGGGGTTGATTACTTAAAGATGGTACAATCCAGGCTGCACTCGTACCCACACTGATCGGAGCTGGAGGGAGTTTTCTGAAAGCTGCAGGACTACACTTCTCCCTACGTATTCGCGGTTTCAGCATTCACAGTTTAGATTATTCACGGTTTTTAGCTTGCTGGCTCCTCCCCCCAAATTACATCAGCTTGCATAGAGAAATCACCGATTCCAAGCGTTTACAGAGAAAATCGCCGATTCCCAGCACTTTCTTGCTGCTCGCATCGACTTTGGCACTCTCTCTGATGTCACTTCCGGGACCTGTGCCTAGGCAGCGACATCCGAGAGAGCGTCGAAGCTGATGCGAGCAGCTACTTCGTGGATGCTTGCGCCGCAGATAAAAAGGTATGGGGAAGGGGAGCGTGCGTGTGGTGGGGGGGGGGGGACGAGGAGAGAGGCGCCACCGCCCTGGGCATCGCTCATCCCCGCTATGCCACTGGCAGCTGCCCAAAGATTTAAAAGTGCAGGTGGGTGGGATAGTCAGGAGCTGGTGAGAGGTGCCACAGGATTCTGCTGTCTAGAACAAAGCCCCTCGGGGCCATTTCCCAACAAAACGATGTTCCGCTGCCTATGGTTTGAACTGCGTGCAGAAATGGATAGGGAGCCAATAAAGGGACTTGAGGAGAGGGGTGATGTGAGCATAGCGACTCTGGCAGACTACAAGTCGTGCAGCAGAGTTTTGAACAGCTTGAGGGGGAGAGAGATGGTTTAGTGGAAGACCTGTGAGAAGCCAGTTGCAGTGGGCTGGGCGAGAGTGCGGATAAGGGTTTCGGTCGTGTGCTCAGAAAGGAGAGGCTGATATTTCTGCGCCGAAGAACAGGCGCAGGTGTGCGTCGGCTCTCATTTTTGTTCCAACCTGAGCACAAGGAGCCAAGCTTACTGCAAAACCTTTGCATGCATACATCGGGCTGGCTCCCCTCTATTTACGTGCAAGTTTTGCTTACTGCATTATCATGGTCACTGGAGATGCAGACATCCAGGTGAGGTTCTACTCACCGAGTTCTGGATCAGCCCCTATGTTAGCAAAGTATAACAAGCTAACGAGAACATTCAAGGAACAAGAGTTTTAAAGACGTGTAAAGATGAAAACGGAACAAGAACTAGAAGCAAAACTGAAAGGAAGCGAAGTGAGATCACAAAACAGTTTGCTGTCTGCTGAATGGGTGGCAAATAAATGGAATTAATATTAATAAAAGTTATACATATGATAGACCTACTCTTAAATTTCTCTTTCTCATAACATAAAGCCTGCTAAGCCTTACAGTTCTAAGCGGCTTACAAAAGAGTCAAGCTGTACAAAACCAGCACAAATATCATTAACCCCTCCCCCTTTTACAAAACTGCGGAAGTGGATTTTAGCACAGGCCAGCTCGCTGAATGCTCTGTGCTGTTTCTGATGCTCATAGGAACTACAATACTCCTCTGAATTTTGCGGGGGTTCCGTTCCAGGAACCCCTATGAATTTCGAAAGGCAGGGGAGGAAGGAGAGGGCAGCTGGAGTGCCGGCGGGTGAAGAAAATCACTCGCGGTCTGCTCCGACCGCCTCTTCCTATAGTTAAGTCGGGCTACACCAACCGGGAGCTGCTTTGACTCAAAGCTCCCGATTGGTGTAGCCCGATTTTATTACAGGAAGAGGCAGTCGGAGCAGACCATGAATGAGTGAGTCTGCGATTCGCGAACTGCGAATTCGCGGGGGAACACTGTATATGAGTGTCAGGAGAAGCACAGAGCATTCAGCGTGCCAGCTGGCGCTAAAAAACGCTTTTAAGGTTTTGTAAAAAGGGGGCGGGGTAAGTACAGTACTACATCACTGATTCCCCAGAAATTTAATAAATAAAACCGTTTTAAGATGCGCAAGTACGATAAAGTGCAAGGCAGAAACTCCCCTGTACTCCAGTTTACTTCAGATATTCTATATATTATCACAAAACATTGCTTATTTAGCAGAACACAAGTTTTTCTGTGTTCTGGAACCCAATCTGTTGACGCTCAAAATTAAAAACATGAATCAATCAAAGAACCCATCATCATTGGCACCCGTTTCAAAATGATTTCCACTGAACAAGCTCTTGCCACAGAAGAACATATTGCTGTCAGCTTTCCTTGACATTGTAATCTGTCTTCTAGAGAACTGACAGCCATGTGCATCCTGGAATTCAGAAACTTGGAAAGGAACTATTCTCTTTCAGATGCTCCCGTTACAAATCCTACTTACGCCAATGGAAAGCAGATAGCGTTGTAGCTTCTGGTTCAATAGGAAGTATACAGCAAGTGTTTGGCAGGCCCGGTTGGACAGGACAGTGTTAATCACGTCACTGTGTTTGTAGCCTAACTTCTCAGACATGTGGAGGACCACACTTTGGTTCAGGCTGTCAAGATGAATCCTAAAGAGAGAAGACAGAAAGAGGGGCAGAAAGATCCAGAGAGAGAAGGAGAAGGGGGAGAGAGAAAATTGTTCTTATTTGCAATTTTGTTTAAACAGTACTTTTTAAAGGATGTTGACATAATGTATATGGTCAAATATAAGTCGATCCGAATATAGCGAAGTTACTTACCTGTAACGGGAGTTCTCAGTGGACAGCAGGATAAGTCAGCCACACTTTTGGTGACGTCATCTACGTCCCCAATTCGGATTTGCTCTCCCAGAGCTCAGGTGAGGCTTTGGGAGCCTCATCTGAGCATGTGCAGGTAGCCCTATATATACCTGTGCTGTCCCTCATTTAATCCAGTGATTTCCATAGCTTGAGTCTTATTGCAGTGTCACCCCTTAGGGGAGGAGGGAGGGTCAGTGTGGCTGACTTATCCTGCTGTCCACGGAGAACTCCCGTTACAGGTAAGTAACTTCGCTTTCTCCATGGACAAGCAGTATAAGTCAGCCCCACTTTTGGTGACTCTCCAGCTGCGGGGGGCAGAGGGTGTAAGAGGACGGGGTCCCCATCAGGGGATGGTCCCCTCTGCGTCTCCGCTACCTTGCTGCGGTAGGGTGAGGCTGCATAAAGGTCAGGTGAGGGACAGAGATAAAAACCCCAATTACTGAGACCAGTCAGAGGTTATGTGTTGTAAACAATAGGAACTTTATTTTGGTCCTCAGAACTGGACCAACACTTTCTTTCTTACCAACATGGTAGAGTATGTATCTCAATAACAGATGCGATTATAACAAGTAACTGTGCAAATATGTGCTAACATGTGCAAACAGTGCAAAATGTGCCAACATGGCAGAATATAATCTGCTGACAGTCTGTTCTATCTGATTTGGCTAATAGTTCTGATCAGCTAGTTCAGGTGTTGGTGTCCTTTGCTGTGTCTGTTTTGGTCACCAATCGTAATATGTTGAGGCCAAAGTCATTGGAGGTCTGCATTGGGCGATCCAGGCAATAGTGTCTGGTGAAGGTGTGTGGGGTAGACCATGTGGCTGCTCTGCAAATGTCCTGGAGTGGCGTGTTGCTGAGGTTTGCCAGTGTAGCGGCCATGGCTCTTAGTTGGTGTGCTGTGGCCTTTTCTTCAAGGGACGTTCCCTCCTGCTCGTAGCAGAAGGCGATGCAGTTTGAGATCCAGTTGGAAATAGTGCGTTTTCCCACTGGTGATCCTGGTTTGTTGGGATCAAAGGAGACGAACGGTTGTACTGCCTTTCGCCAGGATTGTGTTTGTTGAATGTATAGGCGGAGTGCACGGGTGCAGTCCAAAGTGTGTAGGAGTTGTTCCGTGCTGTTGTTATGTGGTCCCGGGTAGAAGGAGGGAAGTACTATTGTTTGGTTTATGTGGAAAGGTGAGACTACCTTTGGTAGGAACTTTGGGTGAGTTCTCAGCACTGCATGATCATGAAGGATCTGTGTGTATGGTGGGTATGTCACCAGGGCTTGTAGCTCGCTAATGCGTCTTGCTGATGTGATGGCGATGAGAAAAACTACTTTCCAGGTGAGGAATTTGATTGGCGCCTCCTCCAAAGGCTCGAAGGGGTGCACTGTTAGCCTGTGGAGGATGATGCCCAGGTCCCATGCGGGCGGCGGACCGGGGGGTGCAGGTTTGTAAGCCCTTTCATGAACTTGGACACTAGCGGGTGTGTGGCTAGGGTCCTGTCTTCGATGCAGCTGTGGAACGCTGATATAGCGCTCAGGTGGACCCGTATGGAGGATGTTCTGAGGCCCGTCTTGGATAGGTTAAGTAGGTATTAGAGTACAGTTGGGACCTGGCAGTTCAGTGGGTCTTCTCCTTTCGAAACACACCATATGTGGAATCTTTTCCACTTGAGCCTGTATGATTTTCTAGTGGACGGGTGTCTGGCTGCTAGTAGTACCTCAGTCACCCCTGTTGACATGTGGAAAGGGTCCAGGATTAGCCTTTCAACATCCATGCTGTAAGTGCTAGAGTTTTCAGACTGGGATGCAGAGTTTGTCCCTGGTCCTGGGTGATCAGGTCCAGTCGCAGTGGTAGGCTGATCGGCGGCTGTGTCGCCAGCCGATGTAGGAAGGGGAACCACACTTGTCTCGGCCAGTAGGGCGCGATGAAGATCACTGAGGCTTCCTCTTGCCTGATCTTCTGGAGCACTCTGTGGATAAGTGGCATGGGGGGAAAGGCGTAGAGTAGGTGTTTTCCCCAATGTATGGCAAAAGCGTCCCTGGTTTGACTGTATTGTGCTGGTCTTTTGGAGCAGAATTGTGGGCACTTTATGTTGTCCTTCGTTGCAAAGAGGTCTCTTGTTGGGAGGCCCCACTTGTGGAAGAGTTCCTGGGTTACTTCCGGGTGGAGGGACCATTCGCGGGGGTCCAGCTTTCTGCTGAGGCTGTCCGCCAGGGCATTGTTCTGGCCCAGGAGGTAGGTGGCCTGGATGAGAGTGTTGATTGCTAAAGCGAATGTCCAGATTTTGTGGGCCTCTCTGCAGAGGGTGAGTGAGCCCGTGCCTCCCTGCTTGTTGATATAGAACATTGCCACCTGGTTGTCTGTCTGAATCAGTAAGGTCTTGTTGGAGATCCAGGGGGCAAAGGCTTGTAGGGCATTCCCAATTGCCCTGAGTTCTAGCAGGTTGATGTGTTGTTTGACCTCGGATGGGGACCAGGGGCCCTTGGTTCTCAGGTGGAGGAGATGGGCTCCCCACCCCTGCTTTGAGGCATCTGTGGTGAGTGTCAGTTGGTGTTGTGGCTGCTGGAAGAGCCTGCCCTTGAACAAATTCTGCTGCTATGTCCACCACTTGAGGCTGTTGCAGATTTTCTGGTCCATTATGACTCTGTGTGACAGAGGTTGTGTGTGTTGGTTCCAATTTTTTCTGAGGAACCATTGCAGGGGTCGCATGTGGAGCTTGGCAAGCGGGACGACGTGTATGGTGGCAGCTTGATGGCCCAGGAGACGTAGTATCGTTCTGGCTGCGACTGTACGTGTCTCTGATATACTCTGAGTTAGTTTTCGTATTGCTGTTCCCCTTGAGTGGGGTAGGAAGGCTGCGTTCTGGGGTGTGCAAATTCTTGCCCCTATAAACTCTATTGATTGTGTTGGTTGTATTATGGATTTTTTGATGTTTATGAGGAAACCCAGGGATTGCAGGAGTGACATCGTTGTCTTTACTGCTGTTGCTGTTGCCTGGGCCGATGGACCCACCAGTAGCCAGTCGTCCAGGTAGGGGAACACGCATATGGCGCTCTTGCGGAGGTGGGCCGCTGCTACGGCTACACATTTTGTAAAGACTCTCGGTGCGGATGAGAGTCCGAAGGGCAGGACCCGGTATTGGAAGTGCTGGTTTAGGGTCCTGAATCGTAGAAATTTTCTTTGGGAGTGATGCATAGGGATGTGGGAATATGCATCTTGAAGGTCCAGGGAGGCCAGCCAGTCGTCTTTTTGAATTAATGGTAGGATTGTCCCTAGGGAGTGCATCCGAAATTTTTCCCTGACTAAGTGCTCGTTCAGGCCTCGTAGGTCTAGGATGGGTTTGAACCCTCCCGTCTTCTTGGGGATGAGAAAATAACGTGAGTAGAATCCCTGGTTGTGCTGTGAACTGGGTACTGGCTCTATTGCTCTCGCTTGGAGGAGAGCTTTTATTTCTCTGGAGATGAGTTCTGGCTGCGGTTCCCTGTAGTTTCTTTTTGGTGGGTTGGATGGTGGGTGGGTGCGGAATCTGATGCGGTATCCATTTTTTGTGATTCGCAGCACCCATTTGTCTTTGGTTATCCTCTCCCAGGCCTTGTGGAAAAGGGAGAGGTGGCCCCCTACTGGGGTGGGGGGCGTTGTTGATGAGTCAAAAACTGGGCCCCGCTTTCGTGCCGGTAGAAGTGGCTGGCTTGTGTTGTTTTCGTTCCCTCTGGCGCTGCCTTTGCTGGTAAGGGGCGCTGGGTTGATGTGCTTTCTGTCTGTGTGGCGGCCATCTGGTCTGGCTGTCATACCGCCTTCCATTGGTGTTCTGTCGGCGATACTGGTTGATGTGCCGTCTTATTGTTGCGGCTTTTACCAGGCCATCTGAGGAGAGGGTTTGGAGAGTAGTGCAATGCTCCTTCATTTTGTCCACTGCTTCCGTCACTTTGTCTCCGAATAAGTTCTCCCCTGAGCATGGCGCGTCTGCAATACACTCATGGGTGTCCTCTCGGAGTCCCGAGGCTCGTAGCCATGCCAGGCGTCTGGCTGCTATGGCTACTCCAGCTGTGCGGGTCGAGGTTTCGAATGCGTCGAAGGTCACTCTTATCATATGTTTTCCGCATTCTTCCATGTCCTGCAGTATGGGAGCTATGCAGGCTTTTCCCTCCGGGTGTAGAGTGTCCAGGGTTTCCTCTACTCTCCTCCGGAGGGCATCGTTATACAGGGTAAGGTGGAATAAGTGGGTATCAATTTTTGCATTGAGCATGGAGCCATGGTAGACCTTTTTTGCAGTGGAATCCAGGGTCCTGGGTTCCTTGCCCGGGGGATCGTTGGCATGAGGGCGGTTGCTCTTCGCTTTTTTGAGTGCAGATTCCACTATAATAGAATGGTGAGGGAGCTGTGGTTTGTCAAAGCCTGGTGCCTCACTGATCTGGTATTTTTGGTCCAGTTTCTTGGACACAGCGGTGCCTGACATTGGGGTCTTCCAGATCTCGTCCCGGCGATCTAGTAGCAACTTGTGGGCTGGTAGTATCGCTGTGGCCTTTTGCACTTGCAGGTATTTTAGCAGTCCCGGCACTTCGTTTGTCGCCTCTCGCTCCGGTGTTGGAGCAAGTGCTAGGCGGGTGGCCACCTTCTGGAGGAACTTGGGATAGGTGAGGTCTTCTGCGGGAGTGTCAGATTGTGCTGTCCCATTTGCAGGTTCAGTGTCTGGAGTCTCCCCAGTTGCTGATGCATGTGGGCTGCTTTTTGTTGAGGCATAGCTTGGCTGGTAGCACTCACTCTGGTCGGAGGCGTAACCGCCTGTGGTCAGTGAGTGAGATGCCGCTGTCTGTGCTCCATGCCTCCCTGCCGGTGATGGTTGCCGCACTTGTTCTGCATTTTGTGCTGGACTTCCCGTCAGCTGTTGTGAGATGAATCTTCTGAATAGATTAAATAGTTGTTGGTGGTCCATGGTGGCGGCTGGTTGGTCAGGGGCACTGGCGCTGTGTTGGTGGGACCTGCCCCTGCTTCTGGCTCCGTGGTGGTGTCTGTGCCGTCTCGGTGAGACTGAAGAGGCAGAGGAGGAGGAGGTGGAGGAAGACGATGAAGTTGTCCTGTATCGTTTCCTTCTTTTTCCCTGTTTGAAGCTTTGGTGATTGTTGTTTTTTGCATCTTGGCTGGTTTGCTGGGCAGAGTCAGTGCTCATGCTTGAAAAAGCACTGTCTTTAGGCTGTGCAGCTTTTAGGTGTAGCTGTGCCTTTAAGGGGGCGGATCCCGACGTGCTGACGTCATCGGGAGCTGGAATCGGAGCAGAGAGTGATCTCGGGCTGCAGGCAACATGGCGCCGTGCTGTATCGAAGCATGGCACTGTCGGCTGTCGGAGCACTGGGGCAAGCAGGCGGAGGGGATAGGAGACCCTCGGCCGCTGCCATTATGGATTCTGCTCCTGCGGGTGGCCCGATCCTTGGGGCAGCCATCGGGGGGGCTCTCGGCAGGCCCGACAGTGGCCCGATCCTCTGGGCAGCCATCGAGGAGACCTTCGGTGAGCCGGAAGGTGGCCCGATCCTCGGGGCAGCTGGTGGGGATGCTTTTAGCAGTCCGGACAGCTTCAGGAGCAGTCTGCCTTGCCGTTGCTGATCGTTTTCAGGCTGCAGGTGAGTCGGGTCTGTGGCTGGGAGTCCCGGGGAAGCTCTTGCTGGAGTCGGGTGTGCCGGAGGGGTTTTTGTATTTTGCTGGGTTTTTTCCTTCCTCCTTTGCTCTTCTCCCGAGTTCTGTAGAGAATGGAGCCGGTTTCTTCGAGCCCTCGGGGACATTTTTAGGCACTGAGGGCAGGCAGTCATGAGGTGAGCCTCCCCAAGGCAACGGACACACACCTCGTGGGGGTCCGTAGAGCTCATTTTTCTTTTGCAGTCTGGGCATTTCTTGAATCCAGGTTTTGCTGCTGGTTTTTCTGTTCTTTCTGCCATCGTTTTCTCTTCTTTTTTTTTTTTTTTTGGATGGAGAGCGTGATCCGTCCGTGAGGGCGGATGAACTAAACTGGATTAAATGAGGGACAGCACAGGTATATATAGGGCTACCTGCACATGCTCAGATGAGGCTCCCAAAGCCTCACCTGAGCTCTGGGAGAGCAAATCCGAATTGGGGACGTAGATGACATCACCAAAAGTGGGGCTGACTTATACTGCTTGTCCATGGAGAAAAGTCGAGACCCCCATTCTCCCCCAAAAGGAGGAAAAATGGTTGACTCAAATATAAGACAGGGGCTTAATATTCAAGTGCTATGCCCTTCTAGGATCTGCACCCAGTATCCCCTCCCTCAAGCCCTCCCCTCCCAGGTTCTGCAACCAGCCATCTTCCCTTCCTTACCAGGCTCTGTACCCAGACTCCCTCCCTATCCTACCAGGCTCTGTACCTAGCCCCCCTCACTCCTTGCCAGGCTCTATATCCACCCTGCCTCACCTTCCTACCTCTGGTGGTCTAGTGGTAGGCTGGGATAGGAGGGATACTTCTTGTCTTCCATCCTGGCCATCTGGTGGAGGCCATTCAGAGAGCAGCACCCGGGCCGAGCAGGAAGAGCAAGGCCTTGTCGGGTGCGACGCTGGCCGCCAAAAAGGAACGGGGACGGAGAGGCTCAGCATGGGGCAGGGCACAGAAAGATCACTCCTGCCTCGTACCGCTGGACCACCAGGGATTAAAAATGGCAGGTAAGCACGCACCGGAGGTGGGGGTGAGGGTGGGGGGGTAAAAAAAAAGTTAGACGGCCGGGACAGGAGACAGGAGGCATCTCTCCTGTCCCAGCCTACTGTATCGTCTGGGAAGGAGTCGGGTTGATGACCCAAATATAGGATGAGATCCCTATTGTTGGGCCATTTTTTTGGGCCCCAAAATCTCATCCTATATTTGAGTATATACGGTGCACTGAAATGCACTTTCGTTATTTATGGAGAACAATTGTCAAGTCAATTACCCAGGTAAATGCCAATTTATCCATGTAAAAGAACGTTTTGTAAGCTGCCCATTCTTTACTCAGAGTTCCTTGACATACAGTAAGTACTTTTGGCCAGCTTAGGTGAAGACTTCCTGTTTAGTCTGGGAATGGAAAATAATGGACTAATACATTGCATTAAAAAATCTGCACACATTTTTTTCATCCTCGGAAAATGCTCCCATGAGCTGCGCCCAACGCGTTTCACCTGTGTGGCTTCTTCAGGGGCATATAACTAACTGAAGTTAAAAACTGCTTTTTTGCCACCAGTAGTGACTAACGCTTTTCAAACAAGAAGATGTCCAGCAAGAAGCATGTAGAGTCCTGGGGGGGGAGGGGAGGGGGTATTGTTGTTAGTGTCAAAAAACCCCCACCCCCAACTATCAGTAAAGTATCCGACATAGTTTTAAACATAAGGAAATTCTGGCCAGACTGCACTTACACCCTTAGGTCAAATTACATAAAACCAAAAGAAATGGTAGTCAAAAGAGCTAAACTGGGGAGGTAATTGTACACATCAACATATGACCGTGTTAAGTTTTAGTACAAAAGGAAGTGGGAACGGAGAATGAACACTCCATTGAAGATCACTGATGTAAAACCAACTTGTTTATTTCATAAAAGGACACAAGCAGAAGCTGTGGACTCGACACAGCACTGAGGAACATCTGCATCAGGGGTCACTATGGCCATATATGTTCACAGATGACAGGTCTGGGATAAAACAAAGCTCAGTCCAACTAACATGCCAGAGTAACCAAAATCACTGAAAAGCTACGGACCGAGTGACCCCTGATGCAGGTGTTCCTCAGACGCCGAAACACAGTGCTGTGTCGAGTCCACAGCTCCTGCTTGTGTCTTTTTCTGAACTAAACAAGTTGGTTTTACATCAGTGATCTTCAGTGGAGTGCTCATTTTCCGTTCCCACTTCCTTTGTACTGTTTTATACCTGTGGGTTCTCTGTCCTGTTGGACTTTTTGGTGTTAAGTTTTAAACATACGTAAATAAATATCGGTCCATATGACATATCCAGTTGTGAGGCCTTTCAAACTCATGGTCATAGATTGACGTGTACAGATACCTCCCCACTTTCTTCCACTTGTCTGGTTTTTACTGTGGGGATGTTGATTCTGGTTTTTTACATAACAGAGAAAAACCCCTCCGCAGGGGGTGCGCACAGTCCTATTAATGGCCACTGTGAGGTTTTGGAAGCTAGTTCTCCCCTCTCGAATGGTGGATAGAGCTTTAGCCCCCTGTGAGGAAACTTCCCCATCTATTTCAGAGTCTTGTTTGGCCTGAATGCCTTCCTAGGGCTGACCTTATTCCAGCACTGCTCTGGTCTGCAGATTCAGCTTATCCCCTCCTCCCAGGCTACAGAGTGAGTCTAGCCTGGGAGGAGGGGATAAGCTGAATTACTAGGTTATTACTAGGTTATTACCAGGTTATTACTAGTTAGTAGTAAGGGTTTTTTTCTTTGGACGTCAGTCTATCCTTGCTCTCATGCTGAGGAATGCAAACAAAATGGTATGGGGTGTGCAGCAAAAGATATATGAGTAGAGACTTGAAAACCTGACTATTTATACCTCCAAGGAAAAGAGGGACACGGGAAGATAAGTACTTAAATAATAATAATAATACATTTTCTTGTATACCATACCACCCCACCAGCAGTTCTAGGCGGTTCACAACAGAGAAACTGAGACATTTCAATTAAGAAATACAATATCCAAAAACTCACTATTATAAGTTCAACATCAGTTTAAAAAATACATTAAAATACAGAGCTAATAAAAAACACCATCTTAAATATGTAGTTTTAGATCAATATTCTTGTTTATCAAATAAGTAAGTTCTCAGTAATTTCCTAAATGTAAGATAAGAACAGGCTTGGACATTAAGGAACAAAAGAACCTTTTCCAACAAAAGGAAAACAGTAAAACCAGAGGACATGAACTAAAACTGAAAGAAGTTGAACTTAAGAAATTCTTTTTCACAAAGAGGGAATTGGATACTTGGAATACCTTTCTGGTGGAGGTAGTGGCGACAGAAACGGTGACAAAATTCAAAAAAGCATAGGATAAACACAAAGGAACCTTATTTAGTATGAGCGCAGAATCAAAGCATAGAACATTTTCCACTCAAAGCAAAGCATAAATAACTTTCACACTTCAATAAAGCCTAGGGTTACCAGATTTTACATACGTAAAATCTGGACCGATAGACCCGCCCCGGTTACGCCCATACCACGCCCCAGCCTCACCCACTAGCCCCCGCCCCCCTCAGCCTGCTTGTCGGTTGGTCGGGCATCCGCACTTGCGACGTGATGACATCACGCACACGTGATGTCACTGCATTGCATCAACGCATGCGCGGATGCCTCTCCCGATGCAATATGCTTTTCAAAACTCTAGCCGCCACCCCCCTCAGCCTGCTTGTCGGTTGGTCGGGCATCTGCACTTGCGACGTGATGACATCACGCACACGTGATGTCACCGCGTTGCATCCACGCATGCGCGGACGCCCCTCCCAATGCTTTTCAAAACTCTAGCCCCCGCCCCCCTCAGCCTGCTTGTCGGTTGGTCGGGCATCTGCACTTGCGACGTGATGACATCACGCACATGTGATGTCACCGCGTTGCATCCACGCATGCGCGGACGCCCCTCCTGATGCTTTTCAAAACTCTAGCCCCGCCCCCCTCAGCCTGCTTGTCTGTTGGTCAGGCATCCGCACTTGCGACGTGATGACATCACGCACACGTGATGTCACCACATTGCATCCACGCATGCGCGGACGCCTCTCCCGATGCTTTTCAAAACTCTAGCCCCGCCCCCCTCAGCCTGCTTGTCTGTTGGTCAGGCATCCGCACTTGCGACGTGATGACATCACGCACACGTGATGTCACCACATTGCATCCACGCATGCGCGGACGCCTCTCCCGATGCTTTTCAAAACTCTAGCCCCCGCCCCCCTCAGCCTGCTTGTCGGTTGGTCGGGCATCCGCACTTGCGATCTGATGACATCACGCACACGTGATGTCACCACGTTGCATCCACGCATGCGCGGACGCCCCTCCCGATGCTTTTCAAAACTCTAGCCCCCGCCCCCCTCAGCCTGCTTGTCGGTTGGTCGGGCATCCGCACTTGCTACGTGATGACATCACGCACACATGATGTCACCGCGTTGCATCCACGCATGTGCGGATGCCCCTCCCAATGCAATATGCTTTTCAAAACTCGGACAAAGTGGCGGGTTTTGAAAAGCGGCATCTGGACGCCCGAACATGCCCTCTAAAAAGAGGGCATGCCCAGGTAAATCTGGACGTCAGGTAACCCTAATACAGCCTAGAGGGGGGGTAACCTGCACAGAGTAGCAGTAATAACCCTGACCACCTTACTGGCCAGACTAGATGGGCCATGCTGGTCTCTATCTGTCATCCTTTACTATATTTGCACGTGATACAGTAGATGAGACTTGTCAGATCCGTGAGCGTGTGCTGGTTTGTGACACTCCTGCTAACCCAATTGCTCCCAGAAGCCGAAGGCATAACTGTTTAACCACGACAACATAATGATTTTGTGCAGTACTCAGGGGAGAGGGGGAGAGTGTTCTCATAAAGAACTCCCTGAAATTGTCAGTTGCTGAATTATGCAGTGGCTCAAGCTCAGCTCTTTTTTCTCTGTCAAGCCTGCCAGGCATCCAGATGAAACCCTGGGTCCAGTGGCGTGGCAAGGGAAACGACCCTGGGCACCGACATACGTAGCAAGGACTCCCGGCATCCCTCCTCTTCCCTGGTGATAGGTGGTCTTTTAAAACTGCATTCCCCGGTACCTCTTAAATCCTTCTATTCTTCACCGGCAGAGAACAGGGACTCCTACTCACTGCTCACGCCGGCCCCAAGACCTCCCTCTGACCTAACTTCCTGGTTGCATGACCTAGAAGTTACATCACAGGGAAAGCTCAAGCTGGTTCAAGCAGCAGGTAGGAGCCCCTGCTTGCTGCCAGTGAAGAATAGAAGGGTTTAAGAGGGGGTGGAAGAGTGCAGTTAAGAGACCCCCATCATCGAGGGGGGGGAGGGAAGCAGGACAACATCTTCCTTCCTCCCAAGGCACCATCCTACCATACTACACCACTGCCTGGGTCATCTAATTCCTTCACACCTATCTGCTCCAAAACTCCCTGGGCATTTAACGATCGGCGCTAAACCAGTTTTAACCTGTTTAGCATTGAAGTATTTTGGCTATCGATGTCATCGCGGTCTTTCAGTGGCGTAGTAAGAGGGGTGTGGTGATTCACCCTGGGCACAGTCTTTGTAAGGGCACGGCACCTCTCCTCCTCTCTTGGGCATTATCAAAAAAGGTATCACTACCAGAACAAAGGAAGTCATCCTGCCACTGTATCGAGCAATGGTGCGCCCACATCTGGAATACTGCGTCCAATACTGGTTGCCATACCTTAAAAAGGACATGGCAATACTCGAGAGGGTCCAGAGAGCAACAAGGATGATAAAGGGCATGGAGAACCTTTCATATGCCGAACGGTTGGACAAGCTGGGACTCTTTACCCTGGAAAAGCGGAGACTGAGAGGGGACATGATAGAGACTTATAAATCATGAAAGGCATAGAGAAGGTGGAGAGGGACAGATTCTTTAGACTAGCGGGGACAACAAAAACAAGAGCTCATTCAGAAAAACTGAGAGGGGACAGATTCAAAACGAATGCAAGGAAGTTCTTCTTCACTCAACGGGTGGTGGACATCTGGAACTCGCTTCCAGGAGAGGTGATAAGACAGAGTACAATAATGGGGTTCAAAAAGGGACTGGATGACTTCCTGGAAGCAAAGGGGATAGCAGGGTACAGATAGAGGGTTACTTCACTGGACATTAGGCGAACAGGGTATGGAAGTTGTAGGTTAGGAGCACTTACAGGTCATGGACCTGGGGGGCCACCGCGGGAGCAGACTGCCGGGCACGATGGACCCTGGTCTGACCCGGCAGGGGCAATGCTTATGTTCTTATGTTTCTCCCCCCCCGCTCCTCTCCTTGCCTTCCCCATACCTTTTGTACTTAACAGTCCAAAATTAGCGACAGGTCAGGAGATACCGTCGTCGTCGAAACACATGTCTTAGAAGTGTATACCAGTTCTTTCAATTAAATCCACTAGGGACATACACATTAAGCTTTAAATCCTCAAAATCAAATCAAATATATTGTGATAATGCAATTGAAATCATAAATAGTAAATGGTCCTCAGTATACACAACTCAAAGGTGCCTGCCAAGTGTAAGAGTTGTCAGCTGATTAGCCCAAAAGGGTCTAACGAGCATGATACATCCTTGGACCTAAGGTGCTAGTTCAAAGTGCAAAAAAAGCAAAAATAAATGTAACGTTATCACAATAGGGTAATAGTCCCTGTGAGGTAATACACAAAATCAAAATAGTCATTTGTCAGAAGGGAAATCGCCTAATCTGACGCCCGATTCAGGATAATTAACACAGTTCATAAGAGTAGATACTTATCTCCGGTGACATTTTAGGTCCCAAATAGATGGCAAATGAAAGAGTCCATGCTAAATCAAAGCAATACAGAGCTCCGTTACGGAGGAAGACCTCCTTCTTCAGGAGAAGTGCACTGGATGAAAAGGGTTGACGCCGGAAGAAGACTGAACTTCGAATGACTGGAATAATGGCGTATACTGGCATGTCTGGCCACTAATTGCATGTGGAAGTTCATAAAAATACTTTTTATGTGCTTGGGAACCATATAATATACTTGTATGTAAAGAGTATGTCTTATGCACATGTGTTAAAGGTGCATCTCAAGCGTGTCCGTTAAAAGCATATACCAGTCTGGCGCTGCCGACTGCATATGTCCCGCCAAAGCAATGTAAAAAAAAAAGCGTACATATCTTGCATTTTCATATTTGCATGGCTTGTTGTTAATTTTCCGCCCCTCCCCTCTTATGACACGCTCCAATGATGTGCTACAAAAAAAACACACCTATGATTGACGCTCATGTGTTCCAGTGATGTAGCTGTTCTGCAGTTCTGCAGTTGCTTTCTCCTACGATTGACTAAATGGGATTACGATGGACCTCTGTGGAACTCATTTGCATGTGATGTTGTTTGAACATCAATTCATTTTCAAATCAGACTCAAATCGGACAATTTACCGGCACTATAGCGACCCACCGAATTTTAATGGTGATTTTAGAGCATCCAGCTCTCGGTCACCTGTAGAATCAGATGGACCACGATGAGCCTAATTATCTCCTGAAAGCGTGGGAAGGACAGTGACAGTCACTTTCCGAGAAACACAAGTTAAATATAAGGGTTTTCTGGCCCTCCCCTTTCCCAAGGCCTGGCTCTGTAAATCAAACAGATGAGACTGATTCCCAAGACTCAAGAGTTCAGTTGTCATTTGTTTTGCTGATAACAAATTTGACCTTTTCTTTGAATGTTTACCCTAAGAAGCAGTACACTCTGAAGAAGGGCCACTGAAGGGTTCCAAATGCTTAGAATTGCAATTGATTTTTGCCCCGAAGATGAAGAGCCCGAGGTCGAGGGACTCACTTCAATCGGGGCGGAGCGCTTCCGCTGGCGTTTCACGGTCGGCAGGACTGGGCTCGCTGCAATAGAGACCGGAGGACGCTCCAGCGGGGAAGGCTTCTTAGCCGGCTTACCTGGGTGCGACGCCGGTGTGGTATCACGCGGCGTCGAAGAAGTAGGTGCCGAATGTGAAGGTGCCGATGTCGGTGTCGACGGAACGGGATCGGACATCTCGGCACCGAAAAGTAATCGCTGTTGTATCTGGCGATTTTTTAAAGTACGTTTCTTTAACGTGGCACAGCGGGTGCAGGTGGAAGCCTGATGCTCAGGACCCAAACACTGTAGGCACCAGTTGTGCGGGTCCGTGAGAGATATAGGCCGAGCACACCGCTGGCACTTTTTAAAACCTGGTTGAGGGGGCATGAAAGGAAAAACGGCTTCCGCCAAATCGAAGGCCGAGGCCTCGATAGTGGCAGTAGGCCCCGCCGGGGAAAAACCAAATTGAAGAAAAAATATAAGATTTTTTTTTTTTTTTTTTACAAAAATGAAATAAAAGAAAAAAGGCAATAGAGCCAAAAAGGTTTACGCGAGCGGGAAGGCAAGTAGAAAAAATTTCAACGGCCGTTGAAAAACGCGTCTTCTTAGCTCCGCGGAAACTAAGAAACTGGGGACCGCGCGCCTCTGTCGGGCGGGAAGGCACTCGCGCGTGCGCGGTGCGGCCTACTAGAACTTTCCAAGTTCTTAGAGTGCAATCACTCTAAAATTGTCCGTACCGGGGCTCCGTCGATGCCGTCACCCATCAGTCAAGAATATGCTGCCTGCTTGTCCTGGGATAAGCTTAGAATTGCAATTGATTTTGAATCACTGAAGACAGCCCTGAAGCAGTTTATTGCAACCAGTTCTGCGCAGAAAGCACTACAAAACCTTCTTGATATCGCACTAGTTACCTAGGTTGTATTGAATTTTTGTTTTAAACTGTTATGCTTGATGTTATGCTTCTTAAAAAAGCTCATTGATTACCCATCACTCACAGAATCTCATTCAAAACTCTTTTACTGGCATTTAAAGTTCAAGCCAATCGCTCCCCCTTGTTCATCGACCGGCTTTTAATTCCTTACGAATCCTCAAGGTCACTGAGATCATCTCAATAACATCTCCTTGCTATCCCCTTGGTGCGACAGCTGTTCTATGATACAGTAGTTGCGCCAACATTATGGATCGACCTTCCCCTAACCCTACGACAGGAAACTAGTTTAAATCATTTTAAATCCAATCTTAAAACCTCTCTCTTCAAAGACGCTTTTGAGATTTAGGAATAATTTAAAAAAAAAAAAGAAGAGAAGAGGCTTATTCCAGATAGCCCAACTTCCCTAATGTTTTCTCCTGTAATTTTAATATTGTATCCTTAACCTTTCTCCTTTTGTTTCAGGTTTTTGGGCTTAATAGTTGCTATAAGCCTGCATGTTCTTTCTCCCGACTTTTAATTAATCTATAATAATAATATGCTAAGCGCTCATGTGCACTCTTATCCCGTGTTCCCTGGGTCATGGTCTGTCGGGATGTGGCTGGCAGAGTGCACATGCGCGCTAAAGCGCATGAAAGGTGGTGCGGAGCAGCGGCTGCTGGAAGGAGGCCGAGGCGGCTGTCGGCGGAGGGCAGATGCTAATGCCTTCCCGGACTCCTGAGCCGCATACTCACTGCCCCGATTGCCAACCGCGGTGGCCGCCGCTGCGCTCAGGGTGAAACTGCCCAGTACCCCGAAAATAAAAGCAAAGGCACAGACAGTGATATGAACAGCTCAAAGAAGGCACGGGTGCAGCTCAGCCCAAAATGCAATTGCCCCCCCCCCTACAGGGTGCAGGATCGCTTTAAAACCGGCAAACCCATAGCCAGAGGAGCCTGATCCTAGCAGAGAGGATATGGGAGGGACAGGGAGAGCAGGGGAAGAGGTGCTGATGGACAGGGGGGTGCAGAAAAAGGAAGGGAGGTGTACTGCTGGACAGGGGGAGCAGGAATGGACAGGGGAAGAGGTGCTGATGGACAGGGGGGGGAAGAAAAAGGAAGGGAGGCCTACTTCTGGACAGGGGGAGCAGGAAAGAGGTGATGATGGACAGGGGGGAGGTAAAACAAAGGGAGAAGGGCTGCTGCTGGATAAGGGGAGCAATGAAGGGGTGGTGGTAGACACAGAGGAGGTAAAAGGAAGGGAGAATGGACAGGGGGAGCAGGCAAGGGGTGGTGGTGAACAGCCAAGGAAAAAAAAAGACAGAAAGAAAGAAAGACAGAAATACAGAAAGCGGCTAAGGAGAGAGAGAGAGAGAGAAAAAGAAATAAAGACAGACACAAACATATATATTCTAGCACCCGTTAATGTAACGGGCTACAAGACTAGTTTTTTTATAACACTGTTAAGATGTAAACCATGTTGGTATATAAAGCGGTATTTCAAGACATAACAAACTTGAAACTTGAATTTTTTTTAAGCTGTAAAAGGATTAGGTCCTGAATATCTGGAGAATTTATTGACCAGACGAAAACAAGAGAACTGACTCAATGATTTCCACAGATAAATCCAAGAAGAAACAAAAAAAACATTGTGGAGAAATGATGTTCCTGAGATGGATTTTAATATTATAATAATATTAAAACTTGGCAAACCCACATACAAACCTCTAGGACACAGTCCGCTGAAAAACTTTAGACCCTGGATCCAACACGGTCCGTGTTTCGACAGAATGTCTTCTTCAGTGGTCCCTATGAAGTCCTATGGTATAGATACGTGGATAAAAATGACAGTCAGATGACCGTATCATGGGCTCCGGAGTTCGGCTTCTTATGAAACATCTTCCTCGGATGACTCGTTCTGTGGTACTGCAAGAGCAACACTTCAAATTCTATTGCGGCTGCATGCTTCTCCATTTCGGGCCTATGTTTCTGGATACGCTCTCATGCTCAGTGTCCTCGGTGCCAGTCCACCCCTGCAGGCTTGCTTCACATGTTTTGGTCTTGTGACCATATTCAAACATTCTGGTCCTTTGTAGCTCTGTACCTGCAGTCTGCTTTGCATAAGCAGATTCTTTTGAGAGCGGATGTTCTGCTCTTTTCTCAGGGGGTTCATTTGGGTTTGTACAGAGGGGGCAACATGTTGTTACAAAAGGCCTCTTTGTTCGCTCGGAAGTGTATACTTTTGTTGTGGCGCCAAGCTGAAGTGCCGACCCTTACTATGTGGAGGAATGAACTGTTTACTCTGTTAAAATTTGAATACCTGGATGTTCAGAGGGGAGGTCCTGGGTCTTGGAGGAAATTCAGGAGAATATGGGCTCCCGTTTGGGAGGGATTGTCCCCTAGAGCTTGCAGTTCTTTATTGAACTTTTGACACTGGAGTGCAAGGTGGGGGAGGTTGTGAGGAGGTTCTGGCGGGGGTGGGGGGGTTGGTTTCTGTGGGTCTTCGTGAAGGACTAACGTGAAAGACCTGATTGTTTCTGCACTTCCTCTTATTGGTTGTTGGTTTGATGTAACTTGTTTTTATATATATGAAAAATTTAATAAAAATGATTAAAAAAATAAATAAATAAAAATGGCAGTCGGAAATAAACTGATCCATATAAACTGTGTGCAGGACAGGGGTTCAAAAAAACGAGTGAAAAGCCTGCACTATACTGCCTTGTGTTTATTGACCAATTATGAGTCACTGAGATCTTTAGAAAAGTGCTGTCTTTTCGGTGACGGGATAATCGCGCGCCAGCGCGCTGACAATACAGCGCCAACAATTCAGCGCAAAACAGAAGCGCAAGGGGGAAAAAATACATTTTTAAAGAGCTCCAACTGGGGGGTTTGGGGTGGCAACCCCCACTTTATTGGTTAGTGTTCACGCTGCCGTTGCGGGGGGTATGGGCACATTATAGAGAAAATGGAACTTTTCCCGAAAAAAATCAGAAAAAGTTCAGTTTTCTCGATAATGGAGGTTTCCAACCCCCTGAACCCCCCTCCAATAGCAGCGCGAACACTAACCATTAAAGTGGGGGGGTTGCCACCCCAAACCCCCTGTCGGAGCTCTTTAAAAATTACTTTTTCCCCCGCGCGCTTCTGTCTTGTGCCGAATTGTCAGCGCGCTGGCGTCTTGCGTGCCACTGACTATGTACCGCAATTTTGTAGGCAATTCGATGTTGGATTGGTAACCAGTGTGCACTTTTTAGCAAAGGGGTAACATGGTTCATAGACAACGGCGCAAAAGACAAAGGTGCGCGCCGACAACTGAGCGCAAGACGGAGGCGCACGCCGAAAAAAATTAGTTTTTAGGGGCTCTGACGGGGGATTTTGTTGGGGAAACCCCCCCCACTTTACTTAATAGACATCGCGCCAGCGTTATGGGGGGTTTGGGGGGTTGTAACCCTCCACATTTTACTGTAAACTTTACTTTTTTCCTAAAAACAGGGAAATAGTGAAGTTTTCATTAAAATGTGGGGGGTTACAACCCCCCAAACCCCCCACAACGCGGCGCGATGTCTATTAAGTAAAGTGGGGGGTTCCCCCCCACGCCCCCCCATCGGAGCCCTAAAAACAGTAATTTTGATCGGCGCGTGCCTCCGCGCTGCGCTCAATTGTCTGGGCGCGCCTTTGTCCCGGCGCGCTTTTGACCTGACACCGGGTAACATGTGTCTTTCTATAAATCATTTACAAACAAGTTAAACGTGCAGGTCCCAATACAGACCCTTGGGGCATTTCACTATTCACCTTTTTCCATTTGGAAAACTGACATGTGTAGTAGTTCTGCTCTCCGTTTTCATTGACACAGTTTCCAAACCATACTAGGGCATCCATAAATATACCGTAAAATACGATCAACAAACACATGTACAACAATAATGCAGCAGATTATTAAATTATTTGATATTGTGCTTGAAATTCTAGCGCTCAGCTGCTCTGTTAGAGTAATGTCTTCACAAGACACTGAAAAGACGGTTCATAGTCAGTGGCGCTGGGTGAATCAATCGCTTGGCTATTTTGCATGGGAGGGTCAGGATCGGATCGCTACAGGCTTTAGTGAATGGGATTGGAGGGAAATTTGGTCACAAAGGGCTCGCAAACCGAGAAGAGAATGATGTGAAGCCGTGAAACTTTTTGTTTCATTTCATATAATTGAATTGAAAAGTGTGGAATAACTCGTAAGTTTCACGGCTCCACATCATCCTCTTCTTGGTTTGGCTGAGAACTTTTCAACGGCCCCCTCGTAACACAGTAGCACCCTTTGATCAATTTCTCCCTAAGTCCTAACTCTGCCTTCAGAACACCACAAAGTAGCCAGTTTTGGATTGGGCTAAAAATGCCCAGTTCACCTCTCCTGGCCGTTTAAATGGTTTCAAATATCAGACCCAAAGTTATTAAAATGGAGAATTGTGAGGATTTGCCAAAACTCTTGTGACACTAGAATACTGGGCATCTAAACTGCAGATTAGAGAATGACACGGTGACAAAATTTGTCCCCATCCCCGCAGGAACTCAATTTCCCCGTCCCGTCCCCATGAGTTTTGTCGCTGTCCCAGTTCCTGCCCCGTTTCCTGTAACCTCTACCTTAACTGAACAAGCCTCGAACACTTATGATTTTAGAGAGTTTGAGGCTTGTGCAGATGAGGACAGAACTTAGGCATTGGTGGAATGAGGCAATATGACATCACAATCTGAGCTCTAGAATGTTGCTACTTATGATTTTAAAGTGTTTGAGGCTTGTGCAGATGAGGACGGAGCTTAGGCATTGGTGGAATGAGGCATTATGACATCACAATCTGAGCTCTAGAATGTTGCTACTTATGATTTTAAAGTGTTTGAGGCTTGTGCAGATGAGGACGGAGCTTAGGCATTGGTGGAATGAGGCATTATGACATCACAATCTGAGTTCTAGAATGTGGCTACTTATGACTGTAAAGTGTCTGAGGCTTATGAAGATAGATCTTACAGGAATGGGGCAGGGACAGGAAAAGAACTCGTGGGGACGGGGATGGGAAAATTAGTTCCTGCGGGGATGGGGAAAATTTTGTCCCCATGTCATTCTCTACTGCAGATGAGATTTTTGGAGGACATTATCAATGTGAGCTATGGTTAAGGTGTGTTATTTTTAGCACTAACTCATATTATTTTAGCACAGGTCTCAGTTTAAGGTAGTTGGTGGCGCAGTAAGGGGTGGGTGGGGTGGGAAGGTGGACTGCCCAAGGCACCTTCTTGGGGGGGGGGGGCAATGGCACCTCTCCTCCTCTCTGCCCATCCTTCCTACCCCTCCCCCATGCACCTGCCTTCACTGTCCCCCGTACCTCTAGCTCTTTGCCAGCGCAAGCGGCAGCTCCAATCTGCTGCTCATGCCAGTATCGGCTCTCCTTCTGACATCACTTCCTGGGGACGTCAGAGGAGAGCTGAGGCCAGCACAGGCAGCAAGTTGGAGATGCCGCTCGCCCTGGAGAAGTTAAAGAGATACAGAGGAAGGAAAGAGGTGCATGTGCGCGACAAGGGAGCATGAAAGGAGCGGGGAACAGGTCAGGGGGCACTTCCCACCCTTATGATACCACTGCTGGTAGTTACTAATAACACTGCGCAACAAATTTTAAGTTTATAGAATTTGACCTCCTGTGCATGAAAATAGCCCCAGTTTTCTCCTATCACGTATAGTTTTTGAGCAAATCGCAAATATTTATAGCATGAGAAGTCATAATGTAACGCATTGTGCCGATTTAAGAGTTCCTATAAATATTATTTACTAGAATCATTTTGCTGTTGAAGTGCGTTCATAAACAAGATTAGGAGCATCTCTAATTAATGTCCAACAATAGTCGGCCAGCATTGATGAAGTCCATCTGCCCTGATATCGTTTCTCCATTGTAGCAATGTCCTGGTGAAACCTTTCTCCGTGCTCATCTCTAACGCTACCAAGATTATCGGGGGGAAAAATCCAGACCGAGTGGAGAAAATGAATTTTTAGTGACATGTTGCATTTGAGATCACAGAATGCTTTAAGCTTCGCCTCCACCATTTGGACATAGTCTGGTGCCTTCCTATTCCCCGGAAAATTTCTCGATTACATTCTTCAATGCTATCCATGCACTTTTCTCACTTTAGCTTAAAAATCTAATTTGAGACAAACAGTTTTAATATTTCAGAGACTCCTAGCATTAGAAAATATTGCGAAAATGTTAATTTTTGCATTATAATGCTCTTTTGCCAAAAATCAGAGGGTTATTCTAAAAAATTAAGGTCAGTTTTGAATTCAGTGACCCCCAAATCACTACAATTCATGCACAGTGTAATCTGGGTTAACAGCAAAATAACCTGTCTTAATGGTAGCCAGTGTTGATAACTTCCCCCTTAATGTGGACAAGTGCAAAGTGATGCCCAGTGGGAAAAGTAATCCTAACTTCAGCTCTAAAATGCTGGGTTCTGTGTTAGCATTTTGAAGCCATTGTTGATACTGTGTTGAAAATTTCAGTTCAGTCTGCCATGGTTACGAAGCTGAAACTCTTAGGTATGAGAGGGTCCGTCTGTTTAATTTAGAGAATCATTGACTTACCTGTTTGGATAAGTCACCGTGTGAAGCATTTTCCCAGGGAAATTGTCATTCAGCCATCGATTCGCTAGAGCTTGCTGGATGTTTGGTCTCTTAGCGGGATCTGGCTCCAGCAGAGATCGGAGAAAGTTTATCGCCACTGCGGGGATGAGGGAGGCAAAAAAGTCATACATGTTACACAAAGTTGGCTTCTTTTTGAGGCCAGAGTTCTTTTCAAATTACCATAGCTTGTTTCATATTAGAGAATGACACGGTGACAAAATTCATCACCGTCCCCGTCCCCGCGGATAACCGCGGGAAACCATCTTCATGTCATTCTTTAAGGAGAGAGGGAAGAATCAGAGTATGAATGGCCACAACCACTGACCCACAAGCTTTGCTTTGAAGAATGCTGGGGTAGAAGGACTGAGGTTGAAACAGACACTACAGAATGACAGTCTCTGGTATCCAGAGCAGATATTGTGATGTCATAATGCCTCATTCCACAAGTGCCTAAGAGCCAATCACATCAGTGATGTCACAATGGCTTCATTATCCTTGACTCCCATAAGAATCAGAGTATGAATGGCCACAACCACTGACCCACAAGCTTTGCTTTGAAGAATGCTGGTGTAGAAGGACTGAGGCTGAAATAGACACTAGAAAATGACATGGGATATTTCCCGCGGTTATCTGCGGGGACGGGAACGGTGATGAATTTTGTCACCGTGTCATTCTTTACTTCATATGTATCTTTACTCTCACTTTCATTGTGCGACTTCTCCTAGATATAGAAGATGAGGTCATTTTTCTCTGATTTCATTTCCTTCTTCTAAAGACATAAGAAGGTTTGGCATGACTCAGCCATTTCAAGCTGCTAGGCTTTGGAAAGAGATCTTTAAGGCATTTACTCCTCTCGCTCATATCTATCCTTTAGGAAGAATGTCAAGCCCATGCTCTTCCAAAAAATTGTTGTACAAAAGGGTGCTTAGCTTTTTTTTCACGCTTTTAATCTTTTTTTTACTTTATTTAAACTAATGTTGGCTCAGAGCTTTGTTCTGGCTCTTGATGATATTGTAACCCACTTTGAACTTTAAAATTAAGTTGGTATCTCGGTGACTGTGAAGAGTAACTTAATGGAAAGCATTAAAATTTAGTTCAAGCTTTTTCAGCAGTAAGTTACGTTCAGGTACATTGTGGCATAGTGGTTAAGTCCCAATCCCTTTCCCTTTGAGGGGAGCATGGCATAGTGGTTAGAGCTACAGCCTCAGCACCCTGAGGTTGTGGGTTCAAACCCTGTGCTGCTCCTTCTGACCCTGGACAAGTTACTTAGTCCTCCACTGTCCCAGGTACATTAGATAGATTGTGAGCCCACCAGGACAGCTAGGGACAATGCTTGAAGCACCTGTATGTAAACCTCTTTAAGTGTGGTTGTAAAACTACAAAAAGGTGGTATACAAGTCCCAATCCCTTTCCCTGATGTCATAATGCCTCATTCCACCAATAAAAGCCAACCTTATCAGTGATGTCACAATGGCTACATTGTTCTTACTTGGTTCACTTCTGATATTGGAGGAGAGTGTGGCACAGTGGTTAGAGCAACAGCATCAGCACCCAGAGGGTGCGGGTTCAAACCCTCTGCTGCTCCCTGTGACCCTGGGCAATCCTCCACTGCCCCAGGTACATTAGATCAGATTGTGAGCCCACCAGGACAGATAGGGAAGAGAAGTACCTGTATGTAAACTGCTTTGAATGTGGTTGCAAAATTGCAAAAAGATGGTATACAAGTCCCAATCTCTTTCCCTGATGTCATAATGCCTCATTCCACCAATAAAAGCCAACCTTATCAGTGATGTCACAATGGCTTCACTGTTCTAACTTGGCTCACTTCTGATATTATATTGGAGGAGAGTGTTGCACAGTGGTTAGAGCAACAGCATCAACACCCAAGTCACTTAATTCTCCACTGCCCTAAGTACATTAGATAGCTTGTTTGTATGGAAACTGATTTGAGCGTGGTTGTACCAATACAAAAAGGGGTATACAAGTCCCAATACCTTACTAGCAATTAGGTGGTTGGGGACATGGGCAGGGTTACCAGACATCTGGATTTCTCCAGACATGTTCTCCTTCTGAGGACATGTTGGGGGTTCCGGGTGGCTTTTCAAAACCCGGCACAAATCACATCAGGCAGGGAGGAAGTCTGCGGATGCCACGTGCGTGACATCATCGCGTGGCATCCACACATGCGCGGATTTCCTCCCTGCCCGGCAAAAGTAGGCAGCAGGGGGCGGGATTAGGGCATTACAGGGCAGGCCTGGGGGCGGATCTAGGGGTCCGGATTTTCTGATTGGAAAATCTGGCAGCCCTAAACATGGGATCCTGCAAAGTATGCGTGTCTGGGGTGTTCTCTGATGGCTGCTCTGTCCTATCAAATAGTGGCATTCCTTTATGAATTGTCTTTTGGGGGGGGTTTTGGGGCGAGGGTTTGGGAGGGGAAGAGTTTATAGTAGATTGTAAACTGCCTTGAATTTGTCCCCATGGTTAACTGTGGGGAACCATCCCTGTGTCATTCTTTAAGAAGAGAGGGAAGAATCAGAGTATGGGCACAGCCACTGACCCTGTGACATCCAGAAACTATTGTTCCACCTTTTTGCTTTGAATTTACCAGAGTTTTTAGAACAGAGGCCCTTTCTCTTTTGTTTTTCTTGCTCACCATATATAGAGTTCAGGGGATAGTGTTTAATAAATGCAAGGGGGGGGGTCTTTACATGGGAGGGGCTGCCAGTTACATGCACACCTTATAGAAGACTGTAAGTTACGCTTGCCCTTGCTGCATTTACGTGACGGCAGTTACGCCAGGTCTATGGCTGGTGCAACCAAGTGCATAAAGTTAGGCTACGCTGATGCTGGATTATACTAGCGTTCTAGAGTGGAATCATGGCACCCAGGTGGGCGAAAGTCACAGAGACTCTCACCAGGTGACATTGGGATGCCTAAATGGGGTTTTGCTGACAATCACAAGGAGCCAGAGTGGGATTTGAACTCTGGCTTCCCCTGTGTTTAGCCTCTTGCTACACCACCAATGAGTCTGCCCTGAAACAACTGATGAAATTGGTTGCCATGGATTATAATGGTGTGCAGCGGCATAAGGAAATAGTTCCGAATTTTTACCTAATTCAGCGATCAGGCACTTATTAATAAGTAGTCTATGGCAACCATCATCATCTATAATATGCAGGCAGTTACTTTAATGGCTCCCTCTTCTTTCTTGAGGTATTTCTGGGCTGGATAAAGCTCCCATCCCCCAGCCTCTGTTCGGGGCCTCTTTCCTCTAATAATCACTTACAAAACCCATCATCCCTTCTGAGCTGTGATTTAAGCTGCAGAGCAGCTGTGCAGAGCACCAGTCCCTGCAGTCAACATAATTATACTCCGCTCTATCAGTGAAACTGCCACATCCAATAAAACACCCAAGGTGGAAGATAGGGAGCCTGCAAGACAAGCCCTACTCGATAGCCCCCTGAGGGAAGATTCTTAAAAACAGAAAACGATGACATCACCAGCCAGGTGGATGCTTCTTTGACAATACTCAAGCATTGCCTCCTTTACCCCTTCTTTTTTTAAAATAATTTATACAATTTCAAATTATTTTCCAAGCATAACATCTTGTATACAAAGTATGATCATGAAAAAAAAAATATTCATTCAAATGTATCAAACATATGAAAAGAAAATAGGAAAAGCAAATTGCTATTTTGAAATTTTTACACTCGAGTCCACAAAATTTCGATCCAAGACTTTAGAAAGAGTAATTTTAACTTAACATAATCATATAATAAGACCAGTATAACTGTTGCTGTCAGAGAGCTAATTATTTACTAGGGTATAGATGTTCCTTCATTCCTTCTTTAGGGAGATAAAACTAATTAGATAAGACGGATCTACAAAAACATATTTTAAGGAGTAATATCTAATAACACACTTGCAGGGGTATCTAAGAAAAAAGAGAGACCCTCTAATTGGGTCACCCCAGGTTTCAACATTAGAAACTCTCGTCTTCTCTTCTGCGTCTCTCTCGAGATGTCCGTGAAAATCAGAATCTGAAGTCCCAGGAAGTCCTTAGCCTTATTTTTAAACAAAAGTTTAAGAATCTAATCCTTGTCTAGAGCTAATGCTCTGCGTTTCTGTAATAGGTAAATAGTAAACCCTTGTCAGGGGAGGTAGGGAATCTTCCGGTATTTTTAAATTTTCCATAAAGTAGCACTGTACCTTATCCTTTGAAGGGATTGTTGAGATTTTGGGAAAATTTATCAAACGCAAGTTACTAATGCGATTATTGTTCTCAAGAGCTTCCAGTTTCCTCCGCATTATTAAGTTATCCTTTACAAACAAGTCCTGCTTTCATTTAATCGTTGTTAACTCTTTATCTCGTTTCTGAATTTCGGTTTTTACAAAAGTCACATCCTGTTTTAAAGAGTTCATTTCTTCCTTTTGAGTTTTCAACTCCTTATCCAAATGTTTTATCTGAGGATTAATCGAAGTCCCTAGATTCACCACCAAATCCCAAAGGGCATCTAGGGTGACTTCTGGGGGTTTAGTCACTGGAAAAGAAACTGCTGGTGAAATTAAGAATTGTCCCTTGAGTTGTGTGGGTTCATTCAGGAGGAGAAAATCACTCCGAGCAGTCTCAGATAGCAAGCCCTCCGATATGGCCTCATGGGGCGAGAATACTTCCCCCTTGGGCGCATTCTCGTCTTGCGGTAAGCTATCTCCCAGCGGCAACGGCTGAAGAGTTGGTGACCTTACGTCTGGGCTCAAGGTAAAGTCCAGCCCAAGGGTAGGCGCCGTGGCACTACTCTCTGCCGGCATTTCCAGCAGGCGATTCCCCGACGTTTACCCCTTCTTTTAAAAAGCCCGATAGCAAGGGCCGCTGCGGTAACTTCCCAAAGCCTGTAGGGGTTTAAAGGGCTTTGAGTTTTGCTTTATTGGGAACATGTGAAGTATTTAGGAGAGAATAGATATGCTTATCTAGTTTTTTGCAGCTTGTCTTTAGAATAAGATTTATTGAAAATGTTTTCCCATGGATGTAAGGGGTAATTTTATAACCTCAATTTTGCATATGGGAGAGTGTGGCACAGTGGTTAAAGCTACAGCCTCAGCACCCTGGGGTTGTGGGTTCAAACCCACGCTGCTCCTTGTGACCCTGGGCAAATCACTTAATCCCCCCATTGCCCTAGGTACATTAGATAGATTGTGAGCCCGCTGGGACAGATAGGGAAAACTGCTTGAGTACCTGAATAAATGCATGTAAACCGTTCTGAGCTCCCCTGGGAAAATGGTATAGAAAATTGAATAAATAAATAGTTTCAGTCTCTGGTAACCAGAGCTTGTATTGTGACATCACAATGCCTCATTCCACCAATGCCTGAAAGCCAACCTCATCAGTGATGTCACAATGGCTTGATTGTCCTATACCTGGCTCACTTTTACTACATTATGATCTCTAGAGTGGTGCAGTGATTAACGCTATAGCCTCAGCACCCTGGGGTTGTGGGTTCAAACCCACACTGCTCCTTCTGACCCTGGGCAAGTCAATTAATCCCCCCCCATTGCCCCAGGTACATTAAATAGATTGTGAGCCCGCTGGGACAGAGAGGGAAAACTGCTTGAGTACAATTCATGTAAACCGTTCTGATCTCCCTCTGGGAGAACGGTATAGAAAACTGAATAAATAAATATTAATGGTCTCTTTTAAAATACCAATTGCTGTAAAAGGAGGCACCAAGATTTTGGAGAATTAGATCTTATTTTTGATTACTCCAATGCTCATTAGTTATACCCATTAAAAATACATGATTAAATCAACTTGTCAAAGGGGGAGGGGATGGGGGAGGGAGGGAAGGGGGATGACTCGGGGGGGAGGTAACAGTACAGGGCGCTGGGATTGGAGGGCAGTTTTCTAGTATGCGCCCGAGGGAGATGTGGGATGGTTGTCTGGGTGGAAGATAGTTGTTATGTACCTCTGGTTTAATTTTTTACTAAAAACATGTTGAGCTAATTCATAGTTTTGTATAGGAAGGGGAGTAACTTGGGGAAGGGAGGGGGTTCTGTTTTATTGTATATAAAACATATTTGGTGACCGTGAGTTGAGACTGTTCTGTTGTTCATTGTACCGTTTTGTGCTGTCATCAATAAAAATTGCTTAACCTTGAATTAACTTGTCTCTTCTTTGATATTTCTGGGTCATAGACTGTAAAGTCCACCTGGTATTGTCCTAGGTTCCAAATGCTGAAGTTGCCGTCCAAGCTCACTCCAGCCTATCTAACCAACCCGTTGTTTGCAGGATATCTACCGTAACGTCCGGCCAGTAATATCCTCATGTTCCACGCTAGTGGAGTTCCCATTGATGCCATCCTACATCGAATCGAAAACAAAAAAAAACTGTACTAATGCTTTGTCATTAGGTTTCCTTGTTTTTTTAAAAATGTATTTTATATTAATCATTGGTTAGATTTGTTTACATTGACTTTGTGTAATGTATTTTCTTATTAGTTTTTATGTGCATTTTATTGTTTAATTTTGATATTTTGTGTATCTAATACAGTATCTCTCAAACTGTGTGCCAAGGTACAGTGGTGTGCCCCGAAGACATGTTGGGTGCGCCACGAGAGATTCTAGAATTTTACTTTCTTTTTTAAAATCCCCTTCATAAGTATACACTAGAATAGATGACATGTACCTCTGTCCCCCACTTTGTTTAATATTTATCTTACTTCCTTGGGAAATTTGTTGCAAAGTTTAAAGCTCAAGTTCTACATTTATGCGGATGACAGCACTATAGTCATCCCGTTAACTTGTCTGTCACCGAAGTTCATAAATTTTTTAGCAATTATTTTAAGTCAGATTGAACTTTGGATGACTGCTTATAAATTAAAATTAAATGTGGAAAAAACTAAAAATTTTTTTAGCAACTCCCAACGATAAGGTTAAAGAAACAACAATACACGTGAATGGGTTGGACTATAATATAGAACAATCCATAAAAATATTGGGAGTGACTCTGGATAAACATCTGACATTGGAACAACATACGGATTTATTGTTTAAGAAATGTATCTCTGTGCTTTGGAAGCTTTGTACCATTAAGAAGTATTTTGACGAAACTTCCTTTCGTTTATTGGTACAGTCTTCTATCTTAAGTACTCTTGATTACTGTAACATTATATATCTAGGTGCTTACAAGAAAATTTTCAAAAAATTGAGAGTGATTCAGAATACTGCCGTTCTCCTCATTTTTGGTTTAAAAAAAATGGGAGCATATCACTCCTTTTTATTTGAAACTCCATTGGTTGCCAATAGAGTCGAGAATTCTGTTCAGATTTTCTTGTATTTGTTATAAATCAGTTTCGGGTTTGTTACCAGGTTATCTTGTGTCTCATTTTTCTTTGAAAATAGAGCAGACAAGACTTCTCAATATATATCGAGCTAGAGTAAAAATGCTAGAAGATAAGACTACATAATCTTCACATACACTCAGAATTGTGTAATCCGACCAATAGCCGAGGCTCCTATAGCCGAACCCTCCGTCCCATCACTATTTCCAGTTTACAATTTTGACCTCTCAATCCTATACTCTTTGAGAGTTTCCACCTCACTGTTTAGCACTTGTGACTTAGTCATTTTTCTTTGAGTCACGCCAAAAAGACCACACATAGAGTGCACTTGTTTTCATATCCCTCCATAAAATCCTGTCATTATAAGAAGTTTCTTGAGAGAACTCTCTCATTCAAGCCACTAAATTGAATGTATGGTTTGGAAAAATTATGTTAGAGGTCTCTTCCTATCTTGATTTTAGAAAATTGTTAAAGACTGGTATCTTAATGCATTCTGCTTCATTTTTTTATCAGGTTCCTTATATTCAACTTGATGTATTTTATCTTTTCTATGTATTACTTCTTTCCCTGCCATGCAGGTATTTTATTGCCTGTCTGGCTAGCATTTAACAGTTCTTTTTAAACTGTCAGCAATGCTTCCCCAATTTTAAACTGTTGTTTTCTTTTCTGCATTATATTATAAATGCTATCTGTCTTTATCTGTTTTTAAGTCCATTATTCTAATTTGTATTTTATCTGGATCCCATGTATTAGCTCACCTTGTTGTGAACTGCCTAAAACTTTTTCGGTATGGCGGTATATAAGAATAAAATTATTATTATTATTATGTACATCAAGTACACAAGAGTCTGTCAATGTAATGAGCATCTGTGTGCATAAGGATACAAGCGCCCAGGCAAGCATTATTCTTTGACATGATTGGTCCTTGAAAACTAATGGCAAGTAATTTGTTTTATTTTTTTTATGCAGCAATTATCCTAACTTGAGCAACAAAGCAATCAAGGCTTTGTTACCGTTTGGATCTTCTTATCTTTGTGAACTTGAATTTTCAGCTCTGACAGAAATTAAACTGAAAAAAAAAAAAAAGAATGACTACGGATGGTTGTTGATGAAATTCGTGTTTGCTTGTTGACTATCGAGTCACGTTGTGAGTTAATTTGCACTCAAAAACATGCACATCCATCACATTGATTAGCAATTCTATTCCATATACTTTAGTTTCACCATTGTTACAATTACCCATACACAGCTTAAAGAACTTGAAATAAAAGAACTTGAAATAAATAACTCTCTAATTTAATTTTTTGTTGGTTTTGCAATTTTATAATTTCAATTGTAATGTGCTGTGAAAAAAATTTGCTCTGTTTAGTGTGCCAGAGCTAAAAAAGTTAAAGAGGCTCTGATCTAATGATTTATTCTGTTTTCTCTAAATTGTAACTTGCCTGAAGCTGTTTGATGAGGCATATCTGCAGACAGAGTAAAGTAAATAGTTACCTGGGGAAAGGTGACCGGGAAGAGGATTCATTTCTTTCTCCACCATCTTTTGGTACAAAGCTCTGAGGCTGAATGGCTCCACGGTGAAGGGCAATGTTCCAGTCAGCATCGCATACATATTCACACCTCTGTATATAACAAAGCAAAAGTAAAGTCCCAAGTAGGGCTTAGGTAAGAGAGAAGCAAACACATTTTCACATAATCTGGTATGGCTGGACTGACCCCCTTCTCTTGATGCTGAGATTGCTATATTCCACTAGGGTAGTGCTTCTAACCCAGACCACAAGGCACATCCAGGCCTGTCGGAGCCCAGTTTTCGCAGCATGTACCATGCTCTTGGTTTCATGTTGATTCTCAACATCCACATTTGCATATTTTTTTGATCCAATTACTCATATTAGGACCCATGAGGAAGGCGTATTGGTCGAAATACAGACCGTGTTGGGTCTTCCTCAGCATATGCATATGTGGATTGTTTTTGAATTTGCAAAAACAGACTGAATAAAAGCCTGCATCGAGAACATCTCCCAAAAAACCTCCAACTAATCTGCAGCAATGGTTGTGCACCGAAACCAAAGAGAAGACTGCAGAGATGTACAAAAATGCCAAGTCTTTAATCAAAGTCAATAAAACATTCGTCTTCAAAGAATGGTTCTCTTCAGGTTAAAAACCTGGACCCGCCACAGTCCATGTTTCAATAAACACTTCTTCCTCAGGGATCCAAAATGTATGAAATCACACTTTTGAAGAACCAATTGGAATACAACTTAATAAAAGCTGCTTTGATTTTGACGAGCTGAAGGAAACGTTTCCTTGGTAAAATGTTGGCTTTCCAAGCAGCTCTATGGGAGAAAGAAATTGGTATATATCTGTTTTCTGTATCATATTCAGTCTGTGGAAAAATGTTGAAAACATATCTTTTTGGTAAACATCATGATTAATTTTAGCTTTTTAAACTGTTGGAAATTTACTTTTTGTTAAATTTTTTGACCGATTATGATCTGCTAAACATTACATTACAGATTTCTATTCTGCCTCAACCTTGCAGTTCTGGGCGGATTACAAAAGAGACATCTGGACATTTCCAGGATGATTACAAAGAGACTTCTGGACTTTTCCAGAAGAGTTACAAGAAGAAGAACATTTCCAGAAGAGTTACAAGCAGAATGGAGTAGTATAGTTTAGGGAATGGGATACGGCAAGGAAGAATGGGCTATTCCAGTGGATATACAATTCGGGATGCTGTACAGATAGGAGATAGTGCAGTTTCAGTATATATGCGGTTAGGGAAGCAGTTGACAAGCTTGGGCTTTGAGGGGAAGGGTAACTGGTGAAGGAGGGAGGAAGTGGGAGTTACACTGAGGAGAATCCAGGTTGGAGTTATGACATCTGTATAAATTTTTTGAATAGATGGGTTTTGATTTCTTTGCGAAAAGATTTGAAATCTGTTAGTAACTCTTGATCTGTAAACCGTAAGGTCGCTGCAGTATATAAGAACTAATGTAATGTAATGATACGTTTCGTTTTCAGTTTTACACTGTGACGGATTAGTATCAGACTTTCCTTCAGCTCACTAAAATCAAAGCAGCTTTTATTAAGGTGTATTCCAAATGGTTCTTCAAAAGTGTGATTTAATTGACTTTGATTAAAGACTTGCCATTTTTGTGCATCATCTCTGCAGCCTTCTCTTTGGTTTCAAGAACAACTCCTCCGCAGTTTCTTTTGTTTTGGGGTTTTCAAGATATCCACAATGAATATGCATGGAAGAGATTTGCATTCGAAGGAGACAATGCTTATTCATATGAGATATCCTGAGAACCCAGCTGGCTGGGTATGCTTAGGGTACCAGACGTCTGGATTTTTCCCCAGACATGTCCTCGGGGTCCAGTCAGTTTTTCTTCACCCGGCACTTTGTCCAGGTTTTGTAAAGCTTCCAACAAATCCCTGCCGGCAGCGGGGGGTGGGGCTTGGGTGGAATTGGGGGCGGGACTGAGATGTAATGGGACAGGGATGGGTGAAACTGGGTGGGTCCCGCTTAGAGGCGGGTCTAGGCGGGGGGGGGGTCTAGGTATGCTCCAAGAAATGGACTGAGAAGCCCTGCACTAGGGTTTAGAATGACAGAGACAATTTGGATTTTTTTTTTCCTGATTTTACATTTAAAAATACGCTTGACTTTCAGTGACGGATACAAAATAGATATATTCTGCAAGGTGCAAGCTGGATTATTTTGATTGGTTGATTATTTTGTATATGGATGATTTTGATGTTTTGTTATTTTCTAAAAATTATGTAATTATATCATGAATGTTATTCATGTTATATCATGTTATATCATGAATGTTATATCATGAATGTAGAATTTTAAATTTGCGGTCTATACATTTTAATAAATAAATAAAATAAGTAGATGGGTTCTAGAATAGCGTTAGATGAAAGGATCATTTCTGCTGCTAGAATATACCGACCCCCCTTACTACATAAGAACATAAAAATTGCCATCTCCGGATCAGACCCTGGGTCCATCAAGTCTGGTGATTCGCACATGCGGAGGCCCCGCCAGGTGAACCCTGGCATAGTTTTAGTCCCCATATCACTGTATCTCAAGGGAGATGTGCATCTAATTTACCCTTTCTATGTTTCTATAACCATAAGGCTCTATGACATCGTAATGCAGGTGTAAAGAGCTTTAGCCTATAGGGAGAGGACATGCAAATATTAAGAACCTTAACCAATAGGGAGAGGAGGAGATAGTGGATGCTGCAGATGGGAATACTGGATGGTCCATTTGGCCTTTAGCTGCCATCATGTTTCTATGTTTCTATATTTAATTTATGATAGGCTTGGCTATTCAATACTGATAGAAGGTTTCAACACAGTATAAACATTAGGGTGAGATAAACTAAATTACCCCTGAAATACCTTCTATATATTATTGCTTCAGACCCTCTGAAATGCCACCAAGTGTTCAATTAGATTTTCATGACACTTGGCTTTATGCATTTCTAATTAAATGATCAACTTTTTTTTTTTTTAAAAAGGCTGTTTACTTGATTTTATACTTATATTAGCATCTTGTCTAATTCATTGGTGGTCGCGTCGTGAAGTCAGAATAACATCAAGGGAATGGAGCCCTGAGGAAACCCCACAGGGGTGAAACATGTTGGCAAAACATATCCCTTGTTTCTCACCACCTAAGATAAGTACAATACATCTTTAAAAGTTGTTAAGAACATAAGAAGTTGCCTCCACTGGGTCAGACTGAGGTCCATCTCGCCCAGCGGTCCGCTCCCGCGGCGGCCCATCAGGTCTGCGACCTGTGAAGTGGTTTCTGACCACTTCTATAACCTACCTCAAGTTCTATCTGTACCCCTCTATCCCTTTATCCTCCAGGAACCTATCCAAACCCTTCTTGAATCCCTGTACAGAGTTCTGGCCTATCACTTCCTCCGGAAGCGCGTTCCATGTGTCTACCACCCTCTGCGTAAAAAAGAATTTTCTAGCATTTGTTCTAAACCTGTATAAAATCATTCCAGGTATCCACCACTCGCTTCGTGAAACAGAACTTCCTGATATTCATCCTGGACCTGTCTTGACATACGTCTTATTTCTAACTTTGCCAATTAAGTGCTTGTTAAATACAATAAGGGAGAAATTTCAGATCTTATTTCGGTAGCTAACCAAGGTGCTAACTGACTAAGCGCACATTAATCGTGTTAGCACTTGCTAAACGGTAAAGATGGCCATTATATTCCTATGGGCATCTTTAGCGTTTAGCAAGCGGAAACACCCATTGATGAAATACCCCCTAATTGATTGTTAATACCTAATTGATTTAATTAATTTATGCACAGATCTGGGATCTGTGCCCAAATTTCAGTGACTTATACAAATTCCCGTGGATTATGAACTGCATGTATGTTTATTGCTTTTTATAAACCGCTATGAAATATTATGAACAGCTCTATAACAAATTTTTAAATAAATAGATCATAAGCTTACATAGACCAGACGTCCACTTTGGCACCATATTTCTTCCGAGCAAGCAGCTCAGGGGCTGCATAAGCCGGGCTTCCACACTGGGTACTGAAAGGGTCGGTATAACCCAGAAGGCCAGCGCAGTTACTTAATCCAAAGTCTGGAAAGAAAATACATATCATACTGCAGTTTTCATATCAGCATATCCAGAGTAGAGATCTATGAGTGCAACGTACTTATGGACCAGAAACTCTTCTGACAGTTTCAACCCTGTCCCCTTTTAGCAGCTAATTTTAGAAAGTCATTATCTTAGGTATGTGGTCACATAGGAGCTTCTTAAAAAATACCAACCCGCATAAAAGTATGCACCATGACATGGTGGTGATGCTTTGCTAGGAGGTTCGTACAGAGGTGGAGTGTGAGCAGAGTTTGGGTGGAATTTGCATCTACATACATGGATAAAATATGCTAAGCTATGCATATATTTAATAGCCTAGACATGGATATTTACATCTGCTTGGAAGCAGGCATAAGCGTCTACCTGCAAGCTAGTCAGGATAGCTGTTGCTTTTACTGATATTTTGCAAAGACCCATAGGAACCTATGTGTCTTTATATAGTATGAAGTGAATACGTTCAATACAAGTGTTTTCCACCGACAATCCTAATAAAAATAGGCTTATGCTTGAATAAGATAGTCCAGATTTGTTTTTTTAGAGTTATAAAAACCTTTTAAATACTTGAATATATTTATGTATATATAGAGACTACGAATCTCAAGTGCTCACGGCTGTCAGACGCAGGCGGGGATCGTGAGAGGAGCCACCGCTGCGTCTTTCAACTAAAAAATACAATACGGCAAGGAGCAGCAGGGAGCAGGGCAGACCGATAAACTGAACCGTAAGCCGCGCATGCGCAGTCCTACCTGCGGGTCGCTACAGCTCACGGAAAACCGCCACACGCATAGGAAGTGCGCCTGCGCGGCTTACCATTTTATTATATTAGATTGTAAGTATGTTAGAGTAATGTTATTTTGTATGTTGTGATTTTTTTTTCCCCTTTTTCCTTTTCTATTTTAATGGAGTTCTTTTTAATAATTTCTGAATTGTTATGTTAACCGCTTTGATCCTGCTTGATAATTAAGCGGCATATAAAGATTTTTAATAAACATAAACATAACTCATACCGTGCCTATATTGTATTATACGTCTTATCATTATTTGTAATCCTTACCCCAGCTATCATATTGCTAACTTATATTATGTATGTAAACTTGTAACCTGTTCTGGGCTCTTTTGGGAAGACGGGCTACAAAATTGAATAATTAATAACCCTCAAAATTGGGCACGCACATCTGGAGTTATGTGCTGACCTGCCCTGCACCCTGTTCTATAATAAGCGCTTCTAAATTTTTATGGCGTACAACTCAAAAGGGGGTGTAGACATTGGATGGGCAGGTCGGGATACCTGGGCATGTCAGTGTGTTCCCGAATTTGGTTACAATGTTATAGAATAGTATTATTCACGCGCCCAACCATCTTTATTTGTGCGCTAGTATTTACACCAGTGAGGTGCGAGGAACATGCAAAGTTAGAACTGAGCATCCTTTGCAGAATACCGATGTAGAACATATCTTCCCATTGTCTACTGAATTCCTCCCTATGGTCACAAAGACGCTATTACCAAATATCTATGCATCTTTCCATTTATCTATGTATCTATTACATTACATTAGTGATTTCTATTCCGCCATTACCAAACTAAAACAAGAATTACATTTCAACTTGAAGTAAGAGATTAAACGATGAGATAAAACTTTAAGGGAGAATTATGGGTTTTAGATAATGTTTGGTAACTAGAAAAATTAGAGAATACTAAGGGTTTATAGAGTGTTGGATGTTGGGTTAGGATTGTTGTGCTGGATAGGTTTAACGTGTTTTTTGAAGAGTATGGTTTTAATTTCTTTCTTGAAGGTTTTGTAATTGTAACTACCTACCTGTCTGACTATCTATCTATCCATCTACTGTATTTATCTATGTAACTATCCATCTGCTTGCTCTGGATCGGTAGCATGGAATGTTGCTACTATTTGGGTTTTTGCCAGCTACTAGTGACCTGGATTGGCTATTGGGCTTGATAGACCATTGCTCTGACCCAGTATGGCTGCTCTTATGCCCTTATGGGTGCCAAGTATAGGACAATCATGCCATTGTAACATCACTGATGAGGTTGGCTCCGAGGCACTGTGGAAGGAGGCATTATGACATCACAATCTCAGCTCTGGAATGTTGCTCTCATTGGGGTTCCGGAATCTTGCTATTCTTTGAGATGCTGGGATGTTGCTACTCTTTGGGTTTTGGCTAGAGGTTTGCATGGGAACGGGGATCGCGGGAATCCTGCGGGTCCCGCGGGGTTCCTGCGGGTATCCCCCCTTAACCTACAGGACTCCCACGGGGACCCCCTTCTAGCCAACGAGACTCCCATGGGGATGGAAGGCTTTGGAAGCAGGGTTCGTCCATAATATAATGGACACGACAGCCTTAGTAAAAGAGGGGGTTATAAGTTAATTACCTGAACAGAAAACAAAAAAAGGGTTCCACCAAAGAGATTCCACAAGGAAAAACAGCAGCGCAAACACAAAAGAAACTGTGGAATTGATGATCCGGTCAAAAGTAATTGCTGCTTTTTATGGGGGACGAGCGGGGATGGAGGTAATTCCTTGCGGGGATGGGTGGGGACGGAGAGGATCCTGACGGGGACGGGTGGGGACGGAGAGGATCCTGACGGGGACGGATGGGGATGGAGAGGATCCTGGCGGGGACGGATGGGAACGGAGAGGATCCTGGCGGGGACGGGTGGGGATGGAGAGGATCCTGGCGGGGACGGATGGGAACGGAGAGGATCCTGGCAAGGACGGACGGGGATGGGTGGGATTTCTGTCCCCATGCAACTCTCTAGTTTTGGTCAGATACTAGTGACCTGGATTGACCATCATGAGAATGGGCTACTGGGCTTGATGGACCTTTGGTCTGACCCAGTAAGGCCATTCTTATGTTCTTATATTATCTATTTATCTCAATGGTGCTACAAGCAGTAAGGTTTCCTGGAACTTTAGTTTTCCTTTCCAGACTGGTTTCACCCTTTTTTTTTTTCATTCTGTGCCTGCAGTGAGAGCCAGACTGCTGTGTATAATCACAAGCTGGCATCTGTTAAATCACTCTGTGTGCTGCTGGAGAGGTGAGAATTCTCTCACGGTTTCTTTTTAGTAACTCTGCTCACTTAAGTTATCAAGATTCACAGAACTCTTTCAAGGACTTGGCAAAAATGCTGCAAGCAAAATGGCAAAGAAAGAGTGCCATATCCAGGACGGGGGTGGATGGGTGGGGGGATATCTTTTGGGTTTATTTCTGGATTAAATTGTTGGATGGGAGGGGAGGGATATTTTTCTTCTGCATTGTTATTGATGGAATTGAAGTGCTTACGTTTAATGTCTGTATAATTCCTGGCACTTTGTATTAGTTTTGAAAATTAATAAAAATTAAAAAAAAGAAAAGAAAAGCCAAATATGGATTGTTACTTACCAATGAGCTTGATGTTATCATCAATGTCAAGTAAAAGGTTTTCTATCTTCAAGTCCCTGCGAGAAACAGAAGCAATGGTAAGGATGGAGAAACACCTAGTCAGATTGTTAAAGGCAGATCATCTGGCAAAATCGCACTACTCTATGTCAGTGGTTCCCAAACCTGTCCTGGGGGACCCCCAGCCAGTCGGGTTTTCAAGATATCCCTAATGAATATGCATGAGAGAGATTTGCATACCTGTCACTTCCATTATATGCAAATCTCTCTCATGCATATTCATTAGGGATATCTTGAAAACCCGACTGGCTGGGGGTCCCCCAGGACAGGTTTGGGAAGCACCGCTCTATGTGATGGTTACGTTTTCTCTATCCCAGGGGTAGGCAATTCTGGTCCTCGAGAGCTGGAGCCAGGTCAGGTTTTCAAGATATCCACAATAAATATGCATGAGATAGATTTGCATCTCAAGGAGGCAGTGCATGCAAATCCATCTCATACATATTCATTGTGGATATCCTGAAAACCTGACCTGGCTCCGGCTCTCGAGGACCGGAATTGCCCTACCCCTGCTCTATCCAAAATGTTTTGTAATGCACATTTTTCACAATTCCAACCAAGGAATACACTTGTACAGAAAAGGGGAGCCGTAGATATTGCGGCTGGGCAACCAGAAGATTTTCGCTAAGTGACTTGGCCAGAGTCACAAGGAGCAGGCTGGAATTAAACTCCCAACCTCAGGGAGGTTAGCAGCTCTAACCACGAGGCCACACCTCCACATACTGGCCAATGTTCAAAATGATTTAACCGGCCAGAAATGGCCGCTGACCGGTTAAAATCACTTGTTCGGGGCCATCTGCTCATTTTCGGCAGCACTTAACTAGTTATCACTGCTGAAAATTAGCGGTTACCTCCCAAGTGAAAACCGGCTTATTTGGGGGGCGTTCCAGGGAGCAGAGTCAGTAGAGAATGACACGGTGACAAAATTCATCACCGTTCCTGTCCCCGCGGATAACCGCGGGAAATAAACCAATGTCATTTTTTAGTGTCTATTTCAACCTCAGTCCTTCTACACCAGCATTCTTCAAAGCAAAGCTTGCGGGTCAGTGGCTGTACTTATGTGAGCCAAGGATAATGAAGCCATTGTGACATCACTGATGTGATTGGCTCTTAGGCACTGGTGGAATGAGGCATTATGACATCACAATATCTGCTCTGGATACCAGAGACTGTCATTCTTTAGTGTCTGTTTCAACCTCAGTCCTTCTACACCAGCATTCTTCAAAGCAAAGCTTGCGGGTCAGTGGTTGTGGCCATTCATACTCTGATTCTTATGTGAGCCAAGGATAATGAAGCCATTGTGACATCACTGATTTGATTGGCTCTTAGGCACTGGTGGAATGAGGCATTATGACATCACAATATCTGCTCTGGATACCAGAGACTGTCATTCTTTAGTGTCTGTTTCAACCTCAGTCCTTCTACACCAGCATTCTTCAAAGCAAGGCTTGCGGGTCAGTGGTTGTGGCCATTCATACTCTGATTCTTCCCTCTCTCCTTAAAGAATGACATGAAGATGGTTTCCCGTGGTTATCCGCGGGGACGGGAACGGTGATGAATTTTGTCACCGTGTCATTCTCTAAGAGTCAGCACTTAACTAGCCAAGGAAACCGCATAAAACACAGTCCTCTTTTTTAAGTGGCAACCCATAGCCAATAAAGTTCTGAATATTGACTTTAGCCAGTGCCCCCTAAACTGGATATTCAGCTCTGAAGCCTGGACATGGCCCAGCTCTAAATATTTTTATTTTATTTATTTCTTTCTAAAATTTCTTAACCGCCTATAACTAAGCGGTTTGCAGCATAAAACATTCACAACGATTCAAAGAGCAACATATTGCAATACTTTCAGCACACACATTTAACCCACTAAAAATAGCGGGCTGATATCGGGGAATAATGCCAGTGGCATTATAATGCAGCCAGCTGAATATTTCCCCCATAGTAGCGTTTGACAGCACACTGTTGATTGACAACTGTACTAGTAGATATTTGGGTATTCAGCGGAATGGCGACGTCATTGAACTTGAAGAGGAAGCGCTATCAGAAGAGCTAGAGGTATTCAACAGTGGCGCCAAGACACAACAGAAGGGTGTTTTTTTAAGTGTTCTTCTAACAGTATGTTTATGTTTTTTTATTAGGAAGAAGTCAACCACTTGGTAATTGTGAGCGAAAGGGATAACTTTGCATCAGTTATTTCAGCTAAGTACTTTTTGATGAATTTAAGAATTATTAACAAACAAAAATATAGTTCTAACATAATACAAAACGTTCATTCAAACCATAAAAGACTGCGTGAGCGGACTGCTGGGCACGATGGACCACTGGCCTGACCCCAGCAGCGGCAATTCCTATGTTCTTATGTGTGCAGTGCCATGATTGACCAAGAAAGCTGCATCTAGGGGCTTATCCCCTTTTGTGGTTCTTCTATCGACAAAGGTTCTGAGCTAGAGAGTTGCGCAGGGACAGAAATCCCACCCATCCCCGCCCGTCCCCGCCAGGATCCTCTCCGTGCCCACCCGTCCCCACCAGGATCCTCTCCATCTTCACCCATTCCCGCAAGGAATTACCTCCATTCCCGCCCGTCCCCATAAAAAGCAGCAATTACTTGTGTTTGCGCTGCTGTTTTCCTTGTGGAATCTCTTTGGTGGAACCCTTTTTTTGTTTTCTGTTCAGGTAATTAACTTATAAACCCCCTCTTTTACTAAGGCTGACGTGTCCATTATATTATATGGACGAACCCTGCTTCCAAAGCCTTCCAACCCCGTGGGAGTCCCGTTGGCTAGAGCGGGGTCCCCGTGGAAGTCCTGTGGGTTACGGGGGGATTCCCACGAGACCCCCGCAGGACCCGCTGGATTCCCGTGATCCCCGTTCCCGTGCAGACCTCTATTCTGAGCAATTTCAGTCATTATGCGGGAAGTGTAAAAAGTCAAGAGGGTGCCCTATATGCAATTCTCAGCGTATAAAGACCTGCATGGTCCATCTAGTCTTTATTGACTACAAAATAGAGAGATAACTTTCTTTGTAATCTGTGACGATATTCGTTATATATTCTTATAATCACAGCTATACTCCTATTAGAAATTTTTTCAATTATAATTGTGCAAAATACATTATTTAAAATATTTGTGAAGTGCTCAGACCAAGAAACCCATATAATAGTGATGTCACTGCAATGAGGTTTACAAGGGGATGATGGTCCCCTTGTAAACCTCATTGCAGTGACATCACTATTATATGGGTTTCTTGGTCTGAGCACTTTACAAATATTTTAAATAATGTATTTTGCACAATTATAATTGAAAAAAATTTCTAATAGGAGTATAGCTGCCATCTAGTCTTTACAAACAAAAATCACAAATGGAGAAACTGTTACACCCCCATCGAGCCATTTCACAGAAATGAACGCAAAGCTGCCGTCTCTTTCCTTAAGAGTGCCACATTCTCTAAACTGTGAAGTTTTCTTCACTGTATATGATAGCATCAGCTGCTGGCCCTATTTGCCCACGCATTAGACTTAAACCCTGAGGGTAAAGCATTATCAGGGCTGCGAGAGGTAGGAACTGCTGCCAAAGCACAGATCGTCTGAGGCCTCTCACGTTACCCCCTTCGCTTTGACAACTGAATTCCAATCCAATCCACTCGTCCTCTGCCTTCCCTTGATTACATTCGAGATTTCATTCTGCTCTTTATTAGGAACAGATCTCTAGGAACAGATGACCGGAAGAAAATAGACAGCTGTCTGTCCCTTATCACGATCACCTTCACGTTTTCGCCAATCTGACTGCAAATCGCTCAGACAAAGTCCCAGCTGTGTACAAACTGGCTTTTGAACTTTGCTCAGACTTTCCTACTCCCTGTGGGATTCAGGCGCAAAAGGTTGAAGTTTCTGTACGATTCTGGATGAGGCTTTCAAACCGACACCCCCACTGATCCTGGAAAGGGGGAAACAGCGGGACCAGCGACTGCTATAAGATTTCCTTTTCTCCTAGTATACAGTAGATATAGGGCTCCTTTTACAAAGCCGTGCTAGTGGTTTAACGCACGTAATAGCCTGCGCTAAACCGCCGGCTGCGCTAGCCGCTACTGCCTCCTCTTGAGCAGGCGGTAGTTTTTCGGCCAGCGCGCATTAAACCCGCCAGCACAGCTTTGTAAAAGGAGCCCATAGTGATGCCAGACGCCCGGATTTCCCCGGACATGTTCTCTTTTTGAGGGAGTCCGGGAGTCCGTCACTTTCTCGACGCTTCCCGACAAAATCGCGTCAGGAAGGGGCATCCGCACATGAGCGGTGACGTCACGTGCACGCACACGTGCGCATGTCGTCATTGCATCGTGTCCGCGCATACGTGGATGCTGTCTAGGGGCGGGGCTGGGGGGCGGAAATGGGCAGTGCTGGGGGCGTGGCCATGGGTCCAGATTTTCACGAAGGAAAAACGGGTAACCCTACCTATTAGAGTGTTGCTGCTTTAAAAAAAATTCACACTAAAGACCTAGATCAACTGCTTTCACCCACTACCTATGGGGAATTTAGGAAGCGCCTAAAAACATACCTGTTCCTGAAATACCTAAACAATTGACCCGCTATCCCCTCTCTCTCCCCTACCCCCTTACCTTTACCCCCCTCCTTAGTCCACTTGAATTTCACGGTACTGTGATACATATAATGTCCAGCTCTCTTGATTGTAAACCGCCTAGAAGTCGCAAGATTGTGGCGGTATAGAAGAATAAAGTTATTATTATTATTATTAAAGATGGCACTATTTAAATCTGTTTCATTTATGGTTGGGAATCATATAACACAACTCTCCAAAATATCTAGCGTTCCCCTCCGTAGAATTACAAATTGTTAAACATGCTCTCATATATTTCAAATGTAACAAAATGTGGCCTCAGGTACATCTCCTCCACCCTTAGTAGTGTTCAATATCGGTGGGAATACCGGTGTTTTCATTCCTCATTGGCTCATATTCTGTTTTTGCAATTATTTAAGTAAACTTTTCTTAAACTTTTTTATCCACCGTGCTCTTTTTAGAAGTTTCCTTGAGATTATTCTATTTAAAAATGTTCAAATAAGTTGTATACTTAGCTTATCATGCTACTGGGTTACATGATCCGACATGTTTTGCAACAATTTGCTTTATCAAGGATCCCCCAGAGCCATTGTGTCCACCATCTTACTCAAAGTGTTTTGCAAGCATTTGAAATATATGAGAGTATGTTTAAAAAAAAAAATATTCAGTCATGTCAGTACGATTTACAGATACGATTTATTTTCTCTTCTTTATTAATTTCCAGGTACTTTCGTTAGATTGTGAGCCTTCGGGACAGTAAGGGAATTTTTTAAGTACCTTCTTACTTCTCATTTATAATCTTAATGTATATTTTCTTCAAACCGCTTAGAACCTAACGGATGTAGCGGTATATAAGAAATAAATTACATTACATTACATTACATATTGTAAGTTGCATGTAAGATACATCCGAAATGGCTGAAGAAAAAGAAATATAAAAAATATATGTAAACCCTGTTTTACAGGGCACAACTTCAGGGGGTCGCAATGTGAAAAAATACTAGCAGTAGAGTCGGGATCACCAAATGAGGAACAGCACGTTGAATCTTCGCCGGCGTGGGTGGCTTCTCCTGTCTGCTGCTCGTGCCAGCGTTGGCTTTCCCTGTTGTGTCACTTCCTGGCCCTGTGACCCGGGGTGATTTCAGAAGAGAGCCGGGCTGGCGTGAACGGTGGGCCGTAGGGGTATTGCACGCACTTACGAGGATTTGGAGAGGTCCGGGGGCTGGAAAGTCGTGAGTGTGGCATGGTGGGGTGGAGAGATGCTGGCGCCCCTACCAAAACTACACCCGGAGTGGTCCGCCCCCCCCCCCCCCATTACACCACTGCTAGGACTGGCCATAATAACTAGGGCAAATTGTAACCAGTAAGCTGTATATTATTATTAGGCCCCTAGGTATTCCAAGGGTTGAACATATTACTCCAGTTCTAAAAAAAAACTGCACTGGCTTCCATTCCCTCAGCAAACAAGGTGCTTTCATACATGCAACAGGTGGTATATTCTTCTGCTCCAGCATGCTTCCAAAATCTTTGGAAAGTCTACCATCCTAATCGAAGGTTACGATCTGAGGGAAATTAAAATTATTTTACCACAAGAGAATATGAGATATAAAGTTTTCAGTAGTGGGAGTACAGCTCTGGAATTCACTTCCTGGGGTTATGAGAACGTGTAAAGATTGTACATGTTTCAGGAAACAGTTGAAAACTCTTAACTGTTCGTTGATGCTTTTATGTAATACGTATAGACCAGTGGTCTCAAACTCAAACCCTTTGCAGGGCCACATTTTGGATTTGTAGGTTCTTGGAGGGCCTCAGAAAAAAATAGTTAATGTCTTATTCAAGAAATGACAATTTTGCATGAGGTAAAACTCTTTATAGTTGATAAATCTTTCCTTTTGGCGAAGTCTAAATAATAATATTGTAATTTATAGCTAAAGAGACATATGATCAAGAAACTGTTTTATTTTACTTTTGTGATTATGATAAACATACCGAGGGCCTCAAAATAGAACCTGGCGGGCCGCAAGTTTGAGACCACTGGTATAGACTGATCACTGAATAAATTTGGCATTGCATTGTCTCTATGATGTCATAAGATGAAGTAAGAACTCCAGCTTGATAGACTTGATATGTAAATGTTAATTTTGTTTGATGTACATTTGGTTTGTCTTTATAATATGCACGCTGTTTTGTATATCACTTTGATTTTCAGTGGTTTATAAATTTTTTATTAATTAATTAAATAAATAAATAAATAAATAAATAAATATAAACTTGCACCGGAAACTTTTACTGAAATTATGGCAAATCCAGTACAAATCGTAACCTGCTAATGTATACTATGCATGTTTAACCTGTAACTGTTCTGAGCTCTTTGGGGGGACAACGGGATAGAAAGCTAATTAATTAATTAATTAAATACGCTCAGGGGCCTAAGTTAATTAATAAATGCCATTTAAAATGGCAAAAAAGAAGTGCAACATTATAGCGCCTCCCTGTGCCTAAATAAAAGGCACTGGAATTGCATCTTTAGAGGTGCTTTAGGCCTCCTAACTCCACTGTGGGTGTGGCTAATGCCAGAAGTGGTATTAGGTGGCCTAAAGTGTCTATGCGGGTGTGAGTCGTGACAAATAAAGGTGGCAAAAATGTAGGCCTGGCCTGCATTTCTGACGCCTATCTTTCCCGGAGGTGCAGCTCTGCACGCGGTGCCATTGTGCAATTGACACTCGTGATCAGCAGCTGCTTTTTAGTCAACCGCTCATATCGGCGCTGTAGAGAGAATCCGGCAGTCAGCCTCGCCACAAAAACATTTTGAATCAAAAAATGCAGTTTGTTGGAGAAAAAAAGCAGCAAAAGCAATGCAGAAAAAAATCCAGCTATAGACGTGGTCTGCAGCTTTATATAAGCCACCCCCGCCCCCAGGCCCACCCAGGCCCACCTATCCCTGCCCCATTATGCCCTAGTCCCATCTAGTGTTGCACAATTCTAATTTTCTGGTTTTGAACTTGGTTCATTTTGCATATTTTTGCTATCTCATTTGGTTAAGGGCTCCTGAGGAAGGCTATACCCCTCTTTTACAAAGCCGCACAGCAACAGCCCCGAAGCCCTTTAAATCTCTTTGGGGCCGTTACTGCGCGGCAGCCGCTTGCGTGGCTTTGTAAAAGAGGGGGTGTATCTGCTGAAATACGGACCGTTTTGGGTCCCACTGTTCACCACTGTACATTGTGACCCGTTTTTTTATTCTGGAGAGCTTTTTATATTTTTGGCAAGTTCAATAAATATTTTATATTTTTATTGTTTTTACCTGTTTTATATTCTTATTGCTTTCCCTTAAACTGCGTTGTTGGGGTTTTTTGTGTGTGTGTGGTTACTTTTATCCTTTTTTTTTTTTTCTGTAACTTAGATACAAACACACACAATCACAAACACATCTCTTTCTGTGCTAATCTCCCAAACCAGCGGTAGGCAATTCCGGTCCTCGAGAGCCGGAGCCAGGTCAGGTTTTCAGGATATCCACAATGAATATGTGTTTGATGGATTTGCATGCACTGCCTCCTTGAGATGCAAATCTATCTCATGCATATTTATTGTGGATATCCTGAAAACCTGACCTGGCTCCGGCTCTCAAGGACTGGAATTGCCTACCCCTGTCCCAAACCAATCAGTGTGTAAGGTAAAAACATCTCACCAACAAACAAAGCTGTGTCTTCTCAATTATAAAGTCTTTTTTTCACAGAAGAAATCTGAGATTCTTTAGATTTAACTTGGTCTCACCTGTGAACCACACCTGCTCGATGCAGATGCTCCACTGCTAAGACGAGTTGCTTTATATACTGACGGGCTTCGTTCTCCTCCAAACATCTCTTCTCATATATCTTGTGCATTAAGTTGCCACCAGGGCACAATTCCATCACCAGGTAGTAGCTGTTTTCTGTTTCCAGTATATCCAATAGCTGAGCGATATTAGGATGACGGATCATTTGCTGGATCTGCCCCTCACGTCTTAGATTCTTGGTGACATAAGTGTCCTTTTTGGCTTTCTTCTTGTCGATGACTTTTACAGCCACCTGCCAAGACAAAGAGGTGGAGAGGGCACAGTGAGCACCTGAGTAGGCTGGTTCTAATCTTGCTAAGTACTATTGGGCAACCCAGTCACTGTATTACTAGCCAACGGATTGGAGCCAATGTTTCTATTAAGTATGAAAATAATCCCAACAAACTTTTCCAATATATAGAGCCCTCTAAATCCATTTAAAGATGAGCTAGAGGGATAGGTAAGGAGATGAGGAAAGTCCAGTATTAAAAAAAAAAAAAAGGCCAGTCATGTGTTGGAAAAGAGTCTTGAGATCATTCTGTTAAAAAAGCAAACAAAGAGAGTGGAGAAGATCTGGTGAGAGCCCCTAAATAATACATTAGAAACATAGAAAAATGATGGCAGATAAGGGCCATAGCCCATCAAGTCTGCCCACTTCATAGACCCACCCCTCTGAGTCTGCTCTCCTGGAGATCCCTCTCCTAATGACCCATCCTTAACTCCACCCTCTTAAGGATCCCACATGGGCATCCCATTTACCCTACATTACATTACATTAGTAGTCTGTGTCTTATATGTGGTGATTTGGTGTACGATGGGCTGGGGAGGGCATGAATGGGAACTCCACTAATTTGGAACATGAGGATATTACGGGCCAGACTTTATGGTAGAGATCCTGCAAACAGGATGGTTGGATAGGCTGGAGCGAGCTTGGATGACAACTTTAGCATTTGGAACCTAGGAAAATACCAGGTGGACTTTACAGTCTATGGCCCAGAAATATCAAAGAAGAGACAAGTTAATTTAATCATGTATTTTTAATGGGTAGACCAGATGAACCGTTCGAATCTTTATCTGCCGTCATTTACTATGTTACTATGTTACCCGGTAGAAACCCAAAGAGTAGCAGCATTCCAGAGCTGAGATTGTGATGTCATAATGCCTCATTCCACCAATGCCCAAGTGCCAACCTCAGCAGTGATGTCACAATGGCTTGACTACCAGGATCACTGATGTCAAGTATACCGGGGAGTCCCTCTGGGTTAATCTGGCACGAGGTAGTAAAAAATGCCTGTATCTTGGTGTGGTATACAGACCTCCAAGACAACTGGAAAACATGGATGCAGAATTAATTGAAGACATAGAGAATATAACTCTACGGGGTGACACTGTGCTGCTAGGGGACTTCAACATGCCTGACGCAGACTGGAACACATTTTCAGCAGCAACCAGCAGCAGCAGGAGGCTTCTGAACTCCATAAAAGGAGTACATCTCAGACAGATGGTAACGGAGCCCACTAGGGCCCAGACGATCCTAGACCTGGTACTCACAAACGGGGAAAGCATCTCAGAGGTCTCAGTAGGAGATACGCTAGCCTCCAGCGACCATAACATGGTATGGTTCAACATTGGGAAAGGATCCCCTAAATCAATTTCAAAAACAAAGGTGCTCAACTTTCGGGGCGCCGACTTCGCACGTATGGGAGATCACGTTCATCAGACGTTACAGGACCAAGCAGAGACCGGCAATGTGGAAACTATGTGGTCGTACCTGAAATCATCCATACACGAAGCAACTAATCGCTACATAAAATCAGTAGATAAACGGCAAAGAAACAACAAACCCCAATGGTTCACTGAAGAGATCTCACTCCTCATTAAGGAGAAGAAAAAAGCATTTCTTTCCTACAAACGCACCCAGAGAAGAGAAACTAAAGTAGAATATAAGACCAGATCGGCAGCGGTCAAAACAGCAGTTAGGGAGGCCAAACGTCAAGTGGAAGAAACTCTGGCAAAAAACATTAAAAAAGGGGACAAATCCTTCTTTAGGTATATCAGCGATAGGAAAAGGAACACAGACGGTATAGTACGCCTTAGACAACCGGACGGAAACTACGCGGTGGCGGATTCAGAAAAAGCAGAACTACTAAATGAATATTTCTGCTCAGTCTTCACCTGCGAAGCACCAGGACACGGACCACAGTTGATGATAATACAAGACGTGGATGACCCGTTTCAGAACTTTGAGTTCACTCCTGGGGACGTCTACAACGAACTGGCAAGGCTAAAGGTAAACAAGGCCATGGGACCGGACAATTTACACCCAAGAGTGCTCAGAGAATTGAGAGATGTCCTGGCAGAACCGTTGGCGGTGCTCTTCAATCTCTCACTAAGTACGGGGAAAGTTCCGTTGGACTGGAAAACAGCCAACGTCGTTCCTCTACATAAAAAGGGTTGCAAGGCTGAAGCTGCGAACTATAGACCGGTAAGCCTCACCTCTATAGTGTGCAAACTCATGGAAACACTAATTAAGTATAAATTAGATACGATCCTGAACGAGGGAAATCTCCGGGATCCCAGCCAACATGGATTCACCAAAGGTAGGTCATGCCAGTCCAATCTAATAAGCTTCTTTGACTGGGTAACAAGAAGACTGGACTCAGGAGAGTCCCTGGACGTCGTGTACCTGGACTTCAGCAAAGCGTTTGACAGCGTCCCACACCGCAGGCTGCTGAACAAGATGAAATCTATGGGATTAGGAGAGACTCTAACTGCATGGGTTAAAGATTGGCTTAGTGGCAGACTTCAGAGGGTGGTGGTCAACGGTACCCTTTCTAAAATGTCAGAGGTGACCAGCGGAGTGCCACAGGGTTCGGTCCTGGGCCCACTCCTCTTCAACATATTCATTAGGGATCTGACTCAAGGGCTCCAAGGCAAGGTAACCTTATTCGCTGATGACGCCAAACTATGCAATGTAGTAAACGGCTATAATCTTCAGGATGCTATGGAGCACGACCTGCGTACTTTAGAAAGTTGGTCCTTGATCTGGCAGCTGGGCTTCAATGCCAAGAAATGTAAGGTCATGCATCTCGGCAACGGAAATCCTTGCAGAACTTACACCCTGAATGGAGAAACTTTAGCCAAGACTACGGCAGAACGAGACTTAGGAGTAATCATCAGTGCTGACATGAAAGCATCCACTCAAGTGGAGAAGGCTTCATCTAAAGCACGGCAAATGATAGGCTGTATCAAGAGAAGCTTCGTCAACAGGAAACCTGAAGTCATGATGCCACTGTACAGAGCCATGGTGAGACCGCATCTGGAATACTGTGTTCAATTCTGGAGGCCACATTACCGTAAGGATGTGCTCAGAGTTGAATCGGTTCAGCGGATGGCCACCAGGATGGTCTCGGGGCTAAAGGGTCTCCCGTACGAAGAAAGACTGAGCAAATTGCAGCTCTACACTCTCGAGGAGCGTAGGGAGAGGGGAGACATGATTGAGACATTTAAGTACATCACGGGACGGATAGAGGTGGAAGATGATATCTTTCTTCTCAGGGGACCCTCGACCACAAGAGGACATCCGCTCAAGCTCAGGGGAGGGAAGTTCCGTGGAGACACCAGGAAATACTTCTTCACGGAGAGAGTGATTGAGCATTGGAACGAGCTTCCAGTGCAGGTGGTCGAGGCACGCAGCATCTCAGACTTCAAGAACAAATGGGATACCTATGTGGGATCCCTACGAGGTCATGCCAAGGGATAGGGTCACTAGGACTGAATGAGCGGGTCAGTAGAGTGACATTATAATTACAATTATTCTTTAGGGGGTCAGTAGATTTAAGAGGGTGGGTAAATGGTGTGGGCAGACTTGATGGGCTATGGCCCTTATCTGCCGTCATCTTTCTATGTTTCTATGTTTCTATGATTAGATGGCAACTTCAGCATTTGGAATCTAGGACAACCAGGTGGACTTTACCTTCTATGGCCCAGAAATATCAAAGAAGAGACAAGTTAATTTAATCATGTATTTTTAATGGGTATAACTAATGGGAAGACTGGATGGACTGTTCGGGTCTTTAACTGCCGTCATTTACTATGTTACATACTGGAAATGGCATCTGTAGAATGTTCATAAAAGATAAACCAATGTGGGATGTGATCATAGAAAGCAAAAGTGGAGGTAACGTTTAATAGAATGAAATGGTTTTCAGAATAAATCCAAAATGTACCACCTGCTACATAAGAAACTTCTCGGATAGCTTCCACTTCCTCAGTGAAACTAGTAACCACCTGGTCCTTATAGTGCTGACTTAAATATATAGTAAGCAATGCATTTGACATTTGCAGCCTGCCGGTGCTATTATTCTCTTTGTAGAACAAAGCAGAGAGTAGGAGCAAAACACACAGCACCATGCCATGAAGGGACAAGAGAGCAGAGCTCTGCTCCGGACTCCACCTACAATGGGCCATTGTCAGCACGGCAGGCGCATATTCTAATTAGGCGACAGCATGCAGAGAGGATGACGAGGTGTTTTCGCTGCCTTCACTTGAAATCCTGAAATAGCGTATGACGGGCAGCTCCCTGCTGACCCTGAGGCACGCGTAAAGTGAAACGCCAACGATGACCCACCCCACGAGACAGCTTCTCCCTCTGGACTTGCGTGCGCTAATTTCATGGATTTCGAAAGCTTTGAAACCTGGTGTATGGTCCTAGGCAAAGCCGATGTGGAAGAACTCTGCACACCATCCCTCCGATTCTCTAGACTTGTGTGCTCAAGTCTACGTTTACCCCCCCCCCCCCCCCACGATTCTATTTAAAAAAAAAAAAACTACTGAAAATTGTATGCACAATTTCAGGTGCATACCTGATTTTGTGTGCACAATTTAATTGTAATAGCAAGCTGGTTAGCACCTATAATTGGCAATTATTGGTGCTAATTAGAATCAGTTTAGGTGCAGGATTTATGTCTATATTTTATGCACTAGTGAATAAAAGGAGGCACGGAAATGGATGGGTCCTAGGCGGTTTGGAGGCATTTCTATAAGCTACAGGTGGGGTTATAGAATAAGAGTATCTGCATGGGAATTTGTACGGGCGTAAGCGTTATTCTAGAAACTGCGCCTAACTTTAAGTGCTTTTTTCGGCACTGATTTTTTAGGTGTCATATATCGAATTTATCCCTAAGCATGCAACTTATAGAATAAGAGCTATTGCATGCATAATCTGGGGCTAGATTCACCAGCCGGCCCGAATTAGAGCAATCCGTTTCCAATTTGGGCAGGTCCGTTGAATTCAGGAACCTAAAATATGCAGATGGGGCGATCGGAGGAACGCCCCATCTGCCTGCATGGATCGCGCAGATCTGTCCGAGCCGCAACTTTTTTTTTTTTAACTTCAAACTTTTGCGAGCCCGTGGGTGTAACCCACTTCGGGTTAAAACCACGGGCTTGCACAGGCAGTAGGGGCAGGCATGTTTGGGGCCCGACTCTCCTGCTCCTATCCGCCGCCAACGGCAGCAGCCTCTTCCCTCCTTCCCTTCAGTGCGAGCCCGCGGGTTTAAAGCTGGCGCTGCACTGCGGCGTGCAGCCCCGCTTTAAAAGGGAAGGGCGGCAGAGAGCAGGAGAGTCGAGGCGAGCAGGCAGGAGAGATCGGGGCAGAGCAGGGCGGCATTCAGCTCGGTTCCGCATCCCCACAAGTTCATTGGATATCTCCAGTGCGGGAAAGGGTGGGGGAGTTGGGGCAAGCAGGCAGAGGGTTCGGGGCAGGCAGGCGCGTTCGGGGCTGCAGGAGATCGGGGCTGACAGGTTAGAAAGCAGAGCGGCAAAAGGCAGGGCAGTCACAAAGGGCTTCAGTGACTGGTCCTCAGCAGTTGCTTTTTTTTTTTTTATCAGCCTACCCAGTCGGTGTTGCAGGGTTTTGCTTCATGAATTTAAGCCTTAGTAGCTTAATTGGTGCTAATTGACACTAAATAACGATTGCATGAATTACAGCCGTGTCTCTCAAACTGTGTGCCACGAAAGATTCCAGAATTTTACTTTATTTTTAAAAATTCCCTTCATAAGTACACACTAGAATCTGTCAATGTTATGAACGTCTGTGTGCATCATTCTTTGACGTGATTGGTCCTTGAAAACTAACGGCAAATCATTTTAGTTTCATAGTTATTTTTTACGGAGTAGTTATCCTAACTTGAGCAACAAAGCAATCAAGGCGTTTGTTACCGTTTGGATCTTCTTATCTTTGCAAACTTGGATTTTCCGCTCTGACAGAAATTAAATTAAAAAAAAAAAAAAAAGAGAACGACTGCAGATGGTGGATGATGAAATGCGTGCTTGCTTGTCGACTATCGAGCCGCATTTTGAGTTAATTTGCACTCAAAAACAAGCACATCCATCGCCTTTATTAGCAATTCTATTCTATCTACTTTAAAAACAAACATGGCATGACTGCTACAACCAGCTCACAGCAGGCTGCAAAATCAAAGGACTTGCTAAAATACAGTGGAACCTCGGTTTGCGAGTAACCCGGTTTGTGAGTGTTTTGCAAGACGAGCAAAACACTCAGCAAACTTTTGCCTCGCAAACTGAGCATATTCCGATATGCGAGCACCTCCCCCCCCGCTCTAACCGGCATCGCACCCCCCGAACCGGCATCGCAACCCCCCCCACTCGAATGCCCCCCCCCCCGCAAGAACCGCATCGCACCCCCGTGCTGAAAGTGGCATCCGCCCGCCCTTCCTCTCAAACACGCTCCTTACCCCTTCTGGTTATGAGTGAAAGCAAGCTCCCGCCTCTTGCCTGGGCTGGGCCTTGAGCATCTGCGCATGCTCAAGGCCTTCTGGCTCTCGTTCTCTCAACAATGACACCTAGATCCTTTTCCTGGACAGGGACTCCTAACACAGCTATAGTTCGGGTTCCTCTTGCCCACGTTGCATCACTTTGCACTTGCTCATATTATTATTTATTTATTTTAAAATTTTCTATACCGTTTACAACTAAACGATTTATATAGTTTTAAAACAAAAAACATGATAGGATAAACATACAAACAAACCGTAAAAATCATGGCTACAAAATAATCCCATCATTTTGCATAATAACGGTCACCAGCTCAACCAGAGAAGAAAATTATGTCTAGAGAAAGGCATCTACAAATAACTGCATCTTAAGTAATTGTCAAAACATACCCCTTTCACGACAATTCCGTATCTGACCCATCAGAGAGTTGCGTAACTTAACTCCTGCGCAACAAAAGGTCATTTTACCAGTCTCAACAAGCCTTGGATTCAGTCGCCTTCAATAAAGCCAAATTCTCCGAACGCAATGATCTTTTTGGTGTATAACTAAGTACAGTATATTACTTTTAAACAATTCTGGAATGTTTCCATACAAGAATTGATGACAAGTCATTACCTCTTTATACTGTACTCTGAAGGCGACTGGTAGCCAATGCGATTTTGGGAGATGTGGTGAAATATGATCATAAGTAAACATAGAACATGACAGCAGAAAAGGGCCACGACCCATCTAGTCTGCCCACACTAATGGCCCACCCCCTAACTACCTCCATGAAGAGATCCCACATGCCAATCCCATCTTTTCTTAAAATCTGGCACGCTGCTGGCCTCAATTACCTGTTGTGGAAGATTATTCCAGCGATCAACCACCCTTTTGGTGAAGAAATATTTTCTGGTGTCGCCATGAAATTTCCCACCCCTGATTTTCAACGGATACCCTCTTGTTGCCGTGGGTCCTTTAAGGAAAAAGAGATCCTCTTCCACCTCAATACGGCCTGTGACATATTTGAACGTCTTGATCATGTCTCCCCTCTCTCTGCGCAACGGTCACCACTTTATATGATCACTACTCACTATTAATATTTTATATTTTGTATCATGCACATTATCACCAGTCTTATCCATTAAGATACATTCTAAGTTTTATTTACACTCAATGTTTATGTTCATTAGGACCCCTGAAGAAGACGTGTTCTCCGAAACACGGATCATGTCGGGTCCCTGGTTTGGTAATAAGGTTGTATATACCATTAAAGTTTGAAATAAACAGTGCCTGCATCTTGTACATAGTCTGCAGTTGGTTTTGGTTTTTTGCTTTGCTGCTTGGTTTGCTGCAGTTCCTGTTGGATTTTTCTTTTGTTTGCATAAGTAGATAAACCCATTATCAATCTTGTTGCTGCATTTTGTATGACCTGCAACGCCATCTGCCATTTGGATGCCCATTCTCCCAGACTCACAAGGTCCTCTTGCAATAAAGCGTGCACGATGGTTTTTAAGTGCCATTTATACTGAATCTAGTCCTAGGCATAATCGGCATGAAAGTTTATAGCAGTGTCTCGCACACTCTGCGAAACTGCAGCACACTAAACTGGTGGCCGCTCATCGAGGGCGTCCAGAAGTGCTTGGACGTCGATGCGATGACATCACATGCAGGCGTGACATCATGTCGATGTCCGCACATGGATGGAGGCCCTCCAGGCGAGGCCCTGAGCCATCAGTGGGGAGTGCTTGAAGGGAAGAGGCGCTGGGGAGGAGGAGAGGCACTGGCGTCGGCTGAATGCCTACAGGATGTGCCTCTTGCTGCCGGCACACAGTTTGCGATACGCTGGTTTATAGAATTAGGGGATAATGAAAGGGCTATTTTATAAAAACCATTTCTGTGGGTAAAATGCTGTTTTTACTGGAGGATATGATTTTGATCATTTAATCCCTAATAAGCATTTCATCACATGCTCCCTGGCTAGGGTTACCAGATTTTCCAAATGTAAAATCCAGACCTCTAGACCCGCCCCCTCACCCCTCCGGTTCCACCCATCCCCGCCCCGTTATGCCCTGGTCCCATCCCAAAATCCCCCCTAGCCCCCCCTCTCCTCATCCCCTCTGCTCTTGTCGGGCAGGAGGGCATCCGCTCATGCACGGATACCCTCCTGCCTGACAGTAATTTGTTGGAAGCTTTTCAAAACCCAAAGTGCCAGGTTTTGAAAAGCCGTCCGGACCCTCGGAGATGTCCTCAAAAGGAGGACATGTCCGGGGGAAATGCCGACGTCTGGTAACCCTATCCCTGGCCTTTGTTGCTTTCTAAATCTGTACCCTTCTCCTCGTCAACCAATCCCAGACTCCATCCATTCTACCTTGCTGCACCGTATGCCTGGAACAAACTGTCTGACTCGATATATCAGGCTCCTTCTCTGGCAGTCTTCAAATCCAGACTCAAAGCCCACTTCTTTAAACTCCAACCCACCATCTAAGCACCAATATCTGGCTTATCATTCCCTCTGTAATTCCCCCACCTGAGCACTGTGTATTGATGCACCTTCTTGTCTGTCTTGACTAGATTGTAAGCTCTTTTGAGCAGGGACTGTCTCTTCCGCGTTTGGTGCACAGCACTGCATATATCTAGTAGCGCTATAGAAATGATTAGTCGTAGTATTTTTAGGAAGTCTTTGATATCCTTTAATTTTGCAGCCTGCTGCGAGTCGGTTGTATTTCTATAGCAGCCATGCCATGTTCGTTTTTAAAGGAAAACAACAAAAAAGTCGTAGTTAAGTTTGTTTTTCCAACCAAATGTGTTTTGATATCAAAGAACTGAGCACTTTCACTTTGAACTGCCCACATAACAAGCGAAGCGGCAGCCCACTGTCTCTTAAACGCTTGGGTGGCTGCTATCTGAGACGACCTATTTTTGTAGCAGCGGTAGGAAGCTTTCCTCTCTCTGCTAACCTAAGCCGCAGCATCCCACTCTTTCTGGCATATAAAGCTGAACGTTTCTGCCATTAAAATATTCCAAAAACAGTCTTTTCTTCCTAAAGGCCACTGCTAATATTAGTCCTTTTACCATCATAATAGAATACGATATGCTACGCTTAGAGAAGCCATTTCTCTTGACACCTGTCTTGCGGAGCACTGAGTTCTAGCAAACAGGGCTTTTATTTTTAAAACTCTGGATTGATAAAAGCGTGTTAAGAGCCAAACTGTTTACTGTAATCTTTTACCGGCGGTAGCTTTTATACTGGCAACATATACACCATGAATGAAAGGAAACTGAGAGCCAGTGCACGAAGGTATTCAGAAGTGGTTGGGGCAAGATTATGATTTTTCCCGACGTGGCCAGACCCACGCAACTTAGGAGGAAGGCCTTTTTGGCGCTAAAATCCAGAGTTCTGGATCTGGGAGCTACGTTTTTCTTAAAATTTCCCTGTAAGTGTTTGATATATTTACAAAATACAGATTACGGTCTATTTTTTGGGGAGCCAACACAATTAGAGTCATTTCTTCAAGTTAATGAGAAATAATTTGACGTGATTGTTCCGGTTTGACGGTGGGTCCTCAATTTGTTTGCACTGCTAAAAGTTAAAAAAAAATGTTGTCCCTATTAAATTTTTTAGTTGCCTTTTTTTTGTTTTCTTTGGAAGCTGAAATAGCTCTCAATAATGTGGGCTTGATGGAAATGATTTAAATTTCTGTACTCTTTTCATTGTTCCATATTCTTTGCTTTGTGTATCACATTGAATGAAAATTGGTAATAAAAAAATAAAAGAAATGGTTGGGGCAATATTTGAATTCTGCGGTTCAGCGTTTCATGTAAACACCGGCCCTAGCAGTTGCAATTATACCTGTCGACCTCGGGATATCAGCGCCGAATACCTCAGATAGTGCCAGGGTGGTCTGCAGTGACTTTCAGCAGCATTATCTAGATCAGTGTTTTTCAACCTTTTTACACCTATGGACTGGCAGAAATAAAATAATTATTCTGTGGACCGGCAGTTGAAGAACACTGGGCTAAGACGTGGGCCAGACCCTGCCCATCTCTACCCAATCTCCACCCCAGACCCCGCCCCCATAATAGTATGAATTGCACCTTGCATGTCCCGTGCCTCATCTGGAAGCCTTCCCTCTGACGTTGCAACGTCAGAGAGAAGGCTTCCGGTTCAGGCGCAGGACGCCCGTAGGAGCCGCTGCCTGTGGCTTTGTGCACTGAATCAGTTAGGAAGAGGGAGCTGGCTCGAAGATAACGCCACATTGATCGCACCGTGGACCAGAGGTTGAAGAACACTGTTTTGGGCTTGATGCATGTACTGGCCCTGTGGACCGGCAGGAAATTTCTGTGGACCGGCACTGGTCCATGGACCGGTGGTTGAAGAACACTGATCTAGATAATACGGCTGAGAATCCATGTGTGGCCCCGGTCGGCAAGACTTATCCAAGCAGCAACGGCTGCCGCCCAGGTAAGTCCTTTTAAATATCGAGCCTGGTCTTTTTCTTTTTTAAAAAATCAAAAGTATGGCCTCTGTGCGCTTTCCCCACTTCTTTTCCCTGAGAAACAGCTTCTGCTCTGAGCCCCAGAACGCTGCTCACTAAAGCCCATTGTGCTGTCTGAGCTCTGCTTAGCAACAGGCCGAGGTGGCAGGATGAGCATCAGCAGCAGCATAATTCACGTCAGGCATTTTCTTCCAACTGCGTCTGCTCTTCTTCTGTACTTAATGACCCTAAGGCAGGGGGTCGGCAACCTTTTTAAAGCAAAGATCCAATTTATCCTAAGAATTTGACCCAAGATTTACAAAGAGCCCCAATGGGTGGAGAAGGGGGTTTGAGATATTCCAGGTCTCTCACTCTCTCTTCCTTCCCCAAGGTCTAGCTTCTCTCCCCCCTTCCTCCCCTCCAACCCCTTGCAGGTCTCCGCACTTCTCTTTCCTCCCTCCCCTACCCCTGCCTGTCCCCTCCCCCAACCCATAACCAAGGTTTTCTCCACTCTCCAGGCCCTTACCCTTTAATCTCCCTCCCAACCCCAAAAAGTGGGGTAGTAAGGGGGTACCGGGGGAGGGGGGTCTGCCCCGGGCATGGTCTTCTTAAAGGTGTGGCCCCCTCCTCCTCTCCGCCCCCTCACTCCTTGCCACAGGCGAGTGCCCCTTGCCTTCCCCTGTACTTTTCTTTACTTTCCCAGCACCAGGTTGCTGCCACGTCAGCATTGGTGCTATCTCTGCCGTCACTTCTAAGACCTGCGCCTAGGAAGTGATATCAAAGAGCGAGCCGACACCGACGTGGGCATGCTGCTCACGCCAGAAACGTTAAAAAGGTATGGGGGAAAGTATGTGTGCCAATTTTCTCTTGGTGGGGGTGGGGGGGTTCGGCACGGCAGGAGAGAGCGGGCACCCTCCTGCCAATTTTCTCTCGTGGGGAAGGGGGGATTTCCGTTGCCAAGTTCATCAGGGAGGGCCATCATTGGAGGCGGGGACTTTTATTGTTCATGGGACAGATATTTTGCGCTCTCTTTGCTTTCTCATCCGGGACCGTGCCTAGGAAGAGACATCAAAGGGTGAGCTGACACTGACGTGGGCACGCTGCTCACGCTGGAGAAGTTTAAAAGGTAGGGGGAAAAGGAAGGGGGCATTCGTGTGGCAGGGGAGGACAGGAAAGAGGGCAGGGGAGGGGTGCCACCGCTCGGGGCGCTGCTCCCCCTTACTATGCCACTGCGTCCATTCTCCTTCTTATAAAGAACTACAGTGGTACCTTGGAATCCTCCTATAGTTGGAGGGGCCTTAGGCGCCTGGACCAATCAGGCCCTAGGATCCTGTGGTTTGGGCAGTGGAGAGGCGGGCCCACCTGATTTGGACGGAGGCAGGCTTGGTGGCCGGATGGTACGAGGAGCCGTCCGGCCAACTGGGAGGTAAGGCCAAGGGGGGGTTCCAGGGTGGGGGAGTTCATTGGGGGGGTCCGGCAGGAGGGGTTGGGCACCCTCCTGCCAGTGATCTTAGGAGGGCTGTCGGAGGGGTTCATATTCCAAAGCAGCGTTCAGATTCTGAGACAAAATTTACTACAAAAAAATGTTCAGATTCTAAAACATTCGAGTTCTGGGGTGTTCGGATTCCGAAGTACCACTGTATTTGTTTACATTCCTCCTGAGCCTATGCCCCTTCATTCTAGAGCAGGGGTGGGCAACTCCGGACCTCAAGGGCCGGAATCCAGTCGTATTTTCAGGATTTCCCAATGAATATGCATTGAAAGCAGCGCATGGAAATAGATTTCATGCATATTCATTGGGGAAATCCTGAAAACCCGACTGGATTCCGGCCCTCGAGGAACGGAGTTGCCCACCCCTGTTCTAGAGTCTCCTTTCAACTGAAAGAGACTCACTTCCTGTGCATTTACACCATGGAGGATTGAAGCGCCTGTTTCATATCTCTCCTTCCGTCATTCTTCCAAAGGGTTTATATTGAGCTCTTTAAGTCTGTTCACATATGGTTTATGACAAACACCACTGACCATTTTATTAGGCAGTGGCCCTCTGGACTGACCTCCCCATCCTGTTGATATCTTTTTGAAGGTGCTGTCTCCAGATCTGTGTAAAGTACTCTATATGAGGTCTCACCAGAGACATATACATAGGGTTACCAGACATCCAGATTTATCTGGACATATCCTCTTTTCCGAGGACTGGACTGGATTCTTGAAAATCAGCAGTTCGTCTGGGTTTTCAAGCCTAGGGCCACGTCTGGCGGGCGTCCGAGCATGCACGGTTGCGATGCGATGATGCCACATTCATGTGTATGACATCATTGCATCACATCTGTGCCTGCTCGGAGGCCCTCCAGATGTGGCCCCGAGCAGGAAGAAAAAGGAGAAGCGGTTTGGGATGGGCGGGGCTGGGGCATAATGGGACGTGACTTGGGCTTAACGGGATGGAAGTGGCTAGAATGGGGTGGGGGTGGGGCTACATGTCTGGGTTTTATCCAACCAAAATCTGGTAACCCTACATATACACAGGAGGCGATGTTTTATGAAGGCGTCTCCCACTGCCACTGGAAGGGGAGGGTATTTCTGGTGCCCCTGCCTGTAAATTGGCGTGTGCCGGGGCGGAGCTAAGGATGTCCTGAGCTAATGTACAGGCAGAGTGGGGCAGAACTGTGGGCAGGCCCTAAATCTCCTACTCGGAAGATCAGCCCCCTTGGCAGCTCAGAGTGTATTCATATGGTCACTAACTGCCAATCTAATATAATAAAACGCTAGGCCGCGAATGCGCACTTCCTATGTGTGCGCCGGTTTTCCGTGAGCTGTAGCGACCCATAGGAAGTGTGCATGCGCGGCTTACGGTCTGGCCTGCTCCCTGTTGAAAGACGCAGCGGTGACTACTCTGTAAGTTGGCCGTCCCCGCCGCAGTCGTTCCCTTCCGCACCGTACTCTCTCCGCTCTCTCTCTTCCTCCCCCCCACCCCTGATGCGGATGTCGACCGCGGCGGCCCGAGTCGGATGTCGGCTGCGGCGGCTGCTGGCCGTGGCGGCTGTTGGCGGCTGCAGGCCGCGGCAGCCAAACCCGGAAAACATTTTAACATGGAGTTTAGGCGGAAGGTATGGGGGGAGGAAAATACTGCACAGGGAAGTGGGGTGGGAGGGAAATGCTGCAACACACGGAAATGGAGGGGCAGAAAAGGGGTTGATGGACTGGGAAGAGGTGCTGATGAACAGGGAGGGGGGGTCAGAAAAATGAAGACAGGCCTATTGCTGGACAGGGGGAGCAGGAAGGAGGTGATGATGGACAGGGGGAGGTAAAACAAAGGGACAAGGGCTTCTGCTGGATAAGGTGAGCAGTGATGGGGTGGTGGAGGACACAGGGGAGGTAAAAGGAAGAGAGAATGGACAGGGGGAGCAGGCAAGGGGTGGTAGTGGACAGCCAAGGGAAAAAAAAAATGACAGACAGAAATACAGAAAGCAGCTAAGGAGAGAGAGAAAAAATAAAGACAGACACACACACATATATTCTAGCACCCGTTAATGTAACGGGCTATAAGACTAGTGACTGTATAAATCCTTTTGAAAAGTAACTTGAATAGCACCAGTACAAGTGATAATAACAGTGATACTAATATTGAAGAAAACCCCCCCCACACATTAGGTCTTACTGAGAACAATGTTTTGTGGTTCTTTTGGCCAAACTAGACCCACTGAGGCTCTTGAAGAGTTAAGAACACTGACCACACTACCGGTTACCCTATGTAGTGGTGACCAGTGGCTAATACCTGAGGGTGCTAGCAGTGACCGAGATACTTTCCATTAAACAGGCGGGAAGCTGTTACCTTTTCTCCAGTGAGCACATGCAGTCCCTCCCGGACTTTGGCAAAGGAGCCCTCTCCCAGTTTCCTTCCGATCAGGTAGTTGCCCACCCGTTTGTTGTGTTGGAAGCTGCGGATGCTTTCCCTGCACACAGAGCTCACGCGAGAGGGCAGCAGTCCGTCCTCAGAGGGCAAGGGCACGGGAAGCTTCTCCTCTCCAAAATCATTCACCCCATCTCCAGCAGCAGCTGGCATTCTGGAAAAAAAACAAACACAAAACCCCAACAAAATGCAAAAATTAGCATCAGAGGGAGGGAAGGAAGACAGAGCAGTAGCCAAAGACATTTCTGGAGTCTGTGAACCAGCGGCGACCTCGGGTCTTTCCTGCATGCACCCCTCATAGGAGCCCAGTGAATCCCCCACACGTGATCCCACAGCAGCCCAGTGAATCCCTCGGCAAGCCAATGTATTCTCATATTAGCTGGTTCCATTTCCTCAAGACAGGAAGTATAAAGAAATAAAACAAAGGAAATTAGGTAATACCTTCGAATGTGGTAGATATTCAGTGCAAAAAGTGTAAAGAGGCATGTTACATTGGTGAAGACAGCCAGAATCAACCTACATAGATATCATACCAACCAGGATGTCACCTCTGTTGGACAACACTTTGGAAAAACTGACCACTGCACCAATGTGTTGTTGTTGGGTTTTTTTGTATGAATACTAAAAGGGAACTTTAAGACAATATAAGAACGTAAAACCTTTGAAATCAAAATGATAAAAATATTTTGACATCTAGCAGAGAGGACTTAACAGAGATCTGGGCTTCCTTTCTATTATAAATTTAAAACTGCTCTGTCACCTCTCTGTTTCCTGCCCACCCCTCCCTCTTCCTATCCCTGAAATGTACTGATATTTGTCACGATTTGCTTATTTCTGATCTGAAGGGTTACCTTCCAAAGCTCATCACAAAATGCATTGTTAGCCCAACAAAAATGGCACTACCTTATTTCCTTTGGGGGTATTTTTTGGGTTGTTTTATTTCTTTATATTACCTTGGAAAGTGGACTAACACGGCCACCACGGCAGGAAGAACCTCCTCTGGTTTTATTCTACAGCCATCTAATTTTGGTTTTATGACAATTTTTCCCTGAGGGACAAATTACAAGTCCAGGGATCTCATGGGATAAACAGCAGAACTCTTGGCATGTCCAGTTGGTACACCACTATGTCCCTAGCACAGCTGCCGCTGGCTGAGGCATTCCTTGGATGTATATTCAGAAGCAGTGAGGCTACTCAAGCTTTGTGGGGTTTTTTTTTTTTAAATCAAACTCTCCAAATCTCCTGCACCTTTTAGCAATGAGGTTTCATCTACTACAAATCCACAGCTTCTGTCCACATACATAGAGTGGATGGGTAAGAAGAAGTCGCTATCACTGGAACAAGCTTCCAGTGCAGGTGATCGAGGCAGACAGCGTGCCAGACTTTAAGAATAAATGGGATACCCATGTGGGATCCCTACGAGGGTCAAGATAAGAAAATTGGGACATTAGTGCATAGACAGGGGGTGGGTAAACAGAGTGGGCAGACTTGATGGGCTGTAGCCCTTTTCTGCCGTCATCTTCTATGTTTCTATCTGTCACTCTGTCCACGCTTCCTACATACACAAAGGCTGGAGACAAATCTGTCAGTGGGTCTGAGGAAAGGAGCCTGATCTCTTGAGGCACAGCTATTGCAACAGCTGGGGAAAGAAAACTCCTGCTCACCTTTGGATCTGAGATTTGTCAATGAAAGGATGAACTGGAAGAGAGTCGGTTGGGTCAGAGGGCTGTGGATTTCCTAAGGGCAGTCCCTTTGGGTCTCAGCACTCCCTCCTTTCTGCTGGTGGATCCAGACCTCTCCTTCCAGAGTCTCTCTTGCAATGGATTGTGAAGGCTCTGTTGGGGGGGGGGGGGAGGGGCGGATTGCTGTCTGGTCTCTGCTGGGAGTGGAGGATCTTCCTTGAGAGAGATAATATAAAGCAAGGTCTCACTGGGGACCGCAGGGGGTACTGGGGGGAGTGGCTGGGATTTAGGGAGGTCTCATTCTGGGGCGTTTCCCAAATTCTGGCTGGTCTCTTGGAGCAGGGACTCTTTCTTGTGGACACATGTAGAACAGCTGTTCGCTGACAGGCCCTCCTACTCTATGTCCTCTAGAAATGTCTCTTTAGTTTGAATTTGCAGTCATGTAATCTGCTCAGCCTGCCAGAGCAGATGTGATCTCAGGTCAGCTCTCCCTCCACCCCTCTCTCCAGACAGAGAAAAAGAAGGTGCCTGAAATTCCAGAGAATTACACTCAAAGCACAGCCAGGGGCCCCTTTCTTCACTTCTACTCCCCAGCCCTTTGCTATTTGCATTCATTTTCCGCTTAGAAACAAACTCTGCCCAAACATTTTGTGATTTAGGCAAGCCAGCGTGAGGTCTGCCCCAAAAATGGCATTTTCCTATCTTCCAACCTCTGATCATTTTTGACCCCATTCACTGCTTCTTCATGTCCAGTTTCTCTTTGTGCTCTTCATCTTAAATATGCTGAGAATGCATGACTGAAGTTTTACATTTTGGGGGGGGGGCTTCCTTGATGGTTTTGTTTTTGTCTGTGTGTGTTAGCAATATCTGCTATGAAAAAATGTAGTTCATGCAGCCCTTGATTAAACTTCCCATTAAGGAACCTTTTAATAACACCCCCCCCCCTTTTTTTTTTCCCAAAGCCAGGCTAGCAGCTGCCGCTGCAGTAACTGCCCTGAAGCCCACAGAGTTAAAGGGCTTTGAGTTTTTGCCGCGCGGCAGCTGCTAAAGAGGCTTTGTAACAGGGGGGGAAATGCATTCAGATTTGGGGACTCTTTTACAAAGCTGCAGTAAACACTAATGTGGGCTTACTGCAGTAAAAAATGGCATACCATAGAGGCTATCCCTCAGGGTGTGGCGCAGTGGTTAAAGCTACAGCCTCAGCACACTGAGGTTGTGGGTTCAAACCTACACTGCTCCTTGTGACCCTGAGCAAGTCACTGCTCCATTGCTCCAGGTACATTAAATCGATTGTGAGCCTGCCAGGACAGACAGGGAAAAATGATTGAGTACCTGAATAAATTCATGTGAACCACTCCAAGCTCTCCTGGGAGAACAGTATAGAAAATTTAATAAATAAATAGTGTGACAAGTTTCAGCCTCTGATAACCAGAGCTGGTATTGTGACATCATAATGCCTCATTCCACCAATGCCTGGGAGCCAACCTCATCAGTGATGTCACAATGGTTTCATTATACTATAACTGGCTCACTTTTACTACATTTTGATTTCTAGATTGGTGCAGTGGTTAAAGCTTACAGCCTCAGGACCCTAAAAAAAACTTCCTGAGGCAGGCTGACTAAATTGGAGGCGCACAAGCCTGCCTAAGCTCGCCTAAGGCTAGGCGTGGGCATGGTTTGTCCCAGAAGTAGCCTTAGGCAGACCTAGGTGGCCATACGCATCTCCCTAAGTAGATGCAGCCGCTGAGCTTATCGCAGCAAAGGATCTCCCTGCTATGATAAGTTTAGTGGTCACAGTCGTGGCTGCTCGTCCCCCCCCCCCCAAACGATCGCGGAAGGAGGGATTCCCAGTTCCTCCTGCTGATGCCCAATCCCCCCTGCCGGAACACCCCCCCCCAGTAGATTGCATGGCAGGAGGTTTGCTCCTGATGGATTCCCCCCCAAATGTTTGACCAACCCACCCTCACCAGGACCCCCAACTCCCCTGGACCTCCCCATGCCCACAAGGACCCCCTGGGCCCCCCTCTATCCTCTACAGGTGGGGCCTTAAGCGCCTGGGCCAATCAGGCTTTTAGGCCCCTCCCCGGTGCATCCCATGATGCACTGGGAAGGGGAAGGCTTGCCATTGTAGCAGAGGCGGGTCTGTCGGCTGAACGCAGGCTGGAGCCATCTAGCCGGCCAATGACAGAGGTCAGAAGGGGGGTCCGGGGAGGCTCCTGGTAGGGATGGGGGGGATTGGGCCTCCCTCCTGCTGTGTGATCAACGGGGGTGGGGTGAGGGGTTCCTGCAGGGGGTATTGGGCATCCCTCTTGCCGCAATCATTCCGGGGGGGGGGGGGATGGCGGCCATAGCCACTAAACTTATCACGGCAGGGAGACCCCTTGCCATGATAAGCTTAGTGGTTGCGTCTACTCCGTGGTGACGGTAACAAAACTGTCTGCCACCATATCATTCTCTAAGTCGAAGTTGCATATGGTCTTCAGGTGTAATATGTGCTTCTTGGTCACTATTAATATTATTTATCACAGTTTGCACAGCCCATTCCAGAGATATACAGTATTTTACAGAAACATATGATGGTCAGTTCCTACTTCTTGGAGTTTATAATGTCGTCCAGAAAGGCAGAAACCTCATTCATGAAATACAGCTAAAGAGAATTATTTACAGACTTCGACTTATGGCAATCTTTCCCTCAGCTTGTCAAATATTGCCAAGTTCTGCCCACTGCAACTCCCTCCTTCCTGATGTACTAACAGACTGGACTCATTTCCTAAAGTGATTATTTCCCTATTAATTTTCTCTCTCACTGCTATTATTTTCCTTCCTTATGTTTCTTTCCTGTGTTTCTCTTCAATATATTTATGTACTTGTTCATTCTGAATCCCAAGCTTATCTCTATCTCGTTTTGAGCTCTCTAGTTGGAAAAGTGTGTAACAAAGAAATGACAGATGATGCTTTATCAAACTCTGCAAGAGGGATGACACCTTGGAAGGTGTGGAAAATACAAACACAGATCTAGTGAATCTTGGGGGATGGATCTGAGTGTGTCTGCTGAAAAAAAAAAAATCAGGTTTGTGAATTTGAGCTGCGAAAACCCAAGGGAGTCACATGGTATAGCAGGTGAGGTACTTCTGCATATGAAAGAAGAACAGGACCTGGGGGGTAATTGCATTTGATAATCCTAAAATGATCAAACAGAAGGTGAAGTAATGACAAAAGCATAAGGATGATCAAATATACAGGGAAGGAATAGTCAGTAGAAAAAGTTTCTGGTAGGTTCTTTGTAAAAATCTCGAGTGAGATCTCATTTGGAGGTTTAGGCGCCAGCTCTGTGGGTGCCTGAAAACCCACTAGACCACCAGGTAAGGCTTAAGGGGGGGGGCTTACAGGGCTAAAAATAGCCCGAAAAATGAAAAAAAAAATTTCTGGTCAAAAATCGCGACTAACTGAATCCGCAGATACGGAATTCGCGAATACGGAGGTGGAAGTATAGTACTATTATTATGAGGGCGGGGTCAGGGGCAGAACTTGGGAAGGGTCTGGGGTGGGGCTTTTGAGCACCCCTAATCATTTTGAAAAGTTGGTTCCTATATTTGGAGGTGATGGAATTCAAGAAGGTGTGTGAAAAAAATAGAAATGCCCTATATAGCACAAGGATAGAATCAAAGTACAGGGATAGAATCAAAGCACACCATTAAAAAAAAGAGAAAGAGAGAGCAATGGGGGGGGGGGGGGGAACCTGCACGGAACAGCAGTAGAATCATAGCATCAAAGGAAGGGAATCTGCATGGTGCAGCAGGTACAACCATAACAAAGATTGGGAAATAACCTGCACATTGCAACAAATACATAAGAATTTCCATACTGGGACAGACCGAAGGTCCGTCAAGCCCAGTATCCTGTTCCAACACTGGCCAACCAAGGTCCCAAGTGCCTAGCTAGATCCCAAGAAGTAAAACAGATTTTATGCTGCTTATCCTGGGAATAAGCAGTGGATTTCCCCACGCCATCTCAATAATGGCCTATGGACTTCTCTTTTAGGAAATTATCCAAGCCTTTTTTAAACACCGCTAGGCTGATTTCACCACATTCTTCATCAATGAATTCCAGAATTTAATTACATGTTGTGTGAATATTTTCTACTACTTAGTAGCTGCAGCGCATGCCCCCTAGTCTTAACCCCCCTCTTTTACAAAGGTGCGCTATGCTTTTTAGCACACGCTAAATATTACCGCACGCTAACGCATGCATGTTATCCTATGGATGCGTTAGCGGTTAGCGCACGCTAAATCTGCGCTAAAACGCGCCTTTGTAAAAGAGGGCCTTAATATTTTTGGAAAGAGTGAACAAGCGTTTCACATCTACCCTTTCCGCTCCACTCGGTATTTTATAGACCTCTATCATATTTTAATTTTAATTTAAATACAGAGTTTATATACTGCTAAATCAGCATAGGCTTCAAAGCGGTTTACAAACAATTAAATTGAATTAAGCAAAGGTCATTACCCATATCTCTTCTCCAAGCTGAAGAGCCCTAACCACTTTAGCCTTTCCTCATATAGAAGTTGGCCCAAAGCATTTATCGTAGCAAAGGGAGGGAGGATAACCTTCACAATGTAGCAAGTATAACCTAACCCCAAAGGGGAGGGGTAACCTGAACTGAGCAGCAGGTAGTTTATGGTTTATTAATTTATATTGAAATCTAAACAAGACCTGACTATACTGAAAACTAGTGCTAAGAGAGTGACAAGTGCTTTATAAGGTATGCTCAGAGAAGTGAAACTCTGAAGAGGGGTTGAAAACCCTCTCTTAGGGTAAGAGTTTACCGTCCAATCACTGCATAGGAAGTTCAAAGTCACTCTCTGAGAACTAGGAAAAATCCTAAAAAATTTTTGTTTTCAATGCTGTATTCAAAAATTAATAGATCTCACTAGATCATAAATGTACTGTAGAATATGCTTATCTTGTAGAAATAAGCTTGTTTCTCTAGGGGTATCGACGTGGCCCCGTTTCGTGGTCTGCTTCAGGAGATCCAAAAGTCAATCTTTAAAGTGCTGTAATAAGCTGAAATGCACTGTAAAGTGGTTCAATGAAAAAATCCTTGACAGGATCAATGAGATGATCGATTGCAGAAGGAGTTCAAAGGTTCCAACCAAAAAAACTCTGTGGAGTGACGATGTTCCTAATTGGACTTTATTTGAAAGTGTCAAAGTTCCAAAGGTACACCGAAATCATCCACATAAAATAAATTCATCCACATAAGAGCCTTAAAGGACCTAGTCCGCTAGGGATACAGGACCCAACACGGTCCGCGTTTTGACAAAAAGTCTTCAGTTTTTTGGTAACATCGTCACTCCACAGAGGTTTTTTTGGTTTTCTCTGGATTTTCTTCTCTGTGGATATCTTGGGGTCAATTCCTTTTGGTTTTATTTTTTTATTAATTTATATCCCACTTTTTATCAAAGTGGGTTATAGAAATACATACATATTAATCATTACAAACATTCATAAATAGCAGACAACTACAGAAACCTCCCCATGAGCACATCATTCAAATCCCAAGATAAATATAAGCGCTCAACACTCATATTTCATTTTACAAAATAGATATCATTGCAAAAGTTTCTTAAAAGTAATCAAATCCCCCTGTTGTCTAATGCATAGCGGGAATATTGTTCCAAGTATCAGGGCCAATTCAAGAAAATGAACCTATTCTAGTCGTATGCACTCTCCTTTGCTTTAGAAAAGGGACGTTCAAATCCCCTCCATCGACTGAATGTAGGACAGGGGTGTCCAACCTTGTGGCTTCCCTGGGCCGCACTGGCCGAAAAAAATGTTTCTGGGGGCCGCACAAATACGCAAACTCTGCAGCAAGACAGAGGAGGGAGCCGGCAAGACGGTAAACACCCAGAGGCAGCAGAGGAAAACACTGCATCGCCCTCAACAGGGGCCGCACAAAATACTTCACAGGGCCGCAGGTTGGACACCCCTGACGTAGGATCTGGGATGGCTATAAAAAGAAAGGCAGTCAATCAGATATTTCGGTACCATCCAACATATACACAGATACGTCAACAATAACAATTTATACCGAATCCTGTATTCTGTCTAACGTAAAATGCAGATGCATGATTGTATTTAGCAATTGCAAACGGGACCCGAATTCTCTCAGGGTTTCCGCAGCTGGCAATGTGCTTGCTGCAGGTTTCTGGATCTCGCTGCGTCTTTGTCAGTTAAAAACCATTTCAGCCACTTTTTCCATTCTATGGACTTTCACAACAAAACTCAAATTTCTGACCGGCACAGAATGGTGGCTGAAACGTCGGTTTCTACCTGACAAAGATACAGTGAGAACTGGAAACCTGCAACAAGCAGGGCCCATATTATTGAATTTTGAGTCACTTGTAAAGTGTGAATCGTGGTCGCTGAGACCTCCGGTAATACAAGGTTACAATAATCCAAACTAGACAACTGTTTGGAGAACATATTTAAAATTGGCTCCAGATAAATGTCAGACTGAAAGGATAGTTGTGAATCTAAAATCTCACCTAAGTATCTTACTTCAGGAGGAAAATAGATAGTTGTACCCAAAACTTGAACCGAGTCTGGAATATCACCTTTGTTTTTGAAATAGTTAACATTAACTTATTGTTATTCATCCACTTTCGTATCTCAGAAATCACCAAATCTAATTTTCCAATAGACTGTATCAGCGATTCCCCAACTGGGAAAAACAGATGGATATAAGAAACGCCCAAAGTTCTGTAACAACTTACAACGGAATCATATATTAGTTGAACAACGCAACAGAAAGGGCTGACCCCTGAGGAACTCAGATACAACGCTAAAAGCAAAGGAGGGTAGGTAACCTGTATGGAGCAGCACCTTTCCTTGCAGACTGAATGGGCCATGCCAGCCTTTATCTAATCTAATCTAATCTAATCCTTAGGTTTGTATACCGCATCATCTCCACGTTCGTAGAGCTCGACGCGGTTTACAGTAGGAGAAATAGGAAGGAACTGCAACAGAGGGTTAGAGGTAGAAGTGTGAAGAAAATTTAGAGGACTTGGGATGCCAAGATATAAGAGTTTCCTTGATTCCTAAGTTGGAGGGAGACTTACATTTAGAATTAGAGAATGACATGGGGACAAATTTTTCCCTATCCCCACGGGAACTCATTTTGCCGTCCCTGCCCCGTTCTTTTCCTGTCCCTGCCCCGTTCCTGCAAGCTCCGTCCTCATCTGCACAAGCCTCAAATACTTTAAAATCATAAGTGTTGGAGGCTTGTGTGGTTAAGGCAGGGCTTACAGGAATGGGGTAAGAACAGGGTCAGTGACAAAACTTGTGGGGACAGGATGGGGAAATTGAATTCCTGCGGGGACGGGAACAAATTCTCTATCTGCAATCACTCATTGTTACTATCGTTCTATGATCATGCAGCAGCCTCCCAGTGGAGGTGGTGGGGACAAGGACAGTATATGAATTCAGGAAAGCACAGAACAAGCTCAGAGGATCTCTGAGGGAGATAAAAGAATTGTAGGGTTTCGTAGTTGGTGTGGATGAGCAGATTGGATGGACTGCATTGTCATTATCTGCTATTGTTTTTCTCTGAGTTTGTTTTAATTGTTGGATTAGAGGAATACATGAGAGCGACTTAATGGCACTGTGTTCTGCCTTCCCTTGATGCTTGGATGACTGCAACCTAGTACAAGTGGTCGAAAGCACTGGACAATCCATTTGGCACTTCTGATGCCCATTTGTATGCTGTAACTTGACCACCGTAAGTCTCATCTGTAAGAGGACTGTATTGGAACAATATTTAACGTTTCTTGTCTGGGTCACAGGCAACTCTACAACCATCCTTCATCATTTGTCTCTACAACCTGCGGGCGATTCAGATTTTTACAGTTCAGATAGATGAAGAATTGGCTATATTGTTTGCCTTCATGGGAAATGATAGGTCTATACAATCTAATTACTCTGTGAATTAGCCAAACCAGTTTTACATAGAGCAAAGGTCAGACACCAGTTAAACCAGGGATCTCAAAGTCATAGAAACATAGAAAGATGACGGCAGAAAAGGGCCACAGCCCACCAAGTCTGCCCACTCCACTGACCCACCTCATTAAGTCTGAGTGCTAATGACCTAGTTCCTTAACTCGACCCTCGTAGGAATCCCACGTGAATGTCCCATTTATTCTTAAAGTCGAGCACGCTGGTGGCCTCGATCATCTGCACCGGAAGTTTGTTCCAGTGATCCACCACCCTTTCTGTGAAGAAATACTTCCTGGTGTCACCACTAAATTTCCCTCCTCTGAGTTTGAGCAGGTGCCCCCTTGTGACCGAGGATCCCTTGGGAAAGAATATGTCATTTGCATTGAAGCAGTGCATGCACATAGATCTCATGCAGATTCATTGGGGAAATCCTGAAAACCCGACTGGATTGCGGCCCTCCAGGAGGGACTTTGAGACTCCTGAGTTAAACCCTCCATATACATTACATTACATTAGTGATTTCTATTTCGCCATTACCTTGCGGTTCAAGGCGGAATACATAAGAAGTTATGTAGACATTTCCAGAGGTATTTCAGAGTGGAGCCGGTTGCTACAGGGGATTGAGATGATTCTTGCGGTGTTAGTTTGTCTTTAAGGATTTCTTGAATAGCATGGTTTTTATTTCTTTTCTGAAAGTTTTGTAGTCTGGGGTCGTGATCAGTATATTGGAGAGTTGGTAGTCTAGTTTTGCTGCTTGTGTGGCTATAAGGCCATTGTACAGTTTTTTTCATTTGATGTCTCTGATTGGAGGGTACATGAATGGTGTGTAGGTTCTATGTCTGGTCGTGGAAGTTTGGATTAGGCGGTTGTTCAAGTAGGCTGGGCTGTCTCCATTAATGGTTTTAAATAGTAGAGAGTAGAATTTGAATAGTACATGTACTATACAATGCATTGGTTTGCTAGTAGGGAGTAGATAAAGAAAAATGACTCTTTGAAAAGTGGCAGGACTTTGAAAGTCCTATAAAAACTGCAGCTAGGAGGTCTAGTGGGAGAATAGGGTGAAACCTTCCTCTTTACGAACCCAGCACCTTAAGGTCCCGCGCCTAAATGAACTCAGTAGCTCCACTAACCGATCCACCAGAACTCAAATGCTATTCTTAGTGTAACTTAAATGTGCTGCCTACTGTAAGTCAAATGTGTGTCTCTAACTACCTGACGTTTAAGTATGTCACTGGTCGTATCAAAGTAGAGGATGATATTTTTCTTCTTAAAGGACACCCGCTGAAAATAAAGGGCGGGAAGTTTCATGGCGACACCAGGAAATACTTCTTCACCGAAAGAGTGGTTGACAGCTGGAATAAGCTCCAGGTACAGGTGATCGAGGCCAGCAGCATGCCAGATTTTAAGAACAGATGGGATGCTCATGTCGGATCTCTACGAGGGAAAGGTCATCAGAGAGCGATTAACTAGGGGGGTGGGTCAATGGAGTGGGCAGACTCGATGGGCCTCGGCCTTTTTCTGCCGTCACTTTCTATGTTTCTATGAATATGTCATGTCTTGACCTGTACTCAGGGCAGGATTAACCAATAGGCCAAGTAGGCACGTGCCTAGGGCCCGAAATGGTCAGGGGGGCCCAATGAAGGAGGGCATCAACATTGTTTTTTCCAAACAGCGATGGGCCCTTCCAGCATCGATCAGCAACGTGGGCCCCCCCCCCCCATCAACGGAAAGTAAGACAAGCAAGCAACGCGGGTAAGAAAGGCAACGGGAACTGTAATTGTGCAAGCGGTGCTGCTTGCCCAAAGCTTCCCTCTGACGCAGCTTCCTGTTTCCGCCTGGGCGCATGGTGGGGTGGGGCGGGGCAGGGGAGCCCAGTGTACTTGTGTGCCTAGGGGCCCTCGACAAATTAATCCTGCCCTGCCTGTACTGTGTATGTACTCCTGTAACCCGTTCTGGGCTCCTTTGGGAGGACTGGCTAAAGAAATGAACAAATAAATAAATAATTAAGTAAAATTCATATCATTAGAGTTTACCAGGGCTCTGGAAGCCTTTAGAGAGAATAATTTTTTTATCAAGTCACCTAGCTTAAGAAGGTGACTATTTTATAGGGGGAAGGGAATTGTATACTGCCTTTTTGTGGTTAATGTATATGTGAGCAGGTTCTTATTAACTAGGGGGGTGGGTCAATGGAGTGGGCAGACTCGATGGGCCTCAGTAATGTACCTGAGGTAATGAAGGATTAGGTAACTTGCCCAGGGTCACAGGAATTTGATCCTACAACCTCTACCACTAGGCCACTCCTTTATCAGCTCTACCATTAGGCCACTCCTCACCATAGGGATCTTTTACTAAGGCACTAAATTGGCTAATACGCCTTAGTGCAGTGGTTCTCAACCCTGTCCTGGGGACCCCCCCAGCCAGTCGGGTTTTCAAGATATCCCTAATGAATATGCATGAGAGAGATTTGCATACCTGTCACTTCCATTACATGCAAATCTCTCTCATGCATATTCATTAGGGATTTCTTGAAAACCCGAATGGCTGGGGGGCCCCCAGGACAGGGTTGAGAATCACTGCCTTAGTAAAAGACCTCTCTTGTTATAAAAAAAACATGTAGGTGCCCCTCAGAGGGCTAATTATCAAGTTATGTACTGGGATGATATGCACTAAGCGCTTTCCACTTATCTTTACCCCTTTAGAATGAAGCGCATAAAAGTTTCCATATTTGAATCAATACAAGCTCTCCTCCTCATGCCGTTTATCCAGTTAGTCAGCCCTGTTTCTGACATTGCCCTCTCAAATCTTCCTCAGTCATTTTAAATTCCATTACAGTGCTGGGAAGTTAACCCAGGCATCTAACAGAGTCTACAGTGCTTATATATCTTCTATCATTGTTAGACATGAATTGATTTCCTTTACTTAATTTCTGTAATCCATAAAGTTTTAGACGCTGTAATTTAAAATTCCAATTTGGCCTGTGTGTTTTTTGTGTTTGGCGGAGTAAGGAATATGATCTTATTTCTGTACTTTCAACCACTGAGGCTCTGTGTAGCAAGGAAAAGAATAGGCTGAATGCAGAACATGTGCGATGATGCATAATTAGGTGATCAATCATGGTCACAGAGCCATGAACTATCAAGGGAGATCCAAGGAGGCCAGGCTTCACTAATGGGTTTGGAAGGACCCAGACAGGCAGATTGAAAATGTTTTTGTTGTATGTTATTCCAAGAGAAACATCTCCCTGGGACTGTCTTGAGATCACATGGTGTTATAGCAGCATATAATCTGCTAACAGTTTGATAGTTAAATCCTAGACTGTAATTGGTAAATCATTAAATAAATTGTATCTTCTGAATCTTTCATGATATGTGGGTTTAAGGGAAACTACCAGCAACAGACAGACAGAATTTAAATCTAGTTTTAAGAGAACAGATTATGTGGTGGAGTCAGAGGCTATGTGTTCAATTCCCATAGCCCTCCTTCTAAGCCATATAAAACGCTTAGATTAATTCTCTCTTATTAATATGGACAACTGTCGAACCACATACGTTCAGAATGTCCCATAGTCTCCAATCTTTTACTTTCTCCCTATTGGGATGAGTGAATGTTTTCAACAGAGACATTATCCGTTCTCAGTGCATCAGCAGAGGCTACACCGGTCGTCAAGATTTGGCAGCCAGACCCTGATTCTTAAACTGTTGATGTCAACAATAGCAAAGTCTTGCCAAAACCAGCCCTTGAAAAAGACTTGGGCCTGAAGGCTGACTCAGCAAAACATTTTTACTCCAAAATTGCTTCTCCCTGCATGTCTGTCATCTAAGGCGGCAGCAGCTCTGGCTCCTGAGTGAACTCTCGGGCCTTGTGGAATCCCACAACAAATAATTATCAACTAGAATTCCACCCAAACCAGTGACTCCATTGGGCACAATTTGATTTCTAGGATGGTTGGGAACCCACATTCCATTCACAATCTCCCACTACAAATGGGTTCTGCACCATTTAAAAACAGAACCACTGCATACAGAGAACTATAATTCCTGCTATATTACTGATCAAGACGTTTGTTATGAACAGGAGATACACCAGAAAAAAAAAAAGTATAAATGCAAAGCTACTGTATAGTCAAATATATTTTATTGAGCACAATAAGAAAACCAAGCAAATACACAAGATAAAACACAAACAAGCTCAAAGTTTTGTTATACAAAATCCCTCCCCCCCAAACGAGTTCCCCCATACCACCCCCCCAGGTCCTCCTTCTAAGTACAATACCAATATAAGCAGTGATATAATACAAAATGATACAGGCCTGCCAACTGTAACATAATGATATAAATAAACATGGAATCAACAGTTAAGCAAACGGCTGCGAGCCAAGGGAGTCATGGTAGTCCAAAAGGGTTCCCAAATGCGTTGAAAGACGTGTCCTGGGAGAGAGGAAAAGTCTGTTACATCTCTCCGTTCCCACATCAGGAGGGTAATCATCCGACATCGCCAAATGGAGTAATCCGGGGCATCCCCCTCAAGCCATTTCAACAAGATACATTTCAAGGCAATAAGGACCGTCCACTTAAGGAAGACTGCAGCCCCCCTTCGACGAGGATAATAGTGAGGAACAGCTCCAAATAAGAACAAAGGGGAGCGTTGAATGGCAATGTTCCAAATGCACTCGACAAAATGAAAAATGGCATTCCAAAAATATTGGATATTAAGACAAGTCCAGAACATATGTCCCAAACCCGCTTCAGGGGCTTGGCATCTAAGACAGGCAGCTGTCGCAAGAAGTCCTGAGAGATGAGCCCTCTTAGGAGAAATATACAAACGAAAGACCAACTTAGAATGCTGCTCCCAAAAGGTGGTATATTTGCGAAGGGCGGGCAACCTACGGACAGCCTGCAAAAGTATATCATCAGGTAACACTACAACAAGATCACGAGCCCAAGCATCTCGCAATTTAGAATGATCAAACAAAGGGTTAGGGGATTCATCCTTCAAATGGCGATGATGGAATTTGAGGGGAACGAGAAGTTGGGAACCAATGGTAAAAGCTGTAGACAGCATCTCTTGACAAGATGCCTTAAAAAATTTGAAGGTAAAGAAGAAATATAATGGTGAATTTGCATATAAGCAAAATAATCAGTGCGGGGGAAATCAAATTCTTCCCGCAGCTGTGCAAAAGATTTAATTTTCCCATCATCATCAACCAACTGAAACAAATAATGAATGCTCCTTGTTTCCCACTGAGCAAAACTTGGTCCATCCACTCCAAGGAGAAAGGAGCTATTAAAGCGGATAGGCAGAAATGGTGTTATAGAAGCAGAAATAGCATGATATTTGCATACCCAGTGCCAAACCCTCCGCAAGGAAGAAGGGATAGAGTGAAGATATGCCCTGAAGTGAGTAGAGCGGAAACAGAAAAGCTCCAAAGAGGTGTTGGTGAAGGCGCAAAGCTACTGTATATACTTGAATATAAACTAGGATTTGAGGGCCAAAAAAATTGGCCCAAAAATGGGGATCCCGGTTTATATTCAGGCCAGCGCCCACCCAATCCCCTCCCAGACTTATTGCAGGTCTCCGCCGGGCCGCCAGGCTCTGCACCCTGTTCCTCCTCCCTGCCTTGTCCATCGTACCTCCTCTGCCACTGGAATCCATGGTGGTCCAGATGTGTAGCAGGCAGGAGCAAGCTTTCCATGCTCCTGAATGGCTCCCGGGAAGCCGCTCAGTGCTGAGCAGCAGCACCAAAGCGCACTCCTGCTTGGTACCGCTCAGCGGCTGAAGTCGGAACTTGTGGCAGCAACCGACCGGATTAGCAGCAGAAAGCTCGCTCCTGCCCGCTACACATCTAGACCACCATGGATCCCAGCAGCAGAGGAGGTACGATGGACAGGGCAGGGAGGGGGGAACAGGTTGGAGAGCCTGGGAGAGAGGGAAGGGGGCCGTGTGCAGTGCCTGGCAGGGAGGGGGCTGAGTACAGAGCCTGACAGGAGAGGGAGGGGGCGCTGGGTGCAGATCCTGGCAGGGCAGGGCACTTGAATGTTAAGCCACCCGACTTATATTCGAGTCAGCCATTTTTCTCCTTATGAGGGTCTCGAATTATATTCAGATCAACTTATAGTCGAGTAATATAAAACAAACATGACAAAAATAAACCTTAGCATAAAATCCATAGAAAATATACATAAATAGACATCATCATAAAATGAAATCAGTAATAAACCATAAAATAAGGGTGTCAAATTCTAGCATGCAATTAACTTAGCATGTGATAAACAGGCTACTGCAAAACAGGTTAAGGCGTTCTACAGTATTTTGCCTGTTAGCATACACCAGGAGTAGGGAACTCCGGTCCTCGAGAGCCGTATTCCAGTCGGGTTTTCAGGATTTCCCCAATGAATATGCAGGAGATCTATTTGCATGCACTGCTTTCAATGCATATTCATTGGGGAAAACCCGACTGGAATATGGCTCTCGAGGACCGGAGTTCCCTACCCCTGGCATACACTAAGGAGCCCTTTTATTAAGCTGCAGTAAGCATTAACGCATGATTGCCGCAGCTTAAAATCCACTACTACGGGGCGCGCTCAGGTGTCCCACTGTGGTTTTCAGATCTGTATGTGCTTCCCACACACTAAAAGATACTTTTAATTTTTTTTAACACTGGGGGCGGAGAGTAGTTATGTCGAGCGCTAATTGGTTAATGCAGCTACATTGCCGCACGCTACCTGATACGCATGTGGTTAGCGCGTGAGCCCTTACCTCCTAGAAAGCAAGTGCTGGTAAGAGCTGCAGCGCTAATGCCCACATGCTAATTGGGAAATTAGTGTGTGGCCATTCATTGAAGAAATTGAAAATGTGATTATTTTTTTTTTTTACAGCTGTGCTTAGCAGGCGGGAAGCCCACATGCTAATCACAGCACAGGCCACTTTTTAGCACAGCTTAAAAGGGCCCCTAGAAGGGTAGTGAATGGGCTTGGAAGCGTTAACCAGCTAGCGCATTTGCATTATTGAGTGCTAACTGGCTAAAACTGAGTTAACACAAAAGCACTTACCATCTCAGAAATAGGGAGTGGTAAGCAGTGGCATAAGAGTAGGAAGCTCCAGGGATGGTGGCGCCCCCCCTCCCCAGCGCCCTTTTCTAAAGCTCATATATTGTAGCTCATGTATCGTAACACCATTATAGAAGCTCATATATCTTAACTTATGTATTGTATTATAACACCTTTACTAAGGCTCATACATTGTAGCTCATGTATCGTAACACCATTAGTGGATTAGGAATTGGTTATCAGATAGAAAACAGAGTGTAGGGTTAAATGGGCATTTCTCTCAATGGAGGAGAGTAAATGGAGTGCTGCAGGGATCTGTACTTGAAAAAGAGACACCAGGGGAGATAGGACTGAAGTCTACAAAATCCTGAGTGGAGTAGAATGGGGTACAAGCGGATCGATTTTTCACTCTTGTCATAAATTACAAAGACTAGGGACACTTGATGAAGTTACAGGGAAATACTTTTAAAACAAAATAGAAGGAAATATTTTTTCACTCAGAGAATAGTTAAGCTCTGGAACGCATTGCCAAAGGTTGTGGTGAGAGCGGATAGCGTAGCTGGTTTTAAGAAAGGTTTGGACAATTTCCTGGAGGAAAAGTCCATAGTCTGTTATTGAGAAAGACAAGGGGGAAGCCACTGCTTGCCCTGGATCAGTAGCATGGAATGTCGCTGCTCTTTGGGTTTTGGCCAGGTACTAGTGACCTGGATTGGCCACCATGAGAACGGAGTACTGGGCTTGATGGACCATTGGTCTGACCCAGTAAGGCTATTCTTATGTTAAATGAGATATATTTATTGGTTTATTTAATATAATTGGACAATCTCACACTAGTGCATCCTCTCAGTGTTTCGCTGAAATTGTGTTGTGAAGAACTCTTTGGTATTGTTCTTTAATACATCAGGCATAGACCCTTCAGCTAATGACAGGCTAACTAGCTGCCTGATATGTTCTAATTTGCCAACTTTAGATTATTTTATTATCCAAGATGAACACAGTGAGAAAAAGTAGTGGTTGCATTACTTTGAGTTTACTCATTAACTACAGCACAGTTGGCCTGCTACAGGGAACTAGAGAGCAGGATACACAAAGCTCCGGGCAACCCATCAATGAAAGTCAGGTTGGGAGTGATTTCCTTTTGCTGGGCTATGCTCAGCACAACAGCATGTAAATCATATGCATATTAACTGTGCCGAGTGGCCTGGTAAAAGAGAGGATGAACTGTGCCTGGCACCTGCTCAGAAGAGCTGGCACAGCTCCTCCACCCCCGAGCCCCGATCAGATGAGCAAGCAGGGGAGAGCATTACAAGGCATGCTCATTTAAATACTAATGAGCTCCTTGTAATGCTTTTGCACAGGAATCACGGTGGCTGCTAACGCTATCCGCAGAAGCCCCAGAGAACCCCTTTGAGCATAGGAAGTGGAGTTTCCCTGCAAGTAAGATTGGTTTTAACCACTCTTACCGGCAAAGAAAACCTTTGAACATCTGGGCCCAAATGTGGCAGCTGAAGTCTTCATGCTGTTTGGCAAATAGGCACAGTCTTGTCTGAAAAGTATTTTGTGAAATGATTGCAGCATTTAGCCGAGACAGCATCACACTCTATTGACGTGGTTTGCACAGAAGATAATTAACTATGCAAAATAGTTCCCTAGAGGAGCACTGAATTGTTGCTATTAATGCGGAAAAACAGTTTTCCCTGTTTGGCCTAATTGCCTTATTATAGGTTGCCAAATGGGTTTTATATTCCGTTTAATGCCATCCTATGTCAAGATGATAGTTTTATTATGCTAACAAATGCTTTAAAGTGCTAGCCTTTGGGATTAGAAAGGAACCAAAAGACCTATTGAATATGACTGATACGACAAGAGTCTGCTGCTTTGGGTAATGGGGATATCACTAAGGCACTCACAGAGTCACATGCAAGCCAAGCAATCAAAAAAGTTGACCCTTTGGATCCACAGGAGAGTAGAAGTCCAATGCAAAAAGAAATGTGGAGTCCGATGTTTACCGATACAGGCTTTTAAGATTCAAAGGTGCATTCAAATTTAAAAAATAGTACAGTTCATCCCAGTATACTGGGAGCATTACTTTAATCGGGTGTGGGAGCAAGCTCCGCCCAACTTGGACATCAGACGCCTTGGGGATTTGAGCAAGGTGCCTAATAGCGCATCAACTAAGGGTTGTAGGCTGATGGTACACCGACAACAGCGTGCAAGACAATTGCGCCCATGACAAGACTGAAATGGAGCGGAACTGTCGGGGTGCAGTGAATCTTTGAAGTATAGGGGGGGTTCCCCCCCCCTCAAAACAAGGCCGTGACTGAAAACATGGGAGCAGAAAATGTGAAGGCATGGGAGCAGTCGAGTCAATAAGAGCAGAAACCTGAAGGCAACGAATTGGCCACGGAAAAGAATCTTGTAAGTGTAGTGGGGGGTTTCCCACCCCCCCATCCCCCCTCAAAACTGAAGGCACGGGAGCGGGAAAACTGAAGGAATGGTAGCAGCAGCACGTGCATTTGTCGTGCGCGCAAATGTTGGGGCTCAATTGTCGACGCGCAATTGTCAATTGCGCATTTGACGGGTCACCAGGCTGACATATCCAGCAAAACGTTTGGAGAGACCAATTGGGACCCCTGAGGAAGACCTTTTTGGTCGAAACACGGACTGTGTTGGGTCCTCTTCAATTACCAAAGTTGCAATAAAAGCCTGTATCAGTAAACATTGGACTCCACATTTCCTTTTGCTTTGGACATGCAAACCAAGAACATTCTGAAACAAAAGCCCTCTTTCTCAAAGTTGATTACTGGGGCGGCCCGCAGTAATTCCCACCAAAGCCCATTGGGAATTAAAGGACTTTGGTGCTGTTGTCGTCCAGCAGCCATTCGTGTGGCTTGTAAAAGGGGGGATAGTTAAGAAGGAACTGAAAGAATAAAGGAGCAGTGAAAACCCCCCAATATAAAATAATAACATTAGCCAATACAACAAAATAATACAAATTTTTATTCCAAAATGCAAAAATGTATTCAATCATCACCAATTTAAAATGAACAGAAAAGACATTAATAAATATATACATATAAAAATTATTGTCGGGGAAATCCAGCATGGCAACGTTTCAGCAACAAGGCCCGGATTCTGTAAATGGCAGCTGCCTTAAAAACGGCCACCAATCGTGTGTCAATCACGCAACAGCGCCGTTTACAGAACCACAGCTTTGGCACTGGAAATGGAGGCCAGGGTTTCCAAGGCCTATGTTTCCGGCGCTGACCTTTTATGAAAATCACATCCAAGGAGGCGCCATACAATACCTAACGCCACTTCCAGCGTTAACCACGTCTACAGTGGCATTAGGTGTCTTAAGGTGCTTCCATAGGCGTGATAATGATGCTCTTTTTGGGCACCTCCATTTTTATGGCATTTTAATTGGTTTTTAATTGGCACAGTTAATTAGTGTGCCGATTAAACCAATTTAGTTAGGAGAAGAGGGTGTGGTGTAGTGGTTAGAGCTACAACCTCAGCACCCTGAGGTTGTTGGTTCAAATCCTGTACTGTTCCTTGTGATCCTGGGCAAGTCACTTAATCCTCCAGGACAGATAGGGAAAGTGCTTGAAGTACCTGTATGTAAACCACTTTGAGTGTGGTTGTATAACTACAAAAAAGCAGTATACAAGTTCCTATTCCTTCATCTTCACATCACCATTCATTCCCATGTTCATGCTTAGTTTTACAGAAATCTTGATGGAAGGATGGTCTACACATTAAGTTGACTAAGGGGTGCAAATCTAAAGGCTTGCACAAATTCTATACTTGTGACAGAAAATAAAGCGACCTGCCCAAGCATGGAAGTCTATTGCAGAATGGAATGCCAGTTGACGGTGCAAATGAGATCAAACGCCCTGTGATGCCCCAAAGACCTCTTCTGCTTTTCACTGCTTCTACCAGTCCAGGTTCTGCCTAATTTCTAATGTCACTCAAGTCAAGAGGATCAGTGACAAAAGAAGTGGCCCAGGAATCCAGGACACTAATTAGATCTCAGCTCCTTCCCAGCTGTTCCTGACCCCTGCCCTCCTGCTTCCATCCCCTCCTCCTGCCTTAGAACTCTAAAACAGATTGCTTCTGTGGCTGAGCTGCTTTAATTTGCCTTTTCACATCAGGAGAGCTTTCAGGGCACGGTGACTGGAGGAGGTTATTTTTACGGGTTTGCTTTTACAGTAAGTACTGAATTTGATGAAACGTCTGAGGCTAAATATAAGCCCACATGCCTAATGCATCTCTTTCTGACACCTACATTTAAGGAGAACATAATTAACCATTCTGAGTGTCTTCTGCAGGCTGACAACATGTGAACTGACAGCTTCATTGTTTTATCTGTTCCAGGGTTCTTGTTTCATGGACATACTTTCTGTGTAGCGTAGTGCTTCTTTGTGAATCTTTACCAGATTATTACTGTAACCATGAGGAATAACACTGATGCTGCTTTTAGAAGTGTTCTGTAAATAGGTGTCAAAAACTTTCATTCTGCTGAAGTACAAAGGTGTAAAAAGTATAACCAGTTACAGTTCCTTTGACATTATTTGGTCCTTGCAGGGCCAAACCACAGGTTATGGTGTCCAGAGGCAGGACATGAGAGCACAGGGTTGCCAGCTATTTGAAAAAGAATCCCACCCCCAACAAATAATTGCAGTAATGGCAGTAGTCAGTGGAGTAGTAAGGGAGGGCAGAGGGGACGGTCTGCCCTGGGCGCCGGCTTGGTGAGGGCGCCAGAAATAGAAGTTGCTTACCTGTAACGGTAGTTCTCCTTGGACAGATGATCTTACAGCCACACAAGAAGGTGACGTCCCCGTGACGGAGCCGACCCAGCAGTCTAAAAGCTGCAAAGCTAAAGAGCTTTGCGCATGTGCCAGCCCTCCCGCCCGAAAGTATCCCACCTGGCCCCTATATAAGCACACCCCCAACCGACATAAACAGTTCGGTATAAAGCTGGCGGCAACAATAGGGGAGGCTGGGCGGGATTGTGTGGCTGTAAGATCATCTGTCCAAGGAGAACTACCGTTACAGGTAAGCAACTTCTATTTCTCCCTGGACAGGGATCTTACAGCCACACAAGAAGGTGCCTCCCGAGCTGAAGGTAACAGAATAACAACATGCTATTATAATAATAATAAAGATCTGTTACCTGAGACGTAGAGGAAGAGGGAAGTTGACGCCTCACAATGCCGCTTGCAGGACCGTAGAACCCAGTGATGCATCTGCGCCGGATTCCACATCAAGGCAGTAGTGTTTGGCAAAGGTATGAATCCTGGACCAGGTAGCCGCTCGACAGATCTCTTGGAGAGGAGCGAGGCGAAGGTTAGCCCAGGTGGTAGCCATAGCTCGGAGGTCATGAGCCGTGACATGCGGAGGGATCTCCTGAAGAGCAGGACTGGAGGCGGAGGCGTAACAGTACGCAATGAGCTGGGTAATCCAAGAGGACAATGTCAACTTCGAAACTGATCTAGGAGAGGAAGATGGACGGATGGAGAGGAACAACTGAGACGGGCGCTGAGGAGTCGCAGTTCTGTCCAAATAGATGCGGAGAGCTCTGGCACAGTCCAGTGTGTGGAGTCGTTCGGCCTCCGGCGAAGGGTGAGGGGGTGGATGAAAAGTAGGCAGCACAATGGATTGGTTCAAATGGAAGGCCGAGACCACCTTGGGCAGGAATTTAGGATGAGTGCGTAACAGCACTTTGTCATGAAGAAATTGGGTATAGGGACTATAGGATACCAAGGCATGGAGTTCTCCAATGCGGCGAGCCGAGGTAATAGCTACCAGGAATAGAGTCTTCAAGGTAAGAAATTTGAGTGGTATAACAGAGAGAGGTTCAAATGGGGGAGCCATGAGAGCCTGCAGCACGAGGTTGAGATCCCAGACCGGCACAGGAGGTCGGAGGGGAGGATGCAGACGAAGAAGGCCTTTGAAGAAGCGCTTGACCACAGGATGGCGTACCAGAGAGACCGCGTCCACGGGTCATGGTACACTGAGATGGCCACCAGATGAAGGCGAATGGAGTTGTAGGATAATTCGCAGACCTGCAAAGAGGTAAGGTAGCGGAGGACCTGAGCCAAGGGCGAGGTGCTGGGGTGAACACGACGGGTGGAGCACCAGCGCTGGAAACGGGTCCACTTGGCGGAGTAGGAGCGTTGGGTCGCAGGAGCTCTGGAGGCAAGAAGGATGTGTAGGACCTCCGGAGGGAAGGCAGAGTCCCCAGTCAGCGTGGGAGCAGGAGCCAGGCTGTCAATTTGAGAGACGGAAGATTGGGGTATAGCAACTGACCGTCGTGTTGTGTGAGAAGATCCGGGAACTGCGGGAGAATCCAAGGAGCCTGAGAAGCCCGGTTGAGGAGGACGGGGAACCAGGCTTGTCGTGGCCAATACGGTGTGATGAGGATCAGGGAGGCATTGTCTGCGATGGCCTTTTGAAGGACTTTTCCAATCAGAGGAATCGGAGGAAACGCATAGAGGAGATGCTGAGACCAGTGGAGGAGGAACGCATCGTCTGCCAGACAGGTTGGTTCTCCGTACCTGGAGCAAAATCTGGGACATTTGGCGTTCGTCTGGGATGCAAAGAGGAGTGCCCCATTTTGCAAAACTTTTTTGCGTAACTGTGCTCCGAAGCGACCATTCGTGAGGACTGAGTTGCCTGCTGAGTCTGTCTGCGAGCTGGTTGTCCGTGCCCGGAAGGTAGACCGCCTGCAGGGTGGAGTGGAGCTGGAGAGCGAGGTTCCAAATGGAGACTGCTTCGCGGGATAGGCAAGAGGAGCCCATCCCCCCCTGTTTGTTCACATAGAACATGGCAACCTGGTTGTCTGTGCGGATTTGGATGATCTGACTGTGCAAGTGGTGTTGGAACACCTGCAGAGCGAGATGGATGGCATGCAGTTCCAGGAAGTTGATGCTGCAGCGAGTCAATGTGGGGGACCAGGTGCCCTGCGTGGACCAAGAGAGGAGATGAGCGCCCCAGCCTTTCTTGGAGGCATCCGTTGTGATGGTGACAGTGGGCTGAGGAGGATGAAATGGAAGCCCGTGAGAGAGGGGATCCAAGTGAAACCACCATTGCAAGTCCTGAAGCACTTGGGGTGTTAATTGTAGTTGCGTGGAAAGAGGCTGAAGGAACTGGTTCCAATGGGTCTTGAGAAACCATTGGATAGGTCTCATCTTTAGGCGAGCAAACTGCAGCACTTGCACTGTGGCCGCCATGTGTCCTAGCAAGGTGAGAACGTCCCTGGCTGTGACCCAGAGCCCTGGGTACCAGGGGGACATCAGCTGTTGGATGACTTGCGCTCGCAGTGACGGGAGGAAAACCATAGCCTGCTGAGTCTGAAAAGTTGCCCCGATGAATTGCAGTGATTGAGATGGGAGGAGATGGGACTTTGGAAAATTGAGGAGAAAGCCCAACTGTAGAAGGAGGTTGACAGTTTGGCAGGGCGTCATAGCCGAAATGAGCCAGTCGTCCAGGTAGGGGAAGTTGGACAGGCCCTGTTTGCGCAGATGCGCTACTATGGGGATGACACATTTGGAAAAGACCCTTGGTGCTGACGAGAGGCCAAAAGGGAGAACCGTGTATTGGTAGTGAAGGTTCTGAAACACAAAACGGAGATACTGCCTGTGAGAGGGATGTATGGGAATATGCAGATAGGCTTCCTGAAGGTCTATGGACGTGAGCCAAGCGTCGACTTGGAGCAGAGGAGCAATGGCGGAGATCGAGAGCATGCGGAACCTTTCCTTTAATATGAATTTGTTTAGGTTCCGTAGGTCCAAAATCGGGCGAACGCCCCCCGTCTTCTTCGGAATGAGGAAGTATCGGGAATAGAACCCCTGGCCCCACTGGTGTTCGGGAACCGACTCTACGGCCCGAATGTCCAGCAACCGAGACAACTCCTGTTGCAAAGGAAGCAGGTGAGATGGTTGAAGGGACTGGTGGGAATGGGGGCACCAAGGAGGAGGAGCCAGGAAGCGAAGGCGGTATCCATGTTGAATGATGCGCAAGACCCAGGTGTCTGTGGTTATATCCCGCCAGGTCTGGAGAAAAAACCTCAACCGACCTCCCACCGGGACAGCGGGAAGGGGAGGGTTGTCAAAAAGAGGGTTGGGGCTTCTGGCCCGCAGGTTGAGCGGGTTTAGGAGAGCGACGGTCTCTGGGGGCTCTGTTGGAGGATTGCTGCCGATAGGGCCGAAACTGCTTCTGCGGATATGGAGCAAACTGTCTGGCAGAAGAAAACAACTTTCTGGTATGGAACTGCTGTTGAGAAGGTAGCTGCTTCTTAAAGGGCTGTTTTGAGTGATGTGCGGTATCCTCCTCCAGAGCATCCAGTGTGGTGCAATCCTCTTTAAGCCCCTCAATAAGATCTTTGACCTTGTCTCCAAACAAGCTGTCTCCGAGACAAGGAGCATCTGCCACCTTTGCATGGATGTCCACCCCCAGTTTAGAGCATTGCAACCATGCCAGTCTGCGGGTGGAAATACCTGTAGCCGCTCCCCTCATGGCAGTATCAAAGGCATCGTCAGCCGCCCGGATAAGGTTCTTGGAGCATTCTTCGAAGTTGGAGAGGACGGCATTAAAAGCCTCCTGCGTGGGCACCGGTAAGGTCTCGACCAGTTTTCACATATCCTCCATGTTAGAATAGAGGTATTGGGTGTAGAAGAACTGATGGATGGCAATTCGCCCATACAGCATGGAATTTTGGTATGCTCGTTTACCCATGGAGTCCATGATGCGCATCTCGCGGACTGGTGGAGTAGATGCGAAGTCTTTGGAGGACTTGGATTTCCGCAAGGCAGAGCGGACAACCAGGGATTGGTGAGGGAGTTGAGTTTTGCCAAACCCCGCTACATCCTGAACCTTGTATTTATGTTCCAAACTGCGTTTCGTGACCCGGGACGAGTAGGGGGTGTTCCAGATTGCTTTCTGAGAATCAGCCAGAGTAGCATGAAGGGGCAAAGAGACCACTTCTTTTGGAATATGAAGATACTTAAGCACCTGAAGCCTCTGTTCCCGGGGGTCTGGCTGGGCCGTGGTGGTCAATTGTAAAGAAGACGCCATCTTGGATAGGAAGCGTGGGTAGGAGGTGTCTTCCGGAGGTGATGCCCTATCGCGCTCAGATGGAGTATCCTCATTAGCCAGAGAAGAGAGCAGGGGATCCATCTGCAGATCAGGCGAGGGAGAGCGCGAGGAGGAAGCATAGTAGGATTCCAGCTCCGCCGCCATAGAAGAGGTAGTGGAGACAGAGTCAGAGAGATGGGCATCATGCTGGACCAGATGAGGTGCGGATGTAAGCTGAGTGCCCTGTTCAATAGGCTGAGCGGAGAGGAGCGGAGGAGATGCAGAAAGCAGTTGTTGTTGCTGAAAGAGCTGGAACTGCTGGAAAAGTTGAAAAAGTGCAGGCTGCATCAGAGGCTGAGACTGGTGAGAGAGCTGGGGAGGATCCTGGGTTGGAGCAGCAGCAGCAGACAGTGTAAGAGGAGAGCCCGAGGAGGAGGAGGAACTAGAGGAAATAAGATGTTTAGCTTTCCTCTTCAGTTTCCTGGGTGGGCTGGCTGAAGCAGAGGGCAGATGCCGGTCTGGGGAGGCAGAACGCTGGGCTGCAGGCTCTGTATTAGAAGGAGCATGGTGCCGACGGCTGGAGTCAGTCGGTGCCGAGGGCGGGACCGAGAGAGAGCGATCCTGCCGGGATTGGCCAGTGGGAGCAGTCACTGAGCCAATAGGCAGTGGAGGAGCAAGGGAGCCAATAGGCAGCGTCCCTGCGTGTGACGTCATCGGCCCCGACGTGCCACACGCAGGAGACACTGGTGCCTGAGCTGGTTTGCGAAGCACCAGCTTCGGCAGCTTGGGAGGTGGTCCCTGCGGCTCCGATGCTCCTTGCTGGCAGGCGGAGGAGAGAGCGGAGGCCGCGTTAGGGAGCTCAAATTCTTTAAGTTTAAGCGCTCGAATTTTGAGCGAGCGCTTGTTTAATTTAGCGCAGTGAGCGCAGGAAGACGTCCGGTGGAGGGGACCCAGGCAACGGATACAGGAGGCGTGCGGGTCAGTCGCCGACATCTTGAGGTCGCACATGGAGCAACGTTTAAAACCAGGTTTGGCTTTTTCAGGCATGCTAAACCAGAGCGCTGCTAAATCAAAATCGTTTAGAAGAGAAATGTTGGTAATAAAAGTTGAAGTGAAAAGGAAACGGGTTGACACCGTTAAGACTACCGAGTCGGATAGATCGCAGAAACTTTTAAAACTGTTTATGTCGGTTGGGGGTGTGCTTATATAGGGGCCAGGTGGGATACTTTCGGGCGGGAGGGCTGGCACATGTGCAAAGCTCTTTAGCTTTGCAGCTTTTAGACTGCCGGGTCAGCTCCGTCACGGGGACGTCACCTTCTTGTGTGGCTGTAAGATCCCTGTCCAGGGAGAACCTATCCTCCTCTCTGCCTCCCGCGCCGTCCCAACCACCCCCTGCCGCGCACCTGTGCCCCTTCCCTCATACCTAACTTTCCTGGTGCGAGGAACATCACAAACTTGCTGACCATGTCGGTATCAACTTTGATGTCACTTCCGGGTCCCTTGTCTAGGAAGTGATGTCAGAGGGAGAGCTGATACGACGCGGGCAGCAAGTTCATGATGGGAAAATTAAAGAGGTACAGGGGAAGAGAAGGGGCATGCGCACAGCAGGGAGGATCGGGAAAGAGCAGAGGGGGGTGGAGAAGAGGCACTACCACCCCTGGTGCCACTCACCCTCGCTAAGCCACTGGCAACGGTGCAGGCTTCAGTGCCTCCACAGAGATGCCAACATACCTAGTTCCAGGCTGGAGATTTTGAGACCATCCCAAATTTATTATCAGCCAATCCTGATGCATTATGGGACTGATTTCGGTGAGCACTACAAATCCCATCCTGTTTTGGGACGTAATTCAAAGCTAGGACTGTCCTGTAATCTCCAGCCTGGAAATGGATAACTTGGCATCTCTCAGATCACATCAAGGTATGGGGTACCATATGGCTCCAAAAAAAAGGATGATAGATTGAGAGGAGGCCGTGCCTGCAAATATCTCTCATGAATTTTCATTGGGGATATCCTGAAAATCTGACTGGCCAAAATGCCTCCGGGGCTAGATTTGGGAACCACTGAGACAGGCTATCCAAACCTGTGGCTCCCATGTTTCAGCACAGAGCCCTGCAGCCCAGGTCATCCTGATTTTACATATAATTTGGAAGAAAAGATATTCACATTCATATATTGAACCCTTTGTATCTGACATCTTTCCAGAGGGCGCACTGAGCAGTTCTTCAGACTATATTCATTCTTAAGGGGTAAATTATCAAGGTGTGGTAGGCGGTGCCATCCTTCAAACCCTAGCAGTAATCCCATGGTAGTATTGCTAGGGGTCATGTTTCTGTATAAGGAAGATGTCCTTATATGGAAATATGACCCCTAGCAGTAGTGTTGGAATGCTACCTCTTGGGGTTGCTAGTGCTATTGTGGAGGAAGGCACCAGCATGGGCAGGAGTGACTGGAGATGGCCCCTGCCCAGGACCCACTGTGCCGCCAGAATGTGCACTGGTATGCCCATGGGTGCCAGGAGGTTTTTTGGGAGTGGTACTGCTGAATGGTGGATGATATTTGGGCGTGATCAAGGGCATGACAGTGCCAACAGCTTCTAGCTGGGATAACTTTACTGGCTATTCTGCAGCTTGCGGTGTTCACCTGATGCGCAACGTTAAGTCACAATGCGGTATTTACATAGGGGTCCTTTTATCAAGCTGCAGTAGGGGTTTAATGTGCTTAATACCGTGTTAAACCGCCTGCCGTGCTAGCCGCTAACACCTGCATTGAGCAGGCATTAGTTTTTTAGCCGGCCGCAGGGGTTAGCGCGTGATGTAATGTCCGACGCGCTAACCCCGCTAGCGCGGCTTGATAAAAAGACCCCATGTAATTCGTTGCTGTACTTGCATTTGTGTGTTTTGCATCTCATTGCAATATAATGCATGATGACTTATTTAATGCTGCATTAGGGCACTGCAGTCAGTGTTAGAACCCTTTAATTTTTTATTAAGGGGCATATAATACAGATTAATGGCCTAACACAGCTCGATAACTTCCCCACTAAGAGCTCCTTTTACAAAACTGCGTCAGAGGCTTCTTTCATGGGCTGGCGAGGTAAATGCCCCGACGCTCATAGGAATTCTATGCAAAAGCCTGTGTAAGTGTCTTGATCTGAGATCAGCATAGCAGGGCATGATTTTCTCAAACCAAGGGTAGGAAACATTGGTCAATGCTTGCTGTACGCCAGCTGAATTTTCATAATATCCCCAACATGCATTTCAATGGGGATTTCATGAAAACCCAGCCAGTGGTCCGGTGACAGGACAAAAGCGTGCGAGACTTCGGCGCGCCGACAATTCAGTGCAAGACCCCAGCATGCCCATTCTAAAGTTACTTTTAAAGAGCTCCGACGGGGGTGTGGGAGGGAACCCCCCCACTTTACTTCATACTCTTCACGTTGCCGTTGGGGGGGGGGTGTAACCCCCCACATTATAGAGAAAACTTAACTTTTTCCAAAAAAAAAAAAAAAAATTGGGAAAAAGTTAAGTTTACTCTATAATGGAGGGTTCCAACCCCCACCCCCCCACGGCAGCGCGAAGAGTATGAAGTAAACGGGGGGGGGGGGATTACCCACTCATACCCTGCATCGGAGCTCTTTAAAAGTAACTTTTTAGGTGGCACGCTGGGATCTTGCGCCGATTTGTCTGCGCTGCAATGTTGGCGCGCTGAAGTCCCGCGCACGAATGACTGAACCAGAGGTCCATGAGCAGCAGAGTTGATAATGAGTGTCTGAACTATTTATATAATGCGCCTGTGATGTTATTTTAAATGGTCTGGGCACTGCACATTTTATTTTAATATCCTTAGTTATGGTTTTATGTCTAATGCACTATTTTTGGTGTTCGCTCCTACGATTATTCTTCCATTCATTGTGTTTCAACGTCCATTTTTTTCCCCCTGATTCATGGTAATCTTCACATTTTCTTTCTTTGAGTCTATACTACCGATTTGGTATGTATCGTGTGACTTAATATATTTTTATCACTTAGGGCCTCTTCTATCAAACTGCTCTAGCAGTTTGTAGTGCGGTGAGCCGCGCTGAATGGCCCACGCTGCTCCCGACGCTCTCTGCGCTAAAAACTGCTAGAAGAGACCCTTAATTTTCAATCACACCAATGTAATTCATTCGTCAGCACTGTTCAAATTCACTTTGCACGTATTCACCATCGAGACATCGCTTTCACCTTTTGAAACCTCATTCGGGTCTTTTAGCTTTGGCATCCGCATCATCCACTCATTCACTTATGCCACACTCCTCTCATTCATAAATCATCACTTATCATTTCCACACTTATACCTACATTCATATTTGTAGGACCCCCCAAGGAAGACGTGCTTTCAAAACACAGACCGTGCTGGGTCCCTTTTTTTTTTTTTGCGCACATGTGGATTCTCATTGGATTTGGATCTTTTAATGACTGAATAAAAACCTGTAACAGGAACATCTTGTCCACGTTTTTGGGGGGGTTTCTCCATTTTCTGTGGAACCGTTGGGGTTTCTTTTCTGTTCTTGTATCTGAGCTGTTTCAGCAGACTTTGATGATCACAGCCCGCCCTATGATCTTACCATTCATGGCAGGATATGATCTGCCATTGCCTTCTTCGGGGCTACTGTACAGTCTTCTCGCGTGCTGGTTCATCCAGACCTGATCCTGCTGAGCTTCTGGGATCTGATGAGTTAAGGGTCACACAGAGTGATGTCGCTAGAGGATAAGTCGTAAGGGTCAGTTCTATAAATTGGTGCCAAGATGTAGGCACCGCAACGGAGCACGCATAGCACCAATTCTAATACCTAAACCACTATAGAAAACTAGTGCAAAGCTAGTGCAAAATGCTGCCGGTGAACCCTAGCAGTAGTATTTGCTAGGGGTCATGTTTCTGTATAAGGGAGGTGTCCTTATATAGAAATATGACCCCCTAGCAATAGTATTGGAATGCTACTACTGGGAGTTGCCCTAATATGCTAAACTTAGCTGCACTAACTTATGTCATGTCCAGTGGCATGGTAAGGGGGTCAGGGCCCCCCCTTTCCCACTTCTCCCTTGCCACATGTACACTTTCACTCTCCCCCTACTGTACCTCAACCTCTTCACCAACATGAGCAGGCATCTCCAATTTACTGCCTGCGCAGGTGTTGGCGCTCCCTCTGATGTCACTTCCGGGTCCTGCAACTAGGAAACTAAAGAGGTATGGGGGGAAGGGAAGAGAAGGGGGTGCGTGCGCGGCAGGTGTGGGGAAGGAGCGGGGAAGGCGCCTTCCTCCCCCTCGCTACGCCGCTGGTCATGCAAACGGCTGGTGTAAGTTGGCGTGCCTAAGTGTGCCATGCAGCTGAGAGCATTCTAAAAGTTGCGCAAGTCACTTGTTCATATGCCGACACGCCCATATTGTGGTTGCACACTAATGCCCGGATTTTGTATACGTTGCCCAAATTGGAAATGTGGATCACAGAACTTGAGTTAATGAGCCGCTAACAAGGAATAATTTGTGCTAATTGGCATAATTAGGAGTTATATGCAAATCTGTTATTTGCCTTATTCCAGGGGTGTCAAATAGAGAGTTGCACGGGGACAGAAATCCCACCCATCCCCGCCCGTCCTCGCCAGGATCCTCTCCGTCCCCACCCGTCCCCGCCAGGATCCTCTCCATCCCCACCCATCCCCGCAAGGAATTATCTCCATCCCCGTCCATCCCCATAAAAAGCAGCAATTACTTCTGACAGGATCATCAATTCCACAGTTTCTTTTGTTTCCGCTGCTGTTTTCCTTGTGGAATCTCTTTGGTGGAACCGTTTTTTTGTTTTCTGTTCAGGTAATTAACTTATAAACCCCCTCTTTTACTAAGGCTGACGTGTCCATTATATTATATGGACGAACCCTGCTTCCAAAGCCTTCCATCCCCGTGGGAGTCTCATTGGCTAGAGGGGGGTCCCCGTGGGAATCCCGTGGACCAGAGGGGGTCCCCGTGGGAGTCCCTTGGGTTGGGGGGATTCCTGCGGGAGCCGCGGGATTCCCGCAATACCCGTTCCAGTGCAGACCTCTAGTGTCAAAGTCCCTCCTCAAGGGCCGCAATCCAGTTGGGTTTTCAGGATTTCTCCAATGAATATGCATGACATATATTTGGATGCACTTTTTTCATGGTATGCTAATAGATCTCATGCATATTCATTGATGAAATCCTGAAAACCCAACTGGATTGCGGCCTTCAAGGAGGGACTTTGATACCTCTGCCTTATTCTATAATATGCACACCTACATTTTAGGGCTCGCAACTCAAAACAGGGCATGGCCATGGAGGGGAATAGGTGGGTCAAGAGTGCTCCCAGGAATTAGGTGCAATGTTATAGAATTTAGGGCTAGATCAGACATAGGCAACTCCAGTCCTTGAGGGCCGGAATCCAATCGGGTTTTCAGGATTTCCCCCAAAAATATGCATCAGATCTGTTTGCATGCACTGCTTTCAATGCATATTCATAGGGGAAATCCTGAAAACCCGATTGGATTCCGGCCCTCAAGGACCAGAGTTGCCTATGTCTGGGTTAGATTCACTAAGCCCACCGATCAAGTTCCGACCACTTAGCGACCCCTTTATGACCCAATTTCTCTCAGACCCGATTCACAAACCTCTGTCCCGATCATCCTCTGATCTGCACATGCAAATGAGGGTGGAACGGCATTCAAATGTAGGCAGGAAGAGATTCACAAAAAAAAAAAAAAAGAGGGACACCGACTGGGCTGACCGATCCAAAAATAAGTGACTGCTGAGGACCAGTCGCTCAGGTCAAGTTTCACATTTATTTAAAATTTCTTATACCGCCCAATCAAGCCTTCTAGGCGGTGTACAAAAACGCCAAAATAATGCGCCAATTAAAATACAATTTGAATAAAAACACACCAGGGGAAATGACTTTAAAAAAAAAACATTGACGAACGAGAACAAAAGGGAAGAAGGGTTAGAACTACAATTGATAGAAAGAAAGAAAATACTCAAGGGAAACTATCCTGTCATCTGCCACCCTGCTCTCTGCCCTGATTCTCTGCTCTCTGCCCCATCTGCTCTCTTCCCCGCAGTGCAAACCCATAGTTTTAACCTGCAGGTTTAAAGCGGGATAAAACCATGGGCTTGTGGGAAAAAAAGTAAAAAGCTCTGCTGGGCACTGAGGGCCAGCGCATACAAAGGCCATCTACAGATGGTCTGCGCATGCATTGATATCACTATTTAGCGATTCCTGCAGTCGGTTGGGGGCATGGTTCCGATCGCCCTCATTTGCATGAGGGCGATTCGTGAATCAGCCCCTCGGACACGAATCGGATCGGATCCCTCACGGATCCGATCCGATACGTACCCTTAGTGAATCTAGCCTAGTGTCATTTTTAGTTGATCTACTGCAGGGGTGTGAAAGTCCCTCCTCGAGGGCTGCAATCCAGTCGGGTTTTCAGGATTTCCCCAATGAATATGCATGAGATCTATTTGCATCCAATGGAGGCCGTGCAGGCAAATAGATTTCATGCATATTAATGGAGAAATCCTGTAAACCCGACTGGATTGTGGCCCTCGAGGACCGAGGCTGGACATCCCTGGCTTAGATCAAGCGGAATGTAAATATTTAAAAAATTAAAAATAAACAAATTTAGTCGCCTAACACCAGCTTTTGGTAGGCATAAGTGCTACATCCAAAGTTGGGCACACGATCTACGCTAAGCTAATATTCTGTAAACTTTGTTCCGCTCAGAGCACCCTTTGCTGAATACTAGCTTAGCATGGATCATTTCAGCTCCTAACAGAGGCACCATTTACTGAATCTGGCATTGAGTGACTTACATGCACCAGTTACAGAAGAGAGCTTCGCACTTATGCACGAAACTTTCAAATTACCGGTGTCAATCACACATGTCAATGCCACTAGTCTGTAATACTCTCAAAATCTTTAAGCACTAATATCTTAAGAATTTTAAATATAATGGAAATAAAATAAAAATAAAATGATACATTTTGTGACAAGCTTTTGAAGGGAGAACCTTCTTCCTCGGGTCAGGAATGAGTAAAAGATGACAATATCAGAATAAATAAGGGAAATATTAAAGTATTCCAATGAGAGTGTTGAGGGAAAGGTAGGGGAGGCAAAGAGTGAGAAACAGGGAAGGATGGGTGGCTGGTTAGAAAGTGACAGAGAAGTATGGTTTTATGGTTTATTATGTGATAGGAAACCCAGATCCTTGTTAAGTTCTTTCTGTCAGGTGGGTTTCAAAATATTGCATCATAATAACTTTTTTAAAAAGTCTTACATTCCTGGAGTGTTTTAACATTTCCTCTTAGTATTTCCGACTATAAAGGTCACTGCCCAGGTCCTGAACAAGGCTGACCAATAGAGGTGTCACCTTGGTTTGATTTGTGGTGTCTAAAGAGGTGCCTGTGTGATTAGGTAAAAATAGTCTAACATCTGGCCTGTCTCCCCAGTACAGCACTCTTCACATTTTCTGCATCGATTAAGACTAGAAGAGAACAGAATGAGTTGGATCCCTTTATGCTGAATGATTTTCTAGGGGGAAATTTCTCCAAATGGGTTAGGTTTGGTTTGCGCATACCATAATAACGAAAATAAGAATGAAGTGAACCTCACTCCTAAGTTGGGTAACTGTGGGGGTCCTGTGATAAGTGATATCCTGGCACTATACAGCATAAAATTCAAAACAAAAATGAAAGAGAGGTTTGCACATACATACTTCCAAGGGAATTGACGATTTGTGCTTGTATTAGTGCATTACAGTTTGCATGGATGAAACCAAAGGCTCAGTCCCTGCAAAAATCTCTCAAAGATACATTACACAGGAGCTCCGTCTCTTGGTTACACTTCTTTCTATAGAGAATGGTGTCATGATATGCATAGATTAAAGGTATGGCTGTCAACCCCCCCCCCCCAAAAAAAAAAAAAAAAAAAACCTGTCTTGATCTCCTGCTAAGGAAATGGAGAAGAATCGGAACAAATTATGTATTTTGGAATTGAGCTCATGCATTATTTTCTCAAGGCGAGTTCGATCCGGATCCCGACACCACAAATGGAGGCTGACCTAACTTTTGTGTTCAAGACAAACCTGTCTTCAGCGGTTCTGCAATTGACAGCGCTAATGGAACAACAAATCGTGCTAGAAACTCCAGGTGGGGGTTTACTTTGGAGGCAACCCAACAGCTTCTAGGATTTTTAAACCACCACCTTAGGCGCAGCCTCCCAAAACAGGACCAGCACCATCCAGTTGCGGGCTTAACCACAGTGTACAAGACTGCTGTTTCGACTGCATGCATTTTCGCCTTAATTAAACGAGTTAGCAGCTGCCTAGCAAAGGGAGGCCGTCGCCGCCAGGATAGGGAAATAACACCTTTTATTAAATGGTGATCATTCCTAGCCTAATGGGAAGAACCCACCCGATCGAGTCTGAGCCACACTGAAATCAGAGCATGCTGTCATTGCAGCGAGCTTTTGTTAACGATCAGAAATATCTGGGAGGGGGGGGGGGAGCTGCTCTATGAGCACTTCAACTATATTATCCAAGATGCATCATTATAAAAGGTAAAATATGCAATTAGCAAACCTTCTCCTCCTCCTGTTAAATGCAGCACCTTTTCCCTCCCCATGATTTCCCTCCACAGAATAATGATTGTAAGCCCTCTCAAGAATATGTTATTCAAATACTGGCATTTCATCTCTTTGGGGGGGGGGGGGGGTTAAACCAAACAAAAAAAGACAAACATTTATCTCTTAGGCTGGACATCAGCAGTAGGTCCGAGCTAATGACAATCCTCTTTCTGGATGCTCTGCAGCCTCCCAACCATGCAATAAAAACCAGCACCAGCAGAAATGCTTCTTACAGGCACCGAAACATTAAATTCTATTTATTTCGTTGCAAGCATGGCCATCATACCTGTACCCCAAAGCATCTTCGTCTGCACGCCAGTCTGCAGCCTCCAGCGCCTTTACGTTCTCGGGAAAGCAAGGGGTGCGCAGGGTGGTCAAAACCACCATTTTTTATTATTATTATTATTTTTTTAAATCAAAATGATTATTTTTTTGTTTTCTTAATCTTCAGACGGCGGCAACGTCGGACAGAACACTGGCGTTCGCGGCTCAGCTCTGCTTTTCTGCACGCACTGAAGGCGGACCCAGGCAAAGCAGCAGACGAGAGAGGACCTTGAGAGCTGTCGCTTAGGTAAAAATAGTCCCCGTCTCAGCCGTCGCTTGTGCGGCTGCCCAGCGTTTTAAAGCGCGCGCAGGCGAGAGAACCTGCACACGGCCTTCTGTTGCCTAGCAACTGCTGAGCCGGTGGCGAATTTAAGACAACAAACCGGTGGCGCGATGCTAATGCGCGTCGTGACTGCCAGAGATCACAGAGACGCACGTTGCGCCTTCTTCCAAAGTTTTGGTTAACAAAAGGGAGAGTTTGGAGCAAACCGTCCTTTCTAAACTTGTCTAGGCCAGGGATGAGTTGGAAGGTTTCAAGTAGTTTCTGTTACGGTTTATCCAGCCACCCTTTACTCCCTTCCACATATTTGGCTTGAGATATCAGCTCTCTGTCCTGACCTGAGGAAGGGGTTTTAACTCCCTTCCACATACAGTAAAACATTGGATTGCAAATAACTTGGTTTGCAAGTATTTTGCAAGATTTTACTAAAATGACATGGTGACAAAATTCATCACCGTCCCTGTCAACACGGATAACCGTGGGAAATAATCCCATGTCATTTTCTAGTGTCTATTTCAACCTCAGTCCTTCTACATCAGCATTCTTCAAAGCAAAGCTTGCGGGTCAGTGATTGTGCCCAATTATACTCTGATTCTTCCCTCTCTCCTTAAAGAATGACATGAAGATGGTTTCCCGCGGTTATCTGCGGAGACGAGAACGGTGATGAATTTTGTCACCATGTCATTCTCTACTTGATATACAAGCAAGGTCTTGCACTACAAGTACATACAGTATACACACATCACAACTGAGCCAATGGTTCTTCTCTCTCTGACACTGCAGGAGTGTAGTGACTTCTAAACGAGCGAAGTCTTGCAATACGAGTACGCATAGTACTGTAAAACCTTGGTTTGCGAGCATAATTTGTTCCAGAAGCATGCTTGTAATCCAAATCACTTGTATATCAAAGCGAATTTCCCCATAGGAAATAATGGAAACTCAGATGATTCGTTCCACAACCCAAAAACTTTAATACAAAATACAGTAAAACCTTGGATTGCAAGTGTATTTGACTTGAAATATCAGCTCTCTGTCCTGACCTAAGGAAGGGGGTTTTAACTCCTGAAAGCTACCCAGACATATATTAAGTTAGTTCAATAAAAGGCATCCTGTATTCCTAAGGGGTTTTTTGTTTTAATTTACAAACCTTTTTTCGTATTGAAGTGAACTAATATGGCAACCATACTGCTATCTGCCAATAACACTTAGCACCCCCACCCTTTCTCTTGTTTTCTCCCAGTTCATCTAATCTAGATTGTCTGCCATCTGAAACCCACTGCCAGAACACAGATTCTGCTGGCACCGCGTGGCTCAAAATAAACAGCCAGGTGGTGACTGAGATTGTGGTGGCAGCAGGCAGTTTTCCGAAGTTCCATGGTGACAGGAAGCTACTACGACCAGAGAATCATGCTAAACCAAGAGTTCTCTATAGAGCAAAACCTGGATTTCCACACAGCCCCTGACTGCAAAATTTAAGGGGTGGCACGTTGCAGACTCCTTTGCCTCCTAGCGTTCTAGCACAATGCACTGGGAACCACCACTATTGCTGAAAGCTGTGAGGTCCCAAATGGAAACTGGAGGTGGCTGAGAGAGGTGGGGTAGTATTAGAGGTCAGGGGAGTTCATTCATTGGATACGAAGGGCACTGAGTGACGAAGCACAGTGATTTTCAGCAAAGCCCTCTTCCTTCTCAGGTCTCTTTGGCTCCTCACCTCATACCTGAAAGGCCTCTCTGCTCTGTGTACCCTATGCCTGGGATTCGTGTCTCTTGGCAATCTAATAGTGGATATGCATTCATTTTCTAAGGAAATGAAAAATGCTTTTTAACAAAAAAGGCTGTTTCATTTCATTTCTTTAGAACAAGAAACAAAAAAAGTACACTCCATTTAAAAAAAAAATTCTGATACAATCCTCCAGCATAAAATAGTACAAATTAAAAAAATAAAATAAAACCTGACCCTTCACATATGGCTCCCAACCTTCCTAAATCCCATTTATCTCATCTATGGCAAAACCAGAGGACATAATTTGAGGTTGAGGGATGGTAGATTCAAGAGCAATATAAGGAAATTCTTCTTTACGGAGAGGGTGATGGATGCCTGGAATGTGCTCCCGAGAGAGGTGGTGGATAGGAAAATGGTGACTGAGTTCAAAGAAGTGTGGGATGAACACAGAGGATCTAGAATCAGAAAATAATAGTAAATATTGAAGAACTAAGGCCAGTTACTGGGCAGACTTGCACGGTCTGTGTCTTTATATGGCTGTTTGGTTGAGGATGGGCTGGGGAGGGCTTCAATGGCTGGGAGGGTGTGGATGGGCTGGAGTGAGCTATGACAGAGACTTCAGCAGTTGGAACCCAAGCACAGTACCTGGTAAAGCTTTGGATTCTTGCCCAGAAATAGCTAAGAAGAAAAAAAATTAAATTAAATCAGTTTGGGCAGACGGGATGGACCATTCTGGTCTTTATCTGCCATCATCCACTATGTTATTATAACACAGGGCAGAGCAAACCCCCAGTCACTCCTGCACTGCCAGATACTGTTTTCAAAACAGCAGCAGCCTCAGGGTCAGCCAAAGACATTTATAAAACAAAACCCAACATGGCAGGAAAGTCTTGAGTACTGCTCAGGCCCCGTGTCAACTACTGTGACCCTAAGGTTGAGTTGAAAGCCATAATGGAAGTCCTGGAGTGGAATTCAGTTTTAACAGGATCCATCTGTTGGGAGGATAAACTCACATCACAGTGGGGGGAAAAGAGCTGAGGAAATAAGAGACAGAAGGCGAGAGAGTACATAGTTGGCTTTGACCTTGTGGTCTAATTCGTATGTGGTTGTATGTTGTGAATGCTCCCCAACAGTTACGTGCGAGACCCCTGATGCAGGTTATCTCTTGCTGAAACACAGCTGTGTTGGGTCATAGTAACGTAGTAAATGGCGGCAGATAAAGACCTGAACGCTCCATCCAGTGTGCCCATAAGTTATACCCGTTAAAAAAAATACATGATTAGATTAACTTGTCTCTTCTTTGATATTTCTGGGCCTTAGACTGTATGTAAAGTCTGGTATTGAACTAGGTTCCAAATGCTGAAGGTGCCGTCCGAGCTCACTCCAGCCTTTCCAACCATCCCGTTGTTTGCAGGATATCAGAAAGGGATTCTTTACTCTCTGGAAACTCAGACCCATTAAAGCTTATTTTGATACATTGGCATTCAGAACCCTAGTCCAATCCCTCGTACTAAGTCTATTTGACTACTGTAACATCGCTTATTTAGCAATTTCCCAAAAGAATATGCGACGTTTACAATTGATGCAAAATGCAGCAGTCAGACTGATCTTTGGGCTAAAGAAATTTGACCACCTGACACCCTACTACCGGCAGCTGCATTGGCTGCCGATGGAGGCACGCATTAAGTTTAAATTCGCCTGTTTCTGCCTTAAAGCACTACACGGACTTGCCCCTAAATACATAATTGACCTTTTCTCCTTCTCAGCCAACAGACACAAAAGAAGCTCACATTCCAACTTCGTTTCCCCCCCAGTGAGAGGTTATAAACTGAAAAAACACCATGAACACCTTCTCTCACACCAGGCAGCATCGTGGGGTAAAGACCTAGAACAATTGCTTTCGCCCACTACTTATGAGGAATTTAGGAAACGTCTAAAAACACACCTGTTCCTAAAGCATCTAGACAACTGATCCACTCATCTCTCTCCCCTCAATAGTGATCAACTTGTCCTATTGATCACTTTCTCCTCAACAATGGATTTCCTGTCCTATTAATTCTCTTTCTTCCACCCCTCTTAAAGTCAATCAATTTGTACCTTTGCTTAATCTTTTGTAAACCGCATAGAACTTCACGGTACTGCGGTATATAAACTGTTGTTATTATTATTATTATCTACCGTAACGTCTGGCCAGTAACACCCTCATGTTCCAAATTAGTGGAGATCCCATCGATGCCCACCCCAGCCCATCCTATACCGAATCACCATATATGGGACACAAACCATACAAGTCTGTCCAATACCAGCCTTAGTTCTTTAATTTACATCCTTCGTTTTCTAATTAGAGATCCTCTATTTTTATCTCACGCTTTTTAAAATTCCATCACCGTTTTCCTCTCCACCACCTCTCCTGTTATTTTATGCCACTAGACACTGGATAGAATAAAATTCACCTTTGGCTCAACAGCTTTGCGTCCATCGCCTTGCTTTGGCCCATATCGTAGAAGAAATAAGGGAAATATTGGAGGGTTGATAGCTAGGCCAGAGAGACCTACCATGCTTACTGGATGTTTTGCAACAGATGGCAGGGTGAACATAAATAAGGCAGTGGGGGGCGGGGGTTTATGGTACCAGATGCTTTGCATACCTGCTGCATCTACATCTGGTTTTCAGAGACTCCCAGTGCTGGTGGATTCCTTGTATATTAAAGTATAACAAAGATACTTCCATGTCAGCTAATCTCTATGACCTTTGTTTAAGGCAAGCTGAGCACATGAACAATCGCTCATAAATTCTAGGAGCGTTGCTCACAGATTTTACAGGGTCGCTCACAAAAATACTTGGAAAGTTGTTGGTTTTTAGAACTTGTTGCTCACATGAGAAAAAAAAGTCCTTAGCGAGAGCATCGTCTATGACCCATGGGTGAACGAAACAGTCACTCTCCAGGGCAACATATTGACTTACTGGTGTACAAGGTAGAGGCACAGACGGAATAGGGATGCGGCATAGGAAAGAATAGACACATTGGCCAGTAGTAGCGGTTGCATAAGAAGTAGCCTCTCTGCTACCGCTCCCTCCCCACCTTTTTGTGTCAGTCTCCCATGAGCCCCAACACAGGAAATTCATAGTGACAGAAGCTCTAGTTACAGAGATGAGCAGTAGAGACCAGCATCAGTCTGTTGCAAGTGCGACTTCAGCACAGATTTCCGTGACGTGCTGCCTTGCAGAGCTCATTGAGGACACGACCACAGACTCTTGGCATACTGGGCACACAAGTCAGTAATCTGGCCAGATATGACAAGATTGCCCAGCCGTTCTGCCTGTGTGACTGCTGCCCACCCTGCTGTATGTGTCTCTGCTAGTGCCACTCTGGGTCCTGCTTAGGAGTGTGCCCAGGGAATGTACAGTATATTTTCTATGGCAGGGGACATTATGAGTCTACATCGTTCACAATAGCGCCACGTGTGGTGAAAAGCCAGTATTTCTTTCTTTCTTTCGTATTCTATCATGTTATCCCCAAAGAGCTCAGAACGGGTTACAGGTTAAACATACATAATATACAGTTAACAGGTTACGATTTGTACTAGATTTGACATAATTGTAGTGCAAGATACAAGTTTTCATCCTAACTTGACACAATACTAGGGGGTCTAATACTAATATATATAATATACAGTTTGCCATAGTTATCCTGACAGCGCAAGTTTTCCAATGCAAGTTTTATCCTAATTTGACACATTCAGAGACAGTACAGGTTAAATTTTGCCATAGTTACAGTGCAGGATTTTTCAATACAAGTTTTCCTAATGTGACATTCTGGGATCCAGTACCAATATACATTTCTTTGTAGTCCATCAGTCAGTTAGCTGAAGACATATGTTTTTATTGCTTTCCTAAAGTTGAGGAGTCCTTCAAGGGATCTGATCTGCAGGGACAGTCGATTGCAGTGGCTCAGTATGAAGTGGGAGTAGGAATGTCATTTCTAAGACAAACTTCCCTTTGCTTGTTTTCCCTCAGTTTGCATGTGTACTGTGGCACGATTCCAGGTATGCCGCAAAAGAGACGAGTTGGTTACTGCCAGCACCTCTCCTTATCGCTACCCCCTCCCCCCCAGCAAAGGAGGGATTTCCAAAACCCGGAAGTTTGTCCAAGTCTTGGAAGACCCCCAAGCTCAGGGCCACGTCTACAGGGCCTCTGAGCACGCGTGGATGTCACGCATATGCATGTGACATCACCGGTCGACGTCCGTGCATGCCCAGAGGCCCTGTAGACGCAGCCCCGAGTTTAGTGTGCCATGGCAGAAAAAGGTTTTGAGACGCTGGTGTAGAACTTCACTAAACCCATGTTGCCCACACTGGGCCTTCAGCACCTTGCTGTGTGAGTGCCAATCTTCCCTTGCAGTTTCTATTGCCAGTGCCAGTTCTCTAATTTTTTATTGATTGGGATTTATTAACTGCCTTTATGAAGAGATTCACTCAACATAAAACGTATAAATTTAACAGCATAACAGTAGTAAAAAGACTAAATATATACAAGTACATAGATACAATGAATGAGGTAAAATCAAAATCAGTAAAGTGAAACTTATTAACAGGCCTACCATGAAATAGTTTAAAAAAAAACCCCAAAACTTATTATCAGCACAGAACTTCAAATTGCTGGCCCGGACCTTATCTCCGATGTCAGAATTGCTGGCCTGGACCTTATCTCTGACATCAGAATTGACGTCGGGGGAAGGCTTGTGGGCCCGATTGCATGCCGCAGGCCCTTCACCTTCATGAAGTTGCAGCAGCAGTGGGCGAGCAGCAGACCAGGGAGGAGGAATCGGCATGACAGGGAGGAAGGCAGGCTTCGTGGAGTTGCAGCAGCAGTGGGCGAACGGCAGACCAGGGAGGAGGAATCGGCGCAGCATGGAGGAAGGCAGGCAGGCTTCAGTGCGGGAGGGAGGCAGACTTCGGTGCGGCAGGGAGGGAGGAAGGCAGGCAGGCTTCGGTGCAGGAGGGAGGAAGGACAAAGGCTGGAATGCAGTGAGGGGGAGGGGCAAAAACTCGGGACATAGGAAGGAAGGAAGGAGGGAATAGAAAGAGACAGTTGTTGGGCCTGTAGAAGTAAGGAAGGAAAGAAAGAAAGAACTATCTAGTGCAACCAGAAATCACCAGACAACAAAGGTAGGATTTCAGTTTAGTGAGCAAAATCTGTCTGCTGCAGTATATTTGTCTATTTTTCTAGGGGGCTGGGTTCAGAGGTGCAATTTGGTTCAGAATATTTTTTTCTTGGTTTTTCCTCCTCTAAATCTAGGGTGCGTCTTATGGTCAAGCACGACTTATGTAGCGAAAAATATGGTATTAAAAAAGGGATGGTTAACAGGACTAAGAATGTTATAATGCCCCTGTTTCGCTCCATGGTGCGACCTCATCCGGAGTATTGCATTCAATTCTGTTCTCCTTATCTCAAGAAAGATATAGTGGAACTAGAAAAGGTTCAAAGAAGAGCAACCAAGATGTTAAAGGGGATGGAATTCCTCTCATATGAGGAAAGACTAAAGAGGTTAGGGCTTTTCAGCTTGGAAAAGAGATGGCTGATGGGAGATATGATTGAAGTCTACAAAATCCTGAGTGGATTGATTTTTCATGCCTTCAAAAATTACAAAGACTAGGGGCACTCGATGAAGTTACAGGGAAATAGTTTTCACTCAGAGAATAGTTAAGCTCTGGAATACATTTCCAGAGGTTGTGGTAAGAGCAGATAACGTAGCTGGTTTTAAGAAAGGTTTGGACAATTTCCTGGAGGAAAAGTCCATATTCTGTTATTGAGAAAGACACGGGGGAAGCCACTGCTTGCCCTGGATCGGTAGCATGGAATGTTGCTACTCCTTGGGGTTTGGCCAGGTACTAGTGACCTGGATTGGCCACCGTGAGAACGGGCTACCAGGCTTGATAGACCATTGGTCTGACTCAGTAAGGCTATTCTTATGTTCCGGTGCATAATGAGTGTCCATCACTCTATGTATTAAAGGCTTGGGTGAAGAGCCACGCTTCATCTGCTTATAAAACTACTCTGGAGTGACTGCATATTTGTGTGTGAGAATTTATGCACAGCTCGAGGTGGCAATTTTACAAAGGCAGATCGAATTCCTTATTTATTTATTCAATTTTCTATACCGTTCTCCCAGGGGAGCTCGGAATGACTTACTTAGCTATTTTAAGAGTGTTCCAGGGGCGGAGTCAGCATGTGACCAGTTAAGTGCCGGTATTCAGAATTAAGGTTTTTTTTTACTAAGGTGCGCTAGCCGATATAGAGCGCGCTAAATGCTAATGCGTCCATTATATTCTAAGGACGCTTTAGCATGTAGCGTGTGCTATTTGACACTTTAGTGAAAGACCCCCCTTAACTGCATAAACAGGATCACATAAAAGTCAGTCCTATCTTTCTGCAGTAGCCCAGAGCTGGTTAAGTGCCGAATATTGCACTCAACCAGCTTTGTGTTAGCTGGCTCTGCAAACCTAGCATTTCAATGCTGATGCTTGGACATGGCCTGGCATTGGATTTTCAGGTTTGGCACCAGTGGCGGTCAGCAAAACGCTGATCGCTGCTGGATGAATTGCAGGTGCAGAGTAGATGACGGCAGAAAAAAAAAAAGACCTCACCCCCCCAACAGTCCATTCAGTCTGCCCACTCTCGTGTCACTCTTGCCTGCTCTGCCTTTACCTGCCCGACTGCCTTGGTTCAATGCTGCAATAGTTCCAGTTATTTTATTTCATATACCGCTAATTTTAACAACAAAAAAGTCAAATCAAAGCGGTTAACAATAAAAACGGTAAAGCGTTCACTTTAAGATTCTTTCAACTATACATCAGATTTTGTATCATGTTTCTCCGGTTCTTTTACAAGGATATTTTTGAAATTTATCAGCCTAGAACAGGGTTAGGCAATTCCGATCTTACCCTCTAAACTCAATTTCATACTATTTTCTGATCTCAGACACCTTCTAGGCCAGGGGTAGGCAATTCCGGTCCTCGAGCCGGAGCCAGGTCAGGTTTTTAGGATATCCACAATGAATATGTATGAGATGGATTTGAATGCACTGCCTCCTTGAGATGCAAATCTATTTCATGCATATTTATTGTGGATATCCTGAAAACCTGACCTGGCTCCGGCTCTCGAGGACCGGAATTGCCTACCCCTGGCCTAGAAGGTGTCTGAGATCAGAAAATAGTATGAAATTGAGTTTAGAGCAGTGGTTCCCAACCCTGTCCTGGAGGAACATCAGGCCAATTGGGTTTTCAGGCTAGCCCTAATGAATATGCATGAAGCAAATTTGCATGCCTCTCACTTCCATCATATGCAAATCTCTCTCATGCATATTCATTAGGGCTAGCCTGAAAACCCGATTGGCCTGGTGTTCCTCCAGGACAGGGTTGGGAACCACTGGTTTAGAGGGTAAGATGTCAATCTCTCACTGGTGCAGCGATGCTGTCTGTGGCAGGTGCGATGTTTTGGAATGCGTTGCCTGGAATTTTGCGATACTGTGCTGGGAGGATGAATGTTAAGAAAATACTGAAAACTCAACTGTTTGCTGGCGCTTTCCTGTGTTAGTTGTTTTTTTGTTGTTGTTTTTTTAATGAGAGCTATTCTGCAATTCTGTTTGTATGTGGCGTTTAACTTGTTATGATCATAATCTTTTTAAACCGTATAGTTAATATATGGTATATAAAGTTTTCAATAAATTAATAATTAAAATCAATAAAACCAGATGAGGAAAAATGGACATAGACAGGTTAAACGAAACTGGACATGAAGAGGCAAACAAGGGCAGGAAAGGTTTACAATATCATGTGGAAAAAAACAAGTAGGATAAGAACAAAAGGAGGGCAAGTAAGAGCAAAAAAAAAAAAAAAAGAAAGGAGAGATAGAATATCAGGAACAGACTCCAGATGTCCTTTAAGTACTAACGAGAAATAAATACAAAGAGCCATGATATTAGGAACTCTGATCAAACGCCATTTTGAAATAAGTTTTCAATTGAGACTTACATGGCTTAAAACAGAGGTGTCAAAGTCCCTTCTCGAGGGCCGCAATCCAGTTGGGTTTTCAGGATTTCCTCCATGAATATGCATGAAATCCATCAGCATACAATGAAAGCAGTGCATGCAAATAGATTTCATGCATATTCATGGGGGAAATCCTGAAAACCCGACTGAATTGGGGCCCTCAAGGAGGGACTTTGACACGGTGTCAGGTCAAAAGCGCGCCGGGACAAAGGCGCGAGCAGACAACTGAGCGCAGCGTGGAGGTGCGCGCCGAAGAAAAAGACTGTTTTTAGGGGCTACGACGGGGTGTGTGTGGGGGGAACCCCCCACTTTACTTTATACAGATCGCGCCGCGTTGTGGGGGCGTTGTGGGGGGTTTGGGGGGTTGTAACCCCCCACATTTTACTGAAAACTTAACTTTTTCCCTGTTTTTATGGAAAAAGTTACGTTTTCACTAAAATGTGGGGGGTTACAACGCCGCCGCGATCTGTATTAAGTAAAGTGGGGGGGCTTCCCAACAAAACCCCCCGTCGCCCCTAAAAACAGTCTTTTTCTTCGGTGCGCACCTCCGTCTTGCGCTCAGTTGTCGGCGCGCGCCTTTGTCTTCCGCGTTTCTGTCTATGAACCCTTTGACACCCCTGGCTTAAGAGATTTTTCAGATCGCAAGTATAGCGGGAGAGAGTTCCAGAACATTGGAGCCACTACAGAGAAACTGGAGTCTCTGTAGATATCCAGAAACATCTGTTTGAAGGATGGAATAGACCAGGGGTTTCAAGTCCCTCCTCGAGGGCCGCAATCCAGTCGGGTTTTCAGGATTTCCTCAATGAATATGCATGAGATCTATTTGCATGCACTGTTTTCATTGTATGCTAATAGATCTCATGCATATTCATTGGGGAAATCCTGAAAACCTGACTGGATTGCGGCCCTCGAGGAGGGATTTGACACCCCTAGAATAGACAGTAAGTACTGCTGGAAAGAACGAAGGTCCCTTTTAGGCGAATACGAAATCAAAAGGTTAGACAGAAATAAAGGAAGACCAGAAATCTGGATCTGGAAAGTGAGAAAGTTGTACCTGAAAGGAATCCTAAAAGAAATTGGAAGCATGTGTTCAGATTTGAGGAGTGGAGTTATTTGAATAAATTTTGAACAACAGGAAAGGAGCCTGAGCACAGTGTTTTGTACGAGCTGAAGTTGAAGTTGAAGAAGCCCAATTAATAAGGAGTTACAATAGTCCAGTCTAGAAATAACCAGGGATTCCTTTTACAAAGGTGCGTTAGGGCAGGGGTGTCCAATGTCGGTCCTCGAGGGCTGCAATCCAGTCGGGTTTTCAGGATTTCCCCAATGAATATGTATGAGATCTATTAGCATACAATGAAAGCAGTGCATGCAAATAGATCACATGCATATTCATTGGGGAAATCCTGAAAACCCGACTGGATTGCGGCCCTCGAGGACCGACATTGGACACCCCTGCGTTAGGGCCTTAACGCGCAGAATAACGTGCGCTAAAATGCCCCACACGCTAGCCGCTACCGCCTCCTCTTGAGCAAGCAGTATTTTCGGGTAGCGCGCGCTAATCCGGTGCGTGTGCTAAAAACGCTAGCGCACCTTTGTAAAAGGAGCCCCAGGTGTGATCAGCAGCCCTGTCACTCACGTTTCTCCTGTTGTTCAATCTCCCTCTCCCCCCCAAAAGGACAAGGAAATAAATGTTTTCCTTCTGTATTTTCTTGACTGTTCATGCACTGACAGTTGTCTCATTCGTGCCATTGTAGACGTAGCTACCTGGTGGGATTTGACTATCCTGCGACCATCTTGTTTCCACTTGGGGGGGTTTTGTTGGTTCTGGGAGGGGTGCAGTTGGGATTAAGTTTTTTGAACTGAAGTTTACAATATAACATCAAGATAAACGTGATACAAAAGAAATTCCCTACCCACACAATAATAATAAGAAACGAATGAAAGAAAACCTTCCACAGCTCAAGGAAATATAGAAAATTATAGCCCGTGAAAGAGAGAATTTGAAAAAAAAGAAAACCTCAGACCAAGAAAGGAGAAACAAAAATAAACTTAATTAAGGCAGATACTCATTCATTCATCACAATATGCTCATTCTTAAGAAGGATCACCACCCCCAGAAGTGTCAACTGCTTGATCTTGTAAAAAAAAAAAAAATCCTTTAACTGAGATGCATCAAAAAAATGAATAAAAAGCATTCCTAAACTGAATCACACATTTACATGAAAAACAGAGGAACAATTTTATACTCTAAAAGTTTTTAACTTAGAACCTAATTTGTCATTCCTGGGCTGAAAATAGAAGCACATGACAGAATCTGTATCTTGGGTAAAAACAAAAGATACCAAAAATGTTTCTCTTTTGGCTACCAGCTCCCCATATCATTCTAACGGTCCAGTTAAGTCCAAATTATCACTGGAGAGATCCCGATTCTCCATCCTCTGCAGGATGTTTATACTTCTTCCCAGAAATATTATTCAAAGGTGGCGCAGGAGTGTCCAGAAACAATATTCCTTCTAATACTTATAAAACAAATCTTTAGGTGACAAACCAAAGGTTTGAGGAAACTTCAAAACCTGTAAGGTGAGGTGTCTAGCAGCATTCTCAGTATTTTCCATTGTCCTGTGTACAGACATTGTAACCACCATCAATGCTAACTAGAATTATTTAAAAGCTTTCACTTTCTTCTCCAAATTAGGAACCATCTGGGATGCAGACATGGCAAAGATTTGAGAGTCTGGGTTTTAGAAATTGTTTGAGAAGCAAACTGCAAAAAATAATAAGTCGACCAGATCGAGCTCAGTTTTACTCTCCACCACCTCTCTCGGGAGTAGTAACATAGTAGATGACAGCAGATAAAGACCCGAATGGTCCATCCAGTCTGCCCAACCTGATTCAATTTAAATTTTTTAATTTTTTTTTCTTAGCTATTTCTGGGCAAGAATCCAAAGCTCTACCCGGTACTGTGCTTGGGTTCCAACTGCCGAAATCTCCGTTAAAACCTGCTCCAGCCCATCTACACCTTCCCAGCCACTGAAGCCCTCCCCAGCCCATCCCCCACCAAACAGCCATACACAGACAATGAGATTTCAACAGGTCTATTCAGTGGAGAAATGTCAATAATGACACGAGGGCTCCCCTTCTTCTGAATTCCTTGATGCAGCTTCAGACAGTGCCTCTAAGGACTTTACTCCAATGCCAAGAATCTCAGCGATGTCCCTACAGAACCAGTTGCCCCATCTCTTCTCACAATATCTTCCCATATCAACACTCTCCCTGCCGAGGTCAGCAAAATCACCCCTAAACCTTGCATGGCTGCTGGGCCAGAACCTCAGACTGTTGGTGGTGGATTTAAGATTCTTCACCACTCAAGAGTGAGCCCGTTTCAGGGTGTCAGGTCAAAAGCGCGCCGGGACAAAGGCGCGCGCAGACAATTGAGCGCAGTGCGGAGGTGCGCACCGCAGAAAATTACTGTTTTTAGGGCTCCGACGGGGGGGCGTGGGGGGAACCCCCCCACTTTACTTAATAGAGATCGTGCTGCGTTGTGGGGGGTTTGGGGGGTTGTAACCCCCCACATTTTACTGAAAACTTCACTTTTTCCCTGTTTTTAGGGAAAAAGTTAAGTTTACAGTAAAATGTGGAGGGTTACAACCCCCCAAACCCCCCATAACGCCGGCGCGATCTCTATTAAGTAAACTGGGGGGGCTCCCCAACAAAACACCCCGTCGGAGCCCCTAAAAACTGTAATTTTCTTCGGCGCGCGCCTCCGTCTTGCGCTCAGTTGTCGGCGCGTGCCTTTGTCTTTCGCGGGGTTGTCTATGAACCCCGTTTCAGTCTGGCTCACCGCTGCAGGAATGTCCTGAGCCTGAGAACTACTGTCTAGAGAATGACACAGGGAAACATTTTTCCCCGTCCACACAGGAACTCATTTTCCCGTCCCGTCCCCGCAAACTCCGTCCTCATCTGCACAAGCCCCAAACATTTTAAAACCATAAGTGTTCGAGGCTTGTACGGTTAAGGTAGAGCTTACAGGAATGGGGCAGGGACAGCAACAGCGATAAAACTCACAGGGACGGAATGGGGAAAATGAGTTCCTGCAGGGAAGGGGACAAATTTGTGCCCATATCATTCTCTACTACTGAGAAAGCTCTGAACAGAAAAATGTCCTGGGCTAAACAAAAGAGCCGAAACAGGCAGGAGACCCCGATTCTTAACCTTTCACTTCGGCATCAGGAACAAATCAAAGTCAGCAGAATAATAACAGAGAAATAGCAGAGCTAAAGGTCAGCATGGCTACCTTGTCATCTAGCTCGAATCATTATTGATTAGGGGCCTAGAAGCCTGAAAGTTAATTTGATAGGGCCACAAAGCTGAAGGTTCATCCAGGGCAACTAATACCCTGCCACTGGGTATTGAAGGGTTAATTCTGAAAAATGTGGGCCCATATAAGTACAAGAGACTAGCTTGTTATAAGCACAGTATTCTGAAGATAGGCCCTAGGCAGTAGTATACAATTTTAGAAAATGCCTTTCTGTTTCTGAAAGATGCAGACAGAATTCTTTGGCTTTCTCTGTCCCTCCCCCAGTGCCTATGGAAGTTGCGATTACTGTTGGTGCTGCTTTGCCCTTCTGAAAGGGCCTAGGGCAGTGGCTCTGAAGACACCCCAGCCAGTCAAATTTTCAGGATATCCGCAATGAATATCAATGAGAGAGATTTGTATGTACTGTTTCCACTGCTTAGATTCCAACTCCTGGAGTTGCCGTCAAGGCTCACTCAAGGCCCAACCAAACCATCTTTGTCATTTGAGGGATACAGACCGTAAAAGTCTGCCCAGCGCTGTCCTCATGTCTCAAATTGCTGGAGTTCCCATCGAAGCCCTCCCCAGCCCACCCTAAACTGCCACATATGAGGCACAGACCGTGCCAGTCTGCCCAGCACTGGCCTTAGGTCTTCAATTGAGACCATTCATTTTCTAACTAGAGATCCTCTGTGTATTTAATTGTATTCACTGGCAAAGAGAGTCATCTTTTGCATTCTCCACTGGTTCTATTCCCTTCCCCTCTAATACAAAAGACAAAGGCGCGCTAGCGGGGTTAACGCGTGCGACTTTTCATCACGCGCTAACCCCCGCGCTGGTCCAAAACTACCACCTGCTTAAAAGGAGCCCAAACAGTTGGATAGTTAATAAGTGACAGATAAACCCAGGAATCAGGTTATCAATCTTAATCATTGATGGAATTATTATTTCATAGTCCAGTTTAGGCTATTAGTAATGAAATAGAACCCTCAGCTGAACAAAGTAAGAGTTCTCGATACAGTAGAAAACAATTTTATTTATTTATTTATTAAATTTTCTATGCAGTCCCTGAATTACAGTTTCCTGACTTAAGTACGACTTGGACTTAAGAACGCGGTTGCGGCTTCATTTGATTTCACTGAGCAACATTTCCAGTGGCAGAGACTCCTACATTTCTCCTGCAGCAGATTCAGGAATGATGCCTGGCCACATTAAGAACAGTGTGTGGTTGTGCATGTTGTACCTTAGAGGGAACACTGGGAGGAACAGTTGGCCCTTTTGTCAGCTGGGAGCTGAGATAAGCAGCAAGAACCTTAAAATCTACAAGCTCTGAGTTACATACAAATCCGACTTAAGAACAGCTTTAAAAACCTAACTCATTCTTAACCTGGGTACTGCCTGTATAGAAATAACCAAGCTATTGTGACATCACTGATGGAGTTGACTCTTAGGCGTTGATGGAATGAGGCTTTATGACATCACAATATCAGCTCTAGAATGTTGCTACTCCTTGGGATCTTGCTAGGCAATTTGTGACCTGGGTTGCCCACTGTTGGAAACAGGATACTGGAATTGAGGGGCCTATGGCAATGCTTATGTTCTTATGTGAGTCAAGTGCAGGCCGTCCCCAAGTTATAGATGCCTGACTTATGTACGACTCGCACTTAAGAACGCGGTTGCGGCTTCATTTGATTTCACCGAGCAGCATTTCCAGTGGCATAGACTCCTACACTTCCCCTGTAGCAGATTCAGGAATGATGCCTGGCCACATTAAGAACAGTGTGTGGTTGTGCATGTTGTACCTTAGAGGGAACACGGGTAGGGACAGTTGGCCCTTTTGTCAGCTGGGAGCAGAGGTAAACAGCAAGAACCTTAAAATCTACAAGTTCTGAATTACATACAAATCCGACTTAAGAACAGCTTTAAAAACGTAACTCGTTCATAACCCGGGTACTGCCTGTATAGAAATAACCAAGCTATTGTGACATCACTGATTAGGCATTGATGGAATGAGGCTTTATGACATCACAATATGAGCTCTGGAATATTGCTACTCCTTGAGATCTTTCCAGGCACTTGTGACCTGGGTTGGTCACTTTTGGAAACAGGATACTGAGCTTGAGGGACATTCAGTCTGTCCCAGTATGGCGACTCTTATGTTCTTATGTGAGTCAAGTACAGGCAGTCCCCGAGTTATAGATGCCCGACTTAAGTATGACTTGTATTTAAGAACGCAGTGCCATAGACTCTTACACTTCTCCTGTAGCAGATTCAGGAATGATGCTTGTACGCATTAAGAACAGTGTGTGGTTGTACATGCTGAATACATGAATTAGAGAGAACATTGGTAGGGACAATTGGTCCTTTTGTCAGCTGGGAGCAGAAGTATGCAGCAAAAATCTTAAAATCTGCAGGCTCTGAGTTACATACAAATCCAACTTAAGAACAGCTTTAAAAACATAACTGGTTCTTAACCTGGGGACTGCCTGTACCGTTCTCCCAGGGGAGCTCAGAACGGTTTACATGGATTTAATCAGGTACTCAAGCATTTTTCCCTGTCCACAATCTCAGACTTCTCTTTTTGTTCAATATTTTCATCAGTGAACATTTTTTGTTTGTCATGCATAAAGGGTCTGATGCACTAAAGGTTTATTTTCTTTCCTTTGGCCCCCATTTATCGAGCCGCGTTAGGGTTTTTGTTATTGCCGGCCGCTGGGATAAAAGCTCTGACGCTCTGGTCCACAGATCAGACAACTTATAAATGACCCACATTTCAAAGCATCAAAGAATGAAATTGAATTATGTGCCTGATCTTCATTTGTTCTTGTTGTGAAAAACTTTCTTGGCAACAAGAAGGCAGACAATTATACACAATTAGTAGAGGATATGCTCTTTCATTGCAACAGGCCTGGTTTTAACATGAGTGTTAAAGTCCATTATCTGCACAGTCACTTAGGGCTAGATTCACAAAGCAAACCAATCGTGTACCAATTGGTTTGCAACCTCTTTGTGACCAGATTTCCCTCCAGCCCGATTCACTAACCTGTCCTGCGATCCGCTTCCAATCCGTGCATGCAAATGAGAGGAAACGCATGCAAAGTAGACAGGACGCAATTCACCAACTAAATTTTTAAAACTGACTGGGCTGGCCGATCAACCCAAGAAGCAACTGCTGGGGACCAGTCACAAACGTCTTTCCGACGCTCCAGCTCCACTGAAGCCCTATTCTGCTGCCCTGCTCTCTGTTGCCCCGAATCTCTCCTGCCTGCCACCCCGATGCTCTTCCCCGTTCTCTCCTGCCTGCTCTGCCCCGAATCCCCGCCCTGCTCGTCCCAGGATCTCTCCTGTCTGCCGCCCCAAATCTCTCCTGCCCTTCCCCGCACTGCGAGCACGTGGTTTTAGCCAACAGGTTTAAAGCAGGTTAAAACCACGGGCTCGCTGGGCTACAAAGTAAAAAAAAAAGTCACGGCTTGGACGGGCATGCGCAGACCATCTACAGCGATCCATGCTGGCAGATGGGGGCGTTCCTCCGATCGCCCACATCTGCATATTGTATGTTGAAGAATCCATCGGACACGGATCGCAGGGCCGCTGCTATTTAATATATTCATAAATGATCTAGAAACAGGGACGAAGTGTGAGATAATAAAATTTGCGGACAACACCAAACTATTTAGTGGAGCTCGGACTAAAGATGACTGCGAAGAATTGCAAAGGGACTTGAACAAACTAGGGGAAATGGGTGACGAGATGGCAGATGAAGTTCAACGTTGAGAAATATAAAGTATTACATGTGGGAAACAGAAACCCGAGGTACAACTATACGATGGGAGGGATGTTATTAAATGAGAGTACCCAAGAAAGGGACTTGGGGGTAATGATGGACATGACAATGAAGCCGACGGCACAGTGCGCAGCGGCCGCTAAGAAGGCAAACAGAATGCTAGGCATAATCAAGAAGGGTATTACAACCAGAACGAAAGAAGTTATCCTGTCGTTGTATCGGGCAATGGTGCATCTGCATCTGGAGTACTGCGTCCAATATTGGTCACTGTACCTTAAGAAGGACATGGCGTTACTCGAGGGGGTTCAGAGGAGAGCGACGCGTCTGATAAAGGAGATGGAAAACCTTTCATACGCTGAGAGATTGGAGAAACTGGGTCTCTTTTCCCTGGAGAAGAGGAGACTTAGAGGGGATATGATAGAGACTTACAAGATCATGAAGGGCATAGAGAGAGTAGAGAGGGACAGATTCTTCAAACTTTCGAATAATAAAAGAACAAGAGGGCATTCGGAAAAGTTGAAAGGGGACAGATTCAAAACGAATGCTAGGAAGTTTGTCTTTACCCAATGTGTGGTAGTCACCTGGAATGCACTTCCAGAGGGCGTAATAGGGAAGAGTACGGTACTGGAGTTCAAGAAAGGATTGGACAATTTCCTGCTGGAAAAGGGGATAGAGGGGTATAGATAGATGATTACTGCCGCGTGAGGACAATGGACCTCAGGTCTAACCCAGCGGAGGCATTGCTTATGTTCTTATTGCTATCCAGAGAACCTTGGTGACTTCAGCGAAGAGCAAGGTGAAAGAGTTCACCAAGACATAAAAACAATGGAAGCCAGATACCAAGGAAGATGGATTGCAAGCATGATGGCAGACTACTGTGGGAATCTTATGTGGGATTGTCCTGGCAGATCCCACTCTCGGAAGTCTTACAAAAGGAACTTTTTGTCTGTCAAATGACTGGAAAGTTTGTATCATAAACTTGTGCTTTTGGTTTGAAATAAGTAGATTTTCATTGTTGTACATGTTTATTTAATTTTTTATGTTTCCTTCATGCTTAAAAGATATTAATTTAAACACTATATTAAAATATCCTGATTTTTTAATGGGCGAGCAGAGTGAAGAGTGGAATATGGCCCATGTTCTGTATCTCAAAAACTAGAGCTGATAGGAGAAAACTGGTGCCATTTTTGGAATCAATAGGTCAAATATACCCAGAAACAGGTCTAACATTTGAGGCACCAAAATGAGTGTTGGTCAGTGTTATAAACTGGATTATGATAAGTCAAGCAAAGACTGTTCTAGGTTCAAATTACTGTATTTTTTGCTCCATAAGATGCACTTTTTCCCCCCATAAGTGGGTGGAAATAAGGGTGCATCTTATGGAGTGAATACCCCCCGCTCCGCACCTTTTTAAAATTTCCATTGGTCCAGCGCTGTATCGTCAGGAACTTTCCATGCTGCTGCCCCTCCTTCGCTGGACGGCTGTCATCTCTTCCGACAGAGTGGCGTACAATTCAGGCGCGAGCTTTTCGCATTCCTGCCCTGGTCCTGCACCGTTCCATGAATGGCTGCTGTCAGTTCTCACGATGAACCTAGAACAGTCTTTGCTTGACTTATCATTATCCAGTTTATAACAATGACCAACATTCATTTTGGTGTCTCAAATGTTAGACCTGTTTCTGGGTATATTTGCCTTGTATCCTGTCCTGACCTACCACTAGACCACCAGATGGGGAACAAGGTACAGGGCAGGGTGGTGGGCAGAATTTTTTTTTCTTGGTTTTTCCTCCTCGACAGGGGGGTGAGTCTTATGGTCAGGTGCATCCTATAGCATGAAAAATATGGTACCTTTGAGCTGGGAGATTTTTTTATGGCAGGGATGAAGAGTTCAGCTGTATAGGCTTTTCTAGCCTGGAGCTCTTTGAAGTTTTTTTCCTCCCGTTTTTTATTCTGTATATCGGGGTTCATATGTAGTATTGAGCCAGAGAACATTTTTGTTATTTGAGTGTGTGGTCTGCAGCTTACAGTTCTCTGTCTTCCCTATTATTTGTATTAGCGTGTGCATATCATGACAGGAATGAACCTCACTCTTAAATCAAGGTGTGTGGAATGTGATCTCAGTCTCTTAATTTTACTGCTAATGCTTGCTGTAGAAAATGCTTTTGTGCCAAAGAGAACTTCTGTCTGGAGTTCCTGAGATGTAGAGGCATCTTATCCAGGGTTGTTTGAAATTCCTTTTGATCAAGCTCGTGACACCCAAAATGATGGGAAATATTTCTGTTATCTTTCTGCCACATTTCCTTGGTCTCGCACTGCATTTCTTAGTCTTGAGGCTCTTCTCTCTCCTCGCAATTCACAGAGTAATCACTTGGGACTGACACCTTTATGATCAAAGCTGTTATAGTGGTTTTCTCTTTTACCTCCATGTCCAGTTTTCTTGCATCCAGCTTTTTATCTGTCAGGACAGAAATGTCCTAGGGGATCATCAAACCTCTTTCGTTTTACACAATTCTCTTAGGATCACGATTGCAATGCTTTTCTGGTACAATGATGTTGTAATGTTTACAGAGCTTCCAATGCATGAGATGTGCCACCTTGTGGTGTCTTTCTGTATAACATTTTCCACCATTAGCACTTCACAGCCAGCTAGGAGATGAATAACTGTTTCCAGCTCTTTCTTACAGAGTCAACAAATGTCGGTTGCACCAGTTTTATCTAGGCTCACTGTCAACGGTGTAGCAAAGGTGGTGGTGGTGGCGGCAGGGTGGTGGTGCCCTTCCCCCATCCTCTGCCCTCAGGCTCCTCCCCTGCCGTGTGCACACCCTTTCCCTTCCCCCATACCTCTTCAACTTTCCCGGCGTGAGTAGCATCGCCAACCTGCTGCCCGCATCGACTCTCTCTAATGTCACTTCCTAGAGACGGGACCCGGAAGTGACATCAGAGAGAGAGCCAAAGCTGGTGCGAGCAGCAGGTTGGAGTTGCTGCTCGCACCGGTGAACAGCTAGAGGTATGGTGAGAGGGAAGTGAAGGCAGAGGGAGGAGCGGGAAGGAGAAGGGGACAGAAAGGAGGACAGGTGTGGGCTTCCCACCCCCCCCCCCCCTTACTACGCCACTGCTCACTGTGAGGCATCTCATTTGTAATCCAGTGTCCTGGACTGCAACTATCAATGGTTCATCCGTAGGTTTCAGTTCACCTCTTCTTAACCATTCATGTGTCCAGACTTTGATCTATGTACGGTTCCTGGAATAACATTTTATATTTCCCACTGTACGAGGGCCGTTCAAAAAGTATCAGACCTTTATTCGTAAAAAAATACTCGTATTCAGATACAACAATCATACTAATCTCCTTCAAAGCAGTCCCCTTGGACTGCAATTCCCCTTGGATTGCAATTCTTCCAATGGTTCTGCCACTGTCGGAAGCAGCGCTGGAACGCCTCTTTTGAGATTGCTTGCAACTGGTCCGTCGCATTCTGCATGATGTCATGATGTCATTTTCAGCTTGGGGAAAAGCCAGAAGTCACACAGAGACATGTCAGGAGAGTAGGGAGCCTGAGAAATCACAGGTGTATTGTGTTTGGCCAGGAAACTCCGTATCAAATGTGAAGAATGGGCAGGTGCGTTATCGTAATGGAGCTGCCAATTGCCCGCTGCCCACAGGTATGGCTGTTTGCGTCTCACAGCGTTACAAAGGCGACGCAGAACCTCTTGGTAGTACCCTTTGGTGATTCGATGCTCCTCACTTGGTCAATGATGATCTCATTTCTGGATGTCGAGGGCCTACCAGAACGTGCTTCACTCTCCACTGATGTGCGGCCATCTCTGAAGCGGTTGCACCACTCCTTTATCTGTGTGGTGCCCATTGCTTTGTCGCCGAAGGCCTGTTGAACCTTGCGGATCGTTTCCACTTGGGAATCACCAAGCTTTACACAAAATTTAATGCAGTTGCGTCGTTCAACTTTTTCTGTCATTTTGTCAAAAATGAAAATCGGGCGGCGCTCACTTACACTTCCTCTTCCTCACTCATCGGCGGTCTGCCGGCGACTGACAGCTTCTGTAGGTGAGAAAAAAATTCAAACATGCGCATTAGGTTCGCCCACATACGTGCACCAAACCACGCCTCCCTAGCTTTATTTGTTTACGCAAGAAAAATTAAGGTCTGATACTTTTTGAACGGCCCTTGTATTTGTGCATTTACCACTTGTTTTCTCATGTTTGCTGACCTAAAAGAGCTTTTTCTCCTACTTATAGATTGTGAAGTTCTTTCCAACCTGACTACATTTGTATGTCTGTGTTGCCTGTGGAATGGGGGATGTCTGGGCACATATGTATTTATGTGTGCCTGTATGTGTGTGTTGTATGTGAGTTTGTGAATGTATATGCATAGGGTTACCAAATGTCTGGATTTCCGCGGACATGTCCTCGTTATGGACCAAATCACTATCGGGTAGGAGCAGGGCCGGATTTAGATGAAGAGAGGCCCTAGGCTATTCCACTTATGAAGCCCTTTCACCTCCCATTTTTAAGTTTGTAAATTACTTGAGAGATAATAAAATACATCATTACTGTGATATATATCTATATGTTAAATGAAACATGTTGTTATTGGTACTAACCTTTATAAAAAATGTGACACGGATAATAAATAAAAAAAAGTCGAGAACACTTATTTGGACATTTATTCTCAGCACCATATATAGTACCGATGCCAGTCTGGGCCGCCCTGTCCTGACGGATCCACGTTTTGCCTCTCTCCCCGCGGGGCTGGGCTTTGCCCAGCTGTTTCCAGACTGACGTCTTTCCCTCCCCAATCCTCCTCCCAGAGCGAGAAAAAGAAAGGGAGAAGCCGAGTCAGCGCCCCGTTGTGGCCGGAGCCGGTTCCGATCCCGAAGCATAGAATTTCTCCTTATTTTCGGTTCAGTGTTTTAGTGTTCACTGTTTTTAGAATAGTGTAATTTTAATTTTGCTAACAATTTGAATGTAGGCCCCTCTTGATCTTGAGGCCCTAGGCTGAAGCCTAGTTAGCCTATAGGAAAATCTGGCCCTGGGTAGGAGCATATCAGCGCATGCACAGATGCCATGCGCACACAAGTGTGATGTAATCGTGCCGCATACACAGATACCCTCCTGCCTGTCGAGAGCAGGCAGCAGGGGGTGCGGCTGGGGTGGGATTGAGGGTGGGAGTGTGGCATAACAGGGCGGGGATGAGTGGAACTGGGTGGGCATGGGGGGCAGGCCTAGGGGGTACGGATTTTCCAAACAGAAAATCTGGTAATCCTATATATGTATATGTGTAGGTGTGGGGGGGGGGCAGCTGTAGGTGTTAGAGACAGGTTGAAGGTATTTGAGCAATTACAGGGGCAGTTTGGGAGAGGTTAGACAGTTATGGGAGATTGGAGCAATTTGAACAATGATAGGTTAGTTGCAGGAATATAGATTCTGAGGTGGAGCAGTTTGGGGTGATGCAAAAGATGCAGAGTAGTAGTTTAAAGGGTCTGGCGGTATGGTAGTTTTGGTAGGATAATTTTTAGGATTGGGGTGGTGGGGCATTTGTGGGTGGGGTATTTTTTGTGTGGGGGTGAAGAAATAGCAGGAGGTTAAACTGAGATTAGATCAGCCTCTTGGGGGAAAAAAAAAAAAAGATGTTAGCTTCAAAGCAACACAATACACATACACGTGACATGGTATGAGCTATAGCCAGATGCTAGCAAGTGGTGCGCCTGACAAAACCTGCATAACATTTCATAGATGACTCAACTGCTCCATCTGCTGGCTATTTCTCTGCACTGTATCCTCAGTCAGGCCTGTCAACAACATACAAACCAAAAATCACGCAAATCCACCTCCCATAGGTCTACCTTACATTTTTATAAACAGTGTGACAAACTGGGAATCTCTAAGGCAAGAATTTACCCAATACATAGTTTTCCAGCAATCCAGCTAAAGATAATTTAGTCAGCATTTGCTTATCCTTCTTAGAGATTGTTTGTTTGTTTTTTTAATCAGGAAGCAAAAGAAGCCAAAGTGGAAGCATCAGCATTCACGGATGCAAGAAAAAACATTAATTTTGTAGACCAAAAATAATCAGTTGCTATGTCGTAGAATTATAAGAAATAAGAAGACCTGTTACTTTTATCTAAATTTTCCATATATCTTGTCAACTTTGACATTCTGGAAGAAGCTCAACAGTGCCTGCTTGCTTTTACTAATATGAGGAAGGCTTATTGTTTATTGTGAGCTTCTGTACCACTGCTAATGACTGGGGAGTCAATTCAGAGCGGTTTGCATGAGCTTCTGTAAAAGGTGTTACAATACTTGAGTTTCTGTGGAGGTGTTACAATACAGGGTTACAATGAGCTTCTGCGAGATGGTACAATACATGGGCTCTATACAGAGTTACAGGGGCTTCTGTAGCGATGTTACAATACAGAGTTATTAATACTGGCATAATTATGGCATAATCAGTCATCCTACTTATGTTAGCAGCACATCGATCGTCCTACTTATATGTATATGTTCATTCCAAATCAATCGTCCTACCTATCTTCACATCTAATCTTAGGTTTTCTATTGCAGCCATGTACACAATATTTACACACCTCCCAAGGAGTTTGGCCTATTCAACTAAATATAGTCTACATCAGGGGTAGGGAACTCTGGTCCTCGAGAGCCGTATTCCAGTCGGGTTTTCAGGATTTCCCCAATGAATATGCATTGAAAGCAATGCATGCAAATAGATCTCATGCATATTCATTGGGAAAATCTTGAAAACCCGACTGGAATACGGCGTTCGAGGACCGGAGTTCCCTACCCCTGGTCTATATACATGTATCTGTATCATGTTTTATGTTTATCTTTGAAGTATTATCTTCCTCAAAGTCTAGTTTCCTGGGCTTCAGTCCTTGGTCTATTTCTATCCTATTGTGTTCTTCCTATCGAGTTGCTGATTGGGGGGGGAGCGGGAAGATTGACTAGCCAACTGTCTCCTCTATGTTTTTTTATTGGCTAAAGTAGTCTATGAAGAGGATGGTCTTTTTTTTTTTTATTCTTTATTTATTTGATTATTCATTACAATAATAACAAATAATTCATGAATGAACACAAAATGCAAATGTAACTTCCATACAAGGAACAACAAAAATATTTTAGGAATCTGATCAACCATTCCTAGTCCACATTATTGCTGGTCGCCAGTATTTAAAAATAAAACATCAAAAGAAATCCATCTATCTACTATCTAGGAACAGGCAAATGGCTTATATATATTATACATCATCCTCCAAAAGTAAAATCAATATTAGTAATTAAACTTTCAACAAAGGTTTCTCTTTAATAAAATCTTCCAACTGGACTGGATCAAAAAACACATATTTATCACTTCCATACGAAATCAGGCATTTACATGGAAATTTAAAAAAGAAGGTCGCTCCAACTGCCAAAACCTTGGGCTTTAGCTGAAGGAACTGTTTTCTCTTGAACTGAGTTTGTCTAGAGACATCTGGAAAAATTATCAGGATGGTCTTTATTCCTTTCTTGAATTTTCTGGTATCTTTTTCTAGTTTTAGTACCTTCGGGAGGGCATTCCACCGCCTTGGAGCCATCACCGAGAACATTCTTTTCCTGACGCTTTTGTATTTGATGTCTCTGAAGGAGGGAATTTCCAGCAGGTGATTTTGGCTCGAGCGTAGTGCGCATGTTGTTGTGTACCGATGTAGTCGGGTTCAGAGAAGTGAATGATTTTGTGCGTCAGCAGTTGGATCTTGAATTTCAACCTGCTTTCAATCGGGAGCCAGTGTAGTTCTTTCAGTAGTGGGGTGGCACTCGTGTGCCTCAATTTTCCCAGCAGAAATCTCGCTGCTGCGTTTTGTACCATTTGAAACTGCTTAATGTTTCAAGTTTATTTAAAATTTCTTATACCACCCAATCAAACCTTCTAGGCCAGGGGTAGGGAACTCCAGTCCTCGAGAGCCGTATTCCAGTCGGGTTTTCAGGATTTCCCCAATGAATATGCATTGAAAGCAGTGCATGCAAATAGATCTCATGCATATTCATTGAGGAAATCCTGAAAACCCGACTGGAATACGGCTATCGAGGACCGGAGTTCCCTACCCCTGTTCTAGGCGGTGTACAAAAATGTTAAAACCATCTACTGACTAAAATACAGTTTAAAAAAAATACACAGCAACACTGGGGCAAATACTAGCTTTTAAGGACTAATAAACTAACAAAAAATTAACAAACAGAGACAAGCGGGAAAGGAGGGCTGGAACTACAATATGTAAAGAAAAAGAGAACATGTAAAGAACAAGAACAATAGGAAGGGGAACAGGTATTAAGATTCCTTTTAAATACTGGGTAGTTCTTAAAAGGACAATTAGGTGTCAAATGCGTCGAGAAAGAGAAATGTCTTTAGTTTTGAATTAAAGTCTGTAAGTGTGAGTTTTTTGCGTAAGTAGTTTGGAATACTGTTCCAAAGAGAAGGGGCGCTAACAGAAAAAATTGTGGTCCTTATTGTATTTATATGTTTCAATGATGGGATAACAAGAAGGTTTTGAGCTGTAGATCGCAAAGTCCTTGTAATATTGTAAGAAATAAGTAGGTTATTAATGAATTCAGGCTGATTATTTTCTCTGGTTTTAAAAGTTAATAAAATAATTTTATAAGTAATTCTATGTTGTGTAGGCAACCAGTGAACTATATATAAAAATGGGGTGAAATGATCATGTACTTTGGAATGCCTAGCAGGATCATGTTATAGTAGTCAAAGATTGAGAGTACCAGGGTTATTATTACATTGGACGCTGTATGGTAGGTGAGGTAGGGTTTAAGTTCTCTGACCCAGTAGTGTTTGTCATATGTGTTATTTTATGATGCGCTGGATCTTTATTGTCATGTCTAGGTTTGGGTTTATACTCCTAGGTTTCTTATCCCCTAAAGATTTTGAGGTGTTGCCGTTCAAGGTTAGTTGGTATTTTGGGCTTTTTCCTCCCCATTTGTTAATTAGTAATAGTTCCTGCTTTCTCCTTGTTGGCTACTAGTCCATTTGTTTCCCCCATTTATGTTTAATTTTCACATTTTCCTTCTTTAGTGGAATGATCAGTTGGATGTCACCCCAGTTTTCTTGATGAAGATGTTGAAGAGCATGGGTGACATGGCTGATCCCTGCGGTACCTCTATGTCTGTTTCTTTCCAGTTGAAAAACTGTGTCCTTCAAAAGGATCCTGTGCTCATGCGAGATGTGAAATGTTCAACTGCAATAAAAAAACATCTACAGCTAGCTTTAACATGCTCAACAAGCATGGCCTTGATTGCCAAGCAGACATGCTCAGGAGAGTTTGTAAGGTTATCAACTTGAAGTTTCACGTTTTATTTTTTTAAATTCTTTATTCATTTTCAAACTTTCATCAAGAGTACAAATATCAAATCAGTAACACAGCATACATCACTTGATATTTTTACTATTATATCTTATAATACAAATATTTAACCCTCACCCCACCCATCAAACCCATTAACAATTTCTAAACTGAACAATAAAATATAATATAGATGATGTTTTGTCGAATGGAAATCTGCTTAGTTTTTCACAACTGCAACAGTCATTTGGACTTTTAAAATCTCAGCAATATAGGTGGTTGCAGTTGAAGCAGGCTATTCAGAGTGGGTTCCCTGAATGGAAAAATTTAAAAACTTATTTTAGCCTGCAAATCCTTTGCTACCAAACTGATTTAATAGGACATCAGGCTGCTCAGTGGTACAAATTGATTTCTGGATTAATAAATAAAAAGCCAAAAAATAGTCTTAGAGACATTTGGAGCTTCGAAATCAAACAGTATATTTCTGTGTCTCGTTGGCCACGAATTTGGAATTGGAGATTAAGATGTACAGCGTCAGCATCTATGAGACAAACATGGTTATTTTTGTTACATAGAATTTTCTGGACCCCAGTTAGATTACATAAAATAGATAGTTCTAAGTCTAATAGATGCTGGCATTGTCATATTGACATAGGGACTCTGGATCATCTGTTGTATTTTTGTCCATTTATATTAATATTTTGGAAATCCATATGGGGACAAATTAATCTAGTTTTAGATTCAAATATTCCATTAACATATGAGGCTATAATTTGTGGAACAATTTTACATGTTAAACCCACTTTAGATAAGTATAAAAGTCGTCTATTTTTAATTCTTACAGGTATAGCCATTCAATTGATTACAAGTAATTGGAAGAATCATGATAGAATAAATTATACTTTCTGGTGGATGAATGTGTGTACTATATACAAATATGAACGAATTAATGCAGACTTAGTGGAATATTCTACAAAATTTAGTGCCCATTGACTACATTTATACAAATATAATAATGTATTTTATCTTACTTTTTTTCTTGGTTTATTTATCTTTACACATCCAGGGAGGGTGGGGGGTTGGGTGGTTGGGAGGAAATATTGATAATGATATTTTAGGTAACTTGGTTTCATATTATATTATTTACTTGGTTCTTATGTTATTACTATATGCAAAATAATGTAATTATTGAATGATAGTTCTGTTATCTATATAGATATTAGTGTTATGACTGAATGCAATAATATACTGTTCTTTTATTTATATAACACTGTTCTTGTTTAAAAAACAATAAAGAATTATAAAAAAATATATATATAATACCCTCCCCCCTCCCTATAATAACTGGTGTATACTTCAAAAGAAAAATGGCGTTTAATCATTACAAAAGGATGTTAATGGCTCCCAAATTTTAATAAAGTTATCAATATCATGAATTCAAAGCGATTTTCAATTAAAAACAGGGTCTTAATTATTAACTACAACAAACACACATGAACATGACGAACTGATACATAAGGGAAGTAGGGAGGGTAAAAAAATGTAAAAGTATTGATACATTATTTTTTTTTTTAAATGAAGAACTTTTTTTTTAATTCAATTAAATTTCTCAGAGCCTAAGACAGAGGACATGTGAGTTTATGCAGAGAATGGGATCAAAAGAGAATCCGATGATTAGGTCTCAAAGGCGTCTTTGTACAACCAGCATTTTAACAGTCCTTTAAATTTACTTAGTGATTTTTCTTCCTTAATAAATGATGATAAGGAGTTCCATATCTCTATCAGAACCTGTGCAGTATAAAAGTGGGAAGGGAATAAACAATAAAAACCACGTGGTCAATACAATACAAAAACTTCTATTCCGCCACATGGGCTTAGTGCAAATTACAAAAGATTAAAAAAAAGGAAACAATATCCTTAACTATAGTCGCTAAAAACTTAATATAAATTATGGCAGATTAAAAAGGGAAAATTGAAACACAAAGATATATTTTTGGCTTTCCTCGTGCCATTGTTCTTTCCTGGATTGGTGAATGGGTCCACCGTCTTCCCCAAAGGCTACTGCCTCCACACCCATCTTCAATGTTGCTCATTTGTTCAGCAAAGCCTGCCACAGTAGTGGCAGCCATTTATCCTCCCTCTCCAAGCTTAACAATTTACCTCTGTTGCACACCCACACATGGCCAGCCGCAGTGGACAGGAGATCCAGCTCGGATCCCGTGTGCCAAGACACGGGGTTGATCTCATAACAATTATTGGAAGCACGATTCTTTTTTTTTTTTTGGGGGGGGGAGCATATTATCACAACATGCCAGAACCAAATGAAAGCAAAAGCAACTTTTAGAAAGAAGCTTTGCAGGCCATTCTTTAAGCGGGTGCTTTCTTCTAGGCACCCTGATGCTATCTGGTAAGAACCTAGTCTTTAATGGCACACAGTTCAGTGATAGAATGCTAGCATAATCCAGAATCAGCATGCCTTACATTTGGCACCCATGGTTATTTCTGGTGTACATTCAGTTGCCCAAATTTGGCAAAAGAGCATAACATTATTCTGTAAGTTACTAGTGGCATAATAAGGGTGCCACACTCTCCCCCCTCTAAATATTTCAGGGACAAGAGTGTGTATATGAGGTCAGTGATGAGGGTACGACATATAGGTCTACATCATCTCTGGATTGTTTTATAGTCAGAAGGCAAGGTATGTACTTTACAGTATGTTAGGGGGTTTGAGGGGAAGAGGGCTGCTTAAATCTAGTGGGATGGGGCTTGGGGAGTGTAACATCCCAGGAAATAGAATGGATTGTGTATATGAAGAATGGTGATGTTTATTCCAGCTCCAAGATGACCTGAAATAAATTGATTCGGTCCCTAGTCTCTCCTCTTTCTCCCAGGCTCTGGCTACTTCCGCCTCCATCTCCTAGTGTGGGGTCTCCTTCCGACAAAGCTGACAATGGCCTCACTCATCCTTCTTCTCTCCTTGACCTTCTGTCCCATCTGTGCTGGCTTGGCTTCTCCCCTTTCCACCGCTTGCAAGGCTTTTACTCTCCCTCTGAACAGTTTCAGGAAGCTGCTGTTGATGAAGAGGTCCACTTCCAGCGCCTCAGTCCACCTGTATCCAGCAACACAAACTCCTGACCTCAGAATCAATTCCTTGCTGACTCTCCGATATATATAATCCTTAACTTGGTGATATTTGAAGAGATCCCGAGCCTGTAGGCCGTGTTCTTCCATTAAGTCTGGAAAGGCTACCATATGGTCATCAGTTCACAGTTGACCCAGGGTTCATAGTGAGGCTTGTGCCCATAATCGGTATGCATCATTCATGGTCCCGGGAGCAAAACCCTGGAGCAAACATTATCTCTGTGGACAAGATCTGTTGCTCAGGAAAGAACAAGACTCATATTGCCATCCAGGCGTAGATAGGGTCTTTTGTGAGAATATTCATGCCCATGGTGCATTGCAGTATGTCTTTTCTTTGTAGCAGGGTAAAGCCCTTTAGGGGCATATCTCCCCTTCGCGCCTGCTCCATACAGATGCAAGGTTTATCTGTATTGTGCAGCCAGACAAAGATAATTTGTAGTTGGGCACCCTTGTGGTAAAGTGCAAAATTTGGTACTCCCATACCTCCTGAGTGTCCGGATTAATGTAATACTGTCCATTTCACCCTGTGGGGTTTATGTTGCCAAATAAAGTTAAATGCTTTTCTGGTTAGGTCTTTGAAAAAATCCTTTGGGTAAGAGATTGGTAATGCAAAAAAATAGATACAATAATTTTGGTCAAATGATCACCTTTATAGCTTGAATTCATCTCAACCAGGAAAGGCTGAGGCCCTCCCAGCATTCCAGTTTTAAAAACAGTTCTTTTAAAAATGGGGGGGGGGGGGGGGATTCAAGGAATAAAGATCAGCAACACACTTAGTTATATGAACTCCTAGACCACTCCTATGACCACTGAAAGGAAAATTTGCTTTATAAGTGATTCACTAAATCCAACGGGATGGTCAGATTTAATATTTCTGACTTGGAAATATTAAATTGGAAGTCTGATATTGGGCCAAATTCCTGTACAATAGCTGTTAATGACTGCTTGGGCTTCAACAGATTTAGCAGAAAGCTAAGAAGAATATGAAGAGCAACTAGTCACAGAGACAAAAACTCATAGTAACAATTTTTTTAGGTACATCAGAAGCAGAAAACTTGTGAGGGAATCCGAGGGACCGTTAGATGATCAAGGAGCAAAGGGACTCTCAGGAAGGATAAGGCCAAAGCAGGGAGACTGAATTCATTCTTTGTTTTGGTCTTTACGGAAGAAGATGTTAATGATTTTCAAGGGTGATGATGCGGAGGAACTGAAAGAAATCTCAATGAATGTAGAAGATGTACTAAGCCAAATTGACAAATTAAAAAGTGATAAATCACCTGGACCAGATGGTATACATCCCAGAGTACTGAAAGAACTCACACATTAAATTGCTGACTTGCTGTTAGTGATCTGTAACCTGTCACTATAATTGGCTGTAGCACCTGAAGATTGGAGGGCGGCCAATGTTACATCCATTTTTAAAAAGGGTTCCAGGGGAGATCTGGGAAAATGCAAATTGGTAAGCCTGATTTCAGTGCCAGGCAAAATAGTGGAAACAATTATAAAAAATAAAATTGTGGACCACGTAGACAAACATGATTTAATGGGACAGTCAGCAAGGGTTTAGCCATGAGAAATCTTGCCTCAACAATATGCTTCACTTCTTTCAGGGTGTAAATAAATATGTGGATAAAGGTGAGCCGGTTTATGTAGTGTATCTGGATTTTCAGAAGGTTTTTTTTTTTTTAATTATGTTTATTTAAAATTTTTCACAACCAGAACAAACAATAATCAGCACATATTCATAACAAAAAGCCACCTCGCACAAACATTATCTTGACATTAGCTACTCGCTATCCTACCATCAACCCTCCCCTGCCTCCCATCCATATCCTCCATACACATTACATTCCCTCCATTGCATAATGTAACCACTCTGCTGCCCGAGATCGGGACTCAACAGCACTACTAGTAGTTAGCCCAAATAACTGACGTGTGACCTGGCCTGGAGTCACCCTGCAGGACTGGAGTGATCAGAGGAACTTATCAAAACACACAACCAAAGTTGTATAATAATAATGTGAATTTTACTATCAAAAATAAAGTCAAGATGGTCATACACAAAATGGTCAAGGAGCTTTGTCAAAAGAATCCCAAAGTCAAACAAAATAGCAAAATAAAAGTTCCACTTTTCTCTCTTTTCCAACAAGGAAAAAAACCCCAATGTTCTTGAGCTCCTGCTTTCCTCAGAGCTAATTGATTCACTGTGCTCTCAGCCTGCTCTCCAAGCAGGTTACAATACCAACAATACTGTTCTCTGCTCAGTTCTATGCAATGCTTACAGTTTTCAAATAGAAGCCTCCAGCAGTCTTGGCAGCACTGCTGGGTAAATTCAGAGTGTCCCAGGTTTGCCTTACAAAAACAGCTTTTCAAATAGCCATCAAAATTCCCTCCCAGGGTTTTTGCAAACCTCCCCCAAATCAAACACTCTTAGCTTCAAATATTCACACACAAAATGCAGAGTTCCAAAAACAGAAAGTCCAAATAAAAACTCATTGTGCTGAAAATCATTATTGGCACCTGGAAGTAAATTCATCGGTTCAGGATATTGAAGGAACTCTTCAGGCAAGCTCCCTTGTAAATCCATGGGAGTTTCTTCATCCACAACTTGCAGATTCAAAGTGTCTCCAGCCTCTATTACCTCCATGGGTGTACTGGTCTCACCTCTGCCTGGACCAGGGGAGTCATCCTGGGAAAGGAACCTGATCCTTCTCCCTAGCTTACCTAATTGTTTCTCCCAACTTGCTGCCTTTTCTAGAGCAGGGCAACGCCCTGATCTAGCTGAGTCAGCAGGCTCTAGAACAGCTCTTGGGCTCCCCTGGTGATGACCTGAATATCTTATGCCTGGTGAGTTCTTAGCCTTACTGGCTCCACCTAGTGGACACACATGAAAACACCGTGACCATAGCAGGACAGACCCTACTTGGTCACATACCCTCACCCTTAAGGATATGCTTATCCCGATAAGCACAAACAAACAGGCACTCACACCATACTAACGGTGTCTCCTGTTTCTAAACTTCCTTTCTTCAGGGCGTGGGTTAGGACACAGGTTTTCAAAATCCTCGGGCCAATGCAGGACTGCAGGTTCAGGGGCTCTAGCATTGTCAACTTCTGTCTGGGGCTAAGCCTCTTCCAACTCTTCTACCTATTAGAAATTACTGTCATAACTTGTGCTATCTCCTCAAAGCGTTCTTGTAGTTGGTCCTTTAGGCTTGTGCCATTACCCTCTACCCCTTTCACTGAATCCTGAATGGACCCTATCTGTAGAGCCTGTTGTTCCAATTGAGCCTTGTTATTCTGACTTTGTTTTATCAAAATATCCGGCTCAACTCCCTCAGCAACCCAGTGTTCCTGTGTCGTCTGTATCCTTTTTAATTGTTGTAACATTTCCTGTTGGCGAACCTGACTATCAGCTACCTTAGCCTCTATTTCTTGGACCTGTTTTTTCATTTGGATCAGTAGTTTTTCTAGCGTATCAGCTTATTACTGTCCCTGACCACCATCTCCTGTTTCAACGCCTCTCTTAATTCCATCATGTAATTACCAGCGAGAGGTTCTTCCTTAGATGTTTGTTCAGGACCCCCATTGAAACATTCCTGACGGAGTGCTTCCATTTCCCCTTTCCACTGGGTCACCTGTGTATTCGTGATTTCATGTAATTCACTTTTAAGGGATGCTAACTCATGTTGGAGACGGGCAATACTTTCCTCCGATCTAATTTTACTGTCATGCCCAGGGTTTTGGAATAGCCTTTCCTTAAAGTTATCCAATTCAATGCCCTGGGATGAGTTCAGCTCAGGTCTCTGCGTCTCGTCCAGTTGGCCTAACCCTGTAGACCCAAACCCTTTCACTCCCCTATTAGTTTCTCTCAGGTATACCCAGCGTTCTAGCCTAGCATGCCAGATACGCTCACATATTATCTGAGATATTTTATCACCAGCCTGAACTTGATAGTCAGTATCTCCTTGATTGACCAAGAGCACAGAGATATTACCTCTATAATCGGGATCAATAATACCCGCCGCTACATCAAGGAAGTGTTCTGATGCCAGGCCTGATCTCGCTCCTATCCTAATATATGAGCCCGGTAGAGGGGAAATCTGCAAGTCAGTCCCTACTAAGGCCCTGCCTTTAGCGGGAATAACTTGCTCATGGGCCGCATAAATATCAAAGCCTGCAGCTTTAGAATATGCTTGGGTCGGAGCCCGGGCATTCTCGGATAGTGGGGCCCACCTAAGTGTGGGACGCCACCCCCGTCTGAAAGTTGTAGAAGGAGATTGTTTGTTCCTCCAATTTTTCTTGGCCGGGTTCCAGCCTTCCTTAACCTGGACTCCTAACACCCGTTTATTGAACGGTCGAGTTTCACCCTGCGTCTTAATCGGATCCTGACCAGTTTGTTTAACAAACTTACTCCAGCCTGGCCAATCCCTACCTAAAATTATTGGGAAAGGGCAAGAGTCCAGGATGGCAATCTGTAAGTTATATTTTTTCCTCCTATGTTCAAACTTCATTCTAGCTAATGAGTAACATTTGGAATCCCCATGCACACATCTCACAGACACACTATTCATTTTCCCCTTCCTTAAGGGTGACCCATCAACCTGCTTCCACAGTTGACGTGACTTAACAGACTGTTCAGCCCCCATGTCTATCAATGCCCATATCCTTCTCCCGGCTACCCACACAGGGACCTGACATTCCTGCATGTCCTGTCTGTTAGACTCCTGAGTAATTATGAAGTCCCTTCTCTCCTTACAGAACCTTTGTGTGTGTCCCACCTTCCCGCACCTGTAGCACCTTCTCTCCCCACCTTGAGTGCTAGGTTTGGGGACCGGGCCAAAGGGATCCTTTACTGGGGGTTTTCTACTCCATCCCTTGCCTAAGTCCCGGGAGTTCTGCCTAGGTGTGTAAACAGTTACGTGTCTGGTGGCTTCCCCGGAGGGTTCTTGGGCATCAAGTTATGCTTCTGCCACTTCTAAGACCTGACCTAGGGTTTTACAGTTCTGTTTTTTTAATCCAGGACCTAATGTGCTTCGGGATAGCTTCCAAAAGTTGTTCTTTCACTATCTCCGTAAATAAGACCCTGGCATCATTCAGAACCGGCTGTAGCCATTTTTCAGCCAATTTAGTGACCCGCTGAAGTAAAGCTTTGGGCCGTTCTGAATGTAGCATTGTGGTCGCCCTGAACTTTTATCTGTAGTGTTCTGTGGTAAAGCCTAAATAATCCAAAATGTGTGTTTTTAACCACTGGATAATTATTGGCTTGTTCGGGGCCTAGGGTTTGGAAAGTGGCTAAAGTTTTCCCGGCCAGACAGGGTAATAACCTGTACACCCATTGCTCAGGAGGCCAACCGGCAGCCACAGCAATTTTCTCAAAAGAATTGAGGAAATCATCAGGCGAGTCCCCCGGCGCTATTTTGCACAGATTCAAATGAGTCAAAGGGTTAAGTCCTACTGGAGCTGGTACTGATACAGATGGTAATGATTGTCCCATAGGTTGTATAGCAGTGCGCTGTAGGATCTGGGTAAAGACCTTGGCCTGGTCTTTCATTGATGAAATCAATTCCCCGTGCTGCTGCATCATTATTTCTTGATTCGCTTGCCAACGCTCCTCGCTGGCCTTCAGAACGGCCTTCAGGTCCTCACACTGCCTCCGACGCTCTCCGGCCAGTGTAGCTAGCATCTGGGCCTGCTCCATGGTGAGATCCTGAAAGTTAAACAAACAAAAGAAAAACCCAAGTGTGGCCGTACAACAAGGAGTGTTCCTCCCTCAATAGCTTTCCCCCAGCTTCCAGTCCTCCCCAACCAGCACCACTTTATCCTCACCAGCTACCTCCCAGGTACTCTTACCCAAAGTACTGGTGAGTCTTCGCCTGCGTGCTGATTGGGTGCACCGCTCGTGCTGTCTCCAGTCTGGAACTGTTCTCCGGCTCAGTCCACTGCTCCAACTGGAACTCAGCTCCTGGTGGATCCTCTCACCGACTAGGAATGAGCTCCCAACTGTTCTTCCTCAGAATAAGGCTGTTGGCTTTAACTGAACCTCCTCCTTCTGGTTTTGGGACTTCCGACTCCTCCTTCCGGATAAATAACAGGAACTCCAGAATGTGGTCAATAGAGTGCAAAAATCCAACAATACTAAGACCAACAGTCCAATACAAAAAAAAACTTGAGCTGATACAGTTCTTTTCTCTATATCACCAAACAAACAAACAAACAAAAAAACAACTTTTTTTTTTTTAAATTGCAGTTCTTCAAAATCGCCTGCAGGAAGTGCAAGATCCCACTCCTGATACCAAGATAATGTAACCACTCTGCTGCCTGAGATCGGGACTCAACAGCACTACTAGTGGTTAGCCCAAATAAGTACACTGACGTGTGACCCGGCCTGGAGTCACCCTGCAGGACTGGAGTGATCAGAGGAACTTATAAAAACACACAACCAAAGTTGTATAATAATAATGTGAATTTTACTATCAAAAATAAAGTCAAGATGGTCATACACAAAATGGTCAAGGAGCTTTGTCAAAAGAATCCCAAAGTCAAACAAAATAGTAAAATAAAAGTTCCACTTTTCTCTCTTTTCCAACAAGGAAAAAAAAAACAATGTTCTTGAGCTCCTGCTTTCCTCAGAGCTAATTGATTCACTGTGCTCTCAGCCTGCTCCCCAAGCAGGTTACAATACCAACAATACTGTTCTCTGCTCAGTTCTATGCAATGCTTACAGTTTTCAAATAGAAGCCTCCAGTAGCCTTGGCAGCACTGCTGGGTAAATTCAGAGTGTCCCAGGTTTGCCTTACAAAAACAGCTTTTCAAATAGCCATCAAAATTCCCTCCCAGGGTGTTTGCAAACCTCCCCCAAATCAAACACTCTTAGCTTCAAATATTCACACACAAAATGCAGAGTTCCAAAAACAGAAAGTCCAAATAAAAACTCATTGTGCTGAAAATCATTATTGGCACCTGGAAGTAAATCCATCGGTTCAGGATATTGAAGGAACTCTTCAGACAAGCTCCCTTGTAAATCCATGGGAGTTTCTTCATCCACAACTTGCAGATTCAAAGTGTCTCCAGCCTCTATTACCTCCATGGGTGTACTGGTCTCACCTCTGCCTGGACCAGGGGAGTCATCCTGGGAAAGGAACCTGATCCTTCTCCCTAGCTTACCTAATTGTTTCTCCCAACTTGCTGCCTTTTCTAGAGCAGGGCAATGCCCTGATCTAGCTGAGTCAGCAGGCACTAGAACAGCTCTTGTGCTCCCCCGGTGGTGACCTGATATCTTATGCCTGGTGAGTTCTTAGCCTTACTGGCTCCACCTAGTGGGCACACATGAAAACACCGTGACCAAAGCAGGACAGACCCTACTTGGTCACAATATACAAATCCCACACTTTATGAAAGTCTTTCACTCTTCCCCTCCTATGCGCCATCATCTGCGACATTAAACACACATAGTCCATCTTATGGTAGAATAAAGCCAGGTCAGGATCCTCCGATGTCTTCCATCCTTTAGCAAGTAGCATCCTGGCAGTAATAAACATATAGATCACCAGGTGATTAATTTCTCTGGGACACCCCGCACAGGAAAATTTAACAAACAGCTCTCCGCTCTTTTAGGGTAAAAATGAGAAGTACACAACCTAAGCTTTATCAGAACCTTAGTCCAATAAGCAGCTATTTTGGGACATTCCCACCAAATATGCATAAATGAACTCACCTGCCCACATTGGCACCAACACTTTCCATTCCCAGATTTAAAGATTTTACAAAGTTTCAGGGATGTATAATACCATTAGTATAAAAGTTTATAGCCATTCTCTATCAGAGGGGTGGACAATGTCAAGCGCAACAATCCTATAAACCCCCTATTCCACACAGAGGCTGAAAAAGATTTCCCCAGGTGAGCTTCCCAATGAGTAGAATAGGGCTAGAATGGGAGATGAAAGCCTGATACAGGTGAGAAATCCCACCCACCCCCATACCTGTCAATATAGCTGTCTCAAAAGGATATTTCTCCAAATTCAAACCCTTACTTGCCTTTCGGCACAGAAAATCTGAGAGTTGTTGATATTGAAAAAAAGGAGGTTCCTAAAATGCCAAACTCCTCCTGAAGCTCAACAAAAGTGCAAATCTTTCCTTGGTGCCTCACTTGACCCAGAGCACAGAGCGAACTATTGGCCCACATTTCTATTCTGCCTTGAACTGCAATGTAATGGTGGAATAGAAATCCCTAATGTAATGTAATGTAATATTATCCCTTGATCCTGGCTCAAAGGCTGAAGCAAATTGAATCGGAGTGAACTGAAAGTATTGTCGCCCAGGGAAAAGTCGAACTCTCCATCTTAGCCATTCTACCAGGTGGCATTGCAGATATCTATTTATAGAGGGTGTGGTTTGACGTAATTTTGACAGGGATAACCAGGGAATCATCCACAAGGGAAGAGACCCTGCCCAAGCCGGTAAGAGAGACATCCATGCTTTACTATCCCTCTGCCACCAAAAAGAAATCCCCTGCAACAAGGCAGCAGAATGATACACCTGGAAATTTGGCATCCCCATACCCCCTGCATTCTTAGGTTGGTATAGCATTCGTCGAGCGACTCGGGGAGGCTTACGTTTCCAAATGAAGGCAAAAACTTTCTTATTCAGGGTGTGGAAATAATTGTAAGGCAAAGCCATCGGAATCGCCATATACAAATAAAGCAGTTTGGGCAATATTACCATCTTAACAGCCTGTATTCTACCTACCCAGGACATATGGAGAGGTTCCCAGAGATCAAGTTCTTGCATTAAAGTGCATAATTGTGCACCAAAGTACAACCTATAAAGAGACTCCTTGGAACTTGTCAAATTAATCCCCAAATATTTAATTGACTCTGTTGCCCATCGAAAGGGGAAGTCATGTTGAATCAAAGAGCAGACTCTCACCCACATTGACTCCCCAAATTTCAGATTTTTCCAAATTGATATGGAATCCTGAAACCTTCCCATAATTAGCCAAAATATTCTGTACCCCCTCAAGAGACTTTCTAGGCTGGGTCAATGTAAGCTGTGGCAGGGTGATAGAGATCCTGTGCCAAGCACCCGGCAAGTCCCTATTCCTTCCACCAAACCTAGGTTTAAACCAGAAACATTGCAGTACAGAAAACTACACATCCCAAGAGCCTCTAGTTTTTCCTGTGCCAGGAAGAAAGAGCAGGGAGGAACTCTTGTTAGAGGGGGATGGTGTCTTTAAGTTTTCCCCTGTGTCTATTCTCAAGCCTAGAGCAGTGCAGCTGGGGAAAGTTAAACAGACTTGTCCCTTTAAGAAGAGACAGAAAATTACCTTGGCTTCAAACCAGGAAGCCTCTGCTGTGCTCATTGTTAGTAATTAGGGGGAGGGGCCTGACATGTGTGAGCCCTTATCCTCTAGCAAAGCTAGGACAGTGAAAGAGGGGCCGAGGAGGAACAGCTGAAAGAAAAACCAAGCCGATGAGGCAAGGAGGAAAATAGTCCTCATGCTTTCCAACCCCAGCTGGGAGACTGGGAAAAGGAAGAGGCTAGCTCAGAGGCAGGGAGCCCTGAGGAAGAAACTCCCATAGAGGATTCCATGCAGTGGGATAGCAGCTCACCTTCAGAACTGGCAGCTGAGGATCCCATGGAAATGTAGCTTGCACTACAGGTGGGAGAGTTCTGGCATTCAAGGTTATATTTTTGCCTTTTGTTTCTTTCTATGTTTCCTCTGCGGGGAAAGTGTGTGACCTAAAAAGGGGTTACAAAACCCGGACTGGACTTTTTAAACTAAGAGCCCTGTGGAAAAGGAGAACCCTGGGGAGGGCTCCGGGGAAAGAAAAAAGCCTTTTTCTTTTGCTGTTTGTTTTCTAAAGTTGAGAACTGTTTACCTCAATATTGCCTAGCTTGCTGAATTGTTTAGAAAAGACTATAGTCCTGAGACCTCCAGGATTGGAGGGAAATTTCTTTACTCAGCCTAACGTTTTCTTCTGGGAGAAACAGCCTGGCCAGTTGTACTAGGGCGGGGCTGCTCTTCCAACACAGCTCTAAGGACAAACAAAATTTTGAAGCCGAAAGTTATTTTTGTTCTTGTTCTAATTTGGTGAAGTTATAAGACGTGCCACAGCTTTAAATATGGGGTTTTCGTTTAAGGACTAGATTTAACCCGGAGGTACCAACTGTTTTGTACAATCGCTCAGTTATGCCATCTGACCTGACTATGAATACAATTATTATTATCAATTAAATCCAGCACTGGCTGTGTTTTGGGAAAACTCAGTGTGACTTATTTTTTTCTGGTGCTAAGTGGAAAAGCTTGGTTGAAGCACACCAGTGGGCCTGGGAGCCACTGGCAGGATCCGGGTCACAAACAATCTCTATTCCTTGTAGCATGGGGCCCCGGGTAGGTTACACCGGCCTAGCCCAAGTTCCCTGCCACAAAACATAATATCATCTGCATATAGCATCACCCTATGATCCAACCCACTCCCAGAAATACCTAAGACATGAAACATAGAAACATAGAATATGACGGCAGAAAAGGGCCGACCTGTTTGTCCCAGCGACTCTTGAAATCCGTTTATATCAACTGAGCCAACGGTTCGATAGTAAGTGCAAATAATAGGAGGGAGAGGGCACACCCCTGCCTCGTCCCACGAAACAGTTCCATTGTCTCGGAATATCCCCCATTAATCTTCAAGGTAGCCAAAGGTTTTCTGTATAGGGTCATGATTAGATGCAGAGAGGGCCCCAACAATCCAATCTTCTGCAACACCGCCATAAGAAAGGGCCAATATGCCTTATCAAAGGCCTTCTCTGCATCCAATGACACCAACAGAGCAGCCTCACCGCTCTTCAGTGCTTGGTCCAGCAAATAGAGCGCTCGCTTAGTATTATCGAAAGTTTGGCGCCCTTGTATGAACCCAGTTTTATCCTCATGTACCAACCTGGGAAGGACCCTCTGGAGATGGGCCGTCAACAATTTAGTGAAGATTTTATAATCTGTCCCCAATAGGGAAATGGGTCTATATGACCCACAACTCCTAGGATCCCTCCCAGGCTTTGACAATATCGTTACACCAGCCAGCCTCCATGAATGGGGTAGCAAGGTTGCCTCATCAATCGCGTTATATGCTTTAGTCAAAAGCGGGACCACCAGTGTTTGAAAACATTTATAAAATTTATTGGAAAATCGGTCCACTCCAGGGGTCTTTGTTCCCGGTAAACCCTTAATAATGGAAAGAACCTCTTCAAGTTCAATAGGAGCAGACAACTGAGTCAGTTCCCCCGCTGTCACAGATGGCAAAGTCAATGTCCAAAATAACCTCAATCAGAGTTAAGGTAGGACTCTCCTCTGGGGTATACACCTTAGAAAAGTAAGACACAAACAGCTGACGGATCTCCAAATCAGTATTAGCATGCCCACCCTTTTCATCCGCTATCTCAAACCCTGGCACCATACCCTCAATCGACCAATAAAAAAAATAAATAAAAAAAATACCTGGAACATAAATCATCCCACCGAAACCGATTACCTACCAACATATGGAAACAGACAATCTGCTATGTAATGTAATGTAACCTGATTTATCTTCCAATGTTATTATGTCTATACACTCATTCTGTTATTAAGTCTATACCCTCAACCTGTATTCTCCAATGTCATGTACCCTCCTGGAAATGTCCAGTTCTCTTCTTATGTAATCCGCTTTGAACCGCAAGGTACAAGCGGAATAAAAATCACTAATGTAATGTAATAAAATAAATCTCATTGCGCTTAGATTGTAATCGCAATTTACAAGCCAGCATACAGCTGGTACGATTATTAAATTCATAATATGTTTGATTAAGTTTATCCAATTTAACCCTAATCTTCCGCAATTCCAGCGCATGAAGATTTAACCGCGCCTTATGAACCGCAGTGCTATTACCCGTCTTACAAAGTTGTTCCAAAGAGGAAATTTCCTCTCTATATTGCTGTTCTTTCTGCCTGCCAACCCGTCTGACCTGCGCTTATAAATAAATTATTTTACCACGAAGCACCACTTTAAAGCTTTCTCAAAAAATTAAGGGGAATTAACCTTGGAACACAAGTCAAAGAGCCTAAAATAGTGGAGTATCTCCCAGGATCCTCAGCTACCAGGAGTACCAAAAAAATACTGTCTATTAGGGAAGAAACTAAGAATTCTAAAACTGATGTTGTTATCCATTTGGGAACAAATGGATAACAACAGCTCCCTACTTGCTGTGCAGAAAGCTTTTCAGGAGTTAATGGAAATGATCAATCCTAATTTTTCCCATTGAGATGTGGAGTACCTCAGGGTTCTTCATTATCTGCAATGTTATTTCATCTATTCCTGGTGCCAATTGGGAAGTTGTTCGCAGACTTTGGTCTACAATATCGAATTTATGCAGATGATCTGCAATTTCTGTTTGAATTTCCAGCAGATTGGACACAGGGTTTCCAGTTATATGAATGAGATTCAATTGTGGATGACTATGAATCATCTTTGAAAACAAAAACTGTGGATACAGATGTTCTGGAGATAATTTATTAAACACTGACATATAAAACCATGAAAATTCAATTAAAAAAGTACAATGATAAAAAACCAACTGGACCCTACATGGTTCGTGTTTTGGTGAACACGCCTTCCTCAGGGGTCCAACTGTTTGCAACCTCACATATAAAGAATTGGACTGAAAACAGTCTATTGTCTTTAAACATGTGAGCAAAGAACGCCACAGACAAGCTGGTTTTATATGTCAGTGTTTAATAAATTATCTCCAGAACATCTGTATCCACAGTTTTTGTTTTTGTTTTCATCGGTGGATTGTTTTCACTGTGGATCATTGGGTCTCCCCATTTTTCTTTATTATGAATCATCTTTGCCTGAATATTTTGAAGACAAAGATTATTTATGGCTTTCCTCCACTGGTACTGTAGGAGCTCCACTGAACTCTGTGTATGCTGGTGTTACCATCCTAATACAGAAGGAAATTAAGAGTTTGGGAGTAATTCTAGATACATCCTTAAAATTTTGTAGCCACATCACTTCAGTAGTTAAGACTCCTTTCATTCAAACTTAGGTTGGTACTCAAATTACAGGATTTGTTGTCAGCTGCAAACTTTAGATTAGTTATGCAGTTATTTATTACCACACCTAAACTAGAGGTCTGCACGGGAACGAGGATCGCGGGAATCCTGCAGGGGTCCCGCGGGAATCCCCCCTAACCCACGGGACTCCCACGGGGACCCCCCTCTAGCCAACGGGACTCCCACGGGGATGGAAGGCTTTGGAAGCAGGGTTCATCCATATAATATAATGGACATGTCAGCCTTAGTAAAAGAGGGGGTTTATAAGTTAATTATCTGAACAGAAAACAAAAAAAGGGTTCCACCAAAGAGATTCCACAAGGAAAACAGCAGCGGAAACACAAAAGAAACTGTGGAATTGATGATCCTGTCAGAAGTAATTGCTGCTTTTTATGGGGACGGGCGGGGATGGAGGTAATTCCTTGCGAGGATGGGTGGGGACGGAGAGGATCCTGACGGGGACGGGTGGGGATGGAGAAGATCCTGGCGGGGACGGATGGGGACGGAGAGGATCCTGGCAGGGACAGGTGGGGATGGGTGGGATTTCTGTCCCCATGCAACTCTCTAACCTAAACTACTGTAACTCTCTTTTTTGTAGCTTGCTGAAGACACCACTCGGAGCGCTTCAAGTGGCTCAGAATACCGCTGCTAGGGTAATAGCTAGATTGCTCCGCTATTCCCATATCACACTTGTACTGGCCGAACTTCACTGATTGCCGTTTATATGGAGAATACAATTCAAGCTTTTAACTTTGGTATTCAAATCTGTACGTGACCTATTGTATAGGTACCGTAACAATTGAGCGCAAGACAAAAGCGCGTCAAAAAAGGCACACCGACAATTGCACGCAAGATGTATGTGCGCCACCAGTTCCGCCACTTTAGAGCGTTACCATTAGCACTGTGAGGGGGGGCATGGGGGAACCCCCCCAATACATGTACAAGTTCTCACGCTTCCGTTGGGGGGTGGTTTTGGGGGGAGGAACCCCCCCAAGTACACTGAAAACTTCTGCTTTCCTTTCAGTTTTTGGTGGTCAGCAGTTTTTCAGTGTAGTGGGGGAGTTCCCCCCACCCCCCTCAATGGAAGCATGAGCCTTGTACATGTAGTGGGGGGGGGGGGCTAACGATAAGGGTTTATAGTGGTGGGACCAGCAGCGCGCATATGTCTTGTGCACAATTGCCGGCGCATCAAAGTCCGGCATGCTTTTGACGGGTCACCATTGCCTAAGGTGATTGCTTCTGTTCTGTACTCCCTCTCGTTCTTTGAGATCACAAGACAGAGATTTCTTGGTTGTTTCCACGATTTGTTCTGTCACTAAAGTCTTAAATCGATCATGTATGTTCCAAGTAGCTGGATCTTTACTAGGGAACTCGGTTCCAGATTCCATCCATTTGATTTCGGATTTCCTGGCATTTAGAAAAAGTCTGAAAGCCTGTTTTTTTTGACTTGCCTTTTCAAATTTGGACATTTTGTAATTGCTTGGCTTTAATTATTTTAAGGTATAGGTTTAAGGCTGTTTGCTGTATTTTATAATGATCTGCCATGTTTTGTTTGTTTATATTTTAATTATGTACGTATTGTTGTTATCCACATAGATGTCTGATATGCAGGCTATAAGTGTTTGAAATAAATAAATAAAAACACAGAGGACTTCAATAGCCTGGTGTCCTTAAGAAGGCTTTAGGTACATAGCAGGATGGGAAAGACAAGAGCCTATATTGTAATGTTGGGCTACATCTTATTATAGAATAAAAAAAAAGTTAGAACCAAGCCTCGAGATACTATGAAGAACAGCAAAAAGAGGCAATGGAGACTGGTTGTGATGTCTCCCTTGCTCCTTTTTGCTGATCTACATCTTACTATAGCAGGAATCCTTGCAGAGAAATTTAGACAATATTTTTAGGCATTTAAACTAGAAGGTGGGGGTGGCATATGTATGAAGGACAATTATGGAGGCCACCACCAGCAAAAGACAAGATGTGATGGTAGTAAAGATAGCAGTATAAACAATATTAGCAAATCACTTCTTAGCAATGCAACGGAAAGTGAAACCAACCAAAAAAACTATACAAAAAATTAGTTTACCATTGAAAGATAGCTGGAAAGCAATGACCACAAATGGTCACAGTCTAAGCAACAAAGTTCATGATCTGCAAGCCCTGATGTTGGAGACAGATATTGTTGCTATCAAAGAGACATGGTTCAGTGAATCTTTTTAGGAAAGACAAAGATGATCAAAATGGTGGAGGAGTAACTCTATGTAAAGGACAATATCCAAGCATCTGAAATGCAGGGGACCTGGGGAGAGGAAGAAGCGATATGGATCGTTCTGAAAAGAAAAGATGGAACTTCTATCTACTTGGGTGTAGTCTATAGACCTCCGACTAAATCGCAGCAAATTGATAAAGATCTGATTACAGATATCCAAACGTTTGGAAAGAAAGAGGAGGTGTTACTGCTGGGTGATTTCAATCTGCTGGATGCGAATTGGAAAGTTCCATCTGTGAATCGGAGAGAAGTAAGGAGATTGTGGATGCCTTTCAAGAGGCTCTGCTCAAACAAATGATGACAGAACCCACAAAAGGAAAGTGATACTGGATCTGGTACTCACAAATGGGGAGAGTATCTCTAATGCTCAAATGGGTTCTCACCTGGGAAGTAGCAATCATTAAACGGTTTGGTTTGATATAACAGCTAAAGTGGAGGGTGGGCACACAAAACTCAAAGTCCTAGATTTCAAATAAACGGACTTTAGTAAAATGGGAGAGTACCTGAAGAAAGAGCTGTTAGGATGGGAGGACATAAGAGAAGTAGAAAAACAGTGGTCTAAGCTGAAAGGAACAATAAAAATGGTTACTGACCTTTATGTGAAGAAAATAAATAAAACCAAGAGAAAAAGGAAACCAATATGGTTCTCCAAACTAGCGGTGGAGAAAATAAAGGCAAAAGAGTTAGTGTTCATGAAATGTAAAAAAATCAAGAAGGGGCATAAAGAAAGGACTACCAGGTCAAACTGAAAGAAGCCAAGAGAGAGATACTTCTGGTGAAAGCGTAAGTGGAAGAGAAAATGGCTAAAAATGTAAAAAAAGGGAAACAACAATTGTATCAGATATATTAGTGAAAGGAGAAAGATGAAAAATTGAATTGTGAGACTAAAAGATGCTATGAACCGATATGTGGAGAGTGTTGAGGAAAAACAAACATGCTAAACAAATACTTCTGTTCTGTGTTCATAGAAAAAAATCCTGGAGAAGGACCGAGATTGTTTGGCAAAGTTACACACAAGAATGGAGTAGATACCGCGCCATTCACAGAAAAAAGTGTTTATGAACAGCTTGAAAAATTGAAAGTGGAAAAAGCAATGGGACTAGACGGGATCCATCCCATGATATTGAGGGAACTCAGACCTATTAAAGATTTGTTCTTTTAGTTACTGTTACCGAGTCGAGCTCCATTTTGTTTGAAGACCCGGTATACAAACCTAAGTTTTAGTTTAGTTTAGTCCCTATTCACAAAAGTAGTCGCAGAGATGAAGCGGGAAACTATAGTCTGGTAAGCCTTACTTAGGTTATTGGAAAAATAAAGGAAGCATTGCTGAAAGGATAGTGAAATTCCTAGAATCTAAGGCAACATGGTTTTACTAAAGGTAAATTGTGCCAAATTAATCTGATTGAATTTTTTGATTGGGTGACCAGAGAATTGGATCAAGGACTTATGCTAGATGTAATTTACTTAGATTTCAGCAAAGCCTTTGACACGGTTCCTCATAGGAGGCTCTTAAACAAACTTGACGGGCTGATATTAGGACCCAAAGGGTTAGAAGGAAAGGTTTGCCTCTTTGCGGATGATACCAAGATTTGTATTCACCCTTCTGGCTCCAACCTGGATCCCTGTCTGCCTCACCTCCTGGTGGCGGTGAAAGATGCCTTTGTAGACTCCATCTTTCCTTTCATCAACACCTCTTTACAAACAGACATAGTGCCTGCAAACTGGAAGTCATCGGTCATCAGACCGATCCTGAAAAAAAACACGCTTGACCCTAATGTGCCTGACAACTTTAGACCTGTCTCTAACCTACCCTTCATCTCCAAGATCCTGGAAAATACAATATTAAACCAATTGCACTACTTAATTGACAGTTATGTGGAAGCAAATTCTGATAAAGCCGAACTACTGAATGAATACTTCTGCTCAGTCTTCACCTGTGAGGCACCGGGACAAGGTCTGCAGTTGAAGGCAACACAAAGCACAGAAGACCCGTTTCAGAATTTTGAGTTCACACCAGGTGAAGTTTACAGTGAACTGGCAAGACTCAAGGTGAACAAAGCCTTGGGACCAGACAATTTGCACCCAAGAGTGCTCAGAGAATTGAGCGATGTCCTGGCGAAACTGTTGGCTGAGCTATTCAATCTCTTCCTAAGTAAGGGGAAAGTTCCCCTGGACTGGAAATTAGCTAATGTCGTTCCTCTGCATAAAAAGGGTTGCAGGGCAGAGGCTGCGAATTAAAGACCGGTGAGTCTCACATCAATAGTGTGCAAACTCATGGAAACACTAATTAAAAGCAAATTGGACACGATCTTGAATGAAGGGAATCTTCGAGATCCCAGTCAGCATGAATTCACCAAGGGTAGGTCCTGCCAATCCAATCTCATCAGCTTCTTTGACTGGGTAACAAGAAAGTTGGACTTGGGAGAGTCTTTGGACGTCGTGTACCTGGACTTCAGTAAAGCTTTTGACAGTGTCCCACACCGCAGGCTGCTAAGCAAGATGGAATCGATGGGGTTATGAGAGACACTAACTGCATGGGTCAATGATTGGCTGAGTGGCAGATTTTAGAGGGTGGTGGTCAATGGTACCCTCTCTAAAACATCGGAGGTGACCAGTGGAGTGCCGCAGTGCTCGGTCCTGGGTCCACTCCTTTTCAACATATTCATAGGGTATCTGACTCAAGGGCTTCAAGGTAAAATAACACTATTCGCCGATGACGCCAAACTATGTAATATAGTAAGTGAATGCAGTTTACAGAATTATATGTCGCAGGACCTGATTACATTGGAAAGTTGATCCTCAACCTGGCAGCTAGGCTTCAATGCTAAGAAATGTAAGGTCATGCACCTCGGAAGCGGAAATCCATGCAGGACGTACTTCTTCAACGGAGAAACTTTAACTAGGACTTCAGCAGAACGAGATTTAGGAGTAATCATCAGTGCAGACATAAAAACTGCCAATCAAGTGGAGAAGGCTTCAACTAAGGCAGGGGTGTCCAATGTCAGTCCTCGAGGGCCGCAGTCCAGTCGGATTTTCAGGATTTCCCCAATGAATATACATGACGTCTATTTGCATGCACTGCTTTCATTGTATGCTAATAGATCTCATGCATATTCATTGGGGAAATCCTGAAAACCCGACTGGATTGCGGCCCTCGAGGACCGACATTGGACACTCCTGATCTAAGGCAAGGCAGATATTGGGTTGTATCAATAGAAGTTTCGTCAGCCGAAAGCCTGAAGTCATAATGCCGTTGTACAGGGCCATGGTAAGACCTCATCTGGAATACTGTGTGCAATTCTGAAGGCCACATTACAGTAAAGATGTGCGCAGAATTGAATCGGTTCAGCGGACGGCCACCAGGATGATCTCGGGGTTCAAGGGTCTCTCGTACGAAGAGAGACTGATCAAATTGCAGCTCTACACTCTCGAGGAACGTAGGGAGAGGGGAGACATGATCAAAACATTTAAGTACCTCACGGGACGTGTCAAAGTGGAAGATGATATTTTCTTTCTCAAGGGACCCTCGGCCACAAGAGGGCATCCGCTCAAACTCAGGGGCGGAAAATTTCATGGCGACACCAGAAAGTATTTCTTCACAGAGAGAGTGGTTGATCATTGGAATAAGCTTCCAGTGCAGGTGATCGAGGCAGACAGCGTGCCAGACTTTAAGAATAAATGAGATACCCATGTGGGATCCCTATGAGGGTCAAGATAAGGAAATTGGGTCATTAGGGCATACACAGGGGGTGGGTAAGCAGAGTGGGCATACTTGATGGGCTGTAGCCCTTTTCTGCCGTCATCTTCTATGTTTCTATCTGCCTTCCAATCTGGATTCAGGAAATTCCACAGTACTGAAACTGTCCTTCTCAACATCATTGATGACTGCTGGAAACTCATGGATAAGGTAATGATGTCCTTCTGGTGCTTCTGGATCTCAGTGCAGCGTTTGACACTATTGACCATCCTCGTCTCATTGAATGGCTCTCTAAAATTGGAATCCAAGACATTCTGCTACAATGGTTCATCTCTTTCCTAACAGATCCCAAAGCGTTCTGCTCAATGATGTGCTATCGAAACCAAAACCGATCAGTTACGGTATTCTGCAGGGGGCTTTGCTATCCCCCTTTGTTATTTAATCTCTACATTAGACCTGTCTTAGACACAGCCCACAAATATCAAATACAGATTCACTCCCTCGCGGATGACATCCAACTGTACCTACCGCTAGGAGAAGCCCATGATGCCCAGATTGTGAAACTCCTAAACTGCTTCTCAGAAATAAAAAAACTGGATGTCTGCCAACAAACTAGAACTAAACGCCTCCAAGATATGAAAAGAACGCTGCGACCGAGCTCATCCTTTGCTGTGCTGGGACTCAACTGCTATAACTGCAAAAGACCAAACATGCAGCCTAGGAATACTCCTTGACAGCAACCTATCATTTTTCGACCATATCTCTCAGGTGGTATCTTCTTCATTTTACTCCTGTGACAACTCCAAAAAATAAGGAACTACTTTTCAGAGTCCGACTTCATCCAACTACTCTATGCCTTAGTACTCTCCCGCATGGATTACTGCAATGTGCTATTCAATGGTCTCACAGCAAAGAACATATGTTCCCAATATATTCAAAACGCGGCAATCAGGCTTCTAAAATACCTCCATGCTCATGACCCTGACTCACAGGATCTAGTGTCAGCTCACTGGCTGCCCATAGCCAAACGCTGTATCTTCAAGGGCTGATGCTAGCATCCAAATCCTTGCATGACATGGCACCGGGCTATGTGATGGCTATGTTGTCTCCGTATGTGCCACTCCCAGGATGAAATACGCTTCATAATGCCTCTTGGTCATGCCCTTCGACTGCAAACAACATATCTCTTCACCTAACTCCCTGCCCTTGACCGATGAATCACAAAAAAATGAATATTAGTACCAGAACCAAGTATGTGTCACATAAGGAAAACTTGTATTGTAAAATCTTGCATTGTAACTATGGAAAATATAACCTGTAAACTGTCTATGTGTGTCAATTAGGAGAAAACTTGTACTGGAAAACTTGAGCTGTAAGGATAACTATGGTAAATTATAACTGGTAAACTATATATTATGTATATTAGTATTAGAACCCTAGTATGTGTCAAGTTAGAATAATAACTTGTAACGTAAACTTGTAGTGAAATTATGGCAAATCAAATGCAAATTGTAACCTGTTAACTGTATACTATGTATGTCTAACCTGAATCCCATTCTGAGCTCTTTGGGGGACAACGGGATAGAAAACAAATTAATTAAATAAATAAAATAGCCATATATAGAGCTGTATATCAAAACAAAAGAGACAGTTCCCTGCTCAAAAGAGCTTACAAGACTGACAAACTGGACAAGAAGGTGCATCAGTACACACTGCTCAGGTAGAGGAATTACAGAAGGAATAAGACAGATAATGGTGCTAGATGAAGGTAGGTTGAAGTTTGGAATTGAAAGCACCTTCAAAGAAGTGGGCTTTGAGTCTGTATTTGAATTGTAGTGCCTGATCCTGCCCGTGGAACTTGATGTTGCATGGCCCAAAATGCACTAGGAATTTGGTAACGATATCTCTGTGACACAAAGGTTATCTTCCCTTGCCTCAAGCACCCATTTAAATCGTAAGCTAGTTGGTGTAGGGCCTTGAACCAGAAGACTAATAATATGTAGATTATTGTGATGGACATTATTTGGGCTGATATAGGTATTATACCTACGTGTCTACTTAACTACTAGGCGGGTAGTCTTTGAATTGGTTGCCAGCTTACATGTCATAGCAAGGCCTAACTGACACGGCTGAGCGCGTGACGTGGAAGCCATCTTTGATGGGGGCATGGAGTCGGATTCCGTCCGGATCTACCATACGGAGAAAAGAGGAAAATACAAGCTCAGAAACTGAGAAGTTATCAGAACTTATAGTTTCCTCGCCCGTTTCCTAGGGTAGTCTTTGAATTCCCCCCCCCCTCTTCTGACCGTCGCCAGGGTTCGGCGAAGCTTCACACGAGTGACGCAAAAACGTCGGCCTTCCCTGAGGACGTCGGCTGGAAGTGTATGGAGGGCCGTTCAATCCCAGAAAGCCTTGGGCGCGTGGGGGTGGCCATCTTGTAGTGCGGGGAGAGCGTGCGCCGGGTAGGGTCAGGGAGTCGCGGCCGCCGCCGGGACTCGGACATGGTGGAGCGGCGCGGCAGGGATTGAGTACGTCGCAGCGCTGGATCTCTCCGCGCGCGCTTTGTCTCAAAATGGATGCGGTCAACGCTTTCAACCAGGAGGTGAGAAACTCCGGAGGAGGAGGAGACGGGGGGAGGGGAGGCGGCGCAGGCCGAAAGAAAAAGCGCGAGAGGCCTGTGGGAGCGGCGAGAGAAAGAGGGCCGAGGGTGGGTAGGGGCAAGGGGCCTACGGTGCTGGTGAGATTAGGGGGGGGGGAAGAGGCTCTGAGTGCGGGGGGTAAAGGAAGAAGAGAGAGCGGTGGCGTGGGGCGTTAGGATGGGAACAGGAAGAAGGCCCAAGGGTCAGGGTGAGTGGCGAAAGAAAGCCTCCTGTAGAGAGGGAGGCAGCGGCGAGCGAACGGTAGACACCTGTGGTGTGAGGAGGGGAAGCAGCGGGGTTGGCTCTGTTTTTGGCGAGGCTTTTTCTTCTGGGCCTGTACTGTAAATTCAACTTGCTATTTTCTCTAGTCTAATCTAGAATTTATACACCGCCTGTCTAGGCCTATCCTTTTCTAAATGCTTAGTATTTTTTTTTTTTTTTTTGGGGGGGGGGAATGCTGCTGTTTTCAACAAACTTGAAGCGCGTTAATTTTAAAACATTCTGTTGTACTGTAAATATTTAATCTGGAGGCTTTACCAGCTGTATGGCGTTCGGGGGCTCCATTTACAAACGTACTAGAAGCAAAACAAATATAAAAGAAGGCCTGGTGCTGCTTGAGGTTGGCTAGATGTTCTAGGGGAGTTGGTTTAACCTTTTTAGTCGCTCATGATTCAAAAGTGGGTGGGGTGGGTGACGACCTCGGTTTCAACAAGTGGAATCGGTTACATTTAGACTTGAAGACAACCTGAAGTTTGGTGGCTACTTTAATGGGTTAAAGTAAATCATTAAGCTCACCATTTTTAATTTTGCTTTATATATTCTGCTTTATATATTCATGTGGGAGATAGATCTATCACATATATAATCACCACTGTTTTGGTGGTAAGATCACAACAGTTTAGAATATAATCAATAGGCAACAAACATGCACAACACTTGGGGTCAGGTATGCTAAACTATGCTGCTTTAGTGGTCCTTTTACAAAACTGTGGTAGAAAGTGAACTTAGCACATGGGAAAGACTTGTATTAAGTGTGTGCTGAAGCAGCCAGAAAATGGCCATTGTAAAAAAATTAATGGCCATATGTTAATGTTGCCATTAGCGCATGACCATTAACAAATACAGTATTAGTACATGAGCCTTTACTGAGTGGGAGGACTCTGCAACTTAGGAGGCAGGAGAAGGTATCTTGATTAATATGTGGTCTACTGCTGACGGTATTTAATTTTTTATTTTTTTTTTTACCTCTTTGAGACTGCTTTCAACTCCTAACTCCTCTTACATTGTCATGTCTGTCTTCCAAGTTAAACTGTAAGCTCTTCTGAGCAGGGACCATCTATTAATGTCAAAATGTACAGCGCTGCGTTTGCCTTTCAGTGGCACTATAGAAGAAAAAAATAGTAACTTATCCCCATCATGCTTGGCTGCCTATATGGTTGGCGTGGTGGTGACTTCACATGGGTGACCTGGACCTAATCAGAGTGGTGGCAAGGGTTCTAGTCACCTTAGGCAGATTGGATGGTCCATGAGGGTCATCTTCTGCTGTCATTTACTGTTACTGTGCAACTTGTTTTGTAGGTTGTATGGGCTCACATGCTAATCCTGTGTTAATCAGCAGACGGCAATGCCAATGCAATATCTGGTTAGCACAAACATTCATTCTCTGCCCCTACCTATCGGCCAAAAAATAATTTTTTTTTAGTATTTGGTTAGTGTATGCATTTGAAACACCTTGGAATGCCTCTGCATGCCCTGAAGTAAACCATATTAAGCTGCAGTAATCATGTTTAGAGCCTACCACAACTTAGTAAGAGTACCGCTTAATAGATTGTGAGCCCATGGGGACAGACAGGGAAAAAATGCATGAGTGCCTAAATAAATTCATGTAAACCGTTCTGAGCTCCCCTGGGAGAACAATATAGAAAAAAAATACCCCCCTCCTTTTACAAAACCGTAGTGCGGTTTTTAGCACCGGCCACGGCAGTAACAGCTCCGATGCTCATAGAATTCGTTTAAGCGTTGGAGCTGTTACCGCTGCGGCTGGTGCTAAAAACCACGCTACAGTTTTGTAAAAGGGAGGAGGGGGGGTAAATAAGGTACATATGTAAACTGCCAAGCAGCTTTGTCTAGGAATTAGGTGATAGGGTACCCATAACGAATAACCGCCTCTGGCAGCATGGATGACAGCCAGACACCGTTGGAGTGACTCAGTAAGATATTGTGGATGGTTGCTAGAGGTATCTAGAGCCATGTAGACTGCAGTGTCATATAGTTACTGACAAGTGTGTGGTGGTGGATCCAGTTGTTGAACATATTGATTGAGGGTGGTCCCAAATGTGCTCGATTGGTTTAGGCCAGGGAAGTAGCTTGGTCGTGCTCTGTGAACTACTCGTGAACAATTCTGGTGATGTGTATGACATGTCGCGTTGTCCTGTTGAAAGATCCCATTGGCCATAGGGAAGACAGTCAACATGTATGGAGAGATACCAATATCGGCTGCGTGCTTATCAGAGGTGTCGAGGGTCCTAGACCATACCAAGAAAACATTCCTTAGACCATAACACTAACAACACCAGCTTGTGTACGTCCAACAGTGGTTGGGTGTTCTCGGTGGTTTCATGCCTTACATGCCAATGTCCATCCATTTGATGAAGCTTAAAACGTGACTCATGGGAGAAGGCAACCAACCCTCTGCTATTCGGTGCAAGTCAGTGTTGGTACTCCTGTGAAAATTGAAGCTGTTTTTTGCAATGAGCCCTCGTAAGCATAGGTGCAGTCACTAGCCATCTTCTCTGGATCCCCATTCACAATAGGGTTTATTGCAAAGTCATTTTAGATACACATCTAGAAGCCCCCAGTTAGTTTGAGCAGTGAGCTGCACCAACCTGCACAGCCGATGTTCACCTCTTGCATTGATGGTGTGTGCTGCCCCACAGTTACCACGTTGGGTCATTGAAAAGGTTCCATTCGTCCACTCATGGTACACTTTAACCACAGCTGCCTGTGAATAGTTCACAAATTCTGCCATTTCTGCAATGCTTCTGTCCTTGGCCCGCTAGCTGATGACCATGCCTTTTTCAATGACTGAGAAATTGCGCTTTTCTCCCCATGACAGCCATGGTTTTGCTATATTGTCAACTTGCTGACATCCCACCTTATATACATCTAAATAGACTAACCCGAGTTTGACTGGATGAGAATCCAAAATAATTGAAGTGAACTCTTTTCATATCATTTTATAATATTAAAAAGTAGTTCAGACGAAAGTTAGAGTTTCATTAAAAATAAGAGTTTCACTAAAAAGGTTTTTGGCCAATGACTGGAGCAAGGAGCATGTAAACTACGCTGAACAATTCAGTCTATGATATCACGACTGTGCGTAGGCTCCATTTCTGAGGCCTTTTCCTGTGTAAATTTGAAGATGCTTCTCACTATATAGAATGTACTGTTCCAGATGAGTGGATTTTAAATATTGAATTGTGATTTGGATCCCACCTTATATACCCACAAAGTCTGCATGTGACGTGCATTTGTTCACTGGCTGTGCGTCTCTGATATGAGAAGTAGGTGTTGGTCATAATAATAATATGACTCGACCGTGTGCTCTAACCATAAGTGATTAAAGTTCTTGACAATTCCTTCTATTTCATTATTCTCTTAGGCGAGCCACTCAAAGCAATAGAATGGACGGCTTGACATTTAACATGCAGTGATTGACAGTGCATCTTTGTAAAAGGACCCAATAATGATTTGAAGGGTGCTACTGTACTGAGCCTTACCAGAAATTCTGATTCAGAATCTCTTGTAGGTGCTTTTATGTTTTTCGCTTGAAAACAATGGAGTGCTACTATAAACCACAGTTACTTACCGTAACAGTTGTTATCCAGGGAAAGCAGGCAGATATTCTCAACAGTGAGTGATGTCACCGACGGAGCCCCGCAGTGGACAGCCTCGAAAGCAGACTTGCTTGAAGACCTTTGTAAGAGCTTCCGAGTGCTGCACTGTGCAAGTGCGAGTGCCTTCCTGCCCGAGTTAGGGCACGCGTCTCCTGTGAGGAACCTCAGTTCAGATACCTAGCTAAGAAGCCAACCAGGGGGAGGAGGGTGGGTTGTGAGAATATCTGCCTGCTGTCCCTGGATAACAACTGTTATGGTAAGTAACTGTGCTTTATCCCAGGACAAGCAGGCAGCATATTCTCAACAGTGGGTGACCTCCAAGCTAAGCATAATGGGATGGAGGGAGAGTTGGCAAGTTAAGAAAAAAGATTTTGCAAAACAGATTGACAAAAATGGCCCTCCCTTCTGGAGAAAGTATCCAGACAGCAATGAGAGGTGAATGTATGAACCGAGGACCAAGTGGCAGCCTTGCAGATTTCCTCAATAGGAGTTGATCTGAGGAAAGCTACAGACGCTGCCATAGTTCTAACTCTGTGGCCCTTGACTCGACCCTGCAGAGGGAGACCAGCCTGAGCATAGCAGAAAGAGATGCAAGCAGCCATCCAGGAGATGGTTCGCTTCAAGACAGGGTGCCCCAACTTATTTGGATCGAAGGAGATGAAAAATTGTGGGCTGTCCTGTGACGTTGAGTGCGTTGCAAGTAGAAAGCCAAGGCACGCTTGCAGTGCAAAGTATGGAGCGCAACTTCTCCAGGGTGAGAATGAGGCTTTGGAAAAAATACTGGAAGAACAATAGATTGATGTGAAATTCTGAAACAACTTTAGGTAAGAATTTCGGATGAGTACGGAGGACCACTTTGTCATGGTGGAAAACTGTGAAAGGTAGATCCGCAACCAAATCTTGTAACTCACTGACCCTACGAGCAGATGTGAGGAGGCTTCATCAATTGAGCCAAGACAACATTGAGATCCCAGACCACTGGGGGTGGTTTAAGTGGTGGATGAACATTAAAAAGTCCTTTCATAAAGTGGGAACCACAGGATGTGCAGACAGAGGTTTCCAATTAAGAGTCTGATGAAAAGCACTGAGATAGACTCAAATAGATGTAGACCGAAGTCCGTCGAGATGGGCTCCCCATGCGTAGGTTGACGAGTCTGTTGTGAGAACTTTCTGATGAGGAAGATTGTGGAACAGCAAACCTCTGGAAAGATTGGAAGAGAGCATCCACCAGTGGAGAGACTGCTTCAACAAAGGAGTTACTGTAATTTGTTGAGAAAGCGGGTCGGTAGCTTGTTGCCACTGAGATGTCAGGGTCCAGTGAGGTATGCGAAGGTGAAGTCTGGCAAAAGGAGTCACATGAACTGTAGAAGCCATGTGACCGAGCAGAACCATCATTTGTCTTGCTGAAATTGATGTGAGATAAGACACTTGATGGCAAAGGCGAATGAGGGTATCCCGACGTGGTGGAGGTAGAAACGCTCTGAACTGGACAGTGTCCAGAGTGGCCCCAATGAATTGGAGAGACTGAGATGGGGTCAGCTGGGATTTTGGAAAGTTGACTTCGAACCCCAGATTTTGGAGGAACATAATAGTCTGTTGGGTCGCTGCAATAACCCCTTGTTGAGAGGGGGCCTTGATAAGACAGTCGTCCAGGTATGGAAAAACTTGAAGACCCTGGGCACGGACTGCAGCCATCACCACCAAACATTTCGTGAAGACTCTGGGGGATGAGGCGAGTCCGAAAGGAAGAACTCTGTATTGTAGATGAAAATTCCCCACCTTGAATCGAAGATATTTGCAAGAGGCTGGATGAATCGGTATGTGAGTGTAAGCCTCTTTGAGATCTAGAGAGCATAGCCAATCTCCCTGATCCATCAGGGAATATAAGGTTGATAAAGATAGCATCAGAAACTTCTCTTCGACTAGAAATTTGTTGAGGGCTCTGAGGTCCAGAATGGGTCGCAAATCCGCTGTCGTCTTTGGGAGTAGAAAATAACGGGAATAAAAGCCCATGTCTCGTTGGTTTAGAGCAGTGGTTCCCAAACCTGTCCTGGGGGACCCCCAGCCAGTCAGGTTTTCAAGATATCCCTAATGAATATGCATGAGAGAGATTTGCATACCTGTCACTTCCATTATATGCAAATCTCTCTCGTGCATATTCATTAGGGATATCTTGAAAACCTGACTGTCTGGGGGTCCCCCAGGACAGGTTTGGGAACCACTGGTTTAGAGGAACCTTATTGACAGCTCGAAGAAGAGCCTGAGCTTCCTGAAGAAGAAGGGAAGTTGCGATGAATTGGAAGGACACTCTCTTGGAGGGCGATCTGAAGGCACCTGAAGAAAGTGAAGTGAATATCCCTCCCGAAGGATGGTGAGAACCCAGAGATCTAAGGTGATCATCTCCCATTGGTGATAAAATTGGTGACGACGACCTCTTATGGGCAGAAGAGAATTTTGATTTAGGGAGGTTGGCATGCTCAGACTGGGAATGTCAAAAAGACTGAGCTGGTTTAGTCTCAGCAGGATTCTGAGCCTTCTGCTGTCGTTGTTGTGGAGGCATGGAGAAAGCTGGTGTAGGCTTCGGCTGAATCAAGGAAACAAAAAAGCGCTCATGTTCAGAGAGGCGCTTTGTAGCAGCTTCAATAGAATCACCAAAGAGTTCATTTCCCTGGCAAGGCAAGTTCGCTAGACTGTCCTGCAGATTGGGATCCATATCAACAAGACGTCTCATGGCTACTGCAAAGGCCGAAACTCTAGAAGAGAGCTCAAAAGGTATGTGGCTTGCAGCATGAAGAGGCAAAGTTGAGACAGTTCTGATGATCTGTTTGAATTCTGGAAGACTTTGTTACTCAAAAGCCAGGTAGAATTTAGGCAGTAATTTGAGGAAATTGTTAAAATAAGCCGTGAAAATGTAGTTATAATTGAGAATTCTGTTAGCCATCATGGAATTCTGGTATAATCTGCGGCCAAACTTGTCCATGGTACGGCCCTCCCTGCCTGGAGGGACCGCAGCATAAAGCTTAGATGGATGAGCTTTCTTTAAAGAAGATTCCACCACTAAAGACTGATGGGATAATTGAGATTTCTCGAAGCCTTTGCAAGACTGGAAGGTGGTGAATGTTACACTGATCTTCAAGAAAGGTTCGAGGGGAGATCCGGGGAACTACAGACCGGTGAGTCTGACCTCGGTACCGGGAAAAATGGTAGTCACTGATAAAAGGACAGCATCATTGATCACCTTGACGGACACGGGCTGATGAGGACCAGTCAGCATGGTTTTAGCAAAGGCAGATCGTGTTTGACGAACTTGCTGCACCACTTTGAGGGAGTAAACAGACAGATAGACAAGGGCGATCCGGTCGACATTGTATATCTGGATTTTCAGAAGGCGTTTGACAAGGTTCTGCATCAACAACTACTTCGGAAAATTGCAAGCCATGGAATTGAGGGTGAAATACGTGGATTAAAAACTGGCTGGAGCATAGGAAACAAAATGGGGGCAAATGGACAATTCTCGGACTGGAAGAGCGTCACCAGTGGGATGCCGCAGGGCTCGGTGCTTGGACCTGTGCTCTTTAACATCTTTATAAATGATCTGGACATAGGTACGACGAGCGAGGTGGTTAAATTTACGGATGATACGAAATTATTCAGAGTAGTAAAGACGCAGAGGGATTGCGAAGATCTGCAACATGACATAATCAAGCTCGAGGAATGGGCATCGACATGGCAGATGAGGTTCAACGTGGATAAGTGTAAAGTGATGCATGTCGGTAACAAAAATCTCATGCACGAGTACAGGATGTCCGGGGCGGTACTTGGAGAGACCTCCCAGGAAAGGGACTTGGGAGTTCTGATAGACAAATCATGAAGCCATCCACACAATGTGCGGCAGCAGCAAAAAGGGCAGACAGAATGCTAGGAATGATAAAGAAGGGGATCACGAACAGATCAGAGAAGGTTATCATGCTGCTGTACCGGGCCATGGTAAGCCCTCACCTGGAGTACTGCATCCAGCACTGGTCGCCGTACATGAAGAAGGACACGGTACTACTCGAAAGGGTCCAGAGAAGAGCGACTAAGATGGTTAAGGGGCTGGAGGAGCTGCCGTACAGTGAAAGATTAGAGAAACTGGGCCTCTTCTCCCTCGAACATAGATTGAGAGGGGACATCATCGAAACATTCAAGGTACTGAAGGGGATAGACTTAGTAGATAAGGACAAGTTGTTCACCCTCTCCTAGCTAGGGAGAACAAGAGGGCACACTCTAAAGTTGAAAGGGGATAGATTCCGTACAAACGTAAGGAAGTTCTTCTTCACCCAGAGAGTGGTAGAATGCTGGAACGCTCTTCCAGAGGCTTTTATAGGGGAAAACACTCTCCAAAGATTCAAGACAAAGTTAGACAAGTTTCTGCTGAACAAGAACGTGCACTGGTAGGGCTAGTCTCAGATAGGGTGCTGGTCTTAGACCAGAGGGCCGCCGCTTGAGCGGACTGCTGGGCATGCTGGGCATGATGGTCTGACTCAGCAGTGGCAATTCTTATGTTCTTATGATACCTGGATTCCAGCTTGGATGGAATGGTTGTAATGGAATAAGGAGTTTCCATATTCCTTAAGAAAGTTTGCTTAAATACTGGAGTCATAGGAAACCTCAAGGTCTCCTTGGATGGATGAGGCAACTGAATGTCCGCCAAGTATTCAGGTGTATACTAGGAATCAGAGTGGAGATCCAGTTGAAGAGCTTTTCCCATGTCGAAGATAAACCTGGCAAAAGAGGCAGACTTCGAGGTGAGGCACCTTCTGGAGAAGGAGTGCAAGACAGAGGAACTACTGAGTAGGAGGGAGAAGCCTCTCTGGAGGCTCAGAGTCCAGGCGCACAGTGATTTGAGGAAGCTGCACTACCTGCGTGAGGAGGAGTCAGTGAGTGTTTGCACTTCAGAACCCTCAATGGTGAAGTTCCTGGGGTTCGAGGAACAGATTGGGTCGAGGCAGGAGGAGAAGGCTCCCTTGGAGGCAGTCTCGATGGAGGAGTCCTCGACCTTGATGGACTTTGAGGAGAAGCAGCCGGTGTAATAGCTTTGCGAGACTTATGTTTAGATTTGGAAGAAGTCTCGGTAGCCTTGGATAAACGAGGCATAGAAGTCTCAGTATCCAGAGAAGGCGAGGGTTTCTGTTGTAGAGCTGTCTCCTGAGGAAGCTTGGAAGCGAGATGCCTTGAGCGATGCTTCGGTCGAGGTTGAGGAGACTGTGTCCGAGGAGTAGGTGAAGTCACTGGATGAGAACCGGCGAGACTTCTGAGGCTTGCCTCTAGGTACTTCCACCGGGGTCTCAGACTGCCGCTCAGGCTGGCTCACAGGAAGCAGGGTCGAGGACGGGAGGAGTTGAGCCATGACCGAGGAAATCTGTGTGGTCAGAATGGCTTTTAACATGTCCTCGAACATGGGCACCGAGACAAAAGGATCAGGTTTTGAAGGTGCAGCCATGTGCTCCAAGGAGGGCGACCTCGAGATTGAGTATTCTTGATGCTTGGAGGCATGCTTAGCTGGAGGTCTAGTCGAGGCAGGTAGGCCGGCAGATACGGTCTGGGATGCCTGTGACTCTGGAGGCTTCTGAAGGAGAGACAGGAGACTTACCTGTCAAGTTTTTCAGAGGAGCTGCCGCTGAGGCCTTTGAGGCTGAAGGAGTCGAGGTCGAGGCCTTGGTGGAGGCAGAAGCTGGAGTCGAGATCGAGGACTTAGAGGTCGAGGCTGTCCCCGAAGCCGAGGTTGAGACCTTGTCAGCTGGCTGGTCCATCGTGCCAAAAGGTTGAAGGAGCTTGGCATGGCGCCGACGAAGGGCTCGAGGTTGGAGGGTAGCACAGTGTGAACAAGCTGTGGGACAATGTTCAGGACCCAGACAAACAATACAGCGACTATGAGGATCGGTGATTGAAAAGGTTTTGTTGCACTGGCTACACTTTTTGAACCTGGTTAGAGGCTGGGACATAGAAAAAACGAAAACCGACGTACTGAACGAGTTAAGCGGTCAGGCCTAGGCCGTAAGGCCGCTGCCGGAATAAAAAGAAAAAATAAAAGATTTTTTTTTTTTTGAATATTGGATAAGAAGAAAAGAACAATGAAATGCGAGCACAGCGACTAATAAAATAACAAAAGTCGCGGTGAGAGAAGGCAACGAAGGCTGCAGAGCTAAAAGAAGAGGACTTCTCGGATCCGCGGAAAACGTTGAACTGAGGTTCCTCCCAGGAGACGCACGCCCTAACTCGGGCGGGAAGGCACTCGCGCATGCGCAGTGCAGCACTCGGAAGCTCTTAAAAGATCTTCAAGCAAGTCTGCTTTCGAGGCTGTCTGCTGCGGGGCTCTGTCGGTGACGTCGCCCACTGTTGAGAATATGCTGCCTGCTTGTCCTGGGATAATGTTATTGTTTGATACACTGCTAGTTCACACACACTGCTAGTTCACACAAAGTACAGCAAAATGGTTTACAATACAAAGTTGAAAAAATTAAAAGAAAATCACTCCATTTAATAGGAAAGATAAAAGAATGGGGTATACAATCTTAAGAACAAGCATACAGAAAACATGCAGTATTTTTCACTCCATAAGACACAATTTTTTTCCCCCCAAAGTGGGTGGAAATGTCTGTGCATCTTATGAAGTGAATATAAATTTTTTTTACCCCTCACCCCCCAACGCTAGCAACAATGCACCCATGACTCTTGATCCCCTGGAAGCAGTAGCAGCAGCAGCAAAAACGAGAAACAAAACCGCCTCTCTGCCAGTGCTCACCAGCAATATTTCCTCGCACTAGAGATCAGGGCGGCTGCTACATGGAAATCCTGCCCTCCCAATCCTTCATGCACAGGGATTGGCTACCTTCAAGGCGTCAGTCACGTGGGGAGCTTCCGTTCTTTTCCCAGTTTGACTTACAGTTGTAGTTGTTGCTTTTGTTTTGCACGTGACTCATCTCTATTTAGGGAGGGGGTGCAGTGAAATTGATAGGTTGTTCGGCTTCTGCCCTAAAATAAAATTTGGCAATTGTGTGCTGCTGCTGTGCCTGGTCACCGTCCAGTTTTTTCTCCTAAGTTGGTGTCCTAGGCTTTTCCCCATCACTTCTATACCAAGCTATCTACTTTAATTTTAATTTGGGTCAGATCAGTTGTGAATTTCCCATTTTGATATTTACCATCTGAGCCGCTTTTACTTGGGGGAAGAAGGGCTTCTGTCCTGGGTACAAGGCTGCAATGCTTCTACTGCGACACTGTTAATAAAGTAATGGTCCTAGAAACATAGAAACATGATGGCAGATAAAGGCCAAATGGCTCATCTAGTCTGCCCATCCGCAGTAACCATTATCTCTTTCTTTCTCTCAGAGATCCCATGTGCTTATCCCAGCTCCTCTTGAATTCAGACACAGTCTATTTCCACCATCTCTTCTGGGAGACTGTTACACGCATCTACCACTCTATCTGTAAAAAAGTATTTCTTTAGATTACTCCGGAGCCTATCATCTCTCAACTTCATCGTATGCCCTCTCATTGCAGAGTTTCCTTTCAAATTAAAGAGACTCGACTTATGCACATTTATATTGCGTAGGTATTTAAATGTCTGTCATATCTCCCCTCCTGCCTTTCCTCCAAAGTATACAGATTAAGATCTTTAAGTCTTTTCCCATACACCTTATCATGAAGACCGCACACACCATTTTAGTAGCCTTCCTCTGGACTGACTCCATCCTTTTTATATCTTTTTGAAGGTGCGGCCTCCAGAATTGTACACAATATTCTAAATGAGGTCTCACCAGAGTCCTCCTCTGAATCCATCGCGCCAGTCCTTCCTGTTCATTCAGTATGCAAGCCACAATAATCCCAGTGCAAAATAGTTTTGTTGCTTTTACCCTGCAGAAGTTTAGGTTTTGTGGGACTATCGAGTGGACATAGTTCCTGGATATCAGAGAGGCTGTAGTTTGCAGCCAGTACTAGCACCAAGAGATATAAAGCCAATAAGCTGAAGTAGGGGGTTAGGCCAGGGAAAAAGTCTCAAAGAGGAGTCACTGAAAGGCTGTCGAGAGAGGCTTTGGTGCTTTACCATGCTGAAAAGGGAAAGGAACTCTAGTTTCAAGCATTCTTTCCTATCTAATGTGCCTGAATGGGACAAAGTAAAGGTCTATTTGTGACCTGCCTGGAAATGTCAAGCTTCTCTCCAGTGTTACATTATTCTCTCTATATAAATAGATTAGTATACAATTTGGTTCAGAATTTTTTTTCTTGGTTTTCCTCCTCTAAACCTAGGTGCTTCTTATGGTCAGGTGCGTCTTATAGTGTGAAAAATATAGTATGTTGCACATTCCTTTTTTAGAAGGATTCAAAATCATTTAGAAAATAAATTGCTGAACAGTATGACATGGAAGAAGCAATGAAGGTGAGGGCAAGTTGATAATTCAAAGAAAAAATAAGTACAGAATGGTCATTTTTCTTAGTGGAGGAGAGTAAACAGTGGAGTGTCGCAGGAATCTGTACTGGGACTGGGTCTGTTTAACTTATTTATAAATGATCTAGAATTTGGAACGACGAGTGAGTTGATTATATTTACGGATGACACTAAACGGTTCAAAGTTGTTAAAATGCATGCAAGGTGAGGTTGCCCCATGGAGCGATACAGAGGCATTATAACATTCTTAGTCTTGTTAACCATCTATTTTTAAATAATTCCTAGCATCCTGTTTTGGCTGCTGTATTGTCTACAATAACACCCAGATCTTTTTCTTTGGCTCTGACCCCCAAGGTAGACCCTAGTATCAGGTAACTATGATTTAGGTTATTCCCAATATGTATCACTTTGCATTTGTCTACATTAAATTTCATCTGCCATTTGGATGCCCAGTCTTGCAGTTTCCTAAGGTTTGCCTGCAATTTTTCATAATTTGCATGCATTTTAACAACTTTGATCAGTTTAGTGTCATCTGCAAATGTACGCTTCCTACCTCTCTCTGTGTCTTTCACTCCGTCTTACTTCCACTCAACTTGTATCCTCCCTCTCCACTTGTACTTGATGATACCACTGTAATTATTCTTTGCTGATTGTCCAGCTCTTCTTGTTGTAAACCGCCTCGAACTACCATGGCTTTGGTGATATATAAGAATAAAAATTATTATTATTAATCACCTCACTTGTCATTCCAATTTCAAGATCATTTATAAATAAGTTAAAATGGCACTGGTCTCAGTACAGATTCATCCGGCACGCCCGGTTAATGACCGCCTACACTTGCAACCTGCTCTCTGACCAGTCTGGAAATGGCATTACAGTGTCCTAGCGGTGAAGTGGGGCAGTGGTGATCTTCCTATGGCAGTCATTTTTGATCGTGAAAGCTTGCCTTGCTTGGGTGCAATATCTGGCAGATTCTTTGGAGGAGCTGGATTCCTCTTGCTGGCCTATTCCCAAATATGGAGTCAGGGCTTGCCAATTTGGATTCCCGACTTGATGCAGGTGTCTGCTAAACAGATGGCTTTAGCTGTCATGGTGCGGTGTTCTGTGGCTTTGCCACTGAGCTATCCAATGGATCATGAGTTCTAGCTGCTATGCTAAAGTGGACTGTCTGATGACTCAGGTGATCGAGCGCATACATTCCCAGTGATGAGGGGCATAGTGCTTAAGGATCAACAGGATTGCAGATTGGACATGTTGCTCAAGAGGCAGTTTGAGGACTTGTCGCTGGCAGTGAGGGCTGCTGCGGCAGCCTCCTTTGTGGTTTGAGTGTGCCACTCTAGATTAACTGCATTTATGACATCCTATTTATCTTGTCTATTTAGATTGTAAGCTCTTTCAAGCAGAGACTGTCTCCTTTGTGACTCGGTACAGCGCTGCATATGTCTAGTAGCACTATAGAAATAATAGTAGTAGTAGATTGCGTGACCCAGGTGGTGCGCCTTCTGATCCTCCTTCCCAGCTGTTGCTGGTAGGAGTGGACTAGATGGCTGATGCTTTGTATGATCTGCTGAGAGTAGTGGGCAAGATTTCATCTTATTCTGTGTCTGCTTGTAGAATCTTGTGGATCAGACATTGGGCTGGGGATTCTATGTCCAAAGCCATGTTTGGCAGGCTTACTTTCAGGGACAACGTGCTATTTGACCGGGGATTGGATGATGTCATGGCTAGCATCCAGGACCGCTGTCCGTTGTTGCTCCCGGACAGCAGGTCCAGGACTTCTAAAAGGAAGGCCCTTGGGTCATTTTGACATTCATGCCATTTGCACCTTTTCTCCTCTGGGTCCTCATCCCTGAGATCCTTTCAGAGTCCATGGCAGAGATTCTCCAGGAATAGAAAACCCCAGGACTCCACCTCCTTTCAGGGGTGGGGGGGGGTGTAGTCCAAAACAAGAGGCAGACTGCAGGACTTCCTGGAAGCATAGAAGGCTATCACAACCAACCCAGTGGGTTCTGGAAGTCATCAGGGACTGACTGCTACAAGTTGGAGTTCACCTGTCCCCTCTCTGTCTGGTTCATGAACTTGCTGGCAAGCAGACGGAAAGAGCAGTCCAGGCAAACCTATGAAAGTTGCTGGACATTTAAGCCATTAAGCAAGTTCCAGACTCAGATTTGGGCTCCAGCAGATACTCCATATACTGCATCATAGCTAAGAAAGGCTCAGAGAATTGGAGTCTCAAGTACGTCAGTATGGTTCTGAGTGCCTCATTTTCATATGGAGACTCTCTGGTTGGTCATTACTTCAGTGCAACCGGGGGAATTCCTGGTGATGCTTGACTTGACAGAGGTGTATCTCCACATCCCAATATTTCCGGACCACAGGTGTTTCCTTCGGTTTCATGTCCTGGAATAGCATTTTCAATTCAAGGCCCTTGCATTCAACCTGGCTACAGTCCCCTGGACCTTCACCAAGGTGATGGTTGTAATGGCAGCTCACCTCTGCAAACTGGGTTGACTGGTCTACCCTTAATCTGGATGACTGGCTCATCAGGGCACAAGCACGAGAGGAAGTGGAGAGAGTGGTTCAGACTGTATTAATGACGCTTCAAGGTCTGGGATTGATTGTCAACCTGAAGAAGAGCCATCAGCAGTTCATTCAATCCCTGGAGTATCTGGCTGTCAATTCTACTTGGAGAAAGGCTGAGTGTGTCTTCCAGAGGCCCGCAGACTGAAACTTGAGAGCCAAATTTCAGCTCTGCTGGTGCAGCTGTCAGCCTGGGATTATCTTTGGGTTTTGGACTTGATGGCGGCTACGATAGAAATAGTTCTTTGTGCGAGAGCGCACATGTGCCCTCTGCAGCACTTTTCTCTTGCTGGTGGTTTTGGCATTTCAATCAGGAAGTTTGCCTTCCAGCTTTCCAGCCCTTCAGATCTAGAAGGACAAAGTCTTGAAAGTGCTGAATGTCTGGAGGGCTATTTTGCGTTACCTGGAGGTTAAAAATGACTTGTCTCTTGAACCACCTCTTCGTGTTGACAAATTCGACCAAGAAGGGGAGGCCGTCTCCCTAGGCTACCATTTCAAGATGGATTAGGTTAGCTATTTCATCCTACTACATTGCGGTAGGCAGCCTCTTTTTGAGCTTTGAGTGCACTTGACGAGAGGGATTGCCTTTTCTGGATTGAAGCCAGGGCTGTTCCACCGAATGATATTTGCCGGGTGGTGACTTGGTCGTCCCTTCACACTTTCTCCAAATTTTATAGAGTGAATGTAGCAACTCAAGAGGACTCCTCCTTTGGATCTTCAGTTTTGGAGGCAGGCTTATCTCTCCCACCTGGGGTTTCTGGAACTGCTTAGGTACGTCCCTTGGTTCAGTATACCATTTTTATTGCACTGGAAAAATATTAGATTCTTCCTTGATAATATCTTTTCCAGTAGATAGGGATGATATGCTGAACCCCTCCGCCCATCATTATGGATGTGCCTTCCTGAACCTCTTGCTACTTGAAGGCTGCATCTCTGACCTTTCTTCTAGCTATTGTAAATTGGAAGACATTGCAAATTGTCTGTATAATGTATAATTGGTTTCTTATGTTGTTCCTCTCCTTGGCATGTTTATGAGCTATGTGTTTATATTTATGAACAGCTCAGAGTATTGTTGGGGGAGGGGGTCTTCCCGTCCTCCTGTAGGACTGTTGCTGGCTTTGAAACTAACTGACTTAGGGCAGCAAAGAGCAGGGAGAAGGAAGAGTTACTGAAAACAGTGATCAGTATCTCCTGCAACGGACTCGCGGGAGTGGATGCAAGACCTCTGGTTCAGTATACTTTACTATAAAACATATGAATTTTGATTGCACGTATGTATAATTATTATATCGTACGATATGATATATTACTTGATCTACCTTATGTAAATTTCTACCTTTCCATTGTGAATTGGAGTTTAAGCATATTATTCTAATCATTTGTTTCAATAACATTTTTTATCACAGGACAATCAGGCAGCCTATTCTCACATGTGGGTAACGTCATCCACGGAGCCCGGATGTGGACAGCCTTGCAAGCAGACTTCCTTGTAGAAAACTCGGAAGATTCGAGTCTGCCGCACTGTGCATGTGCGAATACCTTCCCGCCCAGCACAGGGCCCGTCTCCTCAGTTCTCAGTTTTCCGCGGAGCTGAGAAGTCCGTCTTTAACACTCTGTGCTGAACTTAGTTCGCTTCGTGCCTTCTCTCACTGTGGCTCATGTTTTATTTTACTTCTTACTGTGTCGCTGTGCTTTTCTTTTGGTCTTTGTTTTAAAAAAAAAAAAAGTTAATTTTTTTGTCGAGTGACTGGCGGGGCCTGTCGCACGTCCTCAGCCTGTGGGCTTCAACTTTGTGGCGGCTATATTTCCTTCTATGTCCCTGCCGGTCACGGGCTTCAAGAAGTGTAGCAAGTGCCAGTGCGCGATCTCCCTCACTGACCCACACCTCTGGTGTCTTCAGTGTCTGGGGCCTGACCATTGCCTGGAGTCGTGCGTTTGCTGTGCTACTCTTCAATCTCGAACCCTCAAACATCATCGAGTTCAAGTGGGGAACATTTTCGGTATGGAAATATTGGCTGCACCCTCGACCCCCGATTCGGTCCGGCCTGCTACGGGATGTCCTCCTGCTTCCACGACCTCAACTCTCATCAGACCTTTCTCTTATCCCAGGATAAGCAGGCAGCATATTCTCAACAGTGGGTGACGTCACCGTCGGAGCCCTGCAGCGGACAGCCTCGCAATCAGACTTGCTTGATGATCTTTATAAGAGCTTACGAGTGCTGCACTGCGCATGGGTGAGTGCCTTCCCGCCTGAATGAGGGCGCGCGTCTCCTGTGAGGTACCTCAATTCAACGTTTTCTGCGGAGCCGAGAAGTCCTCTTCAGCTCTGCAGCTTTCATTGCCTTCTCTCACCGCGACTTTTATTTCGATAGTCGCTGTGTTCACGTTTCCATACGGACTTACTTTTGTTAAAAAAAAATAAAAAACCCCAAAACTTTTATTATCCCAGGCCAAGCAGGCATGATATTCTCACATGTGGGTGACGTCATCTACGGAGCCCCGATGCGGAAGCATTTTCAAGCAAACTTGATTGAAGATTTAAGTTTGCTCTGCTGCTCCACGCATGCGTGCCTTCCTGCTCCACTAGAGGGCGCATCCCCTCGTGGTCTCCAGTTCAAAATTTTCCGCTGAGCCTAGAAGTCGTGTTTTTCAGGCTCTACCCCAACTGCCTTTTAGCACCGCGATTTTTTCTTGTTTTTTTATCGATTAAGTCGCTGTGCGCGAATTCTTTACTTTTCAACTTGATTCCTGCTTCGTTTTTGACGACCCGGAGGCTTCCGGGTCCCCGTGGCCGCGTGGCTACTCGAGCCGCGGCTACTTTCGATTCTATGTCCCGGCCTTTGACCGGCTTTAAAAAGTGCACCCGGTGTGAGCGGCTTCTTTCCATCACAGACCCGCATCGCCGGTGCATCCTCTGCCTGGGGGCGGCTCATCCAACCGACTCCTGCCCCCAGTGCGCTACTTTCCAGAACTGGGCCCTCCGTAGAAGAAAAGCCCGCATGGCGGACCTTTTCGCCCCGGACCAACCCTGTACCTCGGCCTCGAGGTCGGCCCCGGCCCCGGCCTTGACCTCGGCCCCGAATACCTCGGCATCGCCCCGAGACCCGAATCCGAAGCCTTCGGGACAGCAGAAAGCCTCGGCCCCGGGTAAGTCCCCTCTTCCTTCTTCAGGTTCCGTAACATCGAAGAAGCCAGCCTCGGGGACACCGTCGACGCATGGCGAAAGCCCCATGCTTACAGCCCCGGCTAAGCCCTCCAAGCCTTCGGGCCGTGCCTCCACCACACGGGAATACTCTGATACGAGGTCGCCCCCGGTGGAGTGCACCGAGGCAGTGGACATGCCTTCGATGCTGTCCGTGCCCGTCTTCCAGGACCTACTCCGAGCGATGATCTCGTCAGAGCTGTCCGCTGCAATGGCCCAGTTTACAATCGGCCTCGACCTCGACCCCACAGGTGCCAGACCAGCCTGAGCCTCGCATCGAGCAACCTCGGGGAAAAGTGCGCAAGCTTCGCCGCATCCCATCCTCCTCGGACTCCTCGCCGAGGCACCCGAGACGCTCTCCCTCCGCAGACCGCCGCGGGGCAAAACGCCGTGCTAAAACGACAGAAACCTCGATCAGCCGTACCTCCAAGAAGGCCCGAGGTTCACCAACTCTACGAGGCCGTTCTCCTACACCTCGTATGGGACCACTAAGGGTGGCTGAGTTATCACTCTCCAACCCGCGCATCCTCCGAACTCCCCCTCGGACCGGGAACCCGACCCGAGGTTGCAGGTATTCTCCGAGGGAGTCCGGGTCGAGGTCACCGATTCGACATCGATCGGTACCCCGAACCCCGGCATCGTCTCCGAGGGGCTCCTCGAGACGCCGAAGATCGACGACCCCGGAACACTCTCACAGTGCTTCCCCGGTCTCGGAGCGTGGATCGGAGCAGGAACCTCGATACTCGAGGGAAGCCTCCCCATCATTCTCCACCCGACGGAGGTCTCGTTCACCGACCCCGCACGGGGCCCCGGGAACATCCCGCCCATCCTTCACTCGCTTTGTCCAGGACATGGGCCACGCTTTGGACTTAGACCTCCAGTCCGACTCCAGATACTCTAAGGAGTACCTACATAGAAACATAGAAACATAGAAGTCGACGGCAGATAAGGGCCAAGGCCCATCCAGTCTGCCCACCCTAATGACCCTCCCCTGCCTTTACTTTGCGAATAGAACCCACGTGTCGATCCCATTTGGCCTTAAAATCAGGCACGCTGTTGGCCTCAATCACCTGAAGTGGAAGACCATTCCAGCGATCCACCACCCTTTCGGTGAAAAAGAACTTCCTGGTGTCACCGTGCAGTTTCCCGCCTCTGATTTTCCACGGGTGTCCTCTTGTTGCCGTGGGACCCCTGAAAAAGAAGATATCTTCTTCTACCTCGATGCGGCCCGTGAGATACTTGAACGTCTCGATCATGTCTCCCCTCTCCCTGCGCTCCTCGAGCGAGTATAGCTGTAATTTATCTAACCGTTCTTCGTACGGGAGATCCTTCAGTCCCGAGACCATCCGGGTGGCCATTCTCTGGACCGATTCCAGCCTCAGCACATCCTTACGGTAATGTGGCCTCCAGAATTGCACACAGTATTCCAGGTGCGGTCTCACCATGGATCTATACAAAGGCATAATGACTTCAGGCTTACGGCTGACGAAACCCCTGCGTATGCAACCTATGATTTGTCTTGCCTTGGAAGAAGCTTGCTCCACTTGATTGGCGGCCTTCATGTCCTCACTGACGATCACCCCTAAGTCTCGTTCTGCAACTGTTTTTGTTAGGATCTCGCCATTAAGGGTATAAGTCCTGCATGGATTCTGGGCCCCCAGGTGCATAACTTTGCATTTTTTGGCATTGAAGCTGAGCTGCCATGTCTTAGACCAGTTCTCTAGTAAGAGTAGATCATGCATCATATTGTCGGGCATTGAATTTTTATCTATTGTGCTTTTGCCCACTACATTGCTTAGTTTGGCGTCATCGGCAAATAATGTTATCTTACCTCGGAGCCCTTCTGCCAAGTCCCTTATAAAGATATTGAACAGTATCGGGCCCAAGACAGAGCCCTGGGGTACTCCACTGATCACCTCCGTCATTTCAGAGGGGGTTCCATTCACCATTACCCTTTGAACTCTACCTCCAAGCCAGTTCCCAACCCACTTCGTCAATTTGTCGCCCAATCCTATGGAACTCATCTTGCTTAGTAACCTGCGATGAGGCACGCTATCGAATGCTTTGCTAAAGTCCAGGTATACGATGTCCAGGGACTCTCCAACATCTAGCTTCCCCGTCACCCAGTCAAAGAAGCTGATCAGGTTGGATTGGCAGGATCTCCCCTTAGTAAATCCATGTTGACGGGGATCCCGTAGGTTCTCTTCATTCAGGATCATATCCAATTGGTGTTTGATAAGAGTTTCCATTAGTTTGCTCACTATTGATGTGAGACTCACTGGTCTGTAGTTTGCCGCTTCTGTCTTGGAGCCTTTCTTGTGGAGTGGAATGACGTTAGCCTTCCTCCAGTCCAACGGGACGCTACCTGAACTAAGGGAGAGGTTGAAAAGCGCCGACAGCGGCTCCGCCAAGACATCACTTAACTCCCTGAGTACCCTGGGGTGCAGGTTGTCCGGTCCCATTGCCTTGTAAACCTTGAGCTTGGACAGCTCAACGTGGACACTGTTGGACGTAAATTTGAAATCGCTAAATGGGTCAATTGAGTCAGCCCTTGTCTGTAACTGAGGGCCATGCCCCGGAGCTTCTCGGGTGAAGACAGAGCAGAAGTATTCATTTAACAGTTGGGCTTTATCTGAGTCCTTTTCCACATAGTCTCCGTCTGGTTTCTTTAGACGTACTATTCCCCCTGAGTTTTTACTTCTGTCGCTGATATACCTGAAGAATGATCCATCTCCCTTCTGGATGTTCTTCGCCAGAAACTCCTCCATGTTGAATTTAGCCTCCCTGACTGCTGTTTTGACGGCTTTTGACTTGGTCAGATATTCTGCCCTGGAGTCCTGTTCCCTTGATTGTTTGTAAGAGATGAATGCTTTTTTCTTTTCTTTGATGAGGTCTGAGATCTCCGCAGTGAACCACTGTGGTTTATTGTTTCTACGGTGTTTACTTACTGTCTTAACATAACGGTTTGTCGCTTCCTGTATGGTGGCTTTCAGAGTCGACCACATTTCATCCACACTATCGGTTTCTGCTTGGCTTTGTAGCATCTGGTGAACAAAGTCACTCATCTCTTGGAAGTTTGTGTCCTTGAATTTGAGGACCTTGGTCAGTGTGGCAGGTTTAGTGAAGCCTTTCCCAAGATTGAACCATATCTAGCGGAGCTGGATATGCCATCACTGCCCAGAGAGTCCCTTCGCTTACCACCTAACCTGGTACTCCAACAGGCCTTCTTCAGGAACCTGGAGACCCCCTACATGGTCACAGCCGTACCCTCCAAAATGGAGGCCAAGTACCGCACAGTACCCTACCCGGGATTCGAACAACCACAGCTCTCCCACCAGTTGCTGCTAGTAGAATCCTCCTTGAAAAAGGCTCACCCATCCCGGGTCTCAGCTGCGGTCCCCCCAGGCCGAGAAGGCCGAACCCTGGACAAGTTCGGCAGGTGACTATATCAAAACGCAATGATGGCCTCTAGGGTGCAAAGCTACACTTTCACCTTCACATCCTACCTCAAACACCTCATTGGACTATTGAGAGCCTTTGAGACTGACCTACCGGCCTCCCGGCAAGGAGCGTTTGGCCTGCTTTTAGAGTCCCTCTCCAACCTGCGCCTCCATCTATTCCACGCGGCCTACGATGGCTTCGAACTCTCCTCCAGAGAGGCAGCCTTTGCTATCGCCATGCGCCGACTAGCTTGGCTGCGCCTGGTCGACATGGACCCCAACTTGCAGGACCGGTTGGCTAACCTCCCCTGCGTGGGAAAAGAACTGTTCGATGACACTATCGAGGCGGCTACAAAACGCCTCTCCGAACACGAACGCTCGTTCGCCTCCCTCGTCCGGCAAAAGCCTAAACCGACCGCGTCCAGGCCGTTCAAGGCCCCTCCGCGCCGATACCCACAAAAATCCACTCCTGCCTTCTCGCGGCCTCCACCCAGGCGCCCGCAGGCCCACCATCGGGCTCTACCCAAGTCCCAACCGCCTGCGACTACCAAACCATCCCCGTCCTTTTGACGGAATACGCGGAAGGGGGCGGGCCCCCTCCGCCATAGTCCCAGGCCTCCTTCCCATCGGGGGTCGTCTCAAAGCCTTTTACCCTCGCTGGGAACAAGTCACGTCGGACGCATGGGTCCTTGGCGTGATCTCATCAGGATACTCTCTCAACTTTCGGGCCATTCCTCCAGACAACCCTCCAAGGAATTGCCCTCCCAACCGGACGCAGCTACCCCTGCTCCTCTCCGAAGCTCGAGACCTGCTTCGCCTGAGAGCAGTGGAGGAGGTTCCCCCCGATCAACAGGGGAAAGGCTTCTACTCCTGTTACTTCCTGGTACCGAAAAAAACAGGAGACCTACGCCCAATACTAGACTTGAGACGCCTCAACAAATTTCTGGTACGGGAAAAATTTTGGATGCTTTCCCTAACGACCCTCTACCCCCTGATCGACGAGGGCGACTGGCTCTGCTCCCTCGATCTGAAGGAGGCGTACACACATGTCCCGGTGCACCCCGCCCACCGCAAGTTCTTGCGTTTTCAGGTAGGGGACTGGCACCTACAATACCGTGTCCTCCCCTTCGGCCTAGCATCGTCACCTCGAGTCTTCACCAAGTGCCTCGTGGTGGTCGCTGCTACCTTACGCTCCCAGGGCCTTCAGGTATTCCCCTACCTGGACGACTGGCTGATCAAAGCCCTGTCCAGGGAAGGGGTTATCTCAGCGACCCAACAGACTATTATCTACCTACAGAGTCTGGGGTTCGAAATAAACTTCCCAAAATCCCAATAAGGCCCTCGCAGTCCCTACAGTTCATCGGGGCCACGCTGGACACGGTTCGCCTCCGTTCCTTCCTCCCCCCTCCGCGCCTAGAGGCGTTAGTAAGTCTGAGTCGAAGGATCTCCCTGCTGACCTCGGTATCAGCTCGACAGATGATGACTCTCCTGGGTCACATGGCCTCCACCGTCCATGTCACACCCTTCACCCCCTCCATCTGAGAATCCCTCAATGGACCCTGGCCGCTCAATGGCGTCAAGACCGGGACCCGATCGACCGTCCTGTGACAGTGACTCCTTCATTGCAACGATCGCTCCGCTGGTGGGACGATTCTTCAAATCTTTCCAAAGGTTTGCTCTTCCTCGCCCCACCCCACAGCAAGGTACTCACCACGGACTCGTCGGAGTACGCTTGGGGAGCCCATCTGGACGGCCTACGCACTCAAGGGATATGGTCAGCAAAGGACCGTCGCTGCCACATCAACGTGCTAGAGCTTCGGGCCATCTATCTCGCAGCTGTAGCTTTTCAACATCTGCTCCACGACCGGGTGGTTCTCATCCGAACCGACAACCAGGTAGCGATGTACTACGTAAACAAACAGGGGGGGGACAGGGTCTTGGTCCCTTTGTCGGGAAGCCCTGCGCCTCTGGAAATGGGCAATCTCCAACAACACCTTCCTTCGAGCGGTGTACATACAAGGAGAACAAAACTGTCTGGCGGACAGACTCAGCCGCCTCCTCCAGCCACACGAGTGGTCACTACACTCTCAGACCCTACGACGGGTGTTCGAACAGTGGGAGACGCCTCAAATAGATCTGTTCGCATCCCCCCACAACCACAAGCTGCCTCTCTTCTGCTCCCAAATGTACTCCCCAGACCAGCTCGAGGCCGACGCCTTCCTCCTCGACTGGGAGGGAAGGTTTCTGTACGCGTTTCCGCCGTTTCCCCTGATACTGCGGACGCTGGTCCACCTAAAAACGGTGCAAGCCACCCTGATCCTGATTGCTCCTCGCTGGCCACGCCAGCCTTGGTTTTCCCTTCTGCTCCAACTCAGCATCAGAGATCCACTACCTCTGCCTCGGTTTCCCTCTCTACTATCACAGGGTCAGGGTTCGCTGTTACATCCCAATCTTCAATCTCTTCATCTGAATGCTTGGTTTCTTTCCCCCTGACTTCTCTCCCCATGTCCCAGTCAGTCAAGGAGATACTGGAGGCCTCTAGAAAGACCTCGACGAGAACCTGCTACTCCCAAAAGTGGACCAGATTCTCATCCTGGTGCTCCTCTCACAGCCAGGACCTGGTGTCGGTCCCCATCCCTCTGGTCCTGGACTATTTACTTCAATTATCTCATTCTGGCCTAAAGACCAACTCCATTCGAGTACACCTCAGTGCGATCGCGGCCTTTCATCAGCCCCTGGAAGGGAAAGCCCTCTCGCTCCATCCCTTAGTCTCTCGCTTCATGAAGGGTCTTCTGAATGTCCACCCTCCTCTCAAACCTCCTCCGGTGGATTGGGACCTTAACGTGGTTCTGGCTCAACTAATGAAACCTCCATTTGAGCCCCTAGACAAATGCCATCCAAAATTCCTCACTTGGAAGGTGATTTTCCTGCTCGCGCTCACTTCCGCCCGGCGGGTTAGTGAACTACAAGCTCTGGTAGCGGACCCACCCTTCACTGTATTCCATCATGACAAGGTGGTACTCCGCACTCATCCAAAGTTCCTGCCTAAAGTAGTGTCTGATTTTCATCTCAATCAGTCCATTGTCTTACCTGTGTTTTTTCCCAAGCCCAACTCTCACCCCGGAGAGGTGGCGCTCCACACTCTTGACTGCAAGAGAGCGTTGGCCTTTTACCTCCAACGCACTCAACCACACCGGAAAGTCCCACAATTGTTTTTGTCTTTCAACCCAAACCGGTTAGGTCACCCAGTTTCCAAGCGCACCTTGTCCAACTGGTTGGCCGATTGCATCTCCTTTTGCTATGCTCAGGCTGGTCTCGCGCTGCATGGTCGAGTAACGGGACACAAGGTCCGAGCGATGGCAGCCTCCGTAGCATTCCTCAGGTCCACACCTATTGAGGAAATCTGCAAGGCTGCCACGTGGTCTTCGGTTCATACCTTCACCTCCCACTACTGTCTGGACTCACTGTCCAGAAGCGATGGCTGGTTCGGCCAATCGGTATTGCGAAATCTATTTGCTTAAATTGCCAACTTGCCTCCATCCCTTTTCAGTTAGCTTGGAGGTCACCCACATGTGAGAATATCATGCCTGCTTGTCCTGGGATAAAGCACAGTTACTTACCGTAACAGGTGTTATCCAGGGACAGCAGGCATATATTCTCACAACCCGCCCACCTCCCCGAGGTTGGCTTCTTTGCTAGTTAAGTGAACTGGAGACCATGAGGGGATGCGCCCCCTAGTGGAGCAGGAAGTCACGCATGCGTGGAGCAGCAGAGCAAACTTAAATCTTCAATCAAGTTTGCTTGAAAATGCTTCCGCATCGGGGCTCCGTAGATGACGTCACCCACATGTGAGAATATATGCCTGCTGTCCCTGGATAACACCTGTTACGGTAAGTAACTGTGCTTTTCTGTTTTTTGTTTTTCTTCCGGCTAGCGGTCTTTTGGCCTAGGCCTGACCGCTCACCTTGTTTGATACGTCGGCCTTTGTTTTTTCTATGTCCCGGCCTCTTACCGGGTTCAAAAAGTGTAGCCAGTGCAACAAGAGGTCTTCTAGGCGGAGGTCTGGAGAAAGCTGGTGTCATTTTGAGGATAATGACGTGGTGATTGCTTGTATGGCCGAGCAGGAGTCTTACACTTCGGCCGAATTAAGGAAGCAAAAGAGCGCTCATGTTCAGAAAGACGCTTTGTAACAGCCTCAACAGAATCATCTAAGAGTTCATTCCCCTGGCAAGGCAAGTTCGCTAGACAGTCCTGCAAGTTGGGCTTTTATTCCCATTATTTTCTAGTCCCAAAGAAGACGGGGGATTTGTGACCCATTCTGGACCTCAGAGCCCTCAACAAATTTCTAGTCAAAGAAACGTTTTGGATGCTTTCTTTACCAACTTTATATTCTCTGATGAATCAGGGAGATTGGCTATGCTCTCTGGATCTCAAAGAGGCTTACACTTGTATCCCGTTTCATCCAGCCTCTCGCAAGTATCTACGATTCCGGGTGGGGAATCTTCATCTATAATACAGAGTTCTTCCTTTCGGACTTGCCTCATCTCCCAGAGTCTTCACGAAGTGTCTGGTGGTGATGGCTGCAGCCCTCCGTACCCAGGGTCTTCAAGTTTTTCCATACCTGGACAACTGGCTCATCAAGGCCCCCTCTCAATAAGGGGTTATTGCAGCAACCCAACAGACTATTACGTTCCTCCAATGTCTGGGGTTCGAAGTCAACTTTCCAAAGTCTCAGTTGAGCCCCTCTCAGTCTCTTCAGTTCATAGGGGCCATTCTAGACACTGTCAGGCTCAAAGCGTTCCTGCCTCCATCACGCCAAGATGCTCTCATTCACCTTTGCCATCAGATGTCCTATCTACACTCAGTTTCCGCGAGATGACTGATGATTCTACTCGGTCACATGGCTTCTACAGTTCACGTGACACCTTTTGCCAGACCACCTTCAGTGGACCCTGGCATCTCAGTGGCAACAAGCTACCGACCCACTCTCCCAACAAATTACAGTAACTCCTTTGTTGAGGCAGTCTCCACTGGTGGATGCTCTCTTCCAGTCTTTCCAGAGGTTTGCTGTTCCACACTCTTCCTCATCAGAAGGTTCTCACAACAGACTCGTCAACCTATGCATGGGGAGCTCAACTAGATGGTCTCCGTACCCAAGGCCATTGGTCTCCCGCGGACCGTCTTTGTCACATCAATCTGTTGGAACTCAGAGCGATTTTCAATGCTCTCAAAGCTTTTCAACACCTTCACGACAAGGTAGTCCTTGTCCGGACAGACAACCAAGTCGCCATATACTATGTCAACAAACAGGGAGGTACGGGAACTCACTCCCTTTGTCAAGAAGCTCTGAAGCTGTGGGATTGGGCAATCCATCACATCTTTCTCAGAGCTGTCTACATTCAAGGTCAGCACAACTGTCTGGCGGACAAATTGAGTCGTCTTCTGCAACCACACGAATGGACACTCAATTCCTTGCCTCTGCGTCAGGTGTTTGCTCAGTGGGGGACTCCTTAGATAGACCTCTTTGCGTCTCCCTTTAACAACAAGCTGCCTCAGTTCTGCTCCCGGATTTACTCTCCCCAGCGTCTCGAGGCAGATGCTTTCCTCCTGGACTAGACGGGTCAGTTTCTCTATGCCTTCCCTCCATTCCCTCTGATTCTCAAGACTCTTGTCAGACTCAAGACAGAACATGCCACCCAGACAACCGTGGTACTCCCTTCTACTTCAACTCAGCACCTGGGAGCCTCTCCTTCAACCAGTTTTTCTCTCTCTGTTTACTCAGAGTCAAGGATCCTTACTTCATCCCAATTTGCAGTCTCTACATTTAACAGCTTGGTACGTTTCAACCTAACTGACTTAGCAGTTTTCTCTATCTGTACAGGATATTTTTGGTAGCTTCCAGAAAGCCGTCCACTAGGCAGTGTTACAGCCAGAAAGGGACTAGATTTTCTACTTGGTGTTCTACTTGCCAATTGGAGCCAATGTCTACATCCTTGGCTTCGATTTTGGATTATTTACTTCACTTATCACAATCTGGACACCAGTCTACATCTATCCGAGTCCATCTCAGTGCGAGTGCTGCTTTTTATCAGCCTCTTGATGGGAAACCTCTGTATGTATACCCTGTGGTTTCCTGCTTCATGAAAGCACTTTTTAATGTTCATCCACCGCTCAAGCCACTTCCAGTGGTCTGGGATCTCAATGTTGTCCTAGCTCAATTGATGAAGCCTCCATTTGAACCAATTGATAAGGCTCATCTCAAGTATCTTACTTGGAAAGTAGTTTTCCTGATTGCCCTCGCATCTGCTTGAGGAGTCGGTGAGTTACAAGCTTTGGTTGTGGATCCACTTTTCACAGTTTTCCACCATGACAAGGTGGTCCTCCGTACTCATCCTAAATTCTTGCCTAAAGTTGTTTCAGAATTTCACATCAATCAATCTATTGTTCTTCCAGTATTTTTTCCAAAGCCTCATTCTCACCCTAGAGAAGTGGCGCTCCATAGTTTGGACTGTAAGCGTGCCTTGGCTTTCTACTTGCAACACACTCAACTTCACAGAAAACCCCCCACAACTTTTCATCTCCTTTGATCCAAATAAGTTGGGGCATCCTGTCTCGAAGCGAACCATATCCAACTGGATGGCTGCTTGCATCTCTTTCTGCTATGCTCAGGCTGGTCTCCCTCTGCAGGGTCGGGTCACGGGCCACAGAGTTCGAGCAATAGCGACGTCTGTAGCTTTCCTCAGATCAACTCCTATTGAGGAAATCTGCAAGGCTGCCACTTGGTCTTCGGTTCATACATTCACCTCTCATTACTGTCTGGATACTTTCTCCAGAAGGGATGGCCATTTTTGCCAATCTGTTTTGCAAAATCTTTTTTCTTAACTTGCCAACTCTCCCTCCATCCCATTATGCTTAGCATGGAGGTCACCCACTGTTGAGAATATGCTGCCTGCTTGTCCTGGGATAAAGCACAGTTACTTACCATAAAAGTTGTTATCCTGGGACAGCAGGCAGATATTCTCACAACCCACCCTCCTCCCCTGGTTGGCTTCTTAGCTAGCTATCTGAACTGAGGTACCTCAAAGGAAACGCGCGCCCTCGGGCGGGAAGGCACTCGTGCATGCGCAGTGCAGCACTTGTAAGCTCTTATAAAGATCTTCAAGCAAGTCTGCTTGCGAGGCTGTCCAGTGCTGGGCTCCGTCGGTGACATCACCCACTGTTGAGAATATCTGCCTGCTTTCCCTGGATAACAACTGTTACGGTAAGTAACTGTGGTGTTTTGAACGTCCCCGACCTCGAGTAAATCTGCCAAGTCTTCTCCTGAGCTTCCCTCAGGTCAAATACCTCAGCAGACAGTTCCAGCGGTGGTCCTCAAGCTACCCAAACATCATTCTTCCAAGTCGAAGCATTATTCATCTTCGACCTCTGAGCCTTTAGCCTCAGCAAGTGGTCCAGTTTCAGACTCGGATCCACAATTGCAGGCTACTATCCAGACCATTTTAGAGCGGGAATTTGTTCAGTTACTGACCAAATATAGTCCTGCCTCGACTGCTTCCTGCACTCCTGCCTGGGCATTCAGCAGACTCACAAGAGGTCGAGTCCTTGCCTGTGCCTTGAGCTGAATCTACACACTCTGTGCAAGGAGTCGAGTCTTTGCGAGTGTCTTGTCTGGAATCCTCACACTCCATACAAGGAGTCGCGTCTTTGGGAGTGCTTCGAGATTCCTTGATTCAAACCACAGAGTCTATGGGACTTCTATCTACAGCTTCTAGCCCTATATCCTCTTAAGGCATTGCCCGTTTTGAGGCATAGGGCAAAGTCTCTTTGACCTCGTATGAGACCTGCTTCCAGGCAGCACTCTCACTGCTGGTCGAGACCCTTATCAAGGCATTCATCGAGGCGCAGGTCCTCCTCCATAGAGAAGCCTTCCTCGTCCAGGCCTTCCAATTATTCAAGGCCTCCAATTCCTCGAGACAGGACACCAGTAGCAGAACCTGAGGGCTCAGTTGATTCCAGTGCCTCGCCCCATCAGTACTCCAGAGATGCCTCACCTTTGTTTTCCACTCGAGGTGCCTCGAGGTCAACGAGTCCCTCTCGAGGCCATGCTCTGGCGGATCAGTTGTCCTTTTCATCGTTCCTCCGTCAAATTGCTAAGGACCTGGATCTTAAATTGGATGCTGGTTCTAAGTACTCTAAGGAGTATTTAGAGGAAATGAGTATGCCTCGGCCTCCTGCGGAGTCTCTCAAACTTCCTCTGAATAGACTTCTTTCTCAGACTTTCAAACGAAACCTGGAGACTCCTTATGCCATTCCTGCTGTTCCAGGAAAGTTGGAATCGAGGTATAGAACTGTACATTGTAAGGGCTTTGAGAACTCCCAACTATCTCATCAGTCCCATTCTTGTGGAATCTTCCTTAAAGAGGGGTCATCCTTCCAGCGTCCATGCTACCCTATCTCCTGGCAGAGAGAGCAGGACCATGGAGAAGTTTGGTCTTTTTTTTTTCCCCAAAATTTGATGATGGCCTCCATGGTTTTAAATTATAATTTTATCTTTACTATTTATTTCAAGTATTTTATTGATATACTCCCTAGTTTTTCTAAAGACCTTGGTCAACACAAGCTTTTAGAGTTCCAACAAGTCATTGCTACCTTGGCGCAATTCAGGTTACACCTTCAGTCCTCTTATGATGCCTTTGAACTATCCTCGAGGATCACTGCTTTCTCAGTAGCGATGTGCCACATTGCCTAGCTTCACACCATTGATATGGATCCCAACATCCCAGCACTCCCAAAGAAACAACAACAGCAGAAGTAACAGAACCCTCAGCCTTCTGGACTGTCTCAGAACATAACCTCCATTGTTCTGCCTCTGTGCTCCCCCTCTTCCCATAGGAGGTCGTCTCCATCATTTTTGCTATCGATGGGAGACCATTACATCCGACCTCTGAGTTCTGTCAATAGTCAGAGAAGGATGCTCTCTTCATTTCGCTCAGATTCCAACAGAGCGTCCTACAAGAGAGTATCCTTCCAATCCATCCCAGACTGTCCTTCTGGAAGCTCAAGCTCTGCTTCGTCTCCGTACCATCGAGGAAGTTCTCTTGGAACAGTAGAGCAAGGGATTTTACTCCCATTACTTTCTAGTTCCAAAGAAGACAGGTGATCTACGGCCTATATTGGAGTTCAGGGCCCTCAACAAATTTTTGGTCAAAGAAAAGTTTTGCATGTTGTCCCTGGCATCTTTATATCCCCTTCTAGATCAGAATGATTGGTTATGTTCTCTAGATCTCAAGGAGGCTAACACTCGTATTCCCATTAATCCAGCCTCCCGTCAGTACCTCAGATTTCAGGTAGGGGATCTGCATTTTCAATACAGAGTGCTACCCTTTGGCCTAGCATCATCTCCGAGAGTGTTCAACAAGTGCATAGTGGTGGTTGCAGCAGCTTTGCGGAACCATGGTCTCCAGGTGTTCCCCTACCTGGATGACTGGCTCATCAAAGATTCAACATCTCAGGGGGTTATTGTAGCGACCCGACAGACTACGTGGTTCCTACAAAGCTTGGGATTCAAAATCAACTTTCCCAAATCCCACCTTCAGCCCTCTCAGAATCTGCAGTTCATTGGAGTTGTTCTGGACACTATCCATCTCAGAGCATTCCTTCCTCAGCAACGTCTAGATGCTCTTCAGCTTTGCCACGAGTGTCTTCCCTTTCTTCACTCTCAGCGAGACACATGATGATATTACTCGGTCACATGGTCTTGACCGTTCACGTGACTCCTTTTGCCAGACTTCTGAACTTTTGCCATTGGGATTATTTAAAATATACTGAGGCAACAGAGCTGCTTCAGGAAATTGGACTTCTGCCAGACTTATTTGATTTTGGTTTACCATTTTTTCTTCCAGTTTACGAATTACTTTAAATTTTATTCCATTGTTTTTACTCCTATTCTTTTTATTTTATTAACTGAATTCTATTGTTTAACGGTTCTTCCCTTCTATTCCTTTTTACATATTACTTTAATTCATTTAGATATCATTTACATAGATGGTGCTCCTAATGCAAAGTTAGGAAGTTCTATGAAATATTCTACATACTTCTCTCCTCTCCACTCCGTAGTCCTCCCTACCCTCTTCTAACCCCTTCCTCTGTAATGTCGCCTAGAGCTTATATAGGTATGTGCGACGCACATATGGAATAAATAAATAAATTCCTCAGTGGACCCTGGCATCTCAGTAGGCGCAGGCTTGCGACCAACTCTTTCAACACATTAGTCACTCCTTCGTTGAGACAGTCTCTCCATTGGTGGATGCTTTCTTCCAATCTCTCCAGAGGTTTACTGTTTCAGACACCCCCTCATCAGAAGGTCCTCACAACAGATTCCTTGACCCACACTTGGGGGGCTCATCTCGACAGTCTCTGTTGTACTCAAGACCATTGGTCCAGCACGGATTCATCAGTGTCGTATCAATCTGTTGGAACTCAGAACGATCTTTAATGCTCTCAAAGCTTTTCAACATCTTCATGACCAGGTAGTCCTTATTCGGACAGACAATCAGGTCGCCATGTATTACGTCAACAAATAGGGAGGAACAAGATCTCTCCCTCTTTGTCAAGAAGCTCAAAAGGTGGACTGGGCGATCCATCAGAACACCTTCTTGAAAGCAGTCTACATTCAAGGAGAGAAAAACTGGGGGACAAATTGAGTCATCTTCTGCAACCTTATGAATGGACACTCAATTCCGTGCCTCTTCATCACTTTTTTATCAGTGGAGAACTCCTCAAATAGATCTCTTTGCATCTCCCCACAACCACAAACTGCCTCAGTTCTCCAGAATATATATATTCTCCTCATTGCCTCGAGGCAGATGCTTTCCTTCTGGAATGGACGAATCTCTTCCTGTATGTGTTCCCTCCATTCCCTCTCATTCTCAAGACTTGTCAAGCTCAAGAATGATCATGCCACCATGATTCTAATAGCTCCTCGGTGGCTCAGGCAACCCTGGTTCTCCCTTCTACTTCAGCTTAGCAGCAGGGAGCCATACCTTCTACCAGTTTTTCCATCTCTGGTTACACAGCGTCAAGGATCTCTTCTTCATCCCAACCTTCAGTCTCTACACCTAACAGCTTGGTACCTGTCAACATAACTCCTCTTCAGTTTTCTCAACTTGTTCGGGATGTTTTAGAGGCTTCCAGAAGCCTGCCACTAGACAGTTCTACCACCAAAAATGAACTAGATTTTCTACGTGGTGCATCTCATAACAAGGAGCCTCGAAATACCTCCTTGTCTTCCATGTTGGATTATCTTCTGCACTTATCTACCTCTGGCCTCAAGTCTTCATCCATTCGAGTCCATCTTAGTGCAATTGCTGTGTTCCATCAGCCTATCGAAAGGAAACCCCTTTATGCTCATCCCATGGTTTCCAGATTCATGAAAAGACATTTCAATGTCAAACTTCTCAAACCGCCTCCATTGATTTGGGATCTCAATGTTGTTCTTGTTCAATTGATGAAGCCTCCTTTTGAACCAATGCATATGGCTCATCTGAAATATCTCACTTGGAAAGTGGTGTTTCTCATTGCCCTCACATCTGCTCAAAGAGTCAGTGAGCTGCAAGCTTTAGTTGCTGATCCACCCACCTTTCACAGTTTTACATCATGACAAGGTGGTCCTCCGTATTCATCCTAAATTCTTATCTAAAGTGGTTTCAGAATTTCATCTCAATCCATTGTACCGCCAGTGTTTTTTCCAAGACCTCATTCTCATTCTGGAGGATCAGCTCGTTATACCCTGGACTGTAAACGTGCTTTGGCCTTCTACTTGGAACGCACCAAGCCACACAGATCTGCTCCTCAACTTTTTGTCTCCTTCGATCCAAACAAGTTGGGACATCTGATTTCTAAACGAACCATCTCCAACTGGATGGCTGCTTGTATCTCTTTCTGCTATGCTCAGGCTGGACTGCATCTAAAGTTGAGTCACAGCCCACAAAGTCAGAGCCATGGTGGCATCAGTAGCTTTCCTCAGATCCACTCCTATTGAGGACATTTGCAAAGCTGCCACATGGTCTTCGGTTCATACTTTCACCTCTCATTATTTATTGTCTTGATGTTTTCTCCAGACGGGATGGCTATTTTGGCCAGACAGTATTACAAAATTTATTTTCCTAAGTTGCCAACACTCCCACGATCCCATCCTGGTTAGTTTGGAGGTCACCCACATGTGAGAATATGGTGCCTGCTTGTTCTGGGATAAAGCACATTTACAGTAAGTTATCAGTTGTTATCCAGGGGCAGCAGGCAGCTATTCTCACAACCCACCCACTTCCCCTGGTTGGCTTCTCTGCTAGCTATCTGAACTGAGGAGACGCGCCCTGTGCTGGGTGGGAACGCACTTGTGCATGCGCAGTGCGGCTGACTCAAAACTTCTGAGTTTTCTACAAGCAAGTCTGCTTGCGAGGCTGTCCGCATCTGGACTTCGTGGATGACGTCACCCACATGTGAGAAAGCTGCCTGCTGTCCCTGGATAACACCTGTTGCAGTAAGTAACTGTGCTTAATCAACCACAAATCTCTGTATTAGATATTCTTTAGCTCTTAAAATTGTGTTGAATTCTTTGCAAGACTTGTTCAAAGTCAATCATATTATCTGGTGGAATTTAGTATGCACTGCCTATCCATTTGAAGCATATATTGCTAAAAACCAGAATAGACTAACTCCCTCTTCTACGAAACTGCGCTAGCAGTTTCTAATGTGGGGAGCTGTGCTGAATTGCCCGTGCTGCTCCCAGCGCTCATAGGAACTCAATGAGCATCGGGAGCAGCGCGGCTTTCTGCTCTCTCTGCGCTAAAAACTGCTAGCTCGGTTTCATAGAAGAGGGGGTAAGTTCAATGCTAAATGATAACATATTTCATCTTATGTTAAACATGCTACTTGATTATCCATTCTGTCATATGTTCTCTTTTTGTTTTTGTTATGGTTTGTACTATTCTCATGGAAATTCCTAAATAAACATAGATTAAAAGAGAGATGGCAAACTGAAGTTGCATTTCTAAAAAAAATATAAGTACAAAGAAATTTAATGTGGGCAACTTTGTGATTGCTAATAAATGAAATTTTAAATACATGTTGTTTTCTATTCTTAGCTCTTCTCTCTTATGGAAATGAAGCCTCCCATTTCTCGTGCAAAAATGATTCTAATTACTAAAGCTGCCATCAAAGCTATTAAGGTAAGAGGAAAAAAATACTGTCTGAAAAGTAATTTGTACTTTTAAACCGACAGAACTGGCATATCTTTTAAATGTTTCCTTTATCATTTAACATTTTCTTTTTTTGGAATTTTTGAAAATATTTACTGTGAAAATATGTTTTAGAGCCTGTCTATCTTAACATCAAACCTAGGCAGCATAATACAATATTTTACGAAAACAGTGTAACCGTAGTGGGGGGGGGGGGGGTATACAATTTATACTTGACTATAAGCCAAGATTTTTGGCCTAAAAATTGGGGTTACGGCTTATAGCTGAGTTAGAAAACTCGATTATACCCCTCCCAGGTGACTAGCAATCTAGTGTCTCCCTCTCCTGCCAAGAAGACTGAGTCATCCAGTCTCTCAAATTACCCCTTTCATGCTTCCCCAACTACTACCTGTTAAAGATTAGATCTTTGTCGTCTGCGAGCGGCCTGACTTATAGCTGCTTGCGCTGGCCTCACAGCTTTTCCTTCTGATGCAACTTCCTGTTAACGTCAGAAGGAAGGTCTGTGGGGCTGATGGGAGCAGTGTATTGGTTACGCTGCTTGCTGCTGGTTTAGATATTTAACAGGTATGTTGTGGCAGTGGAGGGTGGGGGGGGGTTGGGAGTGGTTTGAGAGACCAGAAGAAAGGGAGACACCTTATACCTGGAACAGACTGCCTGAGTCAGTATTTCAAGCTTCGTTTCTGGCAGTCTTAAAAGCTAGGCTAAAAAACCACTTTTTTGAGGCCGCTTTTAACTCCTGACTCTTACTTACTCGTAATGTACCAGTGCCTGTTCCAGTACAAAAGGAACACAAGTCTTGACTAGTGGGTTATTTACCTCTACCCATGAGTTTTTGCTGCAGGAGTCATGAAATGTTTTCAGCTTTGTCTCTTTGTGTCTGTGGGTAGTCCTCATCTCCTCAGTTTTTCCTTCTGCCAGTGAGATGAGAAAGGGGTCTCTTCTTCTGCTCTGCAATTAATTTATTATTTTTGGGTTTTAATCTGAAGTGCAAGGCTTCTTGGTGTCCCAGAGGTTCCCAGGATTTATAGGACAGCTCTGCCTGGGAGAAGATATAGAAATATAGAAACATAGAAGATGACGGCAGAAAAGGGCTACAGCCCATCAAGTCTGCCCACTCTGCTTACCCACCCCCTGTCTATGCCCTAATGACCCAATTTCCTTATCTTGACCCTCGTAGGGATCCCACATAGGTATCCCATTTATTCTTAAAGTCTGGCACGCTGTCTGCCTCGATCACCTGCACTGGAAGCTTGTTCCAATGATCAACCACTCTCTCTGTGAAGAAATACTTTCTGGTGTCGCCATGAAATTTTCCGCCCCTGAGTTTGAGCGGGTGCCCTCTTGTGGCCGAGGGTCCCTTGAGAAAGAAAATATCATCTTCCACTTTGACACGTCCCGTGAGGTACTTAAATGTTTTGATCATGTCTCCCCTCTCCCTACGTTCCTCGAGAGTGTAGAGCTGCAATTTGATCAGTCTCTCTTCGTACGAGAGACCCTTGAACCCCGAGATCATCCTGGTGGCCGTCTGCTGAACCGATTCAATTCTGCGCACATCTTTACTGTAATGTGGCCTCCAGAATTGCACACAGTATTCCAGATGAGGTGTCACCATGGCCCTGTACAACGGCATTATGACTTCAGGCTTTCAGCTGACGAAACTTCTATTGATACAACCCAATATCTGCCTTGCCTTAGATGAAGCCTTCTCTACTTGATTGGCAGTTTTTATGTCTGCACTGATGATTACTCCTAAATCTCGTTCTGCTGAAGTCCTAGTTAAAGTTTCTCCGTTGAAGAAGTACGTCCTGCATGGATTTCCGCTTCGAGGTGCATGACCTTACATTTCTTAGCATTGAAGCCTAGCTGCCAGGTTGAGGACCAACTTTCCAATGTAAGCAGGTCCTGCGCCATATAATTCTGTAAACTGCATTCACTTACTATATTACATAGTTTGGCGTCATCGGCGAATAGTGTTATTTTACCTTGAAGCCCTTGAGTCAGATACCCTATGAATATGTTGAAAAGGAGTGGACCCAGGACCGAGCACTGCGGCACTCCACTGGTCACCTCCGATGTTTTAGAGAGGGTACCATTGACCACCACCCTCTAAAGTCTGCCACTCAGCCAATCATTGACCCATGCAGTTAGTGTCTCTCATAACCCCATCGATTCCATTTTGCTTAGCAGCCTGCGGTGTGGGACACTGTCAAAAGCTTTACTGAAGTCCAGGTACACGACGTCCAAAGTCTCTCCCAAGTCCAACTTTCTTGTTACCCAGTCAAAGAAGCTGATGAGATTGGATTGGCATGACCTACCCTTGGTGAATCCATGCTGACTGGGATCCCGAAGATTCCCTTCATTCAAGATTGTGTCCAATTTGCTTTTAATTAGTGTTTCCATGAGTTTGCACACTATTGATGTGAGACTCACCGGTCTATAATTCGCAGCCTCTGCCCTGCAACCCTTTTTATGCAGAGGAACGACATTAGCTTATTTCCAGTCCAGGGGAACTTTCCCCTTACTTAGGGAGAGATTGAATAGCTCAGCCAACGGTTTCGCCAGGACATCGCTCAATTCTCTGAGCACTCTTGGGTGCAAATTGTCTGGTCCCATGGCTTTGTTCACCTTGAGTCTTGCCAGTTCACTGTAAACTTCACCTGGTGTGAACTCAAAATTCTGAAACGGGTCTTCTGTGCTTTGTGTTGCCTTCAACTGTGGACCGTGTCCTGGTGCCTCACAGGTGAAGACTGAGCAGAAGTATTCATTCAGTAGTTCGGCTTTATCGGAATCTGCTTCCACCTAACTTCCGTCCGGTCTTCTAAGGCGTACTATCCCGCCTGTGTTCCTTTTTCTGTCACTAATATACCTGAAGAAGGATTGGTTCCCCTTTTTAATGTTTTTTGCCAGAATTTCTTCCACTCGAAGTTTTGCCTCCCTAACTGCCATTTTGACCGCTGTAGACCTGGTCCTATATTCTACTTTTGCCTCTCTTTTCTCCGTGCGCTTGTAGGAGAGAAACGCTTTTTTCTTCTCCTTAATGAGGTGCAAGATCTCTGCGGTGAACCATTGGGGTTTATTGTTTCTTTGTCGTTTATTTACTGATTTTATGAAGCGGCTAGTTGCTTCATGTATGGTTAATTTCAGTGTTAACCACTTAGCTTCTACATCATCGGTCTCCGCTTGGTCCTGCAGCGTCTGATGGACGAAATCTCCCATGCGTGCGAAGTCTGTGCCCCGGAAATTGAGTACCTTTGTTTTCGTGTTTGATCTAGGGAAGCCTTTCCTAAGGTTGAACCATACTATGTTGTGGTCGCTGGAGGCTAGCGTATCTCCTACTGAGACCTCTGAGACGCTTTCCTCGTTGGTGAGTACCAGGTCGAGGATCGCCTGGGCCCTAGTGGGCTCCGTTACCATTTGTTTGAGACGTGCTCCCTTTATGGAGGTTAAGAGCCTCCTGCTACCGCTGGTTGTCGCTGAAAATGAGTTCCAGTCTGCATCAGACATATTGAAGTCCCCTAGCAGTACAGCTTCTCCTCGTAGAGTGATATTCTCTATGTCTTCAATTAATTCTGCATCCATGTCTTCCAGTTGTCTTGGGGGTCTGTATACCACACCTAGATACAGGCATTTTTCTCTGCCTCTTGCGAGGTTTACCCAGAGGGACTCCCCGGTGTACTTGACATCTGTGATCCTGGTGGTTTTGATGTCCTCTTTAATGTATAGAGCTACCCCCCCTCCTAACCTGCCCTCTCAGTCCTGACGAAGTAGATTGTAGCCCGGTATAGTCATATCCCACCTATGTGAGTCCGTGAACCAAGTTTCAGATATTGCCACCACATCTAGGTCGGCATTCCTTATTTCAGCCTCCAATTCTAGAATTTTGTTACCTAAACTGTGTGCATTGACATACATGGCCCTCCATATCTTGTGTTTGCTAAGTCCCTGTGAGGCGTATCCTACCCGAGTCGGTGTGACTCCCAAAGAACTGTTTGCAATGTGGGTACTTACCTTGGACATGGAAGCGGAGTTTCGACTCGCCTCATCAGGATAATTCCTTTCTGCACTAATATGTGAATGGTTACCCTCCCCCTCTCGTTCAGAGGGCTGTAGCTGGGGAGAGCAGCCCTTTTACAGGGAACCTAGCTAGTCAGCCTGCATTAACAGGATGGCTCTCAGTGCGTTTCTTAGGAGCTTGGCTCACCCCTGATTTTCAGACACTTGAGGCTGAGTGGGCCCCATTTTGGTCTAGAGGGCTGTAATGGGTGACGGCTGCGTCCCCCCCCCCCCCCCAAGACACGTGAGGAGCTAGTGGGGTCGAGGGTTTCAGGCTCTGAGCCTGTCTGAAAGACAGCCCAAAGGTGGCTTGTTTGAGGTAGGAATCTTCTCCTTTCTCCAGCTATGGTGTGAGTTGATGTAGGCATGGCACCAGGCAGTTCTGTGAGTGCAGTCTATTACTGTCTTAGGGAGACTTTGGGGTGATTTCAAAAAGATAATTTTGAGGGTATCTTGGGCTTCCTGTAGGGTTTCTACCTCTGAAAACCCCTTCCCTGAATTTTTTGAACTATTTGGCTCTCCTGGACTTTTTTTGACGCTAAAACGCTGCCAAGGCAGCCATCTTAGATTTCCCAGTTTTAATTTAGAAGCCTCTATTTGCCTCAAAACATCTCAATTCTACTAATAGGATCATTCCATATCAAGTACCTGAAAGTAAGGGTTAAAAGCCTTTCTTGAAAAACTTTTGTCAATAGTTTTCTATCTCGCGACTTAAATCTATTAAATCACGAGATAGAAGTCTGTTTTCTGTTGTGGATTAGAAAACTAGAGGGTAGGGTTAAAAACCCAGTGCTATTTAACATATTCATAAATGATCTAGAAATCAAAATGAGTGATTTGTTTAAATTTGTAGATGACATGAAACTATTCAAAGTGGTTAAAATTCATGTGGACTGTGAAAAATTGCCAGAACACCTTAGGAAACTGGAAGACTGGGTATCCAAATGGCAGATGAATTTTAATGTAGAGAAATGCAAGGGGATGCAGACTTCCCAGAGCAGCAGTAGTAGTGGCAGCCGGTTGGCAGGCAGAGTCATTGCTGTGAACAGGCAGCTTGCGGTGGCCCCATCGGAGCCTTCCCTCTGCTGCATCACTTCTCTAAATGGATGATGCGGCAAAGGGAAGATCCCGGCAAGGCTGGTCATGAGCAGCTTGTTCACAGCACTGCCTCTGCCAGTCAGCTGCCACTGCTGCTCTGAGAGGCCCTCAGGTATGTCGGTTGGAGAGAGGCCAGACCCGCGAGGGGGAGAGGATATAGATGCTCGACTTCAGTTTGGGGGGGGGTGCAGGGGGAGAGGAGGGAACATGGATGTTAGGCTCATGGTGGGGTGGAAGGAAGAGGAGGAGACATGGATCCAGGACTGTAAGTGGAGTTAAATGGGGGGGGGGGGGGAGAGGGGACATGGATGATGGGCTGCAAGTGGGGGAGGGGGGATATGGATGCTAAACCTGTAGGGAGAGGGGAGGGGACATGGATTATGGACCAGTAAGAAGAGGGGAAAAGGGGGATGAGGAGGAAACAAAGGCCAGAAAGGGGAGTGAGAAGGTAGAGATGCTTGATCGTAGGGAGAGGGAGAGAAAAATGCCAGACCACGGAGGGTGGGGAAGGGATTTGGGGTACAAGCAAGAGAGGGTGGTGAGTGGGGTAAAGTGACATGGATGCTGGACCTGCAAAGGGGGGTTGGGGGTGGTAGAGAGAAGAAAAGAGTGACTAAGATCAGAAATAGGGTGGGAAAGGAGGAAGAGGCTCTTAGCCAGTGGAGAGAGGAAGAGAAGTGTGAAACTATGGGGAACAAGGAGGGGATGATTCAGGGTAAGTGAGAGATGGGTGGGATTTAGAAGGAGAAAGAACTGCAGTTGGAGTGAGAGAGGGAACTGAGGAGGCTGGAACCTGAGAGAGGGAAAGGCAGGATAGAATTTCAGACCTCAGGATAGGAGAATTTTGAAATATTTTATGTAGAATTCTGCCAGGAATAACATAGGGAGGAATATTAGGATCCACATTAGGAGTCTGCACCCAAGAAAAGATCTAGGTATCCTTGCAGACAGTACACTCAAATATTCTGCAGCAGTGACCAAAAAAAGCACCAATTGCTCAGCAAACCTTTTTTCTTTGTTTATACTTTCAAAAGTGGACCTTTTTTCTCTATAACAATTGTGGGGTGTACAATATTAAAACTTTTTCTCATAAATATGCTATGATTTTTTTTTAGTTATTGTATTACATATGTTTTTTGTAACCCACGTAGATGGATCAAATAATGCAGGATATAAATTTGATAAATATACCTTGATAAATATTCTTTGCAATATTCACATAATAAATGTTACATATGTACAAATGAAAATGATAAATGTGAATATGAAGAATGTGCTCACAATACATTTGCATGTAAAAATTTGCTTTATGTAAGTTTATTTGCACTGACAGTTTAAAGTGTAGGTTTGAAGTGTCCATGGTCTCATGCTTGTATGGAGATGTTCACACCATTGCTTAACCCCCTCTTCTACTAAACCGCGCTAGGGGTTTTAGCACGGGGAGCCACGCTGAATGGCCCATGCTGCTCCCGACGCTCATAAAGTTTTTATGAGCGTCGGGAGCCGTGCAGGTCATTCAGCGCTGCTCCCGGCACTAAAAATGCTGGCACGGTTTAGTACAACAAGCCCTAAGTGTTAATGCACTGGTCCTAGCTCTCTCACTGCTCCAGGATATGCTGCTGCAACTAATTAGCATCTTGCTGGTAATACGGATTTTGGGAATGTTTTTTCAGTCCATAACAAAGAAAAATAAAAGGGGCTCTGTTGTGAACCATGTGCATATATATGCTTGAGTATGAATATATAAAACTTTTATTTTTGTTGCTTTTCCTTTTTAGAATTTTAGGGGCCAGATATCTAGTTTTAAATGCTTATGTGCAGTAGCCTTTGGATTTTCTTTGACTGTATGCCATGATTTAATTTAAAATCTGCAAAATGATCTAATTTGATATCTGGCTAATGAATATTCTTAGTAACAAATTTCAATTTTTTTTTTCTTATAGCTTTACAAGCATGTTGTCCAAATTGTGGAGAAGTTTATCAAGAAGGTAATTCACTATTTGATATTTTTGTTCCAGGAAAATTAATTTTAGATTAAATATTTTTATAATTTCTCTTCGACTGATAAAATACTGTATAAATTTGTTTTTGTATGGGTTGGATTTTTTTTTTAACTTGAACTTCATTATGATGTATTTTATTTATTTATTTATTTTTCAGTCTATAGCTACGTTAGCTTACAAAATTATGGCTTAGTTTTTGGGTTTGTATTATTTTGGTTCCCTCCCTCCCTCTCTTATTGCTCCAATTCATTTGGAGCAAGGCTCTGTTGTGCTTTGTCGTGAGCATTCTGAATTATTTCCTTCATAATTCTTATCTTGGACCTTAAATCTTTCTTGCTGCTATTTGATGGCTGAGAGAAACATAGAAACATGATGGCAGATAAAGGCCAAATGGCCCATCCAAATTTGCCCATCTTCAGCATCCACTATCTCCTCCTCTCCTTAAGAGATCTTACGTGCTTGTTCTATGCTTTCTTGAATTCAAAGTCTTTGTCTCCACTACCTCTATTGGCAGACTATTCCACGCATCTACCACCCTTTCTATAAAAAAGTATTTCCTTCTTAGCCTATCAGCTCTTAACTTCATTCCATTCTAGAGTTTCCTTTCAATTGAAAGAGACTCACCTCATGCATATTTATGTCATGTAGGTATTTAAATGTCTCTCATATCCCTTCTCCTACCTTTCCACTTATTGAGAACTTTGAGTTTGTTCCTATTAGTGCTGCCCGATTCAGGAAAATAATTTTCAATTTGATTCAGCTTATTGAATCAATTTTTCAATTTCAATTTGATTTTCCTGCCCAATTAGGTTTTTTGTTTTTGGGGTTTTTTCCAAACACCCTGGTGGACCCTGGTGGGTTTATTTTATAGCGTCTTCACCCGCCCCATCCCCTTTGCTCTCTCCTACCCACACTGGCGCAGTGGTATAAACGAAATAAACAAAAGATACTTTTCCTCTCTCTGTTAAATCCTAGCTCACATTTGCAGTCTAACACCAGCTCTGACAGGATACACATTTCAAATCTGACATATTATAATGACAAAACAGAAAATAAAATTATTTTTCTACCTTTTGGTGTCTGGCCATTATTCAAATCATGTTGATCCCAGATTCTGGGACAAAAGTCTTATGATAACTCGCTTGCCAGGGTCTCCTGCCCATTTGTTGTTGTTTTTTTTCTCTGTGCTAACCATCCATTTTCCATCTCTGTCCTCCCCTTCCATTTCCCTGAAGGTCTGGCATCTTTCCTTCTGGCAGCGATGGATCCCACCATCCCCAGATCCACCATCTCTCATTTTCTCAACTACCCTTTCATCCAGCATCTCTCCTTCCTTCCCCACCCCCCCAGGGTCCACCAACTCTCCCTTTCTCTTCCTAGCTACCCTCCTAACCAGTATCTCTATCCCCCCTCTACACCATCCCTTGTGTCTAACTTCTCTCCCTTTTGTTCCTTCCCTCCCTAAATCCCATTGTCCACCATCTCGCTCCCTCTCCTCTGTTTTTAAACCTATTATTTCTTCCCCCCCTGTCAATTTCTGCCCGTTTCAACCCTCCTCCTTGATTCCTATGAATTCAAATCCCATCCAACCTAGTTGTAGGTGTGTTGTGCGTGTAAATAAAAGGTGTAATTGTGCTGTGAGCCATGTAACAGTCTCTAGCTATCAGTCTGCCCCAGAGAGAGCATCAAAGCTCTGAAAGCCTTACTATGATTCTGAAGCCCCTTCCTCTCATTTTCTGAATGTTCCAAACATGGATCCGGTGGAACATTAAAGTCTCTGCTCAAGTAAACTCCCCTGAACAAAAGAGTCCAACTCATCCTGAAGGCCCCGAAAGAAATTTGCTTGTGCTGTATTGGGCCCGTATACATTGATGAGTGAAATAGAGTGACCCTGCAAGGTACCTCGTACAGCCAGACATCTCCCCCAGTTTGTCCCGATACTCCTGCTCAATCTGTAAACCCAGACCCTTTCGCACCAGAATAGCCAACCCCCAAGCCCTTTTAGTCTCACCCTCCCCTTTATACATCCAAATCAAATCAAACCGGCTTTTATAGCAAATCCACATCCCGTGGTCTCAGATGCGTCTCTTGTAAGAGACAGATATCCCATTTCATACACTGTAGCTCCCGATACACCATACTCCTCTTGCCTGGACTATTTAGCCCATTAACATTCCAGGACCCTATGATCACCTCTGGTTCCACATCCTTAGACCCCCCTAACCTCCTCCGCTGCTGTCTATCCAAATTATCCCTGCTCGCCCCCCCACCCCCTCCAAGAAGCTGATCTCGAAGAACTTGGATCAGCCAGGTTCTAGAAAATGAAGTCAAGTCGAAGAGGCTCAGACACATCATACCCACCTTCTCCAAATTCATACGCCCCCCCACCCCCGCCGTAATCAAGCAACCACAGCACACATACCAATCGCCTCCTTTACCCCGTAATCCATTCCATCACCTATCTCTCCCCCCCAGCGACCCATAACTCCACATAGCCACTCAGTCCATTTTTCCTCCCAGTACAAATGCCCTGACCGAATCACCACATCCACCCCAAAACCTCAATCAGACCCTGCACTCGTCGCACCCGCACATTTTCCCAAAAAAGCATAAGAAAGACATGCTTTCATCTCCAGGACTGGGGAAGAGACCCAGCGAAAAAGCTGAACGCCAAGTAACAGATCATGTGTGCTGTATTGGCTGGAGAGCAGCCTCTCTGATAGCTTTTGGTCCAATTCCTCCTGTCATGGCTCTCGTGTCGGGTGAACTCCGCTCCCTTGGGTCAGGTGGCATACAGCAGCCCAAGTCCTTCAGAGTCAGCCAAGCATCAGCTTCCCATTAACTGTAAACAGGAGCCTGAAAGGAAATAACCATCGATAATGATGGCCCTCTGCCCGAAGCAGTTGCGTGACTTCCCGAAATTCTCTTCTCTTTTGTAAAGGCACAGAAGCCAGATCTTGATAAACCCCCATGGTAATCCCCTGCCAAATGAAAGACGTATTCCGGCGCGTAGCGTGCAATATCTTCTCTTTCAAAATAAAGTCTCCAAAGCAGGCTATGATATTGCGGTTGCCTGCTCCCAGAGCTGGGCCCAAGCTTCTGTGTGCTCTATGTAGAATTATATGGGAGTACTCTTCCTTGTCCTCCTCACCCAAGAGATGGCTGCAAAATTCTTGTACCACTTATCTGGCATCTTTAAAACGTTCAGTCTCCGGAATGCCCTTAAACCGCAAGATGTTACGGTGAGATCTATTTTTCAAATCCTCCACTTGCCGCTGAAGGTCTGCTAATTGGGACACCGCCGTGTCCACCACAGTTTTGGTTTCCTGCATCGCCGATGGCATGTGTTTCAGAGGCCGCGACTTGACCCCCCTAATTTGCCTACCTCCGCCTGAATCTGTGCTAGGGCTGCCTTGACATCAGCTCTGATCCCCACCATTTCGGCTTTTAACTCATGGAACCACTGCTCCACGTTTTCCACAGCCAGCGATTCACCCTCTTGCAGAGACACCGTGGACAGTCCCACCTAAGCAGCCGTAGGAGGAAGTGCCATTTTGGCGAGACGTTCAAATGCGATCGAGTTTTGATGCTCGTGGTACCTGGAAACTGAAACTTTTCCAGCTTCTTCCTACTCGCCATGCGCTTTCGGTCCCGACCTTGTAAGCTCTCCCGACTGCGATTGAAGGTAAGCTCTTATTTCTACAGCACGAGCCCCATTGAAGATCACAGATTAAGCTGCCATTCTTCAAGCTGACGTCACTTCCTCCCAGAAAGAACTGTTTTACCTACTCAATCTCTGGAGTACCTGGGTGGGCCATGTCTATCTTCCAGAGGCACACAGACAAGCTGTTTGCTTAGATTTCTTCTCTTCTGGATAAGGTGTCTCCATCAGCATGGAACTATCTTCAGGTATTGGCGTCCATGGTGGCCACACTAGATGTAGTGCCATGGGAGATGGCGCACATGTGTCCTCTCCAGCATGCATTGCTCTGTATAGGGATGCGTTACAGACCTTTCTTCCTTGGACTCTGGAGGTTAGAGCCAACATGAATTGGTGGCTCTTTCCACAGTCTCTTTCCATAGGCATGCCACTAAGGATTGTTTCCTGGGTCATTGTGATGACGAATGCCAGTCTTTGGGGCTGTGAAGCCTATTGCAATTGTTTCCCCATACAGAGCTGTTGGAGTCCTTCTCAGAAGAAATGGTCAATCAACCGGTTGGAGTTGAGGGCCATTTGTTCAAGTAGACTTTCTCAGCAGACAAACTCTGGATCCGGGTGAGTGGGTCCTGTCCTCAGCGCTGTTTCAAGCCATCGTATGGCACTGGGGTTGTCTTCACTTTGATCTCATGGCCACGGCACAAAACAGAAAGGCAAATTGCTTCTTCAGTCGAAGAGCCGAGCCAGGAAGCAAGGGTCTCGACTCTATAGTTCAGCCATGTTTCTGTATCCTGTGATCGGCTGAGTTGTTCGGTGGGTCATGACCCATGAGGGCTGGGTCATTCTGGTGGCTCCAAACTGGCCTTGCAGACCGTGGTATGCAGATCTAATGCATCTGCGTTGGCCACGGCCTGCGGTTCCACGCATATCCGGACATTCTTACACAGGGTTTGGTCTGCATGGAGAATCTGAATCACTTTGCTCTTATGGCATGGCTATTGAGTGTGCAAACTTGGTGTGCAGAGTTTATTCTTATGTAGACATTGCTTCTCTGCTCAAGTTAAGAAGTTAACTACTGTATCTGCCTACACTAAGGCTTGGAAGACTTTCCAGTATTGGGGCTTCCAGGAGAAGGTAGAACCATATACTGCTCTGATTTTCATGGTTCTCGCCTTCCTCCTAAGCAGGTTTTGATAAAGGCCTTACCTTAGCGTCCTTTTGGGTCCAAGTTGCTGGGTGCTCCTTTTTCAGAGCCCGGGATCGTTCTTTCCTGCTTGCGTCTCATCCTAACTTCCATTTCTGAAGGGTGCTCTTCGTATTAGACCTCCTATTAAGCTACCGTTCCCTTCCTGGGACCTGAACTTAATTCTTTGTGGACTTACCAAGGCTCCTTTTGAGCCTCTGAGAGACGCCTCCCTCTTGGACTTGACACTCAAGACTGTTTGTTTTTCTAGTCGCTGTTACTTGCACAAGACGTGTCTCATAACTCCAGGCTCTTTCTTATAGAGCTCAAAGACTCAGGATTGGCTCAAAGACTCAGGATTGCATCTTGAGAAAATTGGTCATGCGCAGGATTCTTCTGCGTTACCTGGAGGTTACTAATGAGTTTTGTCTCTCTGGCTATCTATTTGTGCACACTCATTCTTCTAAGCGGGGCGCTCCTGCTTCCAAGGCCACTATTTCCGAAACGCCATTTCGTCAGCCTATATTCTTTTGGGGAGACAGTCTCCTGTTTCTGTAACAGCACTTTCTACCAGAAATGTGGCTTCTTCGTGGGCCGAAGCAAGAGCAGTATCTCTGAGGAGATTTGCAAGGCAGCAATGTGGTGCACTTTGCACACGTTTGCTAAATTTTATAGAGCAGATGTGGTGGTGAGACGGGACTCTGCCTTTGGGTCCTCGATCATGGAGGCTGGCGTAGTCAGCCCACCCTAGCTCTTTAAGACTGCTTTTGTACATCCCACTTGTCTAGAATGTTTCACCTATTGCACTGGAAAAAGAGATTATGTTCTTACCTTGATAATATCTTTTCCAGTAGATAGGTGAGACATTCTAGATGCCTGCCTATTGACTCATTCTATTTATGCTTTCCCAAGTTGTTCTTGGATGCCAGTTAGTCCTTAGGGGTTTCAAAGAATTCTGTATATGTTCATATGCATGCAGGGGCTTTTCCTGAGCTCCTTTAATGCCTTTGTTGCCCGTTTCAGTTTGAGTTTACCTGTTGAGCAAAACAGGTGTTTTGGGGAATTTTCCCTTTACTGTCTCTACTTCACGTTGCCTGTGGGAGCTCATGGTGCTTGGGTACTAATGTAGGTTGTGCTATAGCTCTCAGTGAAATACAGGAGAGTCACAGAAAAAATCCGGAGTGGATTCTTTTTGCATATGGCATGTGGCCATTGGGATATATCCCACTTGTTTAGAATGTCTCGCCTATCTACTGGAAGAGATATTATCCCAGGACAAGCAGGCAGCATATTCTCTACATGTGGGTGACGTCACCGACGGAGACCCCTAGTGGACGTTTTCGCAAGCAGACTTGCTCTAAGACCTTCAGGCTTGTGATTGGCCCGCGCATGCATGCGTGCCCCTCCCGCCCTTCCTAGGGCATGCGTTTCTTCAGCGTGTCCTCAGTTCAGTGTTTTCCGCGGAGCCAGAAGCACTTCTCCCTTGCTGCGCAATCTCGTTGCCCCTCTTGCACCGTGGCTTTCTTTATTATTTTCATTAGGTTGCTGTGCTCGCGTCTTTATTATTTTTCAGTTCGTATATTTTTGACCGGGTTCCTGGTCCTTATCTGGCCACCTAGCCTTGTGAGGCCATGGCCGTGTTTTTTCTTATGTCCCGGCCTCATTCCAGATTTAAAAACTGTACTAAATGTAACCGGGTTATCTCTATCACCGATCCCCATCGTTGGTGTGTTGAGTGCCTGGGTGCAGAACACCGCGCTGAGTCGTGTCCCCGTTGTGCGACTCTTCAACCGCGGGCTCTTCGTCGACGGGTAGCCAAGATTCTTCAACTCTTTGGCACCATGGATCCTGCGGGGCAGGCCTTGAGCTCGGCCTCGAAGTCCTCGGCCTCAGCTACCTCGTTGGGTGCTTCGGCCTCGAAGTCCTTGGCCTCGAAGTCCCCGTCGGCCTTGAAGGCTCTGGCCTCGGCCTCTTCTGCTACTCCGGCCTCTGGTAAGTCTCCTCTTTCCTCCTCAGGTGTGCCGGCAAAGAAGCCTTCCTCTGAGTCTCGTGTCATCGGCGTCTTCGAGACATCATTCTAAGCGTGCCTCCTCACGTAGGGAATACTCATCCTCGAGGTCGCCCCCAAAGGAGCGCACTGCTGCACCCTCGACCCACCTTCCTTTGGTTTTGGTGCCTATGTTCGAGGTCATGCTTAAGGCTAATATTACCACACAGCTTTCCTCGGTGGTAAGCCAACTCGTCTCGACCTCGACGCCTGTGGCTTCGGTCTCGACCGAGTCGCGGTCTGCCCAGCCTGAGCGTCCCCTCGTTTCTCGAGGCGTGAACCGCAAGACTCGTCAGGTTCCCTCGAGCGATTCTTCCTTCCCTGAGGTGCCGAGGACCTTTCGGGGGTCCCGGCTGGGGGGTCGTGTTTCCCCCGCTACTGGGGCGAAGCTTGCCTCTTCTAAAAAGCCCCAGTCTTCCCCGCCCTGTTGGGGCAGGTCTCCGATCTCAAGACCGTCTACACACACGCTTGTCTTCGAATTGGACTCTAGTGTTTGTTCCCCATCGAGAAGCTTGCGGTTTCAAAGGGGCCTGCTTCAAAGCCTGTTGGGGATTTTTTCTATACACTAACAACTGGGGAGATATACAATATTATTCTGTGATGATTGTTGAATCACCTTTTAAATTTATCACAGCTCTATAGTTATAAATATAATGAAATTTAAGTATAATTATTGTGAAGTGTTCAGACCAATACCCTTAAATTCAGTGATCTCACCAAACTGGGGTATACTCGGGACCATCATATCACTTCTATTGTCCCTTTGCCATCCTGCTCCATTTGTACAATACAATAGGTCTTACTATGTATGCTTATAAAAAGATAGATTTCACTTATCTTGAATGTAACTTCAATGGGCTTGGCGGTTATCTCCTTGACCTCCAGCTGCGATGAGATTAAAGTGCGAAAAACTTAAAGTGCTGTGTGCTACTTGTGCTTGCCATAACAACCGTGCTTACTAAAATTAGTTGATACTAAGCCCGGCCCCCAGACTCGAGTTTCGGGTCCTTCGTCAGGAGGGGTCCTTGTTAAAAACACAATTTTAATTAAAACCTAATTAAAACTTGAATTTAAAGCAGTACTGAATCGCTGTACGTTTTACTTTTATAAATCTCATTCTACCTGTCCCATGAGCCTACCATTATAAATCACTCTTACATACCTGTGAGGCTTACTACTACTGGGTTAACATCGAAGAAAGAGCACACTGAAAATCTGTCTGCCTACGTGCATTATATATACTCCACTTTGCTTTTGGTCACTCCCCCTACTTCTGCAAATATCTAACCGGAAATGACATGTCTTCCTTACCGATGAGGTTAATACATTATAGATTTAACCATTCAATTTCTGAATTAAGGCCATATGGGTGTAAAGTATTCTTATTGAAGATGAGACGTTGTTCTTTTTGCAGCAAGCATTTTGTAATGTCCCCTTCGTATGAGTCTATGTGAATCAGAACCGTTGCTTTAAAGTAAGTTTAAGTTTCAAGTTTATTGGCATTTGATGAATCGCTTATCACAATATCTAAGCGATGTACATAGTAAAAGCCACCAGACAGTGGTTTAACATACAATTTAGACAGGTTAGACATAGAACAGACAGTTTACTAAAAATATTATTAAAATTGATGAAAAAAGTCAAAATAACTTAAAGTTAAAAATTGTTAAAATCTAGACAGATATGAATTGGAAGGGAGGAGGGGGAAAAGTTACAATGTCGTTATTTGTTGAAATTTTACATAAAAGGGAAAAAAACAATAAGGAGGGAAGGGATTTAATAAAATTTTGTCAAATTATTATATGATGTAGGAACTTTTAGTATGTCATTTCATGTATCAAATGCATCTTGAAATAGAAAAGTTTTTAACATTTTCTTAAATGAAATAAGGTCTTTTTCGCTTCTAATAAAGTTTGGTAGGGAATTCCATAACGTAGGGGCCATAACGGAGAATATGTCATTTCTTCTTGTGCCGATGATTTTCAAAGAAGGAATTGATAATAAATTCGAGGAGGATGATCGTAGAGAATGTATAGAATTATATGTAGGAGGGGTTGCTTTAAAGTAGCAGGTTTTCTCTCAGTAACATAAATAAAACATATAAATAAAGCCAAAGCAAGGATTTTCCTAACTGGGTACCATTATGTAAAAATAAAAAAAAGCAAACCACTAATTGTTTTTACAGTATTTTCATGTAAGCTGTCTGTTCTGAACAACTAAGAAATGTTGTACATACAGATCTTTGTTGCTCAGAGACTGAGGCTCTGTGCTAGTCCCCATTCAAAGATGTTATATGATTTCTGTCCCTATATTAGACTTACTTCTCATCCTGTACTCTCACATACTTAACTGCCTACTTAGGCCATCAGTTTAAATTTATTTCATTCTGTGGAAGACCCAGAGAAAGGCAGAAATTTCCTCTCCATGGTAGGAATTTCTAGAACAAGTGTTTCTTTTGCTTTTACCTTGGAGAATCTGAGAAATATTAAAGTAAGTTATACTTTTTAAAGACTGTTATTACATTGAGACCTGTTACTGATGACCTGTTACTCCTAACCAAATAAAATATTTGTTTTCTTTTCAGTGCAAACCAGAATTCAAAGTTGCAGGATTATATGTAATTGACTCCATTGTTCGTCAGTCTCGTCATCAGTTTGGAATAGACAAGGATGTTTTTGGGCCAAGATTCACAAAAAACATTACAGCCACATTCCAGTGTTTATATCTTTGTCCTTCTGAAGACAAGGTAAAAGTAACGTTTAGCAACATAAGTTTGATTTCTTGGACCTGTAAATATTGTCTCTACAGCATTCCCAGTTGACTTGGAGAGCAGAAGACATTAGCCAGTATATGCTGCATGGAAGGACTTTAATATGATTCTTCTTTATTTGTTTATTCAATTTTCTATGCCGCTCTCCCCAGGATTTACATGAATTTATTCAGGTATTCAAGCATTTTTCCCTGTTTGTCCTGGCGGACACAATCTATTTAATGTGCCTGGGGCATGCTGTCTGTCATTGTGCAATGGCAATATCTATTCTAGTGCGACAGACACATTATTCCTGAACCTTTAGGTAATCAATTTATTCCCATGAGAATTTGCATAGAGAGCCTCATTAGCATTCTTTTGCTTCACCTTCCATTTTTCTGGGCTATCCTCCAATTCCTTACAATTGGCTATCTTCCAATTCCCTCTACAAGCAAGATGATAGGCGCCTGTCTTTTCTGCTTGTATGTTTTCCATTAAATTTGGTTTTTGCTTACCATTTGTGAGGCTTTTTGGCGCTGCAGAGGATCCCATTCTTGGGACATCTCTGGCTGTGGGAGAGCGCAGACTCTGAGATTAAGGGTCTGCTTCAGAGGAGCAGATGCTTTGCAGTTAGACAAGTTCCTGCTGAACCAGAACATATGCATGTCAGGCTAGTCTCAGGGCACTGGTCTTTGGCCGCTGTGTGAACGGACTGCTGAGCATGATGGACCACTGGTCTGACCAAGCAGCTGCAATTCTTATGTTCTTAGTGCACTCACTTGGACAGCCTGCACTACAGTTTGGAGCCTCAAGGAGCGATCCCTTGAGTGCAGGCTGAGTGGCGCCTTAGTGTGTTTTTCCAGGATCGTGCCAACTGCTTTCCTCCCCACGACTATGCATGTGAGGTTCTGATGGGGGTTGAGGTGTCCGGCAGGTTGTTGGGCCTGAGAAGAAGTCTGGATTCCAGGCTTGTTTGAGGCAGAAGTTTTCCCTTTAACTGTCTGCAGCTTTCTCACAAGCAGCCCCCAGTACACAGCATGACATAGTGAGTAACAGATAGCTTTAAATCAGAATCAGAGGGAGGGGTGGTCTTTAAAAGTGTGTTTTCTGTTTTGGGATTAGAGCCAGGGTCCCTCCACCTCTGAAATCCCCAAATTACTACCTTTTGGATCCCGGTGTAGCATTTACAGTATGTTTTTGACACTAAAATCGCTACTGCCGTGGCCATCTTGGATTTCCCGATTTGAAAACAAAAGCCTCAAAACAACTCGATTTTGATAAAAAACAGGTATGATGAACTCCTCCTCAGGCCAAGATACCTTGGATTTATGCCAGATTTGTGCTTTATAGCTGACTTAGGATTGTCTGTATTGCACATGCTGCGTGTGAGGGGGAGCAAGAGTTGCTAGCTTACCTTTTTCTAGTCCCTTGGTGGTGTTAGTGCCTATATGTGTGAGGGGGCCAGGCAAAAAGTCCAGGTTTGAGCTGGGGAACAGCACAAGTCCATCCCTGATAAAATGCAGCTGTGCTTTTGCCGTAAAACCCCAGAAAGGAGCTCAGGAGCATCCATAGGGGCCACCTGCAAACCAGGACAGGGGTTCCCTTCTGAATTTATCAATTTGATGTTTGAAGCTTGCATGACATAACATTCTTCAGTGTTCTCCCCAGAAATTTTTTCCAGCCAGATGGCACAAAAAAGTAGCTGGGTGGAGCGGGACAGGGAAATTTGGTGGTGCAAATTTGGTGCTATGCAAATTACCCCTCCCTGCTCACGGTGAAGGAGTAGGGCAGGGGTGTCCAATCTTTTGGCTTCCCTGGGCCGCATTAGATGAAGAAAATTTTTTTCTGGGGCTGTGCAAACACTAACACTAGCTGATGAGCAAAAAAAAAAAGGCTGAGTAGGTCCCAAATTTGCATTCACTAATATAGAAGATGTACGTTTCTAATAATAAGCCTTCATTAAAGGGACACTGTGGAGAGGAACCCAAAAAAGCTGTAATGCTTACCCTGACTGAGTGATCTTCCACGTGCACTGCTAACAGTGGGAGCAGCCACAGTCTTACGCATCCCCACTCTGATAAGCAGGGATGCGCACTCCTTGTTTTCCCATTCACTTCTATTACAGCTACGGTGAGCCTCTTCAAAGGTGAGCCTCATCAGAGCGGGGAAGCTGAATCAGCTGTCAGTGGCGCACGTGGAAGATCGTTCAGTCAGGGTAAATATTACTGCTTTTTTGGGCCTTCCACTTTGAGCTTAGGCTCCCTTAAAATGAACATCTCTCCTGCTGCAGCTAGTAGGGATCCCCAAGCCTCACCAACTGACAGCCATCTCCTCCCCTCAACTTACCAAGTTCTGCAGCTGGCAGCAATATTGCAGAGCTGCTGCCTTTTTTTTTTCATCTTTATTCCTTTTTATTTCTTTCAACAAGTGTACAATATTATTACAAATAATTCACATCATTCACTTGACATTCTTAATCAATATAATTACACATCTTTTAATTCCCTCCACCCACCTCCCATCCCCTCCCATATCAACAAAATATTTTACCCAAACATATACATACTTAGATTATCCCAGGACAAGCAGGCAGGTATTCTCACTAGTGGGTGATGTCATCCGACAGAGCCCCGATAACGGACATCTTGCAAACATGTCTTGCTTGAAGAAACTCAGAAGTTTCGAGATGCCCGCACCGTGCATGCGCCAGTGCCTTCCCGCCCGATGGTTCAGGCATGTCTCCTCAGTTCTTTTTCTTCCGCGGAGCTGAGAAGTCTATCTTCAATTTGCGCCCATTGAATCTCTTTTTTTGCCTTCTATTTTGCCGCGAGTTGAGTTCTTTTGGCTCTCCTGTGCATTTATTTCTTTCTTTGATTTCTTTTTTTTAAAAAAAAAATATTTTTCCTTCTGATACCGGGTCGGCCGCGTGGCTGGGGCCCCGCGCCTTCGACCTTGCGGCGGAGCTTTTCCGGCCTATGTCCCGGCCGATTACCGGTTTCAAAAAGTGTAGCAAGTGCCAGCGCGCGATTTCGCTCACGGACCCTCATCGACGCTGCTTACAGTGTCTGGGACCGGATCACTTCCCGAAATCGTGCCGGCCTTGCTCCACTCTGACGGCGAGAGCGTTTAAGCGCCGCTGTCTACTGTGGGAGTCCATGTTCAAGATGAAAGCTTCATCGGATCCTGCAGCTTCGACATCGACGGGTGCTTCGACTCCTTCAGCGAAGCCCTCTGCCTCCTCGGCTGCTTCGGGCCTCCTGAAACCGGCATCGTTCACACCGGTTTCGGCCCCGGCTTCGGCGCCGATGCCTTCCTCCGTCTCCTCGGAGCAGGTATCGACCCCTATAGTTCCACCGGTGGTGCTCAAGGTGCCGAAGACTGGCAAGCAGAAGCACGCAGCACCGAAGGAGCGCGGAGACCGTGCGGAAGGGCCCCCTTTTGGTGCGGATCCCTCCATATCGGCTTCGTTGCGGTCCCTTCTGGAGGCTCAGTTCGTGGAGTTCATGCAGACCATGGGGCCTCGACTGATTGCCACCATTCAGGGTGACCTCCCAGCTTCAGCTTCGAGGGGCGGACCGCCCCCTCCTCCTCCTCCTCCTCGCCGCACGACCTCGTTGCTCGGCGAGGAGGAGCGGCGAGCGGTGTCCGGGTCCTCGAGGAGGTCCTCCGTTAGTGCTGTGCCTCCTTTGGAACCGATTCCCTCGAGGAGGGCCTCCCTTAGTGATATGCCTCCCTTGGAGCCCATCCCCTCGAGGAAAGCCTCGTTTAGTGAGCTGCCTCCCTTGGAACCGATTACTCCGCCCCATGACTCAGTGTGGCGTCCACCTTCGGGGCCACCCAGTCCTGGGCATAGCAGGAAGCAGGACGAGTTCTTCCGAACCCCCTATCAAGCCTGGGCGGTGTCAGGGGAGGCACCGACTCTTCCGCCTCTGCGATCGACGGCATCGAGTCCGATCTGCTCCTTGGAGGCGTCTGACCCAGTTTCTCACAGACGGGCTCAATCCCCTTCCAGGCATCGATCCAGACATTCTTCGAAGCATTCCTCTCGGCATTCGACCGTCTCGCCTCAGAAGAAATTGCCTCGGTTGGGGTATGCTGCTTCGACTGGGTCTCCTCCTCCGGGCCCGGAGTTCGAGGACCCCGAGGTTTTCTACTCGTCCTGTTGCTCGCAGGCCTCTCTGGAGCCTGAAGCCTCTTCTTCTTCTAGTCCGTCTTGCAGACCGGCGACGGCGGACCAACTGTCCTTTTCATCGTTCCTCAGGCAGATGGCAGATGACATGGACATTACTCTCGATGCTGGGTCTCGATATTCCAAGGAGTACCTCGATACCATGCACTTGCCTCGTCCTCCGGCAGAGTCCTTGCGGCTTCCCCTGCACAAGCTCCTCGACCAGACCTTCATGCGATGCTTCGAGTCTCCTTACTCTATCCCTGCTGTCCCTGGCAAATTGGATGCGCGGTACCGCACGGTGCATCATAAAGGCTTCGAGGGTCCTCAGCTTTCTCACCAGTCCCTCCTGGTCGAATCCTCGCTCAAGTGGTCTCATCCTGGCCAGGTCTATGCTTCAGTGCTTCCGGGCCGCGAGGGCAGAACCATGGATAAGTTTGGTCGACGCATCTATCAGAATTCGATGATGGCGTCTCGAGTCCTGAATTACAATTTCCACTTTGCAGCCTACTTGGAATTTTTTCTACCTGTGCTTCGGAAGTTCACACCATACATCGAGTCCCAGGCTAGGTTTGAGTTTGAGGAAGTGGTTGCTTCGCTGTCCCATCTTCGGCTTCAGTTAATGCAATCTGCCTATGATGTGTTCGAGCTCTCAGCCCGAGCGGCGGCCTGCTCGGTGGCGATGCGCCGGTTGGCCTGGTTGCGGACCATTGATATGGACCCGAATCTTCAGGACCGCCTGGTGAACGTCCCGTGTGCTGGGGCGGATCTTTTTGACGAATCCATCGAGACTGTCATGAAGAAGTTGTCTGACCACAAAAAGTCCTTCCAATCTCATGAAGAAGTTGTCTGACCACAAAAAGTCCTTCCAATCTATCCTTCGGCCGAAGCCTAAGCCTCAGCAGTCTCGACCTTCTCATCCGCCGTTGATTTATCAGAGGCGTTATCAGCCGAGGCAAACTCCACCTGCGAGGCAACCGGCGAAGCGTCAGCCTCCCCAGAAGGGTCAGCCTAAGTCTCAGTCGCCTGCTGTCCCTAAGACCACTCAGCCTTTTTGACTGTCTCGTCGAGGGCATAACCAACCTTGTTTTGCCTCCCCCTGTTTTTCCCATCGGAGGGCGCCTCCATCATTTTTATCATCGCTGGGAGGCCATAACAACCGACCTCTGGGTCCTTACTATCATCAAGGAAGGATACTCTCTTCATTTCCATCGGGTCCCTCCGGACCACCCTCCAAGAGAGTATCCTTCCAACTTGACTCAGACCGCCCTTCTTCTTCAGGAAGCTCAGGCTTTGCTCCGGCTTCGTGCCGTGGAGCCGGTTCCGACGGACCAACTGAACCAGGGGTTTTACTCCCGGTACTTCCTTGTTCCGAAGAAGACGGGCGACCCGCGACCCATTTTGGACCTCAGGGTCCTCAACAAATTCCTAGTCAAAGAGAGGTTTCGCATGCTGACACTTGCTTCTCTCTACCCCCTCCTCGAGCAGAACGACTGGTTATGCTCTCTGGATCTCAAGGAGGCCTACACTCATATTCCCATTCATCCGGCCTCTCGCAAGTTCCTCAGATTTCGGGTGGGACATCTCCATCTGCAATATCGAGCGCTTCCATTCGGCCTGTCTTCGTCCCCCAGAGTCTTCACCAAATGTCTGGTGGTGGTGGCCGCGGCCCTCCGGAACCAAGGTCTTCAGGTATTCCCCTACCTCGACGACTGGCTGATCAAGGCTCCCTCGGCCTCGGGGGTCCTCTCAGCGACCCTGTCAACGATTCTGTTCCTGCAGAGTTTGGGATTCGAGATCAACTTTCCCAAGTCTCATCTACAGCCGACCCAGTCTCTTCCCTTCATCGGGGCTGTCCTGGATACCGTACGTCTCAGAGCATTCCTTCCTTCTCAGCGCATGGATGCTCTTCTTCATCTCTGCCAGTCTGTGTCTTCTCGCCAGACCATCTCAGCGAGACACATTATGGTCCTCCTGGGCCACATGGCCTCTACAGTTCATGTGACGCCGTTTGCCAGACTCCACCTCAGAATTCCTCAGTGGACCCTGGCATCTCAGTGGACTCAGGTGTCGGATCCGTTGACTCGACACATCACAGTCACTCCTGCTCTTCGGCAGTCTCTACTCTGGTGGATGACCTCTTCGAATCTATCCAGAGGTTTGCTGTTTCATTCTCCTCCCCACCAGAAGGTTCTCACAACCGATTCCTCGACCTATGCCTGGGGAGCGCATCTGGATGGGCTTCGCACTCAGGGATTCTGGACCTGTGCGGACCGACTCCATCAAATCAATCTTCTGGAGCTCAGAGCCATCTTCAATGCTCTTCAAGCTTTTCAACATCTGCTTCACGTCATGGTGGTCCTCATTCGCACCGACAATCAGGTCGCCATGTATTATGTCAACAAGCAAGGGGGCACGGGCTCGGCCTCCCTCTGCCAGGAAGCTCTCAGAGTCTGGGATTGGGTGGTTCGCCACAACACCTTCCTCAAAGCTGTCTACATTCAGGGGAGGGACAATGTCTTGGCGGACAAACTGAGTCGTCTTCTCCAGCCTCACGAATGGACACTCCACTCCAAGCCCCTTCATCAGATCTTTGCTCAGTGGGGAACGCCTCAGATAGACCTCTTTGCGGCTCCCCACAATTTCAAGCTGCCTCAGTTTTGCTCCAGGATCTACGCTCCTCATCGCCTCGAGGCAGATGCTTTTCTGCTGGATTGGGGGAATCGCTTTCTGTATGCGTTTCCGCCATTCCCTCTCATTCAAAAGACTCTAGTCAAACTGAAGTCCGAACATGCCACCATGATTCTGATAGCTCCTCGGTGGCCCAGGCAACCTTGGTTCTCCCTTCTACTTCAACTCAGCAGCAGGGAACCATACCTACTTCCAGTGTTTCCTTCACTGCTTACTCAGCATCAGGGGTCTCTGCTTCATCCCAACCTGCAGTCTCTCCACCTGACAGCTTGGTTCCTCTCAACGTAACTCCGCACCAGTTTTCCCAGGCGGTGAGGGATGTCTTGGAGACTTCCAGGAAGCCTGCTACTCGTCAATGCTACTCCCAAAAATGGACTAGATTTTCTTCATGGTGTATTTCCAATTCTAAGGAGCCTCAGCGGGCCTCCCTATCCTCTGTTTTGGATGGTCGGGATATTAAAAACCAATAAACTTGGAAACTTGGAAACTATCTTTTACATCTGTCTCAGTCTGGTCTCAAGTCGACATCTATACGAGTCCCACCTGAGTGCTATTGCGGCTTTCCATCAGCCTCTACAAGGGAAACCTCTCTCTTCTCATCCTGTGGTTTCCAGATTTATGAAAGGACTTTTTCATGTCAATCCTCCTCTCAAACCGCCTCCAGTGGTTTGGGATCTAAATGTTGTCCTTTCTCAGCTTATGAAACCTCCTTTTGAGCCTCTGAGCAAGGCTCCACTAAAGTTTCTCACTTGGAAAGTGGTTTTTCTGGTGGCCTCACATCTGCTCGCAGGGTCAGTGAGCTTCAGGCCTTGGTGGCGGACCCACCTTTCACAGTATTCCATCATGACAAGGTGGTCCTCCGCACTCACCCGAAATTCCTGCCTAAAGTGGTCTCTGAATTTCACCTCAACCAATCCATTGTGCTTCCAGTGTTCTTTCCAAAGCCTCATTCTCATCCTGGAGAATCAGCTCTTCACACTCTGGACTGTAAACGTGCTTTGGCTTTCTACTTGGATCGCACCAAACCACACAGAACTGCTCCTCAACTTTTCGTCTCCTTTGATCCAAACAAGTTGGGACGACCTGTATCGAAGCGCACCATCTCCAACTGGATGGCAGCTTGTATCTCTTTCTGCTATGCCCAGGCTGGATTACCTCTTCCCTGTAAGGTCACAGCACATAGGGTCAGAGCAATGGCAGCCTCTGTAGCCTTCCTCAGATCGACACCGATTGAGGAGATTTGTAGGGCTGCCACTTAGTCCTCGGTTCATACGTTACATAGAAACATAGAAATAGACGGCAGATAAGGGCCACGGCCCATCCAGTCTGCCCACCTTAATGACCCACCCCTACCTTTCTCTGTGAAGAGAACCCACGTGACGATCCCATTTTGTCTTAAAATCGGTCACGCTGCTGGCCTCAATCACCTGAAGTGGAAGACCATTCCAGCGATCTACCACTCTCTCGGTGAAAAAGTATTTTTCTGGTGTCACCGTGCAGCTTCCCTCCCCTGATTTTCCACGGATGCCCTCTTGTAGCCGTGGGACCTATGAAAAAGAAGATATCTTCTTCCACCTTGATGCGGCCCGTGAGATATTTGAACGTCTCGATCATGTCTCCCCTCTCTCTGCGTTCCTCGAGTGAGTATAGCCGCAACTTATCCAGCCGTTCCTCATACGGGAGGTCCTTGAGTCCTGAGACCATCCGGGTGGCCATTCGCTGGACCGACTCCAGTCTCAGCACATCTTTGCGGTAATGAGGCCTCCAGAATTGAACACAGTATTCCAGATGGGGTCTCACCATGGATCTATACAATGGCATAATGACTTCAGGCTTATGATTGACGAAACCCCTACGTATACACCCTATGATTTGTCTAGCCTTAGATGAAGCCTGCTCCACTTGATTGGCAGTCTTCATGTCTTCACTGATGATCACCCCTAAGTCCCGTTCTGCTACAGTCCTTGCTAGGATCTCGCCATTAAGGGTGTAACTTCTGCATGGGTTTTGGCTGCCAAGGTGCATGACCTTGCATTTTTTGGCATTGAAACCTAGTTGCCAGATCCTAGACCAGCGCTCCAATAGGAGTAGGTCGTGCGTCATATTGTCGGATATTGAGTTTTTGACCGTTGCACTCCTTTCTACTACATTGCATAGTTTGGCGTCATCTGCGAATAACGTTATTTTACCTCGAAGCCCTTCTTCCAAGTCTCTTATAAAGATATTGAACAGGATCGGGCCCAAGACCGATCTCTGCGGCACTCCACTGATCACCTCTGTCATTTCAGAGGGGGTGCCATTCACCACCACCCGCTAAAGCCTGCCTCCAAGCCAGTTCTCAACCCATTTTGTCAAAGTGTCACCCAATCCTATAGAACTCATTTTGTTCAACAGCCTGCGGTGTGGTACGCTATCGAAAGCTTTGCTGAAGTCTAAGTATACGATGTCCAGGGGCTCCCCAACATCCAGCTTCCTCGTCACCCAGTCAAAGAAGCTGATCAGATTGGATTGGCAGGATCTCCCCATAGTAAATCCATGTTGACGGGGACCCCGTAGATTCTCCTCGTTCATGATCGTATCCAATTGACGTTTGATTAGAGTTTCCATCAGCTTGCTCACTATTGATGCTCATTATTGTCTGGATACTTTCTCCAGACGGGATGGGCAGTTTGGCCAAACTGTGTTACAAAATTTTGTTCTCCTAAGTTACCAACTCTCCCTCCATCCCATTGAGGTTAGCTTGGAGGTCACCCACTAGTGAGAATACCTGCCTGCTTGTCCTGGGATAAAGCAATGTTACTTACCGTAACAGTTGTTATCCAGGGACAGCAGGCAGCTATTCTCATGTCCCACCCACCTCCCCTGGGTTGGCTTCTCTGCTAGCTACCTGAACTGAGGAGACACGCCCGGACCATCGGGCGGGAAGGCACTGGTGCATGTGCGGTGCGGGCATAAGAACATAAGCAGTGCCTCCGCCGGGTCAGACCATAGGTCCATCCTGCCCAGCAGTCCGCTCCCGCGGCAGCCCAAACAGGTCACGACCTGTCTGAATCACCAGAAGGGGCTCCCTTGCCACCTTGGTTTCTCATTGAAGTCCTATCTTCCCATCGAAGTCCTAACCCTCCGGTCTTGCACATGCACGACCTGATTGGGTTTCTATACTTATTACCTGGTTAGCTTTCTATACTTGTGTTACATCCCAGCACCTCTCTCAGTATAGAAAGCTAACCAGGTAATAAGTATAGAAACCCAATCTAAACTTCTGAGTTTCTTCAAGCAAGACATGCTTGCAAGATGTCCGTATCGGGGCTCTGTCGGATGACATCACCCACTAGTGAGAATAGCTGCCTGCTGTCCCTGGATAACAACTGTTACGGTAAGTAACATTGCTTTCTCCCTCCCCCCCATTTTTACAAATTATCCCTTAAGGAAAAAGAATAATCCTTAATCATTACAATATTCAATTAATGGCCTCCACACCTCCTTAAACCTTTTAAAATATCCCCTCTGTACTGCAAGAAATCTTTCCATCTTATACACATGACAAACTGAGTTCCACCAAAAACTACAATTCAATCTAGAATAATCTTTCCAATTAGACGTTATTTGTTGAATTCCCACTCCAGTAAGAATCATCAATAATTTGTTGTTTGCTGCAGATATCTGACTTTTGGCCCTCATACACATTCCAAAAATCACTGTGTCGTAGGATAATGCTACATGATTTTCCATCAACATATTAACCTGATCCCATATTGATATCCAAAATGCCTGAATACATGGACAATAAAATAAAAGATGGTCTAAAGTTCCAATTTCAATTTTACAATGCCAGCATCTATTAGACTTAGAGCAATCTAATTTTTGTAATCTAGTAGGGGTCCAGAATGCTCTATGCAACAAAAAGAACCATGTTTGCCTAATAGATGCCGACATCGTACCTTTAATTCTCCAAGACCAAATACGTGGCCATTGAGATGCATTAATTTGATGCTTAATCTCAATGCTCCAAATATCTCTTAATCCATTTTTTGGTTTCTTATTCAAATAATTAAATATAATTTTTTACCACTTTGCGGCCTGGTGTCCCATAAAATCTGCCTGGAAACATAAGAATTCTAAGCTGTAATGATCATTTAAAGATTTCCATTCAGGGAACCCCACCTGAATAGCCTGCTTCAATTGCAACCATTTATAACTTTGTTTTTTATTCAGACCATATTTATGTTGCAATTGTGAAAAATCAAGCAGCTTACCATTATCAATTACTTCAGTTAAAGATCTTATACCTGCTTGCTGCCTTAAGAACATAAGAACGTAAGAATTGCCGCTGCTGGGTCAGACCTGTGTTCCATTGTGCCCAGCAGTCCGCTCAAAGACCAGTGCTCTAAATGAGTCCAGCCTCACCTACGTACGTTCCAGTTTAGCAGGAACTTGTCTGACTTTGTCTTGAATCCCTGGAGGGTGTTTTCCCCTATAACAAGACTCTGCAAGAGCGTTCCAGTTTTCTACTACTCTCTGGGTGAAGAAGAACTTCCTTACGTTTGTATGGAATCTATCCCCTTTTAACTTTAGAGAGTGCCTTCTCGTTCTCCCTAACCTTGAAGAGGGTGGAAAAATCTATCTTTATCTGCTAAGTCTATTCCCTTCAGTATTTTGAATGTTTCAATCATGTCCCCTCTCAGTCTCCTCTCTTCAAGGGAGAAGAGGCTCAGTTTCTCCAATCTCTCACTGTACGGCAACTCCTCCAGCCTCTTAACCATTTTAGTCGCTCTTCTCTGGACCCTTTCGTGTAGTCCCGTGTCCTTCTTCATGTACGGTGACCAGTGCTGGACTCAGTACTCCAGGTGAGGGCGCACCATAGCCCGGTACAGCAGAATGATAACCTTCTCCGATCTGTTCTTGATTCCCTTCTTAATCATTCCTAGCATTTTGTTTACCCTTTTTGCCGCTGCCGCACATTGCGCGGACAGCTTTGACTTGTCGATCAGAACTCCCAAGTCTCTTTCCTGGGAGGTCTCTCCAAGTACCGCCCCGGACATCCTGTATTCGTGCATGAGATTTTTGTTACCGACATGCATCACTTTACACTGACCAACGTTGAACCTCATTTGCCATGTTGATGCCCATTTCTCGAGCTTGATTATGTCACATTGCAGATCTTCGCAATTCCCTCGCGTCCTTACTACTCTGAATAACTTCATATCGTCCGCTAATTTAATCACCTCACTCGTCGTACCATGTCCAGGTCATTTATAAAGATGTTGAGGAGCACGGGTCCAAGCACCAAGCCCTGCGGTACCCCACTGATGACACTCTTCCAGTCCGAATATTGTCTATTTACCCCCCACTCTCTGTTTCCTATGCTCCAGCCAGTTTTTAATCCATATGAGTATTTCACCTTCGATTCTATGGCTTGCAATTTTCCGAAGTAGTCGTTCATATGGAACCTTGTCAAACGCCTTCTGAAAATCCAGATATACAATGTCGACCGGGTTTACTCCCTCAAAGAAGTGCAGCAAATTCGTCAAACACGATCTGTCTTTGCTGAAACCGTGCTGACTGGTCCTCATCAGATTGTGTCCGTCAAGGTGATCAATGGTGCGGTCCTTTATCAGCACCTCTACCATCTTTCCCGATACCGAGGTCAGACTCACCGGTCTGTAGTTACCCGGATCTCCCCTCGAACCTTTCTTGAAGATCGGCGTAACATTCTCCCTGCCCCCTCTCCCCACCTTGGCTTTCATGCATGCATGAAAGCAGTGGCAGCTTGAGGATATTGCCATTGGCTGCAAAGCTTAGAGATTTTGGGTTGCCAGACTGGAGAAAGATGTTTTCAGGTGGCAGGGCTTTGGAATCCCCTATAGCTCAAGTATTTTTAAATTGCCTTCGGGCAGGGAGAAACTTTGGTACCCATCCACTAATTTTGGGCTCCAGTCCCTCCATTAAATCAGGTGTATATGACTATGCCATTGATTACAAAAATAATTGTGATGCACATATCCCAAAGCTAACATATTCCTGTTAATAAATTCAAAATAAAACAATTTTTTCTACCTTGTTGTCTGGATATGTTGTTTTTCCATCATCTTGGTCCCAGTTTCTCTTTCTTCTTTTTGTCTATCTTCAACTAATTATCTTTCCAGTGTCTGCTGTTCATTTTTTCTCTCCTCTTGTTCCATTTCCTCCTTATGCTTGTCTCCAATGTATTGATTTTTCCCTTTCAGCTTTCTTAAGTTTTTCTTTTCTTTTTTGCCTCTGTCCACTCAAATCTTGCCTTCTTTCTCACCCTTCTTTTTAAATGTTCAGCTGCCTCTCAATTCTCCATCTTCTCTCAGTTCCTAGCTCTCTCATTTCCCATCTCACTCCTTTCCCAGCCTCCTATTTCCTGCTATCTACTCCCCATTATCACATTTCTACCACTGTACTCGCTGCTCTCTCACTCATCTTGTCATCTCCCTTTTGACCTCATTCTCATGGCTCACCACTTTCAGAATCCTCCTCCCTCTCTCCACCAGTCAGGCTGTAACTCCCTGTCTCTTTCTTTCCATCCCCTTTCTTATCCCAGCTCTCTTCCCTCCTGCCCTCCCATGGGTCCATCTCTCCTCCTCTATTCACATGGTCCAACATTTTTCTCCCTCTCTTTTCTGTTTTTCTTCTTCCCTCCCCCCTTGATACTGGAAAAGCTAGAGTGCAGTTATGGAATCATTTACCTGGTTTAGTACAATGCAGTGCCAGATGGAAGTTTCAGAGAATGTTGAAAACTCAACTCTTTGCAAGGCATTTAGTTTGCCTGCTTGTATTTTGTAAGATCTGGGGTAGGATTTGAGCGTAGTGACATGCATTTTGATTGTTGTGTTTGGAAGAATGTAACTAGCGGTGTGCCTAAGGGCTCGGTTCTTGGGCCTATCTTATTCAATATCTTTGTAAATGACCTGGAAGAAGAAACGACCAGTGTTATTGTCAAGTTTGCAGATGACACAAAGCTATGCCGGACAATCAGGTCACAAAAAGACAGCGAGGAACTCCAGAGAGATTTGAAACAACTTGAGAGATGGGCAGAAAATTGGCAGATGAGTTTTAATGTGGAAAAATGCAAAGTGATGCACCTGGGCAGAAAAAACAAGGAGCATGAGTATAAACTGTTAGGTATAACATTGGGAAAGAGCGAACAAGAAAAAGACCTAGGGGTACTGATAGACAGGACCCTGAAGCCGTCGGCTCAATGCGCAGTGGCGGCAAAGAAAGCTAACAGGATGTTAGGCATGATAAAGAAGGGAATCACGAGTAGATCAAGGGAGGTCATAATGCCGCTTTATAGAGCAATGGTCAGACCACACTTGGAATACTGTGTCCAACACTGGTCTCCATACCTGAAGAAGGATATAACACTGCTGGAGAGGGTGCAGAGGCGAGCGACGAAGCTAGTAAAAGGTATGGAGAACTTGAGCTACAAAGATTGCCTCAGAAAACTGGGATTATTCACCCTTGAGAAGAGAAGACTGAGAGGGGATCTGATAGAGACTTTTAAATTGCTAAAAGGAATCGACAAAATAGAGCAAGCTCACTCACCAGCAGGGGGAAAGGATTGAGAGCAAGAAACAGCGTTACTCACATTGGTGAATGTGACCCAGACTCGGACCAGAGGTCATGGCCTGAAGCTGAGAGGGGACACGGCCAGGACAAATGTCAGAAAGTTCTGCTTCACACAGCGAGTGGTGAACGCCTGGAACTCTCTCCCGAAAGAGATGGTGGAGGAAACTACCATTCTAGGATTTAAGGGAAAATTGGACGCACATCTTCTTGCAGGACACATTGAGGGATACGAGTGACTAATGTATGCACCAGGGTATGCCTGACTGAGCCTCCGCGTGTGCGGATCACCGGACTGGATGGACCCCAGGTCTGATCCGGTGCAGGCATTTCTTATGTTCTTACGTTAACTTTATTCTTCTATATCGCCAACAATCAAATGACTTCTAGGCGGTTTACACAGAAGAGAAACTGGACAGTCAGCGAAGTACAAAGTATCCTATATAATAAAACCCTAAGGGTTTCGTGTTCCCTGCTGCCGTGGTGTATGATCCGTGGCCGTGTTCCATTTTAGAACCCGGCGGCAGGGAACACTCTGGCCACTCCCCTCCTCCCGCTCTCATTGCTGGAGGAAGCTGCAGGCAAGCTCTCTCTCAGCGGCGCCAGAGCCGCATCATCGCCGCCCAGTACCGCTGCCGACGTCGCTCTTCAAAGGAGCCTGGTGAGAATAGCGGCCGCCTGTAACAAACTTCGCAGGCCGCTCAGAACCTCAGTAGCACGTTTCCTCTGACATACGCGATCGTGTCAGAAGGAAATTGCTACTGAGGTGCATAGCGGCCTGCGAGGTTCACTACAGCTGGCCGCTATTCTCACCAGGCTGCAAACGAACATGCTGGACAGGGGGAGCAGGTAAGGGGCGCTGATGGGCCGGGGATCAGGGAAGAGGGGCAGGGGGAGCACGGAAGAGGTGCTGATGGGCCGGGGAGCAGGGAAGAGGGACAGGGGGAGCATGGAAGAGGTGCTGATGGACGGGGGAACAGGAAAGAGGGACAGGGGGAGCACGAAAGAGGTGCTGATGGGCTGGGGAACAGGGAAGAGGAACAGGGAGAGCACGGAAGAGGTGCTGATGGACTGGGGAGCAGGGAAGAGGGACAGGGGGAGCACGGAAGAGGTGCTGATGGACTGGGGAGCAGGGAAGAGGGACAGGGGGAGCACGGAAGAGGTGCTGATGGACCGGGGGGAAGCGAAGAGGGACAGGGGGAGCACAAAAGAGGTGCTGATGTATTGGGGAGCACGGAAGAGGTGCTGATGGACTGGGGAACAGGGAAGAGGGACAGGGGGAGCACAGAAGAGATGCTGCTGGACACGGGGGACATAAAAGGAAGGGAGAAGGGCTACTGCTGGACAGGGGGAGCTGGCAAGGGGTGGTGGTGGACAGCGGAAGAAAAAGAGACAGAAAGAAAGAAAGACAGACAGAAAGCAGCCAAGGAGAGAGAGAGAGAGAGAGACACATCTATTCTAGCACCCGTTAGTGTAACGGGCTTAAAGACTAGTTGAGAATAAAAGTACAACATGTTATCTAAAGCAGTGTTTTTCAACCGCTGTTCCGCGGCACACTAGTGTGCCGCGAGATGTTGCCTGGTGTGCCGCCGGGCCCGGAGCTGACAGGGGGCCCGAGGCAGGGGCGCCAGTAGCTCGCCAAGGCAAAGTGAGTCGATCACCCAGGACTCACTTTGTCTTGGCGATCTAATCTATCGAGCCGATAAGTCTTCTTCTCCCCGACGTCAATTCTGCAGTCGGAGAGGAAGTTCGGGCCAGCCAATCGCTGCCTGGCTTGGCGGAACTTCCTCTCCGACTGCAGAATTGACGTCGGGGAGAGCATGCGTCGGCGTCGGCTTTGGGGCCTGTTATCCATTGGTGGGTCCTGTTCCCCGATGGCAGCGGCAGTGGCAGTGGCTTGGGGAACGGCAGGGAGAAAGAAAGAAAGGGGGCAGGCAGGGAAACAGAAGGAAAGAAGAGAAACAGAAAAAAAGAAAGAAAGGTCAGGGAGAGAGGAAGAAAAAGTTGGGGGAGGGAATGAGGTGTGGAGGAGAGAAAGCATACAGGCTGATAGAAGGGAAGAAAGATTGGATGCACAGTCAGAAGAAGAAAGTGCAACCAGAAATCACCAGACAAGGTAGGAAAAATGATTTTATTTTAAATTTAGCAAAGTGGAGGCAGTATTACCACAGTTTTCAAAGGAATTTGCCCAAATAACTTAATAGTTAACTGGGTAAATTCCCAGAGATGAAAACTTCCCTTCACTTACTATGCACAGTTCTGAATTTATATCTGCTGTCTATATTTTACAATATGGTCACCTTTTACTAAACCGCAATAGTGGTTTTTAGCGCAGGGAGCCTATGAGCGTCAAGAGCAGCGCTGGACATTCAGCGGAGCTCCCTACGCTAAAAACTGCTATTGTGGTTTAATAAAAAGGATGGAGGGTATATTTGTCTATTTTTGTATGCTATAAAAACCAAATACAGAGAGAGACTGAGAGCTGTTGACGAAGAGCTACGTGTGTGTCTTTCTTCGATTCCAGCCAGAATATCAGCTTTGTGTTCAGCCAAACAGGCCCAGGTTTCGCACTGAATAAAGTATTTTATAATTTTTATAATTTTTATTTCGTAATAAAGTAATTATAAAATACTTTCTTTGTGTTTATTTGATTCCTATTCAAGAGAATTACTTTATATATAGTCAATATAGGCAGAGAGTTAAATTTTTTAACATTTTCTAATGGTGGTGTGCCTCGTGATTTTTTTCATGAAACAAGTGTGCCTTTGCCCAAAAAAGGTTGAAAAACACTGATCTAAAGTATAGACAGTATAAAATTATTGTTAAACATAAACCTTCAGTTAGGAAATGAATTTATCAAATAGTACAGTCTTAATCCATTGTTTTGATATGTGTATTTTGATTGTTGTGTTTGGTTAGGCTGATTGTTTTGATATGTGTATTTTATTATGTATGTCACTTGTGAAGCGCCTAGGTATTTAGGCTTGTATAAATTTTTAAAATAAATATTATCAAAGAACTTAATCTCTCTTTGTTTTCTGGTTCCTTGAGTCTTTGGGGGACTTATGATACTTTAGCTGCTTTGATATTGAAATACTAACTAGTGAAGAGACTGTACATGCTACTTAAATGATATTACTAGTTAGTGTTCTGCTGTCAGGAGAAGGCAGACCTACATGCCTGTACTGATATGGGGTAACTAAAGGAAAGAAACAACTAAGACCTTATTTCTCCATTATGGCCTTTCTCATTGTGGAAAAAGTACAGCATTTTTCTATGGCTATTCAGCTGTTTTGAAAGTGAAAGTTTAAATATGAATTAAATGAGTAATAAACCCAATCATATGTGTTACTTTTCTGTTGAACAGAGTAAAATAGTTCGTGTCCTGAACCTATGGCAGAAAAATGGAGTCTTCAAAATAGAAATCATTCAGCCTCTTCTGGACATGGCAGCAGGAGCTAGTGTCACTGTCCCTGTACCAGAGAACTCAAATGACGACGGTAAGGATTGATTGGTATTTTTCCTTCTTCTGCAGATATCCTTATTGGAATATTGTTAAAACATTTTTGGCATTATCTACAGGACTTTGCTACTTTGAGTCCTATTTACGTTTACCTATTGCTTTTTTGCTCTAGCAAAGATATTCTAGTCTGATATCTTTTATGCTGAGAATCACTAAAGTTGCTTCTAAGCCTTCTTTTTGTTGTGAGACTATCGAATATTTTAGTGGTCAGGTTTGCCATTTGTATCATGAGCCTACATTTTCTATGTACTGGTGGACCAAGAAACAGAAAAGCTAAGGGATGGGGGAATGGTTTTATATCTTAATTGTCATGAGGATCTTCTGATGGATACTGAATGTTTATAGTCTCACAAAATATTCTTACATTTTGTATATAAACGTGGTTTACAACCAAACATAAGGCGGGATGGCAGGTAATCTCTATACATCTACATTTCTCCCTTCCAGTCCATGGGTTTAGGACTTGCGAGTTTCTGCCTCCCAGATGATTGCAAGTTTTAAAGGTTGACTCTCATCCACCCCCACCTCCCTTCTACATCTTGGACTTCTCCAGACTTTACCTGGTGGTCTAGTGATGAAGCGAGGCAGGAGCGATCTTCCTACACTCTTGCCCCATGCAGAACCGCCAACTAAAATGGCTGCCGTGAATGCCTGTTGTAGTCTTATGAGACCACGGGAACTCACGGCAGTCACTTTTGTTAATGGCTCTGCATGGGGCAGGAGCGTAGGAAGATCGCTCCTGCCCCACTTCACTGCTAGATCACCAGGTAAGGTCTGGAGCGGTCCAGGACGCAGGAGGGAAGTGGGGTGGATCAGTCAGCCCTAAAAGTTATTATCCCAGGACAAGCAGGCAGGTATTCTCACTAATGGGTGATGTGATCCAACGGAGCCCCGATACGGACGCCTCACAAGCAGTCTTGCTTGAAGAAACTCGAAGTTTCGAGTCGCCCGCACCGCGCATGCACGAGTGCCTTCCCGCCCAGCACAGGGCGTGTCTACTCAGTTCTTACTTTTCCGCGGAGCTGAGAAGTCCATCTTCGACTCTCTGTGTGAAGTTCGTTCACTTGTGCCTTCTAAAGTCCGCGGATTTGGGTTATTTTGCTCTTAATCGCTGATTCTCGTCGTCTTTTCTTGTTTTCAAAAAAAATAAAATAAAAATAAAAATTTCTTCCGTCAGTTCGACCAGGCAGGCCACATGGCCGCAGTCCCGCGGCTTCGATCTTGCGGCGGAGCTTTTCCGGCCTATGTCCCGGCCTATCACCAGCTTTAAAAAGTGTGCCAAGTGCCAGCGTGCGATTTCGCTGACAGACCCTCATCAACGCTGTATTCGGTGTCTCGGGCCTCAACACCTTCCGAAATCGTGCCAGCCTTGCTCCACACTTACAGCACGTGCTTTCAAGCGTCGCTGCGTCTTGTGGGAGTTGATGTTCAGCATGGAGGCTTCATTGGAGATGTCTTCATTGAAGACCGCCTCGCCTTCGACTTCATCCGCGACTCTCAAGCCTTCCACCTCTGCCGCTCGAGTCTCCTCAAGCCTGCTGCGTTTGTGCCGGCTTCGACTCCAGCGCCCGCTGCGATACCTTCCTCTGTCTCTTCAGGTCAGATAGCACAGCAACCCATTCCTCCAGTGATGCTCAAAATGCCCAAGGCTTCTAAGCCCAAGCACTCTCACACTGCCCCGAAGGAGGGCGAGGCCCGTGCAGGTGGTCCCATTTCTGATTCAGATCCATCCTTGCTGGCCTCGTTCCAGACCTTGCTTGAGAAGCAATTTGTTGAGCTCTTCACCACCATGGGGCCAAAGCTTCTCTCTCAAATCTAGCCTGGGCACACGGAGGCCTCCCGCGAGGTCGAGCCACCTCCAGTACCTCAGCGATACCCACACTCTCTACAGGGAGCAGCGTCTCTGCGAGTGTCTGGTCTGGCATCGATGCATGCATCGCAAGGAGCAGAGTCTTTGCCCATGCCTCCATTAGAACCTATCCACTCGATGCAAGGAGTAGAGTCTTTGCGAGTGCCTCCATTGGAACCGATTCACTCGATGCAGGGAGTAGAGTCTCTGCGAGTGCCTTCGTTGGAACCTATTCACTCGATGCAAGGACTCGAGTCGTTGCGAGTGCCTCGTGGTGATTCCAGCCACCCACTGCTTCGATCAACCGCTTCGAGCCCCATCCACTCACTGGGGGCCCCAGCGAAGACGCACTCGCCTCGTGTGTCGAGGCCTGCTTCCAGACACAGTTCTCATCATCGCTCGAGGCATTCCTCGGGGCACTCGTCTAGACATACCTCGCCTCATCGGAAGCATCCGTTCCTGCAGTATTCTCCGAAACCTTCACCTCCGCTTCCGGATCTAGAGGATACCGTGGGGTCTTTTTCTCCCCCCAGATCTCCTTCCTCGCCGGATCCGGAGGTCTCGACGTCCTCGAGCCCTTCTCGAGGCCCTGCCCTGGCTGACCAGCTGTCTTTTTCATCGTTTCTCCGCCAGATGGCAGCTGATCTGGACATACAACTGGATACCGGGTCTCGGTTCTCGGAGTACCTCGAGACTATGCATCTACCTCAACCTCCTGCTGAGTCCCTCAAGCTTCCTCTCAACAAGCTGCTGGACCAGACTTTCACCCGCTGTCTTGAGACCCCTTATTCAATCCCCGCTGTGTCGGGCAAATTGGATGCCAGGTACTGCACAGTTCACCATAAGGGATTTGATGGTGTCCAACTATCCCACCAATCCCTTTTGGTGGAGTAGTCGTTGAAGCGGTCTCACCCCTCCCAGGTCTATGCCACCATTCCACCTGGCCGGGAGGGCAAGACTATGGACAGATTTGGCAGGCGTATCTACCAGAACTCGATGATGACCTCCAGAATTCTTAATTATAATTTTCACTTTACCACCTATTTTGAGTTTTTCCTGTCGGTCCTGCAAAAGTTTATGCCCTATTTGGACTCTCGAGCACAGTTCGAGTACCAGGAGGTTCTAGCTTCTTTGTTCCAACTCCGGTTACAGATGATGCAGTCCTCCTACGATGCCTTCGAACTCTCTGCGAGGGCTACTGCTTGCGCGGTGGCTATGCGATGCCTGACATGGCTTAGGACCATCGACATGGACCCCAATCTTCAGGACAGGCTGGCTAACGTCCCATGTGCTGGTACCGACCTCTTCGACGAATCCATCGAGGCGGCCACCAAGAAGCTGTCAGACCATGAGAAGTCGTTCCAGTCAATTCTCCGTCCGAAGCCCAAGCCTGCTCCTTCTCGTCCATCATGCCCGCCTTTGATTTACCAGTGGCGTTTCCCTCCAAAGCAGGCTCCTACTATCCGTCTACCAGCATCCCCAGAAACAGCATCAGAAGCTTCAGCCATCTGCTATCCCCAAGGCTCCACAGCCCTTTTGACTGTCTCACAGAGAGCATAACGTCCATTGATCTGCCGTTTTCAGTTTTTCCACTAATTGGAGGTTGTCTCCATCACTTTTACCATCGATGGATGACTATTACCACCGACCTCTGGGTCCTTTCCATCGTCAGGGAGGGATACTCTCTTCAATTCCATCAAGTTCCTCCGGAACATCCTCCAAGAGAGTATCCTTCCAACTTGACCTAGACCGCCCTTCTTCTTCAGGAAGCTCAAGCTTTGCTTCAGCCCCGGGCTGTCGAGCCAGTTCCTTTGGCTCAACAGAACAAGGGTTTTTACTCCCGGTACTTCCTTGTTCCGAAGAAGACGGGCGATCTGCGCCCCATTTTGGATCTCAGGGTGCTCAATAAGTTCCTGGTCAAAGAGAAATTTTGCATGTTGACCCTAGCATCTCTGTATCCCCTCATCGAGCAGAACGACTGGCTATGCTCTCTGGATCTCAAGGAGGCCTACACTCACATTCCCATTCATCCGGCCTCCCTCCAATACCTCAGATTCAGGGTGGGATATCTTCATCTTCAATACCGAGTGCTTCCTTTCGGCCTGGCCTCGTCTCCCAGAGTCTTCACCAAGTGCCTGGTAGTGGTAGCCACAGCGCTCTGGAATCATGGTCTTCAGGTGTTTCCCTACCTAGACGACTGGCTCATCAAGGATTCCACGTCTCAGGGAGTCGTCCAGGTGACCCAGAGGACTATCTGGTTACTGCAGAATTTGGGGTTCGAGATAAACTTTCCAAAATCCCATCTGCAACCCTCCCAGACTCTCCCCTTCATCGGAGCCGTTCTGGAGACTACCCGACTCAGAGCGTTCCTTCCTCCTCAACGTCTGGAAGCTCTCCTCCATCTTTGTCACTCAGTGTCCTCTCGCTCGTCCATCTCGGCGAGACACATGATGGTTCTTCTGGGCCACATGGCCTCTACAGTTCACGTGACTCCTTTTGCCAGACTTCACCTCAGGATTCCTCAGTGGACCCTGGCATCTCAGTGGACGCAGGTATCCGACCCTCTGTCTCGACACATTCAGGTCACTCCTGTTCTGCAACAGTCTCTTCGCTGGTGGATGCTCTCCTCCAATCTGTCCAGAGGTTTGCTGTTTCATACACCCCCCCCATCCGAAAATTCTCACAACCGACTCTTCGACTTATGCTTGGGGGGCTCATCTGGATGGTCTCCGCACTCAGGGTTATTGGACCAGTGCGGACCGCCAGTGCCACATCAATCTCCTGGAACTCAGGGTGATTTTCAATGCTCTCAATGCTTTCCAACATCTGCTTCATGACCATGTGGTGTTTCTCATTGCCCTCACTTCTGCTCGTCGAGTTAGTGAGCTTCAAGCATTGGTTGCGGATCCACCTTTTACAGTGTTCCATCATGACAAGGTGGTTCTTCGCACTCATCCAAAATTCCTTCCTAAAGTTGTCTCGGAATTTCATCTCAATCAATCCATTGATCTTCCAGTGTTTTTTCCGAAGCCTCATTTTCATCCTGGAAAATCAGCTCTTCATACTCTGGACTGTAAGCATGCTTTGGCTTTCTACCTGGAACGCACCAAACCACACAGAATTGCTCCTCAACTTTTCATCTCATTTGACCCGAACAAGTTGGGACGTCCTATCTCTTAAGGATACCATCTCCAACTGGATGGCGGCTTGCATCTCTTTCTGCTATGCCCTGGTTAGATTGCCCCTTCACAGTAAAGTCACAGCCCATAAGGTCAGAGCAATGGCAGCTTCTGTGTCTTTCCTCAGATCGACACCGATTGAGGAGATTTGTAAAGCTGCCACTTGGTCCTCGGTTCATACCTTCACTTCTCATTATTGTCTGGATACTTTCTCCAGACGGGATGGACAGTTTGGCCAAACAGTATTGCAAAATTTATTCTCCTAAGTTGCCAACTCTCCCACCATCCCACTTTGGTTAGCTTGGAGGTCACCCACTTGTGAGAATACCTGCCTGCTTGTCCTGGGATAAAGCAATGTTACTTACCGTAATAGTTGTTATCCAAGGACAGCAGGCAGCTATTCTCACATCCCACCCACCTCCCCTGGGTTGGCTTCTCTGCTAGCTATCTGAACTGAGGAGAAGCGCACTGTGCTGGGCGGGAAGGCACTCGCGCATGTGCGGTGCGGGCGACTCGAAACTTAGAGTTTCTTCAATCAAGACTGCTTGTGAGGCGTCCGCATCGGGGCTCCGTTGGATCACGTCACCCATTAGTGAAAATAGCTGCCTGCTGTCCCTGGATAACAACTGTTACGGTAAGTAACATTGCTTTCAAGATTTTCCATATTAGCAGGCCGGATCTGCCCCTAACCCTCGTGAATACGGAGGGAGAAGTTTAGTCTAGTTTCTTTAATTACATCACCTGTTCAACTTCACAATTGTCTCCTCTCATTCAGAAATCTTCATTGCTTTTCCTATACTTTCTTAAATTCTGAATTATTATTGTCTCCATTGCCTCCACTGGGAGCCTGTGTTCATTATTTGTATACAGAAATATTTTTTTTAGTATGAGTATGAATCTGTTTCATACTCATCCCTGTTTTAGATCCTCCTGTTAATTGAGAGACCTACTTTCTGTGCGTACTTTGAAGGTACTTAAACGCCTCCTGTCATCTTTATCCTGCATTTCCTTCAGAATTTGTTTGTTTAGAAATTCATCTGTCCCTTTGTTTTATGATGAAGACCTTTACCTATCTGGTGCTAAGGTGACAGACATTAAAGAACATCTAGTAAGATATTAGATCATTATGGGTAGGATATGACTGTGTTGGAGTGCCTTCCCGCCCGACGGAGGAGTGCGTGGTCCCCAGTTTCTTCGTTTCCGCGGAGCGAAGAAGACGCGTGTGTTTTTTCAACGGCCGTTGAAACCACTTTTTGCCTTCCCGCTCGCGCTTTTTTCCATATTTTTTCTTCTTTTGCCTTCGGGTTTCTTTTTTCTTTGCTTTGTAAAAAAAAAAAAAATAAAAAACTTTGCTTTTTTTTCCCCTTTTTTCGATTTTGCCCCGGCGGGGCCTGTTGCCATTATACAGGCCTCGGGGTTCGATTTTGCGGAGGCCGTTTTCCCCTTCATGCCCCCGCAGGTCGGTTTTAAAAAGTGCCAGCGGTGTGCACGCCCGATCTCCCTCACTGACCCACACAATTGGTGTTTGCAGTGTTTGGGTCCGGAGCATCGGGCGGACTCCTGCACCCGCTGTGCCACTCTTCAAAAGAGAACCCTTAAAAACCGAAGAATTCAACAAACTCTCCTCTTCGGTACCGGGTCGGCGATGGACTCCTCGACATCGACAGCGGTACCACAGAAATCGGCACTGTCTACTTCGACACCGCCCGACCCCACATCGGCGTCTCTGGCGCCAGGTAAGCCGGCTAAGAAGCCTTCCTCTTCCCTCGAGCGCCCTCCAACTACGGTGGCGACGCCGACCTTACCGGCATCGCACCGGTCCCGCAAGCGCTCTGCCCCGATCTCGGTGAGTGCCTCGTCATCGGCCTCCTCATCGCCGGGGCGTGGAGCGGCATCTAAGGAACCGAAGAAAAAGAAAGCGGTTCCGATGCCACCCCTAGATGACCGTATCTCGGCCATCTTAAAGGTTCAACTCCAGGAACAGTTACAGCAGCAACTCCAGCACCTGTTGCCCACTATCCTGGCACCGCTCCTTCCGGTACCAGACCGGCCCGAGCCCCGTACCGAACCCCCGGTATCCACCCCTTCGGTACCCATCAACACCTCCATGCCGATTCTTTCGGCTGAGCAGCTTCATACCCATCCAGTGGTTCACTCCCATACCACATCGGATCCTCCTCGGCACCAAGCAGTGCGTCATTCTTCCCGGGACCGGGATCGACGCCGGTCTTCCTCTCCTGGTACCGTTTCGGTGCGTTCTGGGAAATCTTTATCCAAGACCCGCCATACTGCTCCTTCCACCCCGGTGTCTCGACATGCACCAGAGGTCCGGGACCCTGACTTATGGGAGGAAACCCCTCTCGGTACTGAGGAGGATCCCTCCTCATCTGATGAGGACCCGTCGGCACCCGATGCCACCTCCAAACCGGAGCAGTCCTCATTTTCTAAATTTCTGAGGGAGATGTCTGCAGCCCTGTCCCTTCCTTTAGAATCTGACTCAAAGAAGTCTCAAGCCTTCCTGGAAGCTTTAGATTTCGAACAACCTCCTAAAGAGTTCCTCAAGCTCCCCGTGCATGACATCCTACGGGAGACCTTTTACAAAAACTTGGAGAATCCCCTTACGGTACCGGGGGCTCCACGTAAACTGGACAACCTCTATCGAGTCATCCCTATCCCAGGGTTCGACAAGTCTCAATTGCCCCATGAGTCCCTTCTTGTTGAATCCACCTTGAAAAAGACTCAGGGCTCCAGTGTCTATGCCTCTACTCCTCCTGGCAGAGAGGGTAAGACCATGGACAAGTTTGGCAAGAGGCTCTACCAGAATGCCATGCTGGCCAATAGGGCGAACAACTATTCCTTCCATTTTTCGTTCTATATGAAACATTTGGTCCAACAGCTGTCTGCCCTCCAAAAGTACCTGCCGGAGCGCAAAGTCCCACTGCTCCAGCAGCACATCTCTGGCCTTCTTCAATTGCGCAAGTTTATGGTCCGCTCGATATACGACTCATTCGAGCTCACCTCCCGTGCCTCTGCCATGGCCGTTGCCATGCGCCGCTTGGCCTGGCTGAGAGTCTCCGACCTGGACATCAACCACCAGGATCGTCTAGCCAATGCCCCCTGTCTCGGGGATGAACTTTTTGGAGAGTCACTGGATTCCACCACCCAGAAACTCTCCGCCCATGAAACAAGGTGGGACACCCTGATCAAACCAAAAAAGAAGGCTCCGCCTGCCCGACCTTATCGACCTCAGTCATCTTATCAGCGCAGGTTCTCAGCCAGGCCACTCAATCCGCCTCCTCAACAACCTCGGCGGCCCCGTCAACAGCAACACCATGCCCAGGCTCGTTCTCAGGCCACTCAACCCTCCAAGCCTCTTCAGCCTGCTAAGCAATCCCAGCCCTTTTGACTCTTCTCTCCAGGGCATAGCCAGTCATCCACCCTCGCTACCTCTTCCACAACCAATCGGAGGTCGTCTCACCATATTCTCCAGCCGTTGGGAGGTCATCACTTCGGACCAGTGGGTCCTCAACATCATCCGCCACGGCTACTCTCTCAACTTCCAGACTCTTCCACCGGACAACCTTCCCGTAGAGTCTGCTTCACACTCATCTCAAACCCCCCTCCTCCTGAGGGAGGTTCAATCCCTCCTCCTTCTCAATGCCATCGAAGAAGTACCTCCAGATCAAAGGGGTCAGGGATTCTACTCCCGCTACTTCCTGGTTCCCAAAAAGACGGGAGACCTCCGTCCCATTCTCGATCTCAGGGACCTCAACAAGTGTCTGGTCAAGGAGAAATTCAGAATGCTCTCCCTTGCCACGCTCTACCCTCTTCTTTCTCAACACGACTGGCTATGTTCCCTGGACCTCAAAGAGGCCTACACTCACATCTCCATCAATCAGAATTCTCGCCGCTACCTGCGGTTCCAGGTGCTGCACCACCACTATCAGTACAAGGTGCTACCGTTCGGCCTCGCTTCCTCACCCAGGGTCTTCACCAAGTGCCTTATAGTGGTGGCGGCCTTCCTCAGGTCTCACAACCTCCAGGTGTTCCCCTATTTGGACGATTGGTTGGTGAAAGCACCTACGTCTCAACTTGTGCTACAGGCTACTCATCACACCATCTCTCTCCTCCACCTCCTGGGGTTCGAGATCAACTACCCCAAGTCGCATCTGCTTCCCACCCAGCGACTTCAGTTCATTGGAGCAGTTCTGGACACCACACTAATGAGGGATTTTCTCCCCTCCGATCGTCAGCGGACCCTTTTTCTGGAAACTAAAATCTTGTTAAAATGTTTATTTTATTTTCCCTCTAACTCTACTTTTCACTTCTCTATTACCCTCCAGGTACTTTAGTTAGATTGTGAGCCTTCGGGACAGTAAGGGAATTTTTCAAGTATCTTTCCTATTTCTAATCTTAATGTATATTTTCTGTAAACCGCTTAGAACCTAACGGATGTAGCGGTATATAAGAAATAAATTACATTACATTACATTACCCTGCTCCACCTCTGTCGTCAGGTGCTCATGCATCCCTCCATTCCTGCCCGACAGATGATGGTCCTCCTGGGTCACATGGCCTCGACGGTGCATGTCCTTCCTCTGGCACGTCTCCACCTTCGCACGCCTCAGTGGACTCTCGCCAACCAATGGTCACAGACTACGGATCTTCTTTCTCATCCCATCTCTGTGACATCATCTCTTCAGCAATCTCTCCAATGGTGGTTGAACTCCTCAAATCTTTCCAGGGGTCTACTTTTTCATCTACCCCCTCACTCTATGATCATCACCACGGATGCGTCCCCCTATGCGTGGGGAGCTCACCTAGGAGATCTACGCACCCAGGGACTTTGGACCCCACAGGAGCGTCGTCATCACATCAATTTCTTGGAACTCAGAGCCATGTTCTACGCCCTCAAGGCTTTCCAACATCTCCTCTGTCCTCAAGTCCTCCTCCTGTGCACAGACAATCAAGTCGCCATGTACTACATAAACAAGCAAGGCGGCACCGGATCTCGCCCCCTTTGTTTGGAGGCTCTGCGCATCTGGACCTGGGCCACGGACCGCAATCTCTTTCTCAGGGCGGTCTATATCCAGGGCGAACAGAACTCCCTGGCCGACAATCTCAGCCGCATCCTTCAACCTCACGAGTGGATGTTGGACCCTCCGACTCTGCTCTCCATCTTTGCTCGATGGGGCACGCCGCAGGTGGACCTCTTTGCAGCACCTCACAATCATCAACTGCCCCTCTTCTGTTCCAGACTCTTCTCTCCTCACCGTCTGGCCCCGGATGCATTCCTGCTCGATTGGAGGGACCGGTTCCTGTATGCCTTCCCTCCACTTCCTCTGATGTTGCGGACCTTGTCCAAACTCCGCAAGGACAACGCCACCATGATTCTCATTGCCCCTCGGTGGCCTCGCCAACACTGGTTCTCCCTCCTGCTCCAACTCAGCTCCAGGGAGCCCATTCCTCTTCCTGTGTTTCCTACTCTACTTACGCAGCGGCATCAGTCTCTACTGCATCCCAATCTGTCTTCGCTCCACCTGACAGCTTGGTTTCTCTCGGGCTGACCTCTCCAGAGAATCTATCTCAGCCGGTTCGCCTCATCTTGGACGCCTCCAGGAAACCGGCCACCCTCCAATGTTACCATCAGAAATGGACCAGATTCTCCTCGTGGTGTCGCCGGCATCATCAGGAACCTACCTCCTTAGCGGTGGAAACTGTGTTGGAATATTTGCTCTCGCTGTCCAATGCTGGCCTCAAAACTACCTCCATCAGAGTCCACCTCAGTGCCATCACTGCGTTTCATGAGCCTATTCTCGGAAAACCCCTCACGGCTCATCCTCTGGTTTCCAGATTTATGAGAGGGCTCTTCAATATCAAGCCGCCTCTCAAGCCTCCTCCTGTCGTCTGGGACCTGAATGTGGTTCTCTCAGCACTCATGAAACCTCCGTTTGAGCCTCTTGCCACAACTTCGCTCAGGCTTCTTACCTGGAAGGTGCTTTTCCTAATTGCCATCACCTCTGCCAGGAGAGTTAGCGAACTGCATGCACTGGTTGCTGACCCACCGTTCACTGTTTTTCACCATGACAAGGTTGTTCTGCGTACCCACCCTAAATTCCTTCCAAAGGTGGTCTCGGCTTTTCACCTCAATCAGTCCATTGTGCTGCCCGTCTTCTTCCCTAAGCCTCACTCGCACCCTGGGGAACAGGCGTTGCACACGCTGGACTGTAAGCGTGCCCTTGCTTACTACCTTGATCGTACCAGAGCTCACCGTACATCCCCTCAGCTGTTTTTGTCTTTCGATCCCAACCGTTTGGGTCGTCCTGTCTCCAAACGGACACTTTCAAATTGGCTTGCTGCCTGTATTGCATTTTGCTATGCTCGGGCCGGTCTCTCACTGGAAGGTGCTGTCACGGCCCACAGAGTCCGAGCTATGGCTGCTTCTGTAGCTTTCCTCCGTTCCACGCCCATCGAGGAAATCTGCAAGGCTGCCACTTGGTCCTCAGTTCACACGTTCACTACTCACTACTGTCTGGATGCCTTTTCCAGACGGGATGGTCACTTCGGCCAATCGGTGTTACAGAATTTATTTTCATGATGGCCAACCATCCCCCCTCCCTCTTTGTTAGCTTGGAGGTCACCCATGTGTTAAGAATATGCTGCCTGCTTGTCCTGGGATAAAGCACAGTTACTTACCGTAACAGGTGTTATCCAGGGACAGCAGGCAGATATTCTTACGTCCCACCCACCTCCCCGGGTTGGCTTCTTAGCTGGCTTATCCTAACTGGGGACCACGCACTCCTCCGTCGGGCGGGAAGGCACTCGCGCACGCGCGGTGCGGCCAACTAGAAACTTCTAGTTAAAAAGGTCCGTACCGAGGGCTCCGTCGGTGACGTCACCCATGTGTTAAGAATATCTGCCTGCTGTCCCTGGATAACACCTGTTACGGTAAGTAACTGTGCTAAATGAGAGAGCAGCTTTTAAATTAGATCTTGATGAGAAATGACAGGAGAACATGGGTCAGAGTGAGGTAGTTTCAAATAATGATGTCAAAATGCTGAAATTGAAATTACTTTAGCACCAGCAGCAGATGAACCCAGAGACCAGTGGGAATAGCACACATTTACCAGCAGATGGAGATAGAGAAACTGATTAACAGGTGGTCCAATTGGCTGGCGTGCCTCTTGTATCTTCAGTATTCTTTTATCTCCCAGCAGGTGATGGTCGCTATTCAACTAGCTCCTGGATTCTAGCTGTATCTGGAACCTTATTTCTCCTGTGGAGGTTTCTCTTCAGTGAGACTGCCATTCAGTGAGACTGTTGAGATTTTCTTTTCAGTGAGACAGGGGTGTCTGGCTGAACGGTGTGGCTTTAGGGCGTGCTGATGTCCGGTCCATAAGCTTGGCATATTGTTCAGGCTGCTTGCTTCTTTGAATACTCCTATTCCACATTCTTTCTTGGAGTCGCTGAGTATTGAGCAGCCAAAATGTGATGTTTCTGCTATGCCCCTTAAGATATTCATGGAACTTGGGGCAGTAGTTCCAGTTCCTCTGGAACAAAGGGGCAAGGGAAGTTCTTCTAATTTCCTTTAGGGTACCCAAGAACAGGGGTTAGGTCACAAAATGGTGCTGTTGCTCATTACAGGGGTTCAGCTGGGTTCACCGCTGCTTCTTCTTGATGGCGATTGCTTGCATATTGTCTTATGGACACTGCAGCAGCGGTAGCTTCCCTATGCTGTCCTCGGGCAGCGCTATCATTTTAAGCAGATGCCATTTGACCTAGCCTCGGCTACACATACATTTTCAAAGGTTATGACAATAGTGGTGCTGTTTCAGCGCACTGAGGGGTTTCAGGTATATCCTTCCTTGGATGCCTGGGTGAGTTGAGAGTTTTACAGACAGGACAGTTTCAAGGTAACCCATGTGGGTGACTTTTCTTCTTCAATCTGTGAGGTGAATCTTCATATTTCCAATGAATTCTCTTCTCCTAACCCAATTATTGGTACATTTAGGGTAGTGTTCCACACGAATGTGGGGAATGTGTTTCTTACCAGATATAGGGGCAATAATTTCCTGTGTCAGGTAAGCCTTCTTCTCCATCAGTCACCCAGTCTGATGGTGTGGGCTTATCTATCTGGTTCTAGAATCTAGATGGTGACTCTAGAAGTGGGTCTGTGGCAGCATTCACTTCTGTCCCAGTGGTTTCTGCTATCTCAAGGCTGTAATTGTGGTCTCCTCTATTATTGATCAGTCTGAATTGGTGCCTCAGCGAGATCTTTCTGTTCAGAAGCTTGCACGTGCTACTCTGCCTCATTGTTTCCAAGACTGCCGTCTCTTGATTTGTAGGGCTTAGTGCCTTCAATCTTCAGCACTGCGACTAAGGAGGGGACTCAGTAATCGCTCATTCTTCTGGAGTTGTGGACAATCAGGCTAGCGCTTCAGACGTTTCAGGTCATGCTTCAGGGATGACTGATGAAGTGATTTTAGGACAGTTTCACGGCAGTAGCATTTCTCAATTGCCAGGGAGGTACGCGAAGTCCTCGGTTATCGAGCACGGCTACAGTCCTGCTTCAGTAACATAGAAACATAGAAATAGACGGCAGATAAGGGCCCACGGCCCATCTATTATCCCAGGACAAGCAGGCAGCATATTCTTAACACATGGGTGACGTCACCGACGGAGCCCTCGGTACGGACCTTTTTAACTAGAAGTTTCTAGTTGGCCGCACCGCGCGTGCGCGAGTGCCTTCCCGCCCGACGGAGGAGTGCGTGGTCCCCAGTTTCTTCGTTTCCGCGGAGCGAAGAAGACGCGTGTGTTTTTTCAACGGCCGTTGAAACCACTTTTTTGCCTTCCCGCTCGCGCTTTTTTCTTTATTTTTTCTTTCTTTACCTTCGGGTTTATTTTCCTTTGATTTGCAAAAAAAAAAAAAAAAAAAAACTTTGCTTTTTCCCTTTTTTCTTTCGTTTTTGCCCCGGCGGGGCCTGTTGCCAGTATACAGGCCTCGGGCTTCGATTTTGCGGAGGCTATCTTCCCCTTCATGCCCCCGCAGGTCGGTTTTAAGAAGTGCCAGCGGTGTGCACGCCCGATCTCCATAACTGACCCACACAATTGGTGTTTGCAGTGTCTGGGTCCGGAGCATCGGGCGGACTCCTGCACCCGCTGTGCTACTCTTCAAAAAAGAACCCTTAAAAACCGAAGAATTCAGCAAACTCTCCTCTTCGGCACCGAGTCGACGATGGACTCCTCACCTTCAACAGCGGTACCTCAAAAATCGGCACCGTCGACCTCGACACCGACCGACCCCGCATCGGCGTCACTGGCGCCAGGTAAGCCGGCTAAGAAGCCTTCCTCTTCCCTCGAGCGCCCTCCAGCTACGGTGGCGACACCGTCCCTACCGGCATCGCACCGGTCCCGCAAACGCTCCGCCCCGATCTCGGTGAGTGCCTCGTCATCGGCCTCCTCATCGCCGGGGCGTGGAGCGGCATCTAAGGAACCGAAGAAAAAGAAAGCGGTTCCGATGCCACCCCTAGATGACCGTATCTCGGCCATCTTAAAGGCTCAACTCCAAGAACAGTTGAAGAAACAACTTGAACAACTGTTGCCCACTATCCTGGCACCGCTCCTTCCGGTACCAGACCGGCCCGAGCCCCGTACCGAGCCCCCGGTGTCCACCCCTTCGGTACCGGTGAACACATCCATGCCGATCCTTTCGGCCCAACAACTTCAGGGCGATCCGGTGGTTCATTCTCAGGCCACATTGGATCCTCCTCGGCACCAGGCGGTACGGCATTCTTCTCGGGACCGAGATAGACGCCGGTCGTCCTCCCCTGGTACCGTTTCGGTGCGCTCTGGAAAGTCTTTGTCCAAAACTCGCCATACCGCACCCTCCACCCCGGTGTCTCGACATGCACCAGAAGTCAGGGACCCTGACTTATGGGAGGAAACTCCTCTCGGTACCGAGGAGGATCCCTCCTCATCTGATGAGGAACCATCGGCACCCGATGCCACCTCTAAACCAGAGCAGTCCTCATTTTCTAAATTTCTGAGAGAAATGTCTGCTGCCCTGTCCCTTCCTCTGGAATCGGACTCAAAAAAGTCTCAAGCCTTTTTAGAGGCTTTAGACTTTGAGCAGCCTCCTAAGGAGTTCCTCAAGCTTCCCGTGCATGACATTCTACGGGAAACGTTCTACAAAAACTTGGAAAATCCCCTCACGGTACCGGGAGCCCCCCGTAAACTGGACAACCTTTACCGTGTCATTCCCATTCCTGGATTCGACAAATCTCAATTGCCCCATGAGTCCCTTCTGGTTGAATCCACCTTAAAAAAGACTCAGGGCTCCAGTGTCTATGCCTCTACCCCTTCTGGCAGAGAAGGTAAAACCATGGACAAGTTTGGCAAGAGGCTTTACCAGAATGCCATGCTTGCAAACAGGGCAAACAACTATTCCTTCCATTTTTCCTTCTATCTGAAACATTTGGTCCAACAACTGTCTGCCCTCCAAAAGTACCTTCCTGAGCGCAAGGTCCCGCTATTCCAACAGCACATCTCTGGCCTTCTCCAAATGCGCAAGTATATGGTCCGCTCGATATACGACTCCTTCGAGCTCACCTCTCGGGCCTCTGCCATGGCCGTAGCCATGCGTCGCTTGGCCTGGCTCAGAGTCTCCGACCTGGACATCAACCACCAGGATCGTCTGGCCAACGCCCCCTGTCTCGGGGATGAACTTTTTGGAGAGTCACTGGATTCCACCACCCAGAAACTCTCTGCCCATGAGACCAGGTGGGACACCCTGATCAAGCCGAAAAAGAAGGCACCGCCTGCCCGACCCTATCGGCCACAAACATCTTATCAACGGAGGTTCTCAGCCAGACCACTCAACCCGCCTCCCCAGCAATCTCGGCGACCCCGTCAACAGCAACATCATGCTCAGGCTCGATCTCAGGCCACTCAACCCTCTAAGCCTCCTCAGCCTGCTAAACAATCTCAGCCCTTTTGACTCTTCTCTCCAGGGCATAGCCAGTCATCCACCCTTGCTACCTCTTCCACAACCCATCGGAGGTCGTCTCACCATTTTCTCCAGCCGTTGGGAAGTCATCACGTCGGACCAGTGGGTCCTCAACATCATCCGCCACGGCTACTCTCTCAACTTCCAGACTCTACCTCCGGACAACCTTCCCGTAGAGTCTGCTTCACACTCATCTCAAACCCCCCTCCTCCTGAGGGAGGTTCAATCCCTCCTCCTTCTCAATGCCATCGAAGAAGTACCTCCAGATCAAAGGGGTCAGGGATTCTACTCCCGCTACTTCCTGGTCCCCAAAAAGACGGGAGACCTCCGTCCCATTCTCGATCTAAGGGACCTCAACAAGTGTCTAGTCAAGGAGAAGTTCAGAATGCTCTCCCTTGCCACGCTTTACCCTCTTCTTTCTCAACACGACTGGCTATGTTCCCTGGACCTCAAAGAGGCCTACACTCACATCTCCATCAATCAGAATTCTCGCCGCTACCTACGGTTCCAGGTACTGCACCACCACTATCAGTACAAGGTGCTCCCGTTCGGCCTAGCTTCCTCACCCAGGGTCTTCACCAAGTGCCTTATAGTGGTAGCGGCCTTCCTCAGGTCTCACAACCTCCAGGTGTTCCCCTACTTGGACGATTGGTTGGTGAAAGCACCTTCATCTCAACTCGTGCTACAAGCCACTCATCACACCATCTCTCTCCTCCACCTCCTGGGGTTCGAGATCAACTACCCCAAGTCGCACTTGCTTCCCACCCAGCGACTTCAATTCATTGGAGCAGTTCTGGACACCACGCTCGTGAGGGCCTTTCTCCCCTCCGATCGCCAGCGGACCCTGCTCCATCTCTGCCGTCAGGTACTCATGCATCCCTCCATCCCTGCCCGACAGATGATGGTCCTACTGGGTCACATGGCCTCGACGGTGCATGTCCTCCCTCTGGCACGTCTCCACCTTCGTACGCCTCAGTGGACTCTCGCCAACCAATGGTCACAGACAACGGACCTTCTTTCTCATCCCATCTCTGTGACATCATCTCTTCAGCAATCTCTCCAATGGTGGTTGAACTCCTCAAATCTTTCCAGGGGTCTACTTTTTCATCTGCCCCCCCACTCTATGATCATCACCACAGATGCGTCCCCCTACGCGTGGGGAGCTCACCTGGGAGATCTACGCACCCAGGGACTTTGGACCCCACAGGAGCGTCGTCATCACATCAATTTCCTGGAACTCAGAGCCATGTTCTATGCCCTCAAGGCTTTCCAACATCTTCTCTGCCCTCAAGTCCTCCTCCTGTGCACGGACAATCAAGTCGCCATGTACTACATAAACAAGCAAGGCGGCACCGGATCTCGCCCCCTTTGTTTGGAGGCCCTGCGCATCTGGACCTGGGCCACGGACCGCAATCTTTTTCTCAGGGCGGTCTATATCCAGGGCGAACAGAACTCTCTGGCCGACAATCTCAGTCGCATCCTTCAACCCCACGAGTGGACGTTGGACCCTCCGACTCTGCTCTCCATCTTTGCTCGATGGGGCACTCCGCAGGTGGACCTCTTTGCAGCACCTCACAATCATCAGCTGCCCCAATTCTGCTCCAGACTCTTCTCTCCTCACCGTCTGGCCCCGGATGCATTCCTGCTCGATTGGAGGGATCGGTTCCTGTATGCCTTCCCTCCACTTCCTCTGATGTTGCGGACCTTGTCCAAACTCCGCAAAGACCACGCCACCATGATTCTTATCGCACCTCGGTGGCCTCGCCAACACTGGTTCTCACTCCTGCTCCAGCTCAGCTCCAGGGAACCCATTCTACTTCCTGTGTTTCCTACTCTACTTACGCAACAGCATCAGTCTCTGCTACATCCCAATCTGTCTTCGCTCCACCTGACAGCTTGGTTTCTCTCGGGCTGACCTCTCCGGAGAATCTATCTCAACCGGTCCGCCTCATTTTGGACGCTTCCAGGAAACCGGCCACTCTCCAATGTTACCATCAGAAGTGGACCAGATTTTCCTCCTGGTGTCTCCGGCATCATCAAGAACCCACCTCCTTAGCGGTGGAAACTGTCTTGGAATATTTGCTCTCACTGTCCAACGCTGGCCTCAAAACTACCTCCATCAGAGTCCACCTCAGTGCCATCACTGCGTTTCATGAGCCTATTCTCGGAAAACCCCTCACGGCTCATCCTCTGGTTTCCAGATTCATGAGAGGACTCTTCAACATCAAACCGCCTCTCAAGCCTCCTCCTGTCGTCTGGGACCTGAATGTGGTTCTCTCAGCTCTCATGAAACCTCCGTTTGAGCCTCTTGCCACAACTTCTCTCAGGCTTCTTACCTGGAAGGTGCTTTTCCTAATTGCCATCACCTCTGCCAGGAGGGTTAGCGAACTGCATGCACTGGTTGCCGACCCACCTTTCACTGTTTTTCACCATGACAAGGTTGTTCTGCGTACCCACCCTAAATTCCTTCCCAAGGTGGTCTCAGCTTTTCACCTCAACCAGTCCATTGTGCTGCCCGTCTTCTTCCCTAAGCCTCACTCGCATCCTGGGGAACAGGCGTTGCACACGCTGGATTGTAAGCGTGCCCTTGCTTACTATCTTGATCGTACCAGAGCTCACCGAACAGCCCCTCAGCTCTTTTTGTCTTTCGACCCCAACCGTTTGGGTCGCCCTGTCTCCAAACGGACACTTTCAAATTGGCTTGCTGCCTGTATTGCTTTCTGCTACGCTCGGGCCGGTCTCTCACTGGAAGGAACTGTCACGGCCCACAGAGTCCGAGCTATGGCTGCTTCTGTAGCTTTCCTCCGCTCCACGCCCATCGAGGAAATCTGCAAGGCGGCCACTTGGTCCTCAGTTCACACGTTCACTACTCACTACTGTCTGGATGCGTTCTCCAGACGGGATGGACACTTCGGCCAATCTGTGTTACAAAATTTATTTTCCTAATGGCCAACCATCCCACCTCCCTCTTTGTTAGCTTGGAGGTCACCCATGTGTTAAGAATATGCTGCCTGCTTGTCCTGGGATAAAGCACAGTTACTTACCGTAACAGGTGTTATCCAGGGACAGCAGGCAGATATTCTTACGTCCCACCCACCTCCCCGGGTTGGCTTCTTAGCTGGCTTATCCTAACTGGGGACCACGCACTCCTCCGTCGGGCGGGAAGGCACTCGCGCACGCGCGGTGAGACCAACTAGAAACTTCTAGTTAAAAAGGTCCGTACCGAGGGCTCCGTCGGTGACGTCACCCATGTGTTAAGAATATCTGCCTGCTGTCCCTGGATAACACCTGTTACGGTAAGTAACTGTGCTGTCTGCCCACCTTAATGTCCCTCCCCTACCTTTGCCCTGTGAATAGATCCCATGTGCTGATCCCATTTGGCCTTAAAATCAGGCACGCTGCTGGCCTCAATCACCTGTAGTGGAAGACTATTCCAGCGATCAACCACTCTTTCAGTGAAAAAGAATTTCCTGGTGTCACCTCGTAGTTTCCCGCCCCTGATTTTCAACGGATGTCCTCTTGTTGTCGTGGGACCCTTGAAAAAGAAGATATCTTCCTCCGCCTCGATGCGGCCCGTAAGATACTTGAACGTCTCGATCATGTCCCCCCTCTCTCTGCGCTCCTCGAGCGAGTATAGCTGTAATTTGTCAAGCCGTTTTTCGTATGGTAGATCCTTGAGTCCCGAGACCATCCGGGTGGCCATTCTTTGCACCGACTCCAGTCTCAGCACATCCTTGCGATAATGCGGCCTCCAGAATTGCACACAGTATTCCAGGTGGGGCCTCACCATGGATCTATACAATGGCATAATGACTTCCGCCTTACGACTGACGAAACCCCTTCGTATGCAGCCCATGATTTGTCTTGCCTTGGACGAAGCCTGCTCCACTTGATTGGCAGACTTCATGTCCTCACTGACGATTACCCCCAAGTCTCGTTCTGCTACCGTTTTTGCTAGGATCTCGCCATTAAGGGTATAAGACTTGCATGGATTCTGGCTGCCCAGGTGCATAACTTTGCATTTTTTGGCATTGAAGTTGAGTTGCCATGTCCTAGACCATCGCTCCAGTAGGAGTAGGTCGTGCATCATGTTGTCGGGCACTGAATCTTCGTCTGTTGTGCATTTGCCCACTACATTACTCAGTTTGGCGTCATCGGCGAATAATGTTATTTTACCTCGAAGCCCTTCTGCCAAGTCTCTTATAAAGATGTAACGTGTCCTTTTCTTTTATCAGTGGATCTCTTTTCGGGACGGGAGTAGTGTTTAGACAGAATTATTCAGCGACACTCTTCTACATCCCAGAAATTTGGAACTGTCAGCTCAGCTATTCCAGCTAATTGTGTAGAGGTGAGATCTCCTAGACTTAGTCCTCATGACCTAGTTTCAAACTGCAAGATTCCTGCATTCTTCTTCAGATGCAGGGAGTAGGAGTCAAAGCGAGTTTCCATTATTTCCTATGGGGAAACTCGCTTTGATAAATGAGCATTTTGGATTACGAGCATGCTCCTGGAACGGATTATGCTCGTAATCCAAGGTACCACTGTATTTTTTGAAAGTTTTCAAAAGGCTCCATTTGAACTTTTCTCTCATGGGGCTCTACAGTATGTCAGGTTGAAGAAGGGGTTTCTTGGGGCTTGAGGGGTTCTGGAGGACATTCTTTCCACTTCCTGGCAGGGAAGTGGTTGGTGGAAGAGCTTCATCATCATTCTGCCTGAGCGATGGCTACTTCTTGGACTCAGTTCCGAGGTTTTTTCCTTGGAGGAGGTTTGTCATATGGCAGTGATGGCTAACCTTTTTGAGCCCGAGTGCCCAAACTGCCGCACAAAACCAAAGAATTTCCTCAAAGTGCCTGCACGTCAATTAAACCTTAATAACAAGATTTTAGTATTTAAAAACTCTTTATAAAGTTGCCTGAACTATGTAACATCATTTTTAAAGGTTGGAATCTTTGTATTGTCAGAGAATCAATTTGATTCACAATCCTTTGGTTTTCATTTCAATTTATTGGCAATTTATAATGTTTTAATGATTTCATTCAATTTAATGAATTTAGGAAGAATTTGATTCAGTTACACAATATATTTTAAATGTATTATTCACATAACATGTCAAATGTATCCTGAGTAAAAAAAAAGATAAACTTCTTAAAACTGTTAACTGTGTCAAGACTTGGTGTGCATTCCCAAAGAGTCTATACATGTTTTTTTGTAAAATTTACAATCAAATTAGAAAATAGTTAAATCATTACATTTCTAATAATATGATGTAAAGAAAACAAAAGAGCTTTCAATTAAACCAACCGTTTTTATTGGAAATTCCAGATTGGAATACAACAGGGCCATGTAAAGTCCCTTTTTTAAATAACATCTTTAAATAATATTTAAATAACTTAGAAAGTGTCTTAATTGCAAACTGAAAACACTGCTTCATGTAAACATATGCATTGGGCATGCTCTGAAAAAAATTAATGTGGTTTTTGTTGTTGCATGCATGCTGATAACTTGTCAATCCTTGGCTCATAGTGCGTTAATTTCAGAGCAACACATGCAGCACTCATGTCATCCGTTAATCTGTTTCTAGCATCAGATTTTATATGATTCAAAGCCGAAAACAGCTGCTCACAAACATAGGATGACCCAAACAAAGTAAAAAGAGCAATCCCAAGTGCTTTCATGGACTTAAAATTGTCTGGCAGAGAATTCCACGCTTTTAGGATTTCATTTTCAGAACTGCTAGCAGTGATTTCATTTGTCACCCTTTCACACTCAATACGTTCAAGAGCCGCACGCAGGTCATTGAATTTACTTTTCCAGATAGAGCTTTCTTGAAATTCCAGTAGCTCCATTTCCAATTTTGAATATCCAACCACTGTAAGCAGGAAAGATCAAGATCTTCAAATGTGGACTTTTCTGGGGAAATTATAAATGAAAGGGTTGTCTCCATCTTACGGAACTGAGAAAATCTTTTACTAAAATTCTCCTTTGCTTCGGCTACAATGGTGGAATATGCTTTGTGGATTTCCTGGTGTTTTTTATGACTGTCCACAAATGTTGTAGAATTATCCAAATGTATTTTTAGGTTGGGAAAATATTTTAGCTGTCCACTCTCAAGGTCTTTTTCAAAAACATGCAATTTTCTCTCAAAAGCTTTGATGTCACTAAACATGCTTTCTGCTGTTTTTCCCATGCCTTGTAATTTTTTGTTTAGTACATTAAAGTGGTTAGCAAAATCTGTAAAGAACATGAGGTTGGTAAGCCAGGCCATGTTAGTGAGTTGAGGATAGTCTTGCCCCTTTTCGTTCATAAATAGCCTAACTTCTTCCAAGCAGGCCACAAATCTCTCTAACACTCGTCCTCTGCTCAGCCACCGGACATTATTGTACATCAGTAAAGTGTTATATTGTGCCTGAACCTCATCGAGAAGGGCTTGAAATTGTCAAAAATTAAGAGCACGCGCCATGATGAAGTTCACCATTTTTGTTACATCTTTGAGGACATCGTCAAGTTTTTTGCTGCTTTCTTTGGCGCAGAGAGCCTCTTGATGTATTATGCAGTGAAATTGAATCAGTGGATGTTTTGCTTCCTTAGCAAAGAAATGAATGAATCCTGATGTTGTCCCCACCATGCTAGGTGCTCCATCGCTAGTAACTGAAACTACTTTTTCTGGACTTATGTCTAGTGATGAAAAAGCCTCCATCACAGCATTGTGGATATCTATCCCTTGTGTTCTTCCAGGCAAAGACAGCAGTTTTACCAGCTCTTCTCTCCTGATGTCACCAGTAGCATAACGCAAAATGAGCGCTAGTCTTGCATGGTTAGTAATATCTGTACTTTCATCCAAGCACATGGAGTAGAAGGGTGCTTTTTGTAAGTCGCTAGTAAGCCGTTGACTAACATCAGCAGCCATTCGCAGAACCCTATCTTTTGCAGTATTTCTGCTTAGCGGCATCTCAGAGATGCGCTGCACAATTTTATTCTTGTTTTGGAAATCATGGAAGAGTGAATTACTCCCAGCCAAAATTGCCTTTTTGATAAAATCTCCATCAGAGAGGGGCTTACCATGTTTTGCCATGCACAGTGAAATTTGAAAGCTGGCAACTGTAAGATGATTAGTTTTTGAAAGATAGTTGCTAAAACTAAGAGACTGGGAGTGATATTTCTTTAATTTTCCTACAAGAAACTCTTTTCTTTGAGCTAAACCAAGTTCAGCAACACTGTTATGGTTGGTCTCAAAGTGACGTTTGACACTTGATGTGCGAGACACAACACTTTCATTACATATAATACACAATGCTTTCCCACTGCGTTCAATCACTCCATATGTACTCTGTCCAGGCCTCTTGGAATGGTCTTCCACTATCTGTTTTTGCTTTTTTTGCTGTACTCATTTTCTTTGTTCAAGACTTCAAGTCTACAAAAAGATAAAATTTGTATAATAAAAAAAATCTAATGAAGTGCTGTATACAAATCCGTCCCCATAAAAAAATATGTGATTGGGGAATTTTACTAATTGTAGACATCCGTTTTGGTCAAAAAATATACTGTCCGGGTGAAAACCGGACTTGTGCAACCTGAGTGTATGGGAAAAGGACTTTTATTTGTCATTATTGGAGCCTTTGTTATTTTATTATGATGTTTACAAAAGCACTGTGAAGGGCCACATATACACTTTACTGTTTTTTTGCTATATTGAGTTTTCCATAAGGTACAGCGCAGAGGATTAGTGTGTTGGTTGTTCACAGAGAGCCCAGCCCTCCTCTCAGCTTACTGAACTTCTCTATGCAATCATCATAAGCAGCTTTTTTATTTCCTCGAATTTAGCATGTCCCCCATGGAAGATACAGAGGTTTTTACAGAGGAGCACATTATTAGACACATTAACTTCCCCCCATATCCTCACCTCTCTAGCATGGGAGCACTAGGAACTGTTCCTGATTACAGATGTCACATGTGGAGTCACACTACAGCCTCACTGAGTTCCTGTGACAGACTCAGTGTGACGCTTCTCTTCCTCCCCCCACTTCCCCCTCACACACTGCCTGGCTCATAGGATACTAAGGGGAAGACAGGCAGGCTAAACATCCACTCACAGGACTGCAGCCAGCACAGGAGGATGGGCCGCGGCCCACCGGGACAATGCCCGGTCCTCCCAATGGCCAGTCTGGCCCTGTTGCCAGGTGAGCTGCAAAGCAGACACCGGCACACTCGCCTCCCGCTGCGCCGCATATCTTAATTGCGGACTAGAGAGTTGCGCGGGGACAGAAATCCCACCCGTCCCCGCCAAAGTCTCACCCGTCCCTGTGAGGAATCCCACCCGTCCCCGTGAGGAATCCCTCCGTCCCCGCGAGGAATGTCCTCTGTCCCCGCCCGTCCCCGTGAGGAATCCCCTCCGTCCCCGCCCGTCCCCGTGAGGAATCCCCTACGTCCGCGCCCGTCCCTATAAACTTCAGAAATAGTTATTTCATTTAATTATGCTACTGAATTAAAGGCTCTGGTAGAAACCCATTTACAAATAAGCAAAAAGACTTTATTAATTTGGAAATATTAATTGGGAAGAATACACACTTTGTAAACGGGTTTCTACCAGAGCCTCTTTTGTTTATAAATTTTTATCAACACAACTAATATACTACTTTATCCTGAAGCAAAAAAAAAAAAGAAAAAAAGAAATAGAATTCTTTTCCTACCTTTGTTGCCTGGTTTCTGCTTTCCTCATGTTCTCATTCATTTTCCTTCCATCCACTGTCTCTCTTCCTTCTGCGTCTTCCATTTGCTCTGTTACTGTGCCTCTCCCTTTCTCCCCACCTTCCAAATTGGTCTGGCACCCATCTTCTTCCCTCCGCTCCCCCCATAGTCTGGCATCTCTGTCTTCTTCCCTGCCAGCGTCTTCTCCCCACTCTCTCTTCCCCATTTCCTTTCAGCGTCCTTCTCCGCCCCCCATCTTCCTCATGTCCTGTCAGCGTCCTTCTCCCCCCTCTGTCTTCCCCATGGCCTTTCAGCATCCTTCTCCACCCCCCCCGTCTTCCCCATGGCCTTTCAGCGTCCTTCTCCACCCCACCCCCATCTTCCCCATGTCCTTTCAGCGTCCTTCTCCACCCCTTTGTCTTCCCCATGTGCTTTCAGCGTCCTTCTCCCCCCCGTCTTCCCCATGTCCTGTCAGCGTCCTTCTCCCCCTTCTGTCTTCCACAAATGCTTTCAGTGTCCTTCCCCCCCCACCCCGTCTTCCCCATGGCCTTTCAGCGTCCTTCTTCACCCCTTTGTCTTCCCCATGTGCTTTCAGCGTCCTTCTCCCCCCCCCGTCTTCCCCATGTCCTGTCAGCGTCCTCCCCCTTCTGTCTTCCACAAATGCTTTCAGTGTCCTTCCCCCCCCCACCCCGTCTTCCCCATGGCCTTTCAGCGTCCTTCTTCACCCCTTTGTCTTCCCCAGTGCTTTCAATGTCCTTTTCCCCCCTCCTTCTCTCCCGCCCCGGGTGCAGCACAGCCAGCCAGGTCCCCTTACTTTTGTGGCGCTTCTGCGACCGACAGACCGACAACAGCCCCGGTCTGACCAAACCTCCCTACCCTTAACCGCGAATCTAAATTTCCTTCTTACAGCTGCTGTAAGAAGGTAATTTAGATTCGCGGTTAAGGGCAGGGAGGTTTGTCGGACCAGGGCTGTTGTCGGTTGGTCGGGTTAGCGCCACAAACGTAAGGGGACCTGGCCGGCTGTGCTGCACACGGGGCGGGGCGGACCGCCCCCCTCCCTTGGAAGCCACTCGAGCCGCGAGGCTACTCCTCCTTACCTACCTTGCCTGCAGTACAGAGCCGAACGGAAGTTTTCCCAACGTCAGCGCAGACGTCGGAGGGAGGGAGGGCTTTGTTTACCGACGTCAGCGCTAATGTCGGGAAGACTTCCGTTCGGCTCTGTGCTGCAAGCAGAGCAGGTAGGGAGAAAAGCCGCACGACTTAGTACATCCAGCCCCGCAGGAATCCCGCGACCCTCGGAGGCGTCCCCACGGGATCCCCGCGAACCATGCAGCTCTCTATTGCGAACCTTCTCGCGTTCCAGCTGCAAGGCCTTCGCGTGCCCCAGCTGGCACACGTGCCATAGGTTCGCCATCGCTGTCATATGGCTACTGGGTCTTCGACTTTGCTCTGTCTATACATTTCTGGTTAGAGGTGGTGTCGCGTTCGGAGGCTGTTTTTAGTACTTTGGTTGTTGCAGAGGTGGTGTTTGCTTCCCACACAGATTGAGGATTGCTTTGCTACATTCCATTGGTCTCTGGATTCATCTGCTGCTGGTGCTAAGGAAGGAAAAATTATGTTCTTACCTGTTAATTTTCTTTCCTTTAGAGAAAGCAGATGAATCCAGAGCCCCACCCTTTCTGGATGTTTGTCGGTTTATATGTCGAGATTTTGGACATTTTCTTATGGTTGGTGGTTGTGTTCTGTATTATTATCTTTGCAATTTGTTATGGGGAAGAAGTTTTTTACATGCTGTGACTATTACTGGTTCCGGATGCTTGGACAAGGAGCAATACTGAAGATACAAGAGGCATGCCAGCCAATTGGACCACCTGTTAATCAGTTTCTCTATCTCCACCTATTAGTAGATGTGTGCTATTCCCACTGGTCTCTGGATTCATCTGCTGCGTCTAAAGGAAAGAAAATTAACAGGTAAGAACATAATTTTTCCATCCTATAGGTTGTGGTAGAAGCTGAAATAATCCAGGTGCACTTAAAGAACACAAATGATTTTAAATTACCTTCATCTACTGCAATACAGGTTTTGAACACACAAAAAAAAGTTTAAATATTCTTGAGGAAAAGAAAAAATTAGAGATTGCTTTACAGACCGGCCACAGGAGGAGCCACAGGAGGAGCAGTGGAAGGGATCTCCCTAGGCCACTGTTTTTCTTGCCTCTGTGGTTCTTGAATGGCCTGGAGAGTGGTGTGAAGTTGGGCAATAGGATATTGCAGCAGTGGCTTAATCAGTGCTAAGAGTAGTATGTACAAGGTTGAACTAGTAATGACTCAATAAGGATCTTTGAGATGCGGTCAGAGTGGGCCAGACATTGCTCTTGTGGTCACAGGAGTAGCTCTGGACAGTGTGACTTCTGCTATGAGAAGTGTTGGGATATACAGCTGTCACAATTTCAGCACTGAAGCTGCCGTTAGAGTCCGCAATCAGTTTGCCCGTAATGAAGGGAACTCCTACCCTAGTGAATAGAGGTGACTTTTCTCACCATGTAGCTTGGATGCACAGATTTCTGCCCCTCTCCCTGCTCTGGCTCCTACTACCTTAGTGAATCTAGGACAGGGGTGGGCAACGAGGGCTGCAATCCAGTTGGTATTTTAGGAGTTCCCCAATGAATATGCATGAAATTTGCATACAATGGGAGGCAGTGCTTGCAAATAGATCTCATGCATATTCATTGGGGAAATCCTGAAAACCTGACTGGATTGTGGTCCTCGTTTCCCACCCCTAGTCTAGGACAATTCAGCACAGCCAGTTCATCGCAACCCACAAAGATTCATTGGGTCTGGAAGCTACAGCAGGGCATCTTTGAATCTTGGCAGTGCTCCCCCCACACCCCCCAAAACTCTTCCTGCCTCCTCTTCTCCCTGTCATGGCAGGAATCTCACTCTAATGTGTGGGTGTGATGTCCTCCACCTCCTCCCAAAATTCTTCCCTCCCACTCTCCACAATTTGCTGGCATCTCTCTCTGATCCTGTGACAGCAGCGATGGAAGAGGATTATTCATGATATGGCACCTCTTGGGCAATGCCCTCACCCTTCCCCTCTCCTCCCTGTCTGTGATCTGCCAGCATCTCTCCCTACTCCTTGAAGGGAAAGATTTATCGTGGCCTCGGGTCTAGGATGATTCATTGTGGGATATGATTTGCAATCTGGCACCTCTCGGGTGATTTTTTTTTCCCCCCTTCCCCCTTATTCTTCCCTCCTTCTCTCCTCCCTGTCTGTGATCCACCAGCACCTGTGTCCTCAGTGATGACAGAATGGGACGATTCAGCATTTCTGCTTCATTGCAGCCACTCTGAAACGACTGCTATGAATCCATCCCATTCTGGTGAGTAGAGGCGACTGGTCTCATTGTGCAGCTTGGATGCACAGATTCTACCCCTCTCCCTGCTCTGTCTCCTGCTACTGCCTTAGTTGGGCAATCAGTGCAATTACTGAATTTCTTGGGAAATCCTATGGAGGGTTTGAGTTCTTCAGTGTAGACTGGATGACCCTCCCCCTCCAAAATTTTTTAAAATTTCTGCTCATTTAAGAAGTTAAAGTTATTTTTGGAAGATTCCAACTGGAGGAGCAGAAAGGTTTGGGAGACTTTCAATGGCATCAGAGGCTGGATCTGCCTATGGGAATTCATGTATATGTATATTAAACTAGATCTTCTTTATAGTCAAGCTAGGATGATCACACTGCATCATAAGTAAGATAAATTGTGAACTGTTTTGAGTGTATACTATGTAAGGTAACCTGTTCTGAGCTCATTGGGGAGAACAGGATAGAAAACAAATTAAATTAATAGATTTTACGTTATGTCCTTGTAGCCTGCTATATCCCCAAATCAGAGCTCAGAATAGGAGTACATAATAAGAAAACAATCAAAATTAATGACCTGGAGATACATAATATAAGTGTGGCCAAAACAATTTAACTGAAATTTACAGTTATTCTCTAAGATTTCAATATTTTATAAAATCGAAGATAAGAAAGATCAAATTATCTTTTTCTGATTGTAGAGTCATGCATTTCACATCAACAGTAGCAAGAACCTGCTGTCGGTCCCATGATGACATTTTAGGGTTTTTGGAGACTTCTTTTAGCATCTTGCGGTCTGTTCTGGGGGTCAACTTGCTTGGATGGCCAGACCTGGGCTTGTTGGCAGTTGATTGGAAAGTCCTCCACTTGTTCAGTAATAGTAGTTCAGTAGTAGTTCACTATTTTCCAGACCGTGGAATGGCTAATGTCAAATTCTTTCGAGATCTTTTAAAATCCTTTACCAGACTTATAAGCTGCTACAATTTTCTTTCAGAAGTCCTCAGACAGCTCTTTTGATCTCATCATGGTGTTCAGTTTCACCGCATGAGCACACCAAACTAAATGTCTCAGGCTTAAGTAGGGCAAACCTCCTTCAAAATGCTGAATAACAATGGTCTAATCAGGTGCACCTGATGTGATACACATGTGTGTGACTTGAGCTACTTTATGTGGGAGTGTCCTAATTTATTCCTCAGAATACACATTTTTTTGGATATCTTTTGTTTCATGAGTGAATCAAGGAAAAATTTTGTTGTTTACCTGCAATTACATCACTTTCTTTTCCAGAGATAAATAAAAAAATTTGACATTAATATGTGAACATTTCTTAAGAAAAAACCTGAATATTTCATGGGGTGTCCCAATTTTCTTGAAGATTTAAAATTTGGGGGAGTATGTTTTTTTTTTTTTTTTTTTTTTTTGCAAATCATATTCTCCCATTACCTCAAGTACCCACTTAGATTATGCCTTTGTCTTCAGATCAGCTTAGCTTCCTCTCATCTAGGTTAGATTGGCTTGGGAATGTCATATGCATAGTACAGGTAGTTGTCGACTTACGACCATAATTGGTTCCGACTGACAGGTCGTAAGTTAATCAGGACATAAGTCGGCCTATGTTAAATTAAGGCAAGAATATTAGACTGGGTAATGATATTTTAATCATTTTAATCATCTTAAAACAATCTGTTAACAACATTTTTTTTCTTTCCAAGTCAAACAACAATACAATTGTGGAAAAACAGACAAAAATAAGAAATACAGTAAAGTACCGTATTTTCACGTAGATAACGCGCACCCGTGTAAAACGCGCACCCGGGTATAGCGCGCGGAAAACACAAATTTATGTAAAGATATTTTTATATACCGCGCTCACGGGTATACCGCACATGCCGCCCCGACTCTCCTCTGGCTGCCCTGACTCTCCTCTGGCTGCCCCGACTCTCCTCTGGCTGCCCTGACTCTCCTCTGGCTGCCCCGATTCTCCGTTCAGCTGCCCCGACTTTCCGTTCGCTGCCCCGACTCTCCTCTGGCTGCCCTAACTCTCCTCTGGCTGCCCCGACTCTCCGTTCGCTGCCCCGACTCTCCTCTGGCTGCCCCGACTCTCTGTTCGCTGCCCCGACTCTCTGTTCGCTGCCCCGACTCTCTGTTCGCTGCCCCGACTCTCCGTTCACCTGCCCCGACTCTCCGTTCACCTGCCCCGACTCTCCGTTCACCTGCCCCGACTCTCCGTTCACCTGCCCCGACTCTCCGTTCACCTGCCCCGACTCTCCGTTCACCTGCCCCGACTCTCCTCTGGCTGCCCCGACTCTCCTCTGGCTGCCCTGACTCTCCGTTCGCTGCCCCGATTCTCCTCTGGCTGCCCTGACTTTCCGTTCGCTGCCCCGACTCTCCGTTCGCTGCCCCGACTCTCCGTTCACCCGCCCTGACTTTCCGTTCGCTGCCCCGACTCTCCGTGCGCTGCCCCAACTCTCCTTTCGCCGCCCTGCCCTGCTCCCAGCTCTGTAAGCATGCGCAATGGTCTGAGCATGCTTGCCGCTTAGTTTTCTGCGCCGGGTTGTGGGGGCACGCTTTTGACCTGTCACCAAGGCGGTTTTTCTGGCGGTGTGCTTTTCACCACGTGGCTGTGGCCCCCCTCTATCTGGCCTTGTAATTTGCCCAGTCAATACTATTTTGACTATACAACAGCATCTCAGCCTTTGGGTAAGCCTATAAAAGATTAATGCTGCATGTAGAGCCCACATTTTAATTTGATCTCTTCAGATTGGTATTCTGCATTTATCTACCCGGTAGTAGAGTTTATCAATTAAATTTAAATTTACCACCATAATGGCAGGAATGAGACGAAAGTCATATACAGCGGACTTTAAGCTTCAAGTCGTTGCGAAAGCTGAGGAAATAGGCAACCGGGCCGCAGCGAGAGAGTTCGATGTTGGAGAAACATCGGTGCGTGAATGGAGAAAAGATAAGAAGGAACTGGAGAAATGCAATCCGCGAAAACGGGCACATCGTGGGGCCAAACCAAAATGGCCTCAGCTGGAGGATGACTTGAAGCAGTGGATTCTGGCGAGAAGGGAGCAAAATCAATCAGTCTCTACTGTTGCGATTCAGATGAAGGCAAAACTACTTGCCAATGAAAGAGGAATACCCGACTTCAAAGCTGGCTTCACATGGATCTCAACATTTATGAAAAGGAACGGACTATCAGTTAGAATGAGAACAGCTGTTGGCCAGCGACTTCCAGATGACTGGCAGCAAAAATTGATTGATTTCCGTGACTTTGTCGCCAAAGAAATATCTGAACTTGGCATCACTGCAAAGGACGTCATCAACATGGATGAAATTCCAATGGCATTCGACATTCCAGCGACAAGAACCATAGCCCCCACAGGTACTAAATCTGTTGCCATCACCACAACTGGGCATGAAAGAACGTGTTTTACATTCATTCTTGGTTGCTCAGCTAGTGGGGTTAAGTTAAAGCCCATGCTCATTTTCAAAAGGGTCACTATGCCCCGTGAAAAGCTGCCCACCAGTGTGGTTGTGCACTGCAACAAGAAGGGATGGATGGACTGCGACGTAATGAGATTGTGGGTAGATAAATGCTTTAGGGCAAGACAGGGTGGATTCTTTGCAAAAAAATCCTTGTTAATTTTTGATGCCATGGCTGCCCACAAAGAAAAAAATGTTCAGGCCTACATTAATTCTACTCGTGCCCACATCGCTGTGATACCTGGAGGCCTGACGTGTAAGCTGCAACCACTTGACATTGCAGTGAATCATCCATTCAAGACTTTTATTAGAAAGGAGTGGGAGGAGTGGATGCAGAGCGGCATGCACGAGTACACACCCGCGGGGCGGCTGAAGCGGGCAACTTTCACAGAAGTCTGCAAGTGGGTGGCTTCAGCATGGGACAAAATAACACCAGATACCATTCAAAACGGATTTAGAAAAGCGGGCATTGTTTATGAAACCAATGACACTACGGGTACTACCAGTGCAGTGGAAGGAGGCAACAACATGGATATCACCGATAATGATGACGATATCACTTCGGAAATAAACGAGGATCGTCTGCAGGCCGTGCTCACTTTATTTAATGACGATGATGACAATTCGGATTTTGATGTATTCAGATGACTGTGATGATGATGACTGAATAAACCTGTAAACTTTGTTTATTTACAACTTTATCGTAACTACGGTAACTGTATTTAGATTATTTTGTCCTCGATGCTTCGTTTGATCTACCGGTTAATGTTATAGTTTATAAGAATGAACATGTAATTTCTATTCTTGTTGCTGAATTCATACTCACTAACTCTAGATTAAAAATTATACGGTTGTTTATAAGAATGAACAGTTTTTTTCTTTTCACGTGTTTGGTTGGAGGGTGTGTGAATGGTGCGTGAGTTCTCCTATGTCTGGTTGAGGTGGATTGAATTACCGGTATTTAGCTGAAGAAATTATGGTAGTTAAACACCCCCCCCCCCATTCCACACACATTACGGTAATTCTCTTCCATTTTTGTTCCCATTATAAAAAACACTGATAAGTTTCCAGAAAAAAATACATTAAAATAAGAAGTGAAAACAAAGGCCCCTACAGATGAGAACATAACATAAGAATAGCCTAACTGGGTCAGTCCAATGGTCCATCATGCCCAGTAGCCCATTCTCATGGTAGCAAATCCAGGTCACTAATACCTGGTCAAAACCCAAAGAATAGCAAACATTCCATGCTACAGATCCAGGGCAAGCAGACGCTTCCCCCATGTCTTAATAACAGACTATGGACTTTTCCTCCAGGAATTTGTCCAAACCTTTTTAAAACCAGCAACGCTATCTGCTTTTACCATAACTTAAATCTTTCCTTCCAAACAGAGACCTTGCTAGATGTCAAATACAGAAAGAACAAGGTAACTTCACAAGGACTTAGCTGTGCAGGAAATGTGAATCTCCTCATACACCCACCATATAGTGCAAAAATGTGCAAAGGTCTGTTTTTTTCTTTCGATCACTACATAGCCTAATGCCACACAAATATATTCTGAAGGTCAATGCTAAGGTTAACAAAGTTTCCTTCCTTGGACCACAAGGAGATACTGACAAACCACTAGAAGAGATCCCAAAACAACTACGCAGGCACAACACCACTCAGTGTGTGAACCAGTTCAGTGGAGTGGACTACGGTAACTGGGGGGTGGAAATGGACCCGGAGTTTTCTCAGCAGAATTTCCCAGAACATATCTTCCTCTCAACACATTGACACGCTGGTGGGTTTATTTTATAGCTTTTTCACTCCCTTCGGTCTGCCTGTCCCCCCCTTGAAGGTCTGCCTGTCCCCCCTTGAAGTCCTGTCCCCCCTTGAAGGTCTGCCTGTCCCCCCTTGAAGTCCTGTCCCCCCTTGAAGGTCTGCCTGTCCCCCCTTGAAGTCCTGTCCCCCCTTGAAGGTCTGCCTGTCCCCCCTTGAAGTCCTGTCCCCCCTTGAAGTCCTGTTCCCCCTTGAAGTCCTGCCTGTCCCCCCTTGAAGTCCTGCCTGTCCCCCCTTGAAGTCCTGCCTGTCCCCCCTTAAGGTCTGCCTGTCCCCCCTTAAGGTCTGCCTGTCCCCCCTTGAAGTCCTGTCCCCCCTTGAAGTCCTGCCTGTCCCCCCTTGAAGTCCTGTCCCCCCTTGAAGGTCTGCCTGTCCCCCCTTGAAGGTCTGCCTGTCCCCCCTTGAAGTCCTGTCCCCATCCTGAAAGCCTGAAGCCCCCCCCCCCCCCGACGCCCGATTCATCATCCGGAAGGACCGCTCGCACCCCCAGCGCTTGCACTCCCACCCCGATGGACCGCTCGCACCCCCACAGCCTCCCCCCCCTCCCCCATGGAGGGGGACGCTGCTTCCTCTTCCGGCGGTCCCGCCCTTTCTCTGACATCAGAGAAAGGGCGGGACCGCCGGAAGAGGAAGCAGCGCAGGGCTCAGAGAAGGGGCAGGACCGCTGGCAGAGGAAACAGCTGGGCTCACTGGCATCCGGAAACAAGGTTGACAGCTTCTCCATGGGGGAGGGGGGGGAGACTGTGGGGGTGCGAGCGGTTCTTCGGGTGGGAGTGCGAGCGGTCCATCGGGGTGGGGGTGCGAGCGGTCCTTCCGGATGATGAATCGGGTTTCGGGCGGGGTGGGAACTATGTAAAAAAAATTTTATATACCGCGCAAGGTTATGTATGGTTTGTAAAAACACGTATGACGCGCGTGTTATATGCGTGAAAATACGGTACATTTAAGTCATGGCACCACTGGTGCTTGGCTACGGATTGTCAATATCTCCTTCATCAGGCGAGGCTGCAGACCCGGTGATGGGTGGAGTTGCTCTTTTCATAAACATAGTGAGCTTCGTCTGAATTGTTTGCTTTTTTTTCTTTTCATAAATTTCGCAATAAGGACGAAATGTGTCACATGCCATCCGTTCAGTCCTCGCAAATCGTTCAGTGTTTGGGTCCATGTCTTCAAAAATGGGTGAGGAGTTTATTCAGTAGAGATAAACCTTCTGACAATCCCTTTGTGGTGAACATTCGTTGTGGCGCCTCATCCTCTTGGTCTTTCTCTAATTCTCTTATTTTTTTTCTTCCGCCACTCTTTCTTCTTCTAATTCTCTCAGCTCTTCATTCGTAAGTTCCCCTGATTCCCGGTCTAACAACTCCTCAACATCTTCCATTTCACATTCCAATGAATGGTCTTTTGACAGTTTCACTATTTCTTCATGAATCTTATCAAGTTCTTGTTCACTGTTAAATCCAGCAAAGGTATTCACATAGCGCTTAACACACTTCTTCCATACACCATTCATACACTTTTCTGTCACTGAGTCCCAAGCAGTAATAAGATTTTTTTTGTACACTTAAGAATTTTATACTGTTTCCAATAGTCACGTAGTGATAGTTCAGGGGCGGCATCTATAGCAGCTATGGCTTGGGCGAAAGTGGTTCTGAGATAGTTTACCTTCAAAGTAGCAATCGCCCCTTGGCTCATCGGTTGAATAAGTGGTGTAGTGTTCGGGGCAAAAATAACACTTTCACATTGGGATAGAGATCAGCTAAGTGATGTGGATGTCCAGGTGCATTATCAAGCAACAGTAAAATTTTGAAGGGGATTCCTTTCTCCAAACAGTACTCACACACTTGAGGAATAAAACAATTACTGTACCAACTCAAATAAAGCCTGGTTCATCCAGGCATTACGGCTTGATCTATAATAAACTGGCAAAGTGTGCTTGTTCACATTCTTAAATGCATGTGGATTTTCAGAATGGTAAATTAATAAGGGCTTCAGCTTGATATTCCCTCCAAGCAGTAGAGTGAGTCTATCCTTGTGTGCTTTAAATCCTAGGATGCTTTTGGCTTTTTTGTGGATGTAAGTGCGTCCTGGCATCCGCATCCAATATAATCCTGTTTCATCCACATACAAAATTTGTTCTGCCATATAACCCTCTACCTTGATTATTTCTTCTAAACTATCAACAAACTTTTTAGCTCCTTCCTCATCCGCACTTGCTGTTTCTCCAGTCACTCGAACATTATGCAACTGGAATCTATTTTTAAACCTCTTAAACCAACCAGTACTTGCCACAAATTCTTGACTGAAGTCTTCTCCTTTAAAGTCCCAAACAGACTTCTAGCCTTTGACTGTACTGTAAAGAGGCTTAAGGGCGTCCGCTTTTGAATCTGATCTTCTATCCAAATGTTTAACAATTTCTCCATTTCATGGATGAGCCCAGTACGTTGCTTCGCAATCACTGTTTACCGCAAAGGAGCAGAACCTTTCACAGCTTCACGAATTCTATTTTTGTCCTTTATAATAGTAGACACAGTAGTGTGATAACTTTAGATCACATGCAATCACATTCACTTTCTTTCCTCCTTCATACTGTTTTATTATCATCATTTAGGTGTCTAGATCTATGGCCTTTCTTTCCTTTTTGGAAGGCTGAGGAATGGATATAGACAATTTCCTCTTTGTTGTCATTTTTACTGCATGAAATCGCCAAAAAACTCACATTGGGCAACACCCCTGCGTATGTTATCGCGAGATTTCAGAGAGTGAAAGTCATGTCGTAAGGTCGAACAGTCATAACTTGGATAGGTTGTAAGTCGACGACTACCTGTACATCATTCTGGACTGGCCTAGCAGAATGAAAAGGAAGGAGAAATGTTTTTCCTGAGTGGTCTGAAACTGCTTTGTAATTTGCACAGTTTTTAGGTTTTAACTTCAGTCGGTGTGCGTGTGGATTTCCTTTCCAGAAAGAGGATGGAGAGAGAAACAAAAGTCCTTGAGACTCTTATTCAGTGTGTATCCTAACCTACAGAGGTTGCTCAGAGGTTCTGTGGAAACACCACCAATTTGTATAGCTGCAGAAAGCGCCCAACTCCCCGGCAGCATAGGACAATGACAGAACAGGAGCACCCGTATGGGCTTTTCTGAATCATGAATCCCTAGTTTGGGATACCTTGTTCTAAGGTTTTCTGTTTGCTGTTTAGAGCAGTGTATCTCAAACTGTGTGCCGCATGAGATTTCAGGTGTGCTGCGAGATGCCAGGGAGGAGGAGGAGAAGTGCCAGCACCGATTGCCTGCCTACATAGAAACATAGAGTATGATGGCAGAAAAGGGCCGACTGCCTAACAAGTCTGCCCACTCGAATAACCCACCCCCCTAAGCATTCCTCGAAGTGAACCCACATGTTTATCCCATTTATTCTTAAAATCTAGCATGTTGCTGGCCTCTACTACCTGGAGTGGAAGATTATTCCAATGATCAACCACCCTTTCGGTGAAGAAATACTTCCTAATGTCCCCATGAAATCTCCCACCCCTGATTTTTAGTGGATGCCCTCTTGTCGCCGTAGGTCCTGTAAGGAAAAAGATGTCTTCTTCCATCTCCATACGGCCAGTAACATATTTGAACATCTTTATCATGTCTCCCCTCTCTCTGCGTTCCTCGAGAGAGTATAGCTGCAACCTACCTAGCCGTTCTTCATATGGGAGATCCTTGAGTCCCGAGACCATCCTAGTGGCCAATCTCTGAACCGACTCTATTCTCAGCACATCTTTTCGATAATGTGGCCTCCAAAATTGAACACAGTATTCCAGATGTGGTCTCACCATTACCTGTAAAGCGGCATTAACACTTTGGGCTTACGGCTGACGAAACTTCTCCGGATGCAACCCATCATCTTTCTAGCCTTGGATGAAGCTTTCTCCACTTGATTGGCAGCCTTCATATCTTCACTAATGATTACTCCCAGGTCCCATTCTGTAACAGTTCTAGTTAAGGTCTCACCGTTCAGAGTGTAGGTTCTGCAAGGGTTTCTGCTACCAAGGTGCATAACTTTACACTTCTTGGCATTAAAGCTCAGCTGCCAAATAGACCATTTCTCCAGTAAAAGTAGGTCCTGTGTTATACTGTCGGATACGGTACCTCCGCCTACCACATTACATGATTTAGCTTCATCGGCAAATAATGCAATTTTACCCTGAAGTCCCTGAGGTAGATCCCATACGAAGATATTAAATAGGATTGGACCCAGGACCGAGCCCTGCAGTACTCCACTGAACACATCCGACGTTTTGGAGGGAGTTCTGTTTACCACCACCCTTTGAAGTCTGCCGCTGAGCCAGTCTTTAACCTATGCAGTTAATGTTTTCCAAGTCCCAGCGAGCTCATCTTGTTCAATAATCTACGGTGTGGGACACTCAAAAGCCTTACTGAAGTCCAGATACACTACATCCAAGGACTTTCCCTTATCCAGTTTTTTTGTTACCCAGTCAAAGAAGCTGATTAGATTGGATTGGCAGGACCTTCCCTTTGTAAATCCATGCTGATGGACATGTTTCTCAAGGCGAGAGGCACATCCTGTAGGTAGTCAGCCGCCACCAGCCTCCTCTTTTTCAGCACCCCCCCTCCCTGCGGCAGCTCAGGGCCCCATTTGGAGGGCCTCTGCACATACGCAGACTTTGACATGATGATGTCATGCAGGCACGTGATATCATCACGTTGACATCCACACACTTCCGGGTGCCCTTGAGCCACAACCGCCAATTTAGCGTGCCTTGGCTCGCTAAGTTTGTGAGACACTGGTTTAGAGGGTTTATTCCTTGCATTAACATGAGTACACTAACAAGTGTTTATGCTGCATATCTGCTTATATTGCTGATATCACTGGGAAGAAGTATGATCATCTGCTTGCAAGGCGGTATAAATCTATACATTAGGATTGTTTCTGCAAGATTCTGTGCATTGGCATTTTTGTACGGGGGTGGGGGGGCAACCATGGTCCTCGACCACAACCCATTCTGATTTTCAAGAGTACTATAATGAATATGCATAAAATTGATTATCCCAGGAGAAGCAGGCAGCCTATCCGTCACCGACGGAGCCCGGATGCGGACAGCCTTGCAAGCAGACTTGCTTGTAGAAACTAGAAGTTTCGAGTCAGCCGCACTGCACATGTGTGAGTGCCTTCCCTCCCAGCGCAGGGCGCGTCTCCTCAGTTCTCCGCGGAGCTGAGAAGTAAGTCTTTGACTCTCTGCGTTGAACTTTGTTACTTTGTGCCTTCTCTCACCGCGGTTTGTGTTTATGTTCTTCACGAATCGCTGTGTTCTTTTATTTTCTAGTTAAAAAATTTTTTTTGAATTTCTTCCGCTCGACTGCCGGGGCAGGCCGCTTGGCTGCAGCCCATGGGCTTCGACTTTGCGGCGGCTATATTTCCTTCTATGTCCTGGCCAGCAACGGGCTTCAAGAAGTGTAGCCAGTGCCAGCGTGCGATTTCCCTCACGGACCCACACCGTTGGTGCCTCAAGTGCCTTGGGCTGGACCATCAACTGAATTCGTGGGAGCGCTGTGGTACTCTTCAACCTTGAGCCCTTAAACGTCGTCTGATTTTAGTGGAGAAGCTTTTTGGGATGGATTCTTCAACAACTCTCTTGACTTCGAAAGCAGCCTCGGTTCCACCTTCGACTGAGGGTACTCCTGCCTCCACGACTCCGACCTCGAGCCTCATCAGACCTTCCTCGTTTGCAGCGGCTCTTTCATCCACTACACCTATTGTATCTTCCCCTGCATCCTCAGGTCAGATAGCTCAGCAGAAAGTTCCAGCGGTGGTAATCAAGGTGGCTAAGACTTCCAAGTCGAAGCACATATCCATTGCCACTTTGGAACCTCCAGACAAAGCAGGTGGTCTGATTTCAGACGCGGATCCATCCTTGCCGGCTTCTTTCCAGACCATGTTAGAGAAGCAATTCATTCAGTTCCTCACTAATATGGGACTGAAGCTAGCTATTCTAATCCAGCCTGGGCATTCTGCAGACTCCCGCGAGGTCTAGCCTCTTCCTATGCCTTCGGCTGAAGCTTCACACTTTATGCAGGGAGCAGAGTCTCTGCGAGTGTCTGGTCTGGCATCTATGCACTCGAAGCAAGGTGCAGATTCTTTGCATGTGCCTCAACAGGAATCCTCACACTCCATACAAGGAGTCTTTGGGAGTGCTTCGAGATTCCTCCACCAAGGCTCCTGAGCTTTGATCTACAACTTCTAGCCCTATGCATTCCCTGGTAGCAATGTCTGCTTCCATCTTCGGGGCGAAGTCTCCTCGATCCTTGAGATCTGCTTCCAAGCACCACTCTTGTCGTCGATCTAGGCCTTCCTCGAGGCATACCTCCAGGCATAGCTCTTCTTCCAAGGAGCGTCCTTCTTCAACTAAGCCTCGATCTACACCTTCCAGCTCTACTAGACCACCGACTCCTCGATCGAGGTCTCCGCTTCCAGACCTCGAGGACTCTGCGGTTTCTATTGCTTCGTCCATGTCTCCTTATTTTTTTGATGCCTATTTTCCTGCCAAAACTTCATCTTCGACCAAGGTTGCCTTGACGTCCTCCTCGAGGCAAGACATTAGTGGATCAGCTATCTTTCTCTTCTTTTCTTCGTCAGATGGCTGCAGACCTGGACCTTCAATTGGATGCTGGTTCTAAATACGCTAAGGAGAATCTCGAAGTCATGCATCTTCCTCAACCTCCTGCAGAGTCACTTAAGCTTCCTCTTCACAAGCTTTTGTCTCAGACTTTTACCCGATGCCTGGAGACTCCTTATGCTATTCCTGCTGTCTCAGGCAAGTTGGACTCCAGGTATAAAACTCTACATTGCAAAGGATTTGAGAATTCGCAGTTATCTCACCAGTCCCTGCTTGTGGAGTCCTCCTTGAAAAGATCCCATCCTTTCAAGGTTTATGCTACCGTTCCTCCTGGAAGGGAAGGAAAAATCATGGACAAGTTTGGACGTCGCCTCTACCAAAATGCCATGATGTCCTCCAAAGTCCTCAATTACAATTTTCATTTTGTCACTTATTTCAAGTTCCTCATTGAACTTCTTCCAAAATTTCTCAGCTATTTAGATACTCAAAAGCACTTCGAGTTCAAGAAGTCATAGCTACTCTGTCACAACTCAGATTACATCTACTTCAGTCTTCTTTTGATGCCTTCGAATTGTCCGCCAGGGTGACTGCTTGTTCTGTAGCAATATGCCGCCTAGTCTGGCTTCGCACCATTGACATGGACCCTAATCTTCAGGACCGCTTGGCTAATATTCCTTGTGCGGGCAAAAACATCTTCGATGAATCTATCGAGGCAGCCACCAAGAAATTGTCTGAACATGAAAAATCCTATGCTTCTATTGTCAGACCAAAGCCTAAGCCAGTTCCTGCCAAGCCTGCACGGCCTCCTCCAATTTTCCAGAGGCGTTTTGCTCAGAGAGCGGCTCCTTACACTCGTCCGCCTCTCAAAAAATAGCAGAATCAGAAGCAACAGAAATCTCAACCTTCTGCTGCACCTAAGGCTACGCAGCCTTTTTGACTGTTTAAAACAGAGCATAACCTCCACAGTTCTGTCTCTGACCTATCTTCCCCCCACTGGAGGTCATCTCCATCATTTGTACCACCGATGGGAGACAATCACATCCGACCTCTGGGTGCTGTCAATCATCAGGGAAGGATACTCTCTTCATTTCACTCAGATTCCACCAGAGCTTCCTCCATGAGAATATCCTTCCAGTCCATCCCAGACTGCCCTTCTTCAGGAAGCTCAAGCTCTGCTTTGTCTCCATGCCATCAAACCAGTTCCTTTGGAACAGCAGAACAGGGGGTTTTGCTCCTGTTACTTCCTTGTTCCGAAGAAGATGGGCAATCTGCGACCCATTCTGGATCTCGGGGCTCTCAACAAATTTTTAATCAAAGAAAAATTTTGAATGTTGTCCCTGGCGTCCCTTTATCCTCTTCTGGATCAGAACGACTGGTTATGCTCTCTGGATCTCAAGGACGCCTATACTCATATTCCCATTCATCTGGCCTCCCGTCAATTTCTCATATTTCGGGTGGGGAATTTGCATTATCAATACAGAGTTCTGCCCTTTGGCCTGGCTTCATCTCCCAGACTGTTCACCAAGTGCCTTGTAGTGGTAGCAGCAGCTCTATGGAACCATGGTCTTCAGGTATTTCCCTACCTAGACGACTGGCTCATCAAAGATTCAACATCTCAGGGGGTTATTGTAGCAACCCAACGGACTACGTGGTTCCTACAAAGTTTGGGATTCGAAATCAACTTTCCCAAATCACAACTTCAGCCCTCTCAAAATCTACAATTCATTGGAGCTGTTCTGGACACTATCCAACTCAGAGCATTCCTTCCGCAACAACGTCTGGAAGCTCTCCTTCAACTCTATCATGCAATGTCTTCCCACTCTTCTATCTCAGCAAGACACATGATGGTACTACTAGGTCACATGGCCTCCACAGTACACGCGACTCCTTTTGCCAGACTTCACCCCAGAATTCCTCAGTGGACCCTGGGATCTCAGTGGACACAGGCTTGTGACCCACTTTCTCGACACATTGCAGTCACTCCTTCCTTAAGAACAGTCTCTCTGCTGGTGGATGCTTACTTCCAATCTCTCCAGAGGCTTACTGTTTCAAACGCCCCCTCATCAGAAGGTCCTCACAACAGATTCCTCAACCTACGCTTGGGGCATTCATCGCGATAGTCTCCGTACTCAAGGCCACTGGACCAGTACGGATCGTCAGTACCACATCAGTCTGTTGGAACTCAGAGCAATAGAGCTCGGACTAAAGAAGACTACGAAGAATTGCAAAGGGACTTGAACAAACTAGGGGAATGGGCGACGAGATGGCAGATGAAGTTCAGTGTTGAGAAATGTAAAGTATTACATGTGGGAAACAGAAACCCAAGGTACAACTATACGATGGTAGGGATGTTATTAAATGAGAGTACCCAAGAAAGGGACTTGGGGGTAATTGTGGACATGACAATGAAGCCGACGGCACAGTGCACAGCGGTCACTAAGAAGGCAAACAGAATGCTAGGCATAATCAAGAAGGGTATTACAACCAGAACGAAACAAGTTATCCTGCGTTGTATCGGGTGATGGTGCGTCCGCATCTGGAGTACTGCGTCCAATATTGTTGCCGTACCTTAAAAAGGACATGGCGTTACTCGAGAGGGTTCAGAGGAGAGCGACGTGTCTGATAAAGGGGATGGAAAACCTTTCATACGCTGAGAGATTGGAGGAACTGGGTCTCTTTTCCCTGGAGAAGAGGAGACTTAGAGGGGATATGATAGAGACTTACAAGATCATGAAGGGCATAGAGAGAGTAGATAGGGACAGATTCTTCAAACTTTTTAATAATAAAAGAACAAGAGGGCATTCAGAAAAGTTGAAAGGGGACAGATTCAACACAAATGCTAGGAAGTTCTTCTTTACCCAACGTGTGGTGGACACCTGAAATGCGCTTCCAGAGAGCGTAATAGGGTAGAGTACGGTACTGGGGTTCAAGAAAGGATTGGACAATTCCCTGCTGGAAAAGGGGATAGAGGGGTATAGATAGAGGATTACTGCACAGGTCCTGGACCTGTTGGGCCGCCACGTGAGCGGAGTGCTGGGCACGATGGACCTCAGGTCTGACCCAGCAGAGGCATTGCTTATGTTCTTCAATGCTCTCAAAGCTTTTAAACATCTTCATGACTAGGTAGTCCTCATTCGGACTGACAACCAAGTCGCCATGTATTATGTCAACAAACAGGGAGGGACGGGATCTTCCTCCCTTTGTCAAGAAGTTCTGAAGGTTTGGAACTGGGCAATACGTCACAACACCTTCCTAAAAGCTGTTTACATTCAAGGGGTGAACAATTGCTTGGCAGACAACTTGTCATCTTCTGCAACCTCACGAATGGACACTCCATTCCTCGCCCCTTCATCACATTTTTTCGCAGTGGGGAACACCTCAGATCTCTTTGCAGCTCCCCACAATCACAAACTGCCTCAGTTCTGCTCCAGGATATACACTTCTCATCGCCTCGACGCAGATGCTTTCTTACTGGAATGAACAAATCTTTTCCTGTATGCATACCCTCCGTTCCTTCTCATTCTCAAGACACTTGTCAAGTTGAAGAACACTCATGCTACCATGATCCTGATTGCTCCTCGGTGGCTGACACAACCTTGGTACTCCCTTCTACTTCAACTCAGCAGCAGGGAGCCATATCTTCTACCAGTTTTTGGACCTCTGCTTCATCCCAACCTGCAGTCTCTACACCTGACAGCTTGGTACCTCTCAACATAACTCCTCCTCAGTTTTCTCAACCCGTAAGACCCTTTTTAGAGGCTTCTAGGAAGCCTGCCACTAGGCAGTGCTATCACCAAAAATGGACTAGATTTTCTACATGGTGTTTTTCTCATGATAAGGAGCCTCAACATTCCTCCTTATCTTCTGTTCTAGATTATCTTTTGCACTTATCCACCTCTGGCCTCAAGTCTACATCAATACGAGTCCATCTCAGTGCAATTGTTGCTTTCCATCAGCCTATTGAAGGGAAACCCCTCTCTGCTCATCTGGTGGTTTCCAGATTCATGAAAGGACTTTTCAATATCAAACCTCCTCAAACCGCCTTCAGTGGTTTAGGACCTCAGTGTTGTTCTTTCTCAATTGATGAAGCCTCCATTTGAACCAATGTCTATGGCTCATCTTAAGTATCTCACTTGGAAAGTGGTGTATCTCATTGCCTTCACATCTGCTCGACAAGTCGGTGAGCTGCAAGCTTTAGTAGCTTATCCACCTTTCACTGTCTTCCATCATGACAAGGTGGTCCTCCGTACTCATCCTAAATTCCTACCTAAAGTGGTTTCAGAATTTCATCTAAACCAATCCATTGTTCTTTCAGTGTTCTTTCCAAAGCCTCATTCTCACCCTGGAGAATCAGCCCTTCATACTCTGGAGTGTAAACGTGCTTTGGCCTTCTATTTGGAACGCACCAAACCACAAAGAACTGCTCCTCAACTTTTTGTCTCCTTCGATCCAAACAAGTTGGGACATCCAATCTCTAAGTGTACCATCTCCAACTGGATGGCTGCTTCTATCTGTTTCTGCTATGCCCAGGCTGGATTACAACTACAGAGTTGAGTCACAGCCCATAAAATCAGAGCAATGGCAGCTTCAGTAGCTTTCCTCAGATCTACACCTATTGAGGAAATTTGCAAAGCTGCTACTTGGTCCTCGGTTTATACTTTTACATCTCACTATTGTGTGGATGTTTTCTCCAGACGGGATGGCCATTTTGGCCAGAGAGTATTACAAAATTTATTCTCCTAAGTGTCAACACTCCCACCATCCCATCCTGGTTAGCTTGGAGGTCACCCATATGTGAGAACAGGCTTCCTGCTTGTCCTGAGATAAAGCACAGTTACTTACCGTAATAGGTGTTGTCCAGGGACAGCAGGCAGCTATTCTCACAACCCACCCACCTCCTCTGGTTGGCTTCTCTGCTAGCTGATTGAACTGAGGAGACGCGCCCTGCGCGGGAAGGCACTCGCTGACTCAAAACTTCTAATTTCTACAAGCAAGTCTGCTTGCGAGGCTATCCGCATCCGGGTTTCGTCGGTGACTTCACCCATATGTGAGAATAGCTGCCTGCTGTCCCTGGATAACACCTGTTACGGTAAGTAACTGTGCTTTTGCATATACTGCTTCCACTCTACAAATAGATCTGCATATTCATTGTGGAAGCTTTGAAAACTTGACTGAGTTGTGACCCTCTGACCGTGGTTGTCCACCCCTTTTCTAGTATGTCTTCTTTTAACTTATGATTTTAGCTTTGGTCTGCCATTGAAGTTTGAGTTTCTATTCTGTCCTTTCATTGTTCCAATGTTAGAATTGTTGTCAAATCATGAACAAGTATTAAAATACTTGATTGACTTAAAAGGGGTAAGGATTTTTTTTGTTTTATGCTTTGCAGTTTGTGAGACCTCTCACTTAGACCACCAGATGCCTGTTGTTGAACCCAATGTAATATCTAATGAAGGTATGTGTGCATCTTGTGAAGAAAATGGTTGTACATTTTAGAAAAATACCTGTTCAATATAATTTGTAAAATTGTTATGCTTAGATTGTGCTTGGGTAGAAATGATGTTCTTAAACCTTCCTTTTACTTTCTTTCCTGAAAAAATTCTCCAAAAGCTTAGAACTTTACGTTAATTGAACTCTGGAATTTGTTGCTGGAGAATGTGGCGAAATCAGTTAGCTAGCAGGGTTTTAAAAAACTTTGGATAATTTCCTAAAAGAGAAGGCCATAGGCAGGCCTGTACAACTCCGATCTTCAAGGGCCGAATCCAATCGGTTTTCTGGATTTCCCCAATTAATATGCATTGAAATTGCATGCAAATAGATCTCATGCATATTCATTGGAGAAAATCTGGCCTGGTGAGAGCCGAAGTTGTGCAGGCCTGCCATAGGCCATTATTTAGATGGCTCTGGGAAATCCACTGCTTATTCCTAGGATAAACAGCAGAAAATCTGTTGTACTATTTGGGATCTAGCTAGGTACTTTGGACCTGGGTTGGCATTTGTTGGAATCAGGATGCTGGGCTTGATGGACCTTTGGTCTTTCCCAGTATGACAATTCTTATATGTTAATACTAAGGATAGAAACTAGGCTGATATGTGACCTTACATTGATCAATATTCTTTTCTTAAATATATATTTTAGTGCAATGTGTCTAATAGTCCTGAACACTAGGGTTATGCATCTGAACTAGTGCTGCCCGATTCACAATTCAAATCGATTTAAAACAACAATAACAAAAATTAGCCTCCCAATTCGGTGACTGACACTCCCCCCCATACCCCCTAAAGCAGGAGTGGCAGCACTGCCTCTTGCTGGCCGGCTGCCGCTGCTCCTGCTTTAGAGGGGGGAGGGTCCGCCAGGAAGTGCTGGTGTCCGGCTTCCCCCCCAGCCTCCCGTGCATCCAGAGCCGGATTAAAGGGTAGGCCCAGTAGGCATGTGCCTTGGGCCTGAGGAGTTCAGGGGGACCAGATGCACTGCTATGATGACATCACATCGTGCCCGGGTTAGGAAGCTGCAGGTATTAGTGGTGGTTCTGTGTACATCTTCCCTGCTTCAGCAGACAATGCTGCTGTTGGTGCTTGCCTGCACTGTGGCCCATCTGCTTGCAGTCCTCCCGGCTCCATTTAATTTCGTTTACTGCCGCTGCTCCAAAAGGGCCAGGCACGTGCAGCGATTGTACGCTGCCAGCCCATAAGCTTCTTCTCCGTCAGAATTGACGTCAGGGGAAGGCTTATGGACTGGGGGGGGTGTTAATGGAGTCGGCGAGTGGTGGCGAGCAAGGGGTGAGTGACGGGAGATGGAATCGGTGGCAGGTCGGCTTGGGGGAAGGCAGGGAGGATTCTGTGTGGATCCTGCAGCTCTTGCCATGAGCCTGGACCCACAGCAGCACCAAATGGAAGTACAGTATATTTAAACATTTCTTCTGCTGCATGATAAAAAAAAAAAAAAAAAGACATCAAGTGTAGGCAGCCTCAATCAGCCTGAGAGGAGAGCTGAGGGGAGGAGGCAAGGAGTGAAGAGCCAATAGGAATAGGCTTTGAAGGAGTGAGAAAGTACTGAATGAGAAAGGAGTACGGAATGAGAAAGGAAACAGGAAGAGAAATATAGGGTTGGAAAGATGATAAAGAGTATTTGGAGAGAGGGATGGAGTAAGCAGAGAAAAATGTCTGGTGGGAGAAAGAGAACAGTGAAGAGTAGAAATAGAGAAGCAAGAAGTAAATAAGAAAATGGGTACATGCGGGCGGGGCAGGGCATGGTGGGGTAGTCTGGGTAGGGGTTGCAGGCTTTCAAGGGGGGCGGTGCAAGCCTTCAGGGATGGTGGCACAGGCAGACCTTCGGGAGGGTGGTGCAGGCCTTCGGGGGGCCCTGGTGTAGAAGTACACGGAGGGAGGGAAAGGGGGTTCAAAGAGATGTGCATATGCTGGACTTTGGGGGAATAAATAATGGGTCTAAAAACAGGAGACGGAGAGAGATGGACAATGGGATTTAGGGAAGGAAGGAGCAGAAAGGGAGAGAAGTTGGACACAAGGAATGGTGTGGAGGGGGATAAAGATACTGGATAGGAGGGTAGTTGGGAACAGAAATGGAGAGATGGTGGACCCTGGGGTGGTGGGGAAGGAGAGAGAGATGCTGGATGAAAGGGTAGTTGAGAAAAGGTGGATCTGTGGATAGAGACAAAAGAAAGGAAAGATGCCAGACCTCCGGGGGAGTGAAGGGAAACGGAAGGGGAGGACAGGGTAGAAGATGGATGGTTAGCAAGAAGAAAGGAGACCCTGGCAAGCAAGTTATCAGAAGACAACCAGAGCCTTGGACCAACAAGATTTGAATAATGACCAGACAACAAAAGGTAGAAAAAATTATTTTCTGTTTTGTGATTACAATATGTCAGATTTGAAACGTGTATCCTGCCAGAGCTGATGTTAGACCGCAAATGTGAGCTAGGATTTAACAGAGAAAGGAAAAGTCTTTCTTTTTTGTTTTTATTTTGTTTACACCACAGCACCAGTGTGGTTAGGAGAAGGCAAAGAGGGTGAAAAGGCTATAAAATAAACCCACCAGGATGCTTGGAAAAAACACCCAATTGGGCAGGAAAATAAAATTGAAAAATCGATTCAGTGGGCTGAATCAAATCAAAACTTTTTTTTTTTCCTGAATCGGGCAGCACTAATCTGAACCCACAAGTTGCTTACAGAATATCATTCATCTTTCAACTCCACCTACTTCCCAGGAGGCTGCTCCTGCCCTCTCAGTTTTTCTTATGCAAACAAGTTGCTCAGATGGGTGTCTGATCTGCTCTGCAGCTTTGTTTTCAGATTTTTTTTCCCTGCCATTTTAAGTTGGATGCTCAGTGCCCAGAGGTTTTCTCTTGTTAAGTCCTCTGCCTGGAAGAAGATGCAGATGTATGTGGCGAAAGTCTGCTGATAGCAAGATCAGCCGTCGGAGAAACCTGTCTAGCCAGCATGCTGTAATAATTTTGGAGCTCGGGAGCCATCCCCTGAGTAGCTGATCGCATTCCCGATTTATCAGGAGTTTGAGCGCAGGCTATTTGGCTCCTTCTCAGCTTGTCCAGGATTAATAGGCCAGCTGAGTGGTCCTTCCCCTTTCATGGTAAGAGTTTCTGGTGGTTGAGGCTCAGTCTAACATCAGTCTGATTGGTAGCCCGAAGACAAAATTCTTAGTGGGAGCTTGTAAGGCAGAATTCTTCTCCATTTGTTCCAGCTGCGCTTCTGAGCTGAGGCAGGCATACCCACATGGCACAGTGAGTAATCCTATTATAACCTATGGTGAAAATCGGAGGGGGGATTCTGGAAAAGTGAAATTTGAGGGTTTCTGAGGTCAGAGCTTTCCCTGTGGTTTTTGAAATTCAAGAGAGTGAATTCACTAGCAGCAGCCATCTTGTATTTTAAACAATCTCTTTTTCTAAAACCTCCATATGCTTCGAAATCCCTCAGTTTTGCAATAGGGATGATCCCTCAGGCTTTACCCCTGTATCATGTCAGGTTTTTCGTGTACTGCAGGGCATGCAGGGGAGGGGCAGGAGCTTTGGGCTCAGCCTCCTCTGAGTCCTCCAAGGCTGGGGATATGCAGGAAGCTTGATCTCGGGGTGGTGGGGGGTGGTGGTGGGTGGGTGGGTTAGGCCCTTTCCAGAGCCTCCAAATGAGATGCTAAGCGCAGATGCATGAATGCTGTAGAGCCCAAGAGGACCTTCAGGGAGTCTCTGCCAGAATCATCGAGACCTGTGCAAGGATTCACCTTGATTTTGTGAGTCTGAGGTGGAATGCTTATTTAAATTGCTGGGGTTCCCCAGCTTCTGCTGAAGGTGCAACAGTGGAGGGCGGCACCGGGGATTAGTCCTCAGCCTGTGCCAGGTGCAGATGAGGATACAGAGCTGGATCCAGGGTGTCTAGTCTGACATTGACTGGGAAGATGGAAGGTCTGATTCCATGCCTTTATTGTCACAGGACACAGTTTTCCTAGCGGAGTCTGGCTCTTTGCATGAGACCAGCAGACAAGAATCAGTGGTGGTCCTGGACCAGGAGAAAGACCCTAAAGCACAGCAGCTGTTCAAGGCATCAGAGTTCCCGGGCTTAATAGCTAATTTGCTGCGTGAATTGCAGCTTGAATTTCTGCCAGATTCTATTCCTGCCCTATGTGCTCAATTATGAGTGGCTCAGTGACTCCAACCATGTTCTTTCCCTTTGTATCCTGACATCACAAAACTAGTCACTGACCACTGGGAGTCTCCAGAGGGGTCTCTGTGAGTGGCCAAGCTTTACCCCATGGCTCTGGATTTTCAACCGTTGTTTGTTTAGTCAAAGGTGGATTAGCTGGTAGCACAGGTCACCAAGCAGACTTCCCTGCCTGTGAAGGAGGTGTGACGTTGAAGGATACTGAGGACCAAGAGATAGATGTGGTTCTCAAGAGGCAATTTGAAACTGTTGTCTTAGGAATTAAAGTGGCAGCCAGGCTTCCTTTGTGGCACATGCTTGCAAGGTCTCAGTGGAGCTCCAGATGAGCTCTTACAGGAGGCTTTTCTCTTAGAACTGATGGTCAAGATGGTGGTGTTGGAGGCAATTATGTCGGCGAGATGAGTCTGAGCTACACGCTCTCTCTTGCAGGGAGCAGTTTCTTATGATTACAGAAGCAAGGCATTCCTTGTCCTTTCTACTGAAAGTAGTTTCTGCCTTCCATGTCAGTCAGGAAATCCGTTTGCCTGCCTTTTGGCCTATGGGGTCAAAGGAAAAGGACAAAATATTGCATTTGTCATGTCATGAGAGTGCTTCTTCGCTACCTCAAAGTTACCAATGAGTTTTGATCATCTTTTTGTTCTACCCAATCATGCTAAGAAAGGCAGGTCTGTGTCCCAGGCCTTGATCGCCAGATGGATTAAATTGGCAGTTTCCTCAGCAAATGTGGGCTGTGGTAAGCAGTTGCCGATTGCATTGAAGGCACACTCCACCAGAGGGGTGACCTCATCATGGGTAGAGGCTCAGGCGATCTCCCCCATGGGAGATTTGTAGAGCAGCGACAATCTACTCTTCACACCTTTACCAGGTTCTATAGAGTAGATGTGGTAGCCAGGAAGGATGCCGCTTTTGAGTCTTCAGTATTAAAGGCAGGCTCAGTGGTCCTGCCCTATACTCAGGGGACTGCTTTGGTACGTCCCTAGCATTTGGGGTTACTAGACACATTGCACTAGAAAGAAAGATTAGGCTCTTACCTCAATAATCTTCATGTAGATGTGTCTAATAGTCCTGAAGTCCCGCCCCATGAGGGGGCTTCGCCTGTCTTTGGTCTCAATTTCAGTCTGTGTCTGACTGAAGACTTTCTTTCTCTCAGCTAAGCTTGGGAAAAAAAAAAAAGGGGTGGGTGGGTGGGGGTGGTATTGTCTGATTTTCTGCTTCTTCGCAGGACATGCAAGTAGCTATGAGCTTCATAAATGTTAGTGCTGGTTGCACAAGGTTTTGTATAATTTTGATGATGTTATAAGTGTTTCAAATCAGAACAGAAGTATAGTGTTCTCACTGTTACCCCCTTCTGGTAATGTCTTCCATTACAGTGGTTCTTGACTGCTTTTGTACGAATTGAGGTGGCAGGAGCAAGCCTGCTGGGAAGGAGGTGGAGTTGAAAGATGAGTGATATCATTTGCAAGCAACTTGCGGGTTCAGGACTACTAGACACACCTACAAGAAAGATTATTGAGGTATGAACCTAATCTTTCTATCTTCATATAATCTAAAACATTTTCAGGAAAGTCAAAGTACTTTTTTCCAAGCAGTACATATAATTTAGTAGCGCATGTTTCGTAATGTATTGATATAAATGATAAAAAAAATTTGCTGTTCATTGTGGTGATTTCTTTTTAGGTTCACCACCACCACCATCAAATATTCAAGTTGAGCCACCTGAAGTCGATGATAATTCGATACCTACTGCATCACAGCTTCCTAATTCTGATGCGTTTGCAGCTGTGGCCCAGCTGTTTCAGACAACACAAGGCCAACAGGTAAAAAGCCAACACTTTTTAGCATCTCATATTTTACTTACTATTGGTGTTTTTATTCTTTCCAGTTTAGTAGAAGTTGGGAGGTTACTGCCTGACTCCCTGGAGTGCTAAATAATTGTTCAAACATTTAAGGCTTCTTTTACGAAGGTGCGCTAGCATTTTTAGCGCACGCACTGGATTAGTGCGCACTAGCTGAAAAACTACCGCCTGCTCAAGAGGAGGCGGTAGCAGCTAGCACGCGCTATTCCACATGTTAAGGCCCTAATGTGCCTTTGTAAAAGGTGACTAATTGGTATTCAGTCTCTTTTATTGTAATGGAGTCCATTACAATAAAAGAGACTGAACACCAATTGGTCACCTTTGTTGTTTACTGTCCACTGATGTGAAGGCAGTTTCTCCTGTTTGTTTCCAAACATTTAATGGAACAGGAACAAGATCAAACTTAGTATGGGAGAAAATGGTAAAAACCAGTTCCAAAATGGGCCAGAGAAATAAGCTTGTCAAATAAGAATCCAGAGCATTACAATGGGATAAGCAATGCTTCCTTTTTCAATATACAGTCAAACCTCGTTTTGCGAGTAACCCGGTTTGCGAGTGTTTTGCAAGATGAGCAAAACACTCGGCAAACTTTTGACTCGCAAAACGAGTGTTGACTTGATTTGCGAGCACCCCCCCCCCCCCCCGGTAACCGGCATCGCTCCCCCCGCTCACAAAGGCCCCCTCGCTCCAACCGGCACCCCCCCCGCCTGAACCACTTAAACTTACCCCCCCCCCCCCCCCGGTCTGGCACCAGCACGCAGGCACAGATCGTGCCGGTGCCTAGAAGATCTTCCGGCTTCTGCCTGCCTTGAGCATGCATCTGCGCATGCTTAAGGACTTCTAATTCTTCCTCTTGCCGAGAGGGAGAATTAGAAGTCCTTAAGCATGCGCAGATGCATGCTCAAGACAGGTAGAAGCCGGAAGATCTTCTAGGCACCGGCACGATCTGTGTCTGCGTGCCGGCGCCAGACGGGGGTGTGTGTAAGTTTAAGTTGTTCGGGGGGGGGGAGGGGGTGCTGGTTGGAGCGAGGGGGCTTTGCGGGGGGAGGGGGAGCAATGCCAGTTATCAGGGGTGGGGGGTGGGAACGTATCAAAGCGAGTTTCCATTATTTCCTATGGGGAAACTCGCTTTGATAAACGAGCATTTTGGATTACGAGCATGCTCCTGGAACGGATTATGCTTGTAATCCAAGGTACCACTGTATACAGAAATCTAGATACAGTGCAACATAGCAGTTAAGGAACTGCTTCTTTCAAATTGCCTTTCCCTTGTTCTCTACTCTCCCAGTTACACTCTCACCGAACATACCTCTTCCCACCTTTCTCTCTTCCCATGAATATGGCTTATCCTTTCCTATCTTTTGAGACTTCCCCACTTGCATGAAGTGTTGGAAAAAATTCCTTGAATCATGTTCCATTTGGCTTCTCGACTTGTTCCTGGAAGAAACATTTGGTATTCAGATGCTGGTCTGTCCTTCATGTGGGAAGGGGAATAGAAAGTGAAATTGGAGCAGCTGCCCCAGGGGCCAGTGAGTAAAGTCCCAGCATAATGTTTGAGTAATGCCTCCTGTGCCATTTATGATATAAGTAAAACATCATAATTATTTACTTCACTAAAATGTGCTTCTAAAAATCTTCTAATTCTAAAACCAAAGATATAGAAAATGTTTCTATTATGAGGAAGGAGAAGCCTCAGAAACTGTAAACAGTACCTTAAAACAGTGTTTCTCAACCTTTTTAAGTCAAGTACCGTATTTTCGCGGATATAACGCGCGCGTTATACGTGATTTTACGTACCGCGCATACCCCTCGCGCGTTATATACCTGAGCGCGGTATGCAAAAGTTTTTAAACATAGTTCCCACCCCGCCCGACGCCCGATTCACCCCCCCAGCAGGACCGCTCGCACCCCCACCCCGAACGACCGCTCGCACGCGCTCCCACCCGCACCCGCATCCACGATCGGAGCAAGAGGGAGCCCAAGCCCTCTTGCCCGGCCGACTCCCCGACGTCCGATACATCCCCCCCCCGGCAGGACCACTCGCACCCCCACCCCGAAGGACCGCCGACTTCCCGACAATATCGGGCCAGGAGGGAGCCCAAACCCTCCTGGCCACGGCGACCCCCTAACCCCACCCCGCACTACATTACGGGCAGGAGGGATCCCAGGCCCTCCTGCCCTCGACGCAAACCCCCTCCCCCCAACGACCGCCCCCCCCCAAGAACCTCCGCCCGTCCCCCAGCCGACCCGCGACCCCCCTGGCCGACCCCCACGACATCCCCACCCGCCTTCCCCGTACTTTGTGTAGTTGGGCCAGAAGGGAGCCCAAACCCTCCTGGCCACGGCGACCCCCTAACCCCACCCCGCACTACATTACGGGCAGGAGGGATCCCAGGCCCTCCTGCCCTCGACGCAAACCCCCCTCCCTCCAACGACCGCCCCCCCCAAGAACCTCCGACCGACCCCCCAGCCGACCCGCGACCCCCCTGGCCGACCCCCACGACCCCCCCACCCCCCTTCCCCGTACCTTTGGAAGTTGGCCGGACAGACGGGAGCCAAACCCGCCTGTCCGGCAGGCAGCCAACGAAGGAATGAGGCCGGATTGGCCCATCCGTCCTAAAGCTCCGCCTACTGGTGGGGCCTAAGGCGCGTGGGCCAATCAGAATAGGCCCTGGAGCCTTAGGTCCCACCTGGGGGCGCGGCCTGAGACACATGGTCGGGTTTGGCCCATGTGCCTCAGGCCGCGCCCCCAGGTGGGACCTAAGGCTCCAGGGCCTATTCTGATTGGCCCACGCGCCTTAGGCCCCACCAGTAGGCGGAGCTTTAGGACGGATGGGCCAATCCGGCCTCATTCCTTCGTTGGCTGCCTGCCGGACAGGCGGGTTTGGCTCCCGTCTGTCCGGCCAACTTCCAAAGGTACGGGGAAGGGGGGTGGGGGGGTCGTGGGGGTCGGCCAGGGGGGTCGCGGGTCGGCTGGGGGGTCGGTCGGAGGTTCTTGGGGGGGGGGCGGTCGTTGGAGGGAGGGGGGTTTGCGTCGAGGGCAGGAGGGCCTGGGATCCCTCCTGCCCGTAATGTAGTGCGGGGTGGGGTTAGGGGGTCGCCGTGGCCAGGAGGGTTTGGGCTCCCTTCTGGCCCAACTACACAAAGTACGGGGAAGGCGGGTGGGGGTGTCGTGGGGGTCGGCCAGGGGGGTCGCGGGTCGGCTGGGGGACGGGCGGAGGTTCTTGAGGGGGGGGCAGTCGTTGGGGGGAGGGGGTTTGCGTCGAGGGCAGGAGGGCCTGGGATCCCTCCTGCCCGTAATGTAGTGCGGGGTGGGGTTAGGGGGTCGCCGTGGCCAGGAGGGTTTGGGCTCCCTCCTGGCCCGATATTGTTGGGAGTCGGCGGTCCTTCGGGGTGAGGGTGCGAGTGGTCCTGCGGGGGGGGGGGGGATGTATCGGACGTCGGGGGGGGCATCAGGCTTTCAGGATGGGGACAGACCTTCAAGGGGGGACAGGACTTCAAGGGGGGACAGTGCACGGAAAGTCAGGGGGGGTGAACGGAGAGTCGGGACAGCGCACGGAAAGTCAGGGCAGTGCACGGAAGTCAGGGGGAGTGAACGGAGAGTCGGGACAGCGCACGGAAAGTCAGGGCGGGCGAAAGGAGCGTCGGGCATCATGCGCGTTATATGCCTGAGCGCGGTATAGAAAAGTTTTTGTACATATCATCTTGATTTCTGCGCGCTATACCCCTGTGCGCGTTTTACACTGGTGCGCGTTATATCCGCGAAAATACGGTACCCCCTAAGCCTAACAAATACCAACCGAGTACCCCCGCCCCTGACCTGCCCAAACTCTGCCTCTGACTCCACCCCCATAATAATAATACTAATTGTAATGCAATTTTTTCCGTCCATTTTTCATATACACAATATAAGCTTAATACATAATAGTAACCACAAAATAAGAAAAACACAAAGCACACTATATGCACAGAAAATGTTAATTATCATTTATATTCAGGTTTTTTCAAAGAGGTCAAGACAGATGACTTTAAAATATGCAATGTCACCTCAGTAACAACTATAGAAATAGACAAGTATAGTGCAAAACCATAAGACTGCAGATATAAATTCTCAAAACTGACACATTTTGATCACTAAATTGAAAATAAAATAATTTTTCCTACCTTTGCTGTCTGGTGATTTCATGAGTCTCTGGTTGCACTTCCTTCTGACTGTGCATCCAATATTTCTTTCTTTCTTCCTTCTGCATGCTTCCTCTCCAGACCTCATTCCATTCCCCAACCAACATCTCTTTCTGTCCCTCCATGAGTCCAACTTTTTCTTCCTCTCTCCCTGCCTGCCCCCTGCCACCCAACACACTCTATTTCTTACCCCAACTTTTCCTTTCTCTCTCCCTGCCTGCCCCCTGCCACCCAACACACTCCATTCCCTACCCCAATTTTTTTCTTCCTCTCTCCCTGCATGCCACCGCAGATTTCTCCCTGCTTCCCCAACCCACCTGATACACTCCGTTCCTCCCCTGCTGATGCCGACGCAGCAACAGGGACAGGCCAGATTCGTGCAGCAAATGCACAAGCGACCGGCCCACAAGCCTTCCCCTTGACACCAATTCTGACTTCGGAGAGGAAGTTCCGGGCCAGCCATGCAGCGATTGGCTGGCCTGGAACTTCATCTCCGATGTTAGAATTGACATCGGGGAAGGCTTGTGGGCCAGCTGCTTGTGCCTGACCCGTCCCTGTTGCTGTATGGGTGGGGAGGCAGGGAGAAATGGGACGCAGTTGCGGTTTCAGTGGGTGAGAGGCAGGGAGAGATCCCGGGCGGTGGCCAGCCTGCGTATCCCCAACAGACGGCCCGCGTACCGCAGGTTGAGAAACACTGCCTTAAAACAAGTGCTAAGCTATCATAAGCATAAATATCTTCCATTAGTTCTTGTCACACTAGCTGGGGAATAAGATTGAAAGATGAGGCAACGTTATTGGGTGGGGTCCCTTCTATGCTGATGCTTTTGCTTTCTTCAAATCCAGGAAAGCCTATTTGCATGGTAAAATGGGTAGATTTGTTGTCAAAGTAATACATAACCCCCTGATTTTATATAGTGTGCCGCAAGTTAAGTGTGCAAGTTTTGGTGCTAATGTGCCAAAATGGGACGCCATCCACAGAACCCAGTACAAACAGTCAAAAGTGTACTATCACTTAAATTTTAAGGACCACCCTTACTTCTTGTGTGTTGGTGTCTTCCCGCTCAATGTCGGCATGCAGGACCTGCAGTTCTTAGATTTCTGTGGAGCTGAGAAGCTGAGTTTGTGTTCTCTCAAAGCATGTCAAACTTTTCCAAATTTTGGGCCTTCCTTTCGGGATTTTTCTGCAGTTTTGTCATAAATAGTTGTTTCCAGTGCAATAGGGATGGTATGCTGAACCAAGGGTCTTCCATCTGCTCCCATGAGTCCATTGCAGGAGATAATTATCACCGATTTCTGCATCTCCTCCTTCCTGCTCTCTGCTGCCCCCAGTCAGTTATTACTTCTGTAAGCAAGCCTGCAGGAGCAACTTTGATTTTTTGGTTTTTTTTTTTGTTTTTTCGGCAAATCTTTGCATTCCAGTAAAGCTTCGGTGACTACATAGCCTGCATGAGAGGAGCAGACTTTGGTCTGCAGCTGACAGGTGAATCCTGAGGGGACCTGCTCAGCCAGCCTGCTTGAACTGTGGAGCTTGTGGTTTCCCCTACTATTTGATCATTCCTTGGCTTGATCAGGAGTGTTATCGAGGCTGTATGGACACCAATTGCATTTCTTTAGAGTGCACACGGTGTCGGCTGTATATACTTTAGCCCTTCTTGTGGTGTTCAAATTCTAGTCCTGGGGGTTGGGGTTGAGGCTCGGTACAGCTAAAAACATTTCTCTTCCGTGATGCCTTTGAGGCCTAACTGTCCTTTTAAGGGCAATTGAGTGAAAATACTACTGAACTTACAGCAGCCCTCCCTCTTGTTTTTTCCTTAATTGTTTTCTTTTACTTTGCCTTATGTAGTTCTTGCCTTTTACCTTATGTTCTTGTTTGTCTTTGTTTTTAATAGTTTTTATCCCAGGACAAGCAGGCAGCATATTCTCTACATGTGGGTGACGTCATCCACGGAGCCCCTTAGCGGACAGCTTTTCAAGAAAACTTGATTGAAGATCTCAAAGTTTGCTAGTGCTGTACCACACATGCGTGTGCCTTCATGCTCCACTAGAGGGCGCGTCCCCTCCTCGTGGTCTTCAGTTCTTAGTTTTCTGTGGAGCCAGAAAGCCCTGTCTCTCTTCTCTGCGTTTTTTCTACGTGCCTTTCTTGCACCGCGGCTTCTTATTTTTACTTAGTTCGGGAGTCGCTATGCTCTTCTTTGTTTTTCTTTGTTGTTTTTTTCTAGTTTCGTGTTTTCGGCAAATTGGGGGCTCCCGGTTTGCCTTGGCCGCCTGGCCTCGCGTGACTGTGGCCTTCTTGGCTGGTGCATCTTGTGCCTCGGAGTCGACCATCCTACGGGCTCTTGCCCTCGTTGTGCTACCCTTCAACCTCGGGCTCTCAGGAGGCATTGAGCGCGGATTGCGGAGCTCTTCGCTATGGAGACTGATCTCACTGTGGGCCCGGTCTCGACGTCGGCCTCGAAGACCTTGGTCCCAGGGAAATCTCCCTGGATCTCAATGGCCACGGCTGCCAAATCCTCCACCGCAGGTAAGTCTCCTCTTCCGTCTTCAGGGTCAGTTCATCTACCTAAGAAGCCCTCCTCGGAGTCTCTGAACGTCCAGGCGATGGCTACCTTGATGAAACGGCTTACTAAGGCCTCCAAGCGTGCCTCCACCATAAGGGAATACTCTTCCTCGAGATCGCCCCTGGTGGAGCGCACTGCCGCTCCTGTAGGGCCGAATATGGTCTCGGTGCCGATGTCCGAGGATATGCTTAAGGCTATCATCTCCTCGCAGCTCTCCTCTGCTTTGGCTCGGCTTGCCCCGTCCTCGGTCATGACGGACCAGCCTAAGCATCGCCTTGAGGGTTCTCGGGACAAGGGGTGTCTTTCTCCCTCGTCCCGGAGACCCGCTAAGAAAGTCAGGGATTCCTCACCGAGGCGGGGTAGATCGCCGGGTCATCATACGATGGAGTCCATTAAAGTCTCGGACCTGGTGTTGTTGGATCCGACTCTCCAGCGGTCGCCGAGGCGGTCTCAGACTCCTTCCCGTGGGGCACCGGCGTCGGGAGCTTCGGCCTCTCTTTCCTGACGCTTGTCGTCTTCCCAGGACCCCCGAGGGGGGTTTCGTCGGTCCTCAGTGTCTCGGACCCCTGGGTCCTCGCCTGCGGGGACCTCTAAGCACAAGCTGTCCTCGACTTCCCCCCCGTTCTTTCAGCGGGCTTCTTCGACATCAGTGCTTGTTGACACTGACATGCCGGCACAGTACTCCCGGAAGGCTTCCCCCTCTTTTTCTGCTGTCTTGCAGTCTCGCTCGACCTCCCCCCTTCAGGGGCGGTCTGAGAGCAAGCCCTCTTCTTTCACCAGATTCGTTCTGGACATGGGGAAGGCGTTAAATTTGGATCTTCAGTCGGATTTCCGCTATACCAAAGAATATTTGGAGGAAATGGAACTTCCCTATCCTCCTAAGGAGTCCTTGCGGCTCCCCTTGAATCCGGTGTTGCAACAAACTTTTCCGCAACCTGGAGACTCCGTATGCTATCCTGGCCATTCCGTCTAAAATGGAGTTGCGGTACCGGATGGTCCCCTTAAGGGGTTCGAGAAGGCTCAGCTTTCCCACCAGTCTTTGGTGGTGGAGTCTTCCCTCAAGAAGTCTTACCCTTCTAAGGTCTATGCGGCTGTCCCGCCAGGCCGGGAGGAAAGGACTATGAATAAGTTTGGTAGGCGCCTGTACCAAAATTCTCTGATGACTAACAGGGTCCTTAATTACAACTTTACTTTCACGTCCTATCTTAAGCAGTGCATTAAATCTCTGCTGTCTTTTCAGGATGACTTGCCGGTCCACCGCCGTGCGGATTTCCGCCGGCTTCTGGATACCCTTTCGCTGCTTCGGCTTTACATGTTCAAGGCTTCGTATGATGCTTTTGAACTTTCTTCTAGGGTCTCTGCCTTCGCTGTGGCCATGCGTCGCTTGGTGTGGCTGCGTATAGTTGATATGGTCCCGAATCTGCAGGACCGGTTGGCAAATCTCCCATGCTTGGGCAACGAATTCTTTGATGACCCAATCGAGGCGGCCACCAAGCGCTTCTTGGAGCACGAGCGCTCCTTTGCTTCCCTGGTCCAGGCCAAGGCGAAGCCTGCTCCTCCAAAATTGTATAGATTGCCTCCTCGGTGCTACCCGCAGAAATCAACGCCGGTGTTTTCTAGATCTCCTCTGAGGCTTCCACAGCAGCAGCGGGCCCCACCGAAGCCGCAGACCCCGTCTGCGGCCAAGCCGGCGCCGTCCTTTTGACTGGCTGGGCGGGAGAGGGCTGGCCTCCTCCGCCCTCGAGCCTGCTCTTCTGCCTATAGGGGGCCGTCTCAGCGCTTTCTCTCACCGCTGGGCTCTGATCACTGTGGACAATTGGGTCCTCTCCGTCATCAGGGAGGGGTATTAGCTCCATTTCAGGCCCTCACCTCTGGACCGGCCCCCCAGAGAATATCCTTTGAGCGACGCACAGCGTCCCCTGCTTCTCCGGGATGCTCAGGCCCTCCTTCGCCTGTGGGCGGTGGAAGAGGTCCCCTGTTGTCAGCGGGGCTCTGGGTTTTACTCCTGGTACTTTCTGGTTCCCAAAAAGACCGGGAACCTTTGCCCCATTTTGGATCTCCGGGGGCTGAACAAGTTCCTGGTCAAGAAGTTCCGCATGCTCTCTCTTCCCACTTTATATCCCTTGATGGAAGAGGGGGACTGATTGTGTTCGCTAGACCTGAAGGAGGCTTACACTCATGTGCCGATCCACTCGGCCTTTCTACGCTTCCTTCACTTTCGGGTGGGGGACCTTCATCTGCAGTATCGAGTCCTCCCATTCGAGCTTGCTTAATCCCCACGGGTCTTCACAAAATGCCTCATGGTGGTGGCGATGGCTCTGAGGTTTCGGGGTCTCCAGGTGTTCCCGTACTTTGACAACTGGCTAATCAAGGCACCGTCGAGAGACGGGGTTATCTCAGTGACCCGTCAGATTATTATCTTCCTTTAGCGTCTGGGGTTCGAGGTCAACTTCCCAAAGTCCCAGTTGTGCCCCTCTCAGTCCCTGCAGTTTATTGGAGCCGTGCTGGACACGTCGTTTCTGCCTCAGTCTCGGCAAACCGCCCTCGTTCGGCTCAGTCAGCGGGTCTCCCTAAGGGCTTCGGTCTCGGCCAGGCAGATGATGATCCTCTTGGGGGCACATGGCCTACACCGTTCATGTGACGCCCTTTGCCAGACTGCACCTACGGGTGCCTCAGTGGACTCTGGCGTCCCAGTGGAGGCAGGATCCGGGATCCCGTATCTCAGTACATTGCGGTGGCTCCCTCTTTGAGATGCTCCCTCCGTTGGTGGACCAACTCTTCCAATCTTTCCATGGGTTTACTCTTTCTCGTGTCCCCGCCTCGGAAAGTCCTAACGACGGACTCCTCGGCGTACGCCTGGGGGGCTCATCTTGACGGCCTTCGGACTCAGGGTCCTTGGTCGGATGCGGACCGTCGCTGCTACATCAACCTACTGGAGCTCCGGGCCATTTACAAGGCGATGGTAGCGTTTCGTCACTTGCTGCAGGAACAAATGGTCCTGGTGCGTACGGACAACCAGGTGGCGATGTATTATGTGAGCAAGCAAGGGGGTACAGGTTCCCTGTCGCTCTGCAAAAAAGCTCTTCGGCTTTGGGAGTGGGCGAGCAAAACTGCCTGGCAGATAGATTAAGTCGCCTCCTTCAGTCGCACGAGTGGTCGCTCCATTCCTCGACTCTGCGTCAGGTGTTTGCTCGATGGGGGACTCCGCAGATAGACCTGTTCGCTTCACCCCTCAATCACAAGTTGCCCCGCTTTTGTTCGAGGATCTACTCCCCGGATTGTCTCGAGGCAGATGCGTTCCTTCTGGATTGGACGGGTAGGTATCTCTATGCGTTCCCTCCCTTTCCTCTAATTCTGAAAACTCTCGTGCACCTCCGATCGACGCACGCTGCTATGATTTTGATAGCGCCTCGGTGGCCCAGGTAGCCATGGTTCTCTCTTCTTCTCCAACTCAGTGTCCGGGAACCTCTTCTGCTGCCTGTATTTCCGTCTCTGCCGTCTCATAGTCAGGGTTTGCTGCTGCACCCCAATCTGCAGTCTCTGCACTTGACGGCTTGGTTCCTTTCCACCTGACTTCCTCCCTGAGGTTTTCTCAGTCGGTGTGCGATGTTCTAGAAGCTTCTAGGAAAGCTTCCACTAGACAGTGTTATTCTCAAAAGTGGTCTAAATTTGCCATGTGGTGTGTTTCCCAATGCGTTGAGCCGTTGTCTGCCTCCTTGTCCTCAGTGATGGAGTACTTGCTTCATTTGTCTCGGTTTGGGCTTAAAACAGCTTCTATTAGGGTTCATCTCAGTGCGATTGCTGCCTTTTATCGGCTGCTCGATGGGAAATTGCTCTCGGTCCATCCGCTGATTTCTCACTTCATGAGGGGCCTCTTGAATGTCCATCCTCCTCTCAAGCCTCCCCTGGTGGTTTGGGATCTTAATGTAGTTCTCGCTCAGTTGATGAAACCTCCATTTGAACCCTTGGATAGGGCCCATCTGAAGTTCCTTACTTGGAAGGTGATGTTCCTGATTGCTCTCACATCTGCTCGCAGGGTCAGTGAGCTGCAGGCTCTGGTTGCGGACCCGCCTTTTACTGTCTTTAATCATGACAAGGTGGTCCTGCGTACTCATCCTAAGTTCTTGCCTAAGGTGGTTTTGGATTTCCACCTTAATCAGTCTATTGTCCTTCCGGTGTTTTTTCCTAAGCCCCATTCTCACCCTGGGGAAGTGGCATTTCATACTCTTGACTGTAAGCGGGCGTTGGCTTTCTACCTACATCGCACCCAGTCTCATCAGAGGGATCCTCAACTTTTCTTGTCCTTTGATCCTAATCGGTTGGGGCGTCCTGTTTCCAAGTGCACCTTGTCCAACTGGTTAGCTGCTTGTATTTCCTTCTGCTATGCTCAGGCTGGTCTCTCGCTGCATGGTCAGGTCATGGGGCATAAACTCCGAGCGATGGCAGCATCAGTTGCGTTCCTCATGTTCACGCCTATTGAGGAGATCTGCAAGGCTGCCACTTGGTCTTCGGTTCATACCTTCACCTCTCACTATTGAATGGATGCTTTTTCCAGACATGACGGCCAATTTGGTTAGTTGGTTTTGTGTAATCTGTTTTCATAAATTGCCAACTTTCCCTCCGTCCCTTTTTGGTTAGCTTGGAGATCACCCACATGTAGAGAATATGCTGCCTGCTTGACCTGGAATAAAGCACAGTTACTTACCGTAACAGGTGTTATCCAGGGACAGCAGGCAGATATTCTCGCAACCCTGTGGTTGGCTTCTTTGCTAGCTATCTGAACTGAAGACCACGAGGAGGGGACGCGCCCTCTAGTGGAGCGGGAAGTCACCCGCATGCGTGGTACAGCACTAGCAAACTTTGAAATCTTCAATCAAGTTTGTTTGAAAAGCTGTCTGCGACAGGGCTCCGTGGGTGACGTCACCCACATGTAGAGAATATCTACCTGCTGTCCCTGGATAACACCTGTTATGGTAAGTAACTGTGCTTTTTTATTATATCTGTGAATAGGGTGGGTGGGGAAGGGGGATAATTTATGTACTTCAGATGATAATAGAAAGAATTTCAAGTGATGTGTATGAATTAATTGATGTAATATTGTACACTTGATGGAAGATGAAAAAAAAAAAAGAATAAAGAATTGGAAAAAAAAATAGTTTTTAAAAGTTAGAGTTTGGTGACGTAGTGTCATTTCAAACTTTTATTTTATTTAAAGTTTGTCCTTTGTTTTTACAAATTTATACACCGCCTAGAAGACTGATTGGGCGGTATAAGAAATTTTAAATAAACTTGAAACGAAACTTGAAACCTGAATATTCAGAAGAGGCAGCTTTCCTGGTGGCAGAGGTCCTCTCCGGTTTCTAACTATCCTCAGTTGAGCTGAGGCAGGTTGCAGCATTTCTTCTCCGCATCTGGTCTGTGAGTAGGGCTGTCGCAGATCTCAGATCATTTCGGAAGGGGGGGGGGGTTGCTGTAATTGTTGTCATTGGAGTTCTAATGTGATGTAACCTTGTTCTCCCACCCCAAAAATCCTAAACGCTAGTTTTTGCTGCCCTCTGTTGGAGCTACAGCTGGTTTTTCAGCGAGAAATCCTAGTGGTGACCATCTTGAATTCTAATTTCTCAATCTTCCTTAAAAGCCTCATTTTTGATTCTGATCACCAGGGATGGAGTCCTCGGGCTCCAATTTCATGAATTCATGTGAAGTTTATTCCAGTTGGGCACCAGAAGAGCGCCCTTGTGCCACGTGTTTTGCTGCACAGGATGGGGAGGCGAGAACCTCAGGTTCTGCCTCTTCCCATCTCATTAAGGTTGCCAAGAGATTATTGGAATGTTTGGGGAACAGATTTAGCCTCGGAGTCCCAGAGTGTGGCACTAGTGCCTATTAAGGGTGCTGATGATCCAAGATTGAAAAGGAAGCATTCTAATCCTCCTCTATGCCTTTTGGAGAACAACCAGCCGTGCAGCCTTCTCGTGGTCCCACATCTGTTCCGCCAAGAAGACCTGCATTTTTCCCGGACTCTTACAGCTGGTTAGATAGGGTCACTGAGGAATATGCTTTGAATACTTTTCCTCTCTCCCAGAGTGAAACCTCAGTCAAGGATAATACCAAGCCTCCACTTGTTGCTTGGGACTTTAATATCATATTCTCCATTCTGATGAGGTCTCCTTTTGAACAACTGTTGACTTCTTCAAACATTTTACTTGGAAAGTGGTCTTCCTCATCAAAGTTTCAAAGTTTATTTAAAATTTGATAAATTGCCTTTACGTAGTTTCAAGGCGGTTTACATTTAAAATTAGTGGGCTGTTTTACAATAACCAACATATTTAATAACAATAAACATAACATTGACTTACTTAAACACTAGGATAAGCGGGGAGAACTACAGTATTGGATAGAAAAGAAACAATTAGGGCAAAAACAGAAGACAGGATAAAAAGAGGTCTTGGGAAAGACAGTTCTCAGTAGGTTAAAATAAATATGATAATAATGATAATGTCCTGATAAGGACATTTAAATGTAAGCATCTTTGAATAAAAATGCCTTTAATTTTGATTTGAATTGTGTCATTGATGTTTCTTCTCTTGAGGTAATTGGAGTGGCAT